>NW_027362761.1:307180416-307853981 GCF_046119375.1 Phyllobates terribilis
CTGCACATATTTCAGTAAAATTAACTTATATACAGCACCTTGCTGTATGCTAATAAGGCAGGGCGAATCTGGTGAGACGTTAATTCATTGACACTAGTCTGGGTTCAGTAACTCTTCATGCTGAATAGTCCCTGCCTTGCTGGTGTCTCCACAGTTTCCATAACTCTTGGCATCTTGGTTCCTGTGTCACAGCTGTGTTCTCAGGAGATCTGTGACGGGAAGAAAGAAGCACAACTTGAGAAGACTCCTGCGATGCAGCGACTATTGGAAAGAGCTGCTGAACCCGGACTAGTGTCGGCAACTATACGCCTCTCTGGACTAGTCCTGGTTCATTAGCGTACAGTGAGGCGCTATGAATAAATTCATTTTACTGAAATATGTGCAGTTCCATAATATAATAAAGTCATTACTGGACTAACTGAATAAAGCCATGAAAGGTCATGGTCGCAGTTAAAAAGCATCAATGGATCTCACATGGTACTTTTAATGTAAAAGATGTGTGTAATCACAAGCCCACTACAAGCTCATCGAATTTAGGGAACACTGCAAGGGCAGAATGAGTAAAAATGATCAAACAGACACAGTAAAAGGTTTCCTTACTATCTAATACATGAATGCACTTTTATTTTTATTTTTTTTAATATAAACATGTTCCGCAGGTTGAAGATGTCAAAAGTTGTGATGGTGGGGGATCTTTATGTTGGGAAAACAAGTTTGATCAACAGGTACATTTTTAAAAGATGTATTTTATTACTTTTTATCAGATTTCTTACAAATCAGGGTAGGATGAACAAATAGCATGTGGATTTATAGACATAAGATGCCGCCTGCAAAGTATTTGGTACTGAAGGAGGCAAAAATGTTTATCAATAGATGACTATAGATGAAGACAATCTAGTGAGAAAGTATACACAGTTAATAGTATTGGAATATTCTGCAGATCCTCCATGTTTTCTTCAGTAAAAGAGGAAGAGTCTTTTCCTTCGATTAAGTATTTCAGTAATTAAGGAATCTATCGCAATATACTATGGGCCCGATTCATCAAGGCCGGCATTGTCTTGATGATGGGGTGTTCTAAAGTCAAATGCTCCTGATTCATGAAGAGGTGCCGAAATCTGAAGCTTCTGACGAGTGGCATGCTCCTCCATGCACCACATCAGAAATCTCACTCCAGTCACGTACTGGAGTGAGATTTCAGGCGTAAGGAACACCATATGAATTAGACGAGCTGTGGTGTCACGCCACCATCCGACCCCAACTCTGCCCATTTTTTTGGAGCTGGGAGAAACTCGTGTGAAAATGGCAAAAGCCACAACATTGAGTTGCACCTAAATTTTGCGACTTTTTTTAAAACAGAATTCTGGAATGAAAGCTTTGATGAATCAGACCCTTTATTTTTTACGATCTAGAAAACCCATAGGGCCGATACATCAAGACCAGCGTTCTTCAGTTAAACTAACTGTACTAATCCAAACTGCCCTCTCAGGTGACCAAGACAAGATGGTAAATTTGGGAAAATCACAAGAATAAATGGGTTTCACATACTGCTGTATTTGCTTTTTTTCACTAAAAACACAGCAAAACGTTCACACTAGGCGTTTTTCCAGCATTTTTTGCACCGCCCATTGCTTTCAATGGGGGAAAAACGCTGAAACAAGTGCATGCTCTATTGTGCAAAAAAACATGCAAAGCACAAAATATTGAGGACAAAAAAGCCAAGTTGTGTGCCTGAGATTTCTGAAATCTCAGACTTTGCTGTTACTGTAAAACACAGCTGAAAATTTGCATAAAAAAACACTTCAAAAACACGCTGAAAAAAATGCCTAGTGTGAACATATCCTCAGAGAGCTACGGTGCTTCTGTAACAATTGGGCTTTTTTTGTGAAACAAAAAACAGCCTCTCTCTTTACTTTAGAGCAGTGATTCCTAAACTCCAGTTCTTACAGCCCCCAACACATCATGTTTTCAGGATCTCCTTAGTATTGCACTGGTGAGAGAACCTGTGGCAATTTCTGATACCTTAAAAATAATTCCATCACCTGTGCAATACTAAGGAAATCCTGAAAACATGCCGTGTTGGGGGCCGTAAGGGCTGGAGCTATAGTGTAGGTGGGCACGGGTAGGCAACTTTAAAGAGGTAAAGATCTAGTGTTGTAGATCTGCTCTGTACCGAGATGTGACAAGTCCATGTTGGAAATAGTGTGTCAGGGATCATTCAGATGAGTGTATTAAACTTCCATGTGCGGTCAGTGTGCACAATGGACTGGACACGAAGAGCACACGGACCTATTATAGCCAGAGTGCCAATAGTATGTATGTAAAGAATTGCAGCATGCACTTTTCTAGTCTGGCTTGCAAACCAGACTACAGCATGTAGATAGCAGGCAGCTCCTACACTCATCTGCTATACGGCAGTGAGTAGCCCAAGTTATAGTATGGCCATCTGAACCCACTCTAATATGTATTTTCCGAAGGTTATAGTAAAGCATGATTTATAATAAAAAAAATATAAAAGTTAGTTATATCTAATCAATAGCAGATTAAAAGCTGTAATTCATATGTTTCTACAGGTTTTGCAAGAATGTATTTGATCGTGATTATAAAGCCACCATTGGTGTTGACTTTGAGATTGAACGGTTTGAAATCTTGGGTGTCCCTTTTAATCTGCAGGTGTAAGTAACTAACAATGTTTCCATATCTAATATATGTGTATATGGTGCATAGAAAATGACTGATGATACAGATAAATTGTATTAGATAATGCTCATTTACACACATTAAATCAATCTGTACCATATATGACCATGTCATTTTAGAGTGAACCTGTCACTTGCTCACAAAAACTGAGCAAATAGATCATTACATTAAATAGATAGACATTTAGGATTAACATTAATTTTAGATTCGGACCAACCATTTAAATAACTTGTAAAAATCCCGCAGCTCCCCTGATTCTGTTATTTTTTCTGTTTTGCGCTGCATCGCACCATTGCAGAGGTATGCATATTTGTTTATTTGGGAGCGCAGTATGTGAAATCTTTGCTTGCAGGTCTTTTTTTCAGAGTCTTTTCTGTGAGCGTGTGCCTTCACCCCTTCATATTAATCGCTATCAATCATAGCTTGGTAGCATAGAAGACTACTAGACTCCTAGATCAGCTGCCAAGCTGTGATTGGTAGCACCTGGGAGTAAGGAGTGAAAGCGTACGCCCCTAGAGAAAACTCTGAACAAACGCCCAGTTGGATTGCAAACAGAGTTTTCACATACTGCACTCCAAAAGTAACAAATGTGAATATCCCTTCAAGGGAATGACACACTGAAAAATGGAAAAAAGTGGTAGAATCAGAGGAGCTCATGAATTTTTATAAGGTATGTAACTTAAAGGGGTATTCCCATCTCCAGGATCCTATCCCAATATGTAGTAGGTGTAATAGTAATAATAATAGCAAATATCTCCAATTAGAACTGTAGTATAGTTCTTCTGATTCACTATGTCACTTACCACATGCAGGTCATTGTAGAAGCTTAGGTATCCATGGTTACGATCACTCATATAGTGACAGTTAGTTTTTAGTGGCTGTAACCATGGATACCTAAGCTACTGCAATGCCCTGTACCTGGAGTAAGCGATATACCAAATAAGAACTATACTACATTTCTAATTGGAGGTATTTGCTAATATTATTATTATTACACCTACTACATATTGGGATAGGATCTTGGAGATGGAAATACCCCTTTAATTTTGATTAGCAAGTGACAGGTCCTCTTTAGGTCAAAAGTCTGTGCTTATTCATTTCACAAGATATTTTACAGCAGTTCTGACGTCTTGTCCTTCTGATACAGCGCTCTAGATCTCCTACATATTTGGTAAATGATAACAATCTGGCTGCTATTACTTGAGTTAGCTTAAAAGTGCATTTCTATACACCGACCATTGGCTTTAAATGACCACCACCGAACAGCTACTTGTTTGCTGATCCTGGTCATTTAATAGCCTGTTTACACAGGCAGACTACACTTCAGATGCGTACTGAACAAACTGTAATAGATTGTTCAGTGCCGATAGGCTGCCATTTTTCTTGACAGCACCGCTCCTGTTTACACAGGACACAGGATGATGTGCTGACATGAACAATGATCTTCTGTGCAGCACAAAAGATCATTTCACCCAACAAACGAGTGTTTGCTTGTTTGTCAGGTAATCAGCAGCCTATTTACACTGCAGGATTATCATGAAACGAGCCTTCCGAGGAACGAGTTTTATGGTTAGGTGTAACATGTTAATAATTTTATTTATATTAATATAGATTTTTTTTCAAATTAATGGTCTATGTTTTTTTTTTTTCCTATAAAGTTGGGACACTGCAGGTCAAGAGAAATTCAAATGCATTGCATCTGCTTATTATCGGGGAGCACAAGGTGATTATAATTTACAAGTAATGGAATAACTTTATAAGGGAATTTGTCACATCCAGAAATGGTATTTGCCAGCAGATATAGTAATAATGTTTAGCACACCACTTTCCAAATTATTATGCAAATTGCATTTAATTGTCATAAAGATGTAACTCTTTGTTTTTCCAATAATTGTCTGAGGGCTCTTTGGATCACTAAAATCAATCTCAAACACCTGTGTAATTAGTTTGCCAGGTCAGCCCAATTAAAGGAAAACTACTTAAGAAGGATGTTCCACATTATTAAGCAGGCCATAATTTTCAAGCAATAGGGGAAAGAAAAAGTCTTTCTCTGCTGCCAAAAAGCCGTCAAATAGTGCAATGCATTGGACAAGATATGAAAACATTAGGTATTTCACGAAAACTTAAGCGTGATCAATGTACTATGAAGACATCTGTGGCTGATACACAACCCAGATTGGTTTGTGCAGATAAAGGCATAATGAGAAAGGTTTCTTCCAGACAAATTCATCAGATTAAGAGAGCAGCTGCTAAAATACCATTACAAAGCAGCAAACGGGTATTTGAAGCTGCAGGCTTGCAGTTGTGCATAAACCAACTGTTCAGCCACCCCTAAACGGTGCTCACAAGCAGAAACGGTTGCAGTGGGCCCAGGCACACATGAAGACTAATTTTAAAACAGTCTTTTTTTTACCAATGAGTGCAGTGCCACCGTGGATCGTCCAGATGGATGGAGTAATGGTTGGTGGATGGCCACCATGTCCCAACAAGGCTGCGACATCAGCAAGGAGGTGGCGGAGTCATGTTTTGGGCTTGAATCATGGGGAGAGAGCTGATAGGCTCCTTTAGGGTCCCTGAAGGTGTGAAAATGACCTTAGCAAAGTATATAGTTTCTGATTGACCACTTTCTTCCATGGTACAAAAAGAAGAACCGTGCAATCCATATAAAAATCATCTTCATGCATAACAATGCACCATCTCATGCTGCAAAGAATACCTCTGAGTTATTGGCTGCTATGGGCATAAAAGGAGAGAAACTCATGGGGTGCTCACCACCCTCCCATGACCTCAACCCTATTGAGAACCTTTGGAGTATCCTCAAGCAAAAGATCTATGAGGGTGGGAGGCAGTTCACATAAAAACAGCAGCTCTGGGAGGCTACCCTGACATCCTGCAAAGAAATGCAAGCAGAAACTATCCAAAAACTCACAAGTTCAATGAATGCAAGAATTATGAAGGTGATTAATATGTAACTTGGCCTGTTATGATGGTTTTCATTGGAAAAGCTTTTGATTTTAGTAAATGTGACCTCTAAATGCTGCAAATTCAACAAATGTCCATTTTCAGTTTCTTACAACCTATAACATGTTTGGAAACTGTTGTGCATAATAATTTAAAGCAGTGCATTTTGATTTTCTTATTTAAAAAAAAAACTGTTATTATTGGGAGGTTTGTAACAGTTGATGATTTGAACATTATACTGACTTATTTGCATCTAACATTTTCGGAAAATGGCATTTGCATAATAATTTGGAACGCGGTGTAGCACTGAAATCACGTCTGGCAGTCTAACTGGAGCAACGGATACAGGGAGAAAATGTTGTTATAATCACTGTAATTACTTGGCGATGTAATCACTCTCTGACACATTGACAGCCAGCTCATGAGCATGTGTGCACAGCAAGCTGTCAATCAGTGTACCAGGGCGTGATTACAGCGATCTCACTGTGACTGTAACAGCCCACTGCACTGCCCTGATGGCTGGAAGCCAGCGGCTGCAGAGAGAATATACTTCCTTTTCTCCGTTTAGCCCAGAAGCCTACCAGACATGATTTATCTGCACACTATTTCTACAGGTAAATAGTGGTTCTGGAAGTCACAGGTTTCCTTTTAAATACACAAAGGTGAACATCCTAATGATCTTATCAGGTGCTTTATTCCTGATTTGTGAGACTCAGTTCTTCAGCCATATCATGTGACCCACACAGTGACTACCCGAATCATACATACAGCATCTTCTGTGTGAACCGGAAGTCAGTCTCTCCATGTAAGCCTATGAGATTCATATCTAGGCTCTCAATCGAACGCATAGAGAGACTGACAGGCCACATTGACGATGCCTTGTGATTTGGAGAGTCAGAGTGTGGCTACATGGTATTCATTTCATTAGGAATAAAGCACCTCGTAAGAACAGCATTACTATTACTTTATTGGATGTTGATTACTTATTACTAAAAGCTAAAGACTACAAGATAAAAACAAGTTCCTGGTAGTGGTTTGCCCATAGATTTGACGGACTGTGTAGCGGGAGGTAATGATGATCACACAACAGGAAAGACAATTTCTCTGGAGTTATGTAACCTTATCCTTTTCTCACAATAATGAGAAAAATCAGAGCACTGCAGTGCAGGCATCTCTGTTATCACAGGCATGTGGGGTGAGTGGTCCAGTTAGTGGGTACGTGTTTTCCCACCTTAGGTTAGATGATACAGCTGACTATGTATGGCAGCTCCTGAGACTTGTTCATTGTTTCTTTTACCTTACAGTGATTATTACTGCCTTTGATCTTGGTGACATCCAGACCCTGGAGCACACAAAGTAAGTATTAGCAAACACAGGGGGCTTGTTTGCACATCAGAGCCCGATCTGATGTCACATCTCATCTGTTGTTCTAGGCGTTGGCTAAAAGATGCTCTTAGGGAGAATGAACCTGATACTTGCTCAGTCTTCCTTGTTGGAACTAAAAAAGACACACTGGTAAGTGAAGAGTGCTCCTCTATTGATTTATTGTACATTATCATTACACATTGTTTTTCTTTATTTAACCCATTTTATCTGAATTGGTAAAATAAAGTTAAAAATGCAGGATATACATGATTTTTCCTTATTTTATATTGATCATCATCTCTACAGATTTGGCAGGACACCTTTTAAAGGTGTTTTGTACTTGTACACAGTGTCTTTTTTTTAAAGGGCACCTGTCATGTCCTACTATGTAAACTGCCCCCATTGCATTGTTAGTAATGCAATGTGCATCATTAACACACTTTTTTCATTAAAATCTGCGCTACCATCATGGGCATAAAGCATTTTTTAGGCTATGTGCCCACGATGCAGAAATTCTCCGGATTTTTCCTGAGTGTTTCTGCATTTCCCTGGCAGAAAAAAACGCATGCGGATTGTACATCGGATTGTACATGCGTTTTTTCTGCTAGGGACAAGCGTTTGTCAAGCGATTTTAGCATCACTTGGAAAAGTGCTTGAAAGTTGGTCACACAATATAAATCCATGCAACTGGCATGGATTTATATTGTGTGACCAACATAATGTTAAAAAAAAAAAGAATTAGAACGTAAAAAATAACCTTATACTCACCTTTCCTGTGGCGGCCTTGGTCTGCTCCTGGCGTCGCTGCTGGCTCCGTGGCAGGTACCGATAATGTCACGAAATCGCCGCCATTGACTTGCATAAGATCTACATGTAGTCATGCGGATCTTATGCGATTAATGTGCGGATGGTACCCGGGTCTGGAGAAGAGGAGACTCTCCTCCAGACCCGGGTACCATAGAACCTGTAAGTAAAAAAAGAATTAAATAAAAAATAACCTTAAACTCACCTTCCAATGGCCCCCGCTCTGCTCCAAGCGTCGCTGCTGGCTCCGTGGCGGGTACTGGTTATGTAAAAGGACCTTCCGTGACGTCAGCGGTCATGTGACCTTCATTTCTTAAAGTAATGATGGCCACTCGTTTTTCTTTACTTAGCTGCTTTTTTCTTGCCATAATACAAATTCTAACAGTCTATTCAGTAGGACTATCAGCTGTGTATCCACCAGACTTCTGCACAACACAACTGATGGTCACAACCCCCTTTTTAAGGCAAGAAATCCCACTTATTAAACCTGACAGGGCACACCTGTGAAGTGAAAACCATTTCCGGTGACTACCTCTTGAAGCTCATCAAGAGAATGCCAAGAGTGTGCAAAGCAGTCATCAAAGCAAAAGATGGCTACTTTGAAGAACCTAGAATATAAGACATATTTTCAGTTGTTTCACACTTTTTTGTTAAGTATATAATTCCACATGTGTTAATTCATAGTTTTGATGCCTTCAGTGTGAATGTACAATTTTCAAAGTCTTGAAAATACAGAAAAATCTTTAAATGAGAAGGTGTGTCCAAACTTTTGGTCTGTACTGTATATATTTTACATTTTTTCTCTTCTTCATCCACACACAGGGCAGTCTCTTCTTCATCCACACACAGGGCAGTCTTCTTCATCCACACACAGGGCAGTCTCTTCTTCATCCACACACAGGGCAGTCTCTTCTTCATCCACACACAGGGCAGTCTCTTCTTCATCCACACACAGGGCAGTCTTCTTCATCCACACACAGGGCAGTCTTCTTCATCCACACACAGGGCAGTCTCTTCTTCATCCACACACAGGGCAGTCTCTTCTTCATCCACACACAGGGCAGTCTCTTCTTCATCCACACACAGGGCAGTCTCTTCTTCATCCACACACAGGGCAGTCTCTTCTTCATCCACACACAGGGCAGTCTCTTCTTCATCCACACACAGGGCAGTCTCTTCTTCATCCACACACAGGGCAGTCTCTTCTTCATCCACACACAGGGCAGTCTCTTCTTCATCCACACACAGGGCAGTATCTTCTTCATCCACACACAGGGCAGTATCTTCTTAATCCACACACAGGGCAGTATCTTCTTCATCCACACACAGGGCAGTCTCTTCTTCATCCACACACAGGGCAGTATCTTCTTAATCCACACACAGGGCAGTATCTTCTTCATCCACACACAGGGCAGTCTCTTCTTCATCCACACACAGGGCAGTATCTTCTTCATCCACACACAGGGCAGTATCTTCTTCATCCACACACAGGGCAGTATCTTCTTCATCCACACAGGGCAGTCTCTTCTTCGTCCACACAGGGCAGTCTCTTCTTCGTCCACACAGGGCAGTCTCTTCTTCGTCCACACAGGGCAGTCTCTTCTTCGTCCACACAGGGCAGTCTCTTCTTCGTCCACACAGGGCAGTCTCTTCTTCGTCCACACAGGGCAGTCTCTTCTTCGTCCACACAGGGCAGTCTCTTCTTCGTCCACACAGGGCAGTCTCTTCTTCGTCCACACAGGGCAGTCTCTTCTTCGTCCACACAGGGCAGTCTCTTCTTCGTCCACACAGGGCAGTCTCTTCTTCGTCCACACAGGGCAGTCTCTTCTTCGTCCACACAGGGCAGTCTCTTCTTCATCCACATAATATAGGATCTTCTTCATCCACATAAGGTAGGATCTTCTTCATCCACATAAGGTAGGCTCTTCTACATCAACGTAATGTATGTTCTTTTTCATCCACACAAGGAAGTCTCTTTATACACATAAGTTAGTCTCTTCTTTATACACATAAGGTTGTCTCTTCTTCATCTTCTTCATGCGCATAAAATAAAGTCTGTTCTTTATCCACACAAGTCTGTTTCTTTTTCATTTACATAATTTAGCCCTTCTTCAGCCACATAGGGTAGTCTCTTCTTTTTAAAGGGAGAAGTACAAGTGCAGGCACTCTGTGCATCCTTGGTATGGCCAAGCATTTAAGTGCACCTTCCCACCTGCTTGTTTTCCCTCTATCTCCGTCCTTTTCTGGCTCTATAAAGGGAGAGCTTTTAAAAAAAGAAAGGGGCGTTGGAGATAGTGGGAAAACAATTAAGTATGAAGGTTTATACTGGTGTTTATTAATAATAATAATAATAATAATAATAATACTTTTATTTATATAGCGCCAACATATTCCGCAGCACTTTACATTTTAGAGGGGAATTGTACAGACAATAACAGACATTACTGAATAACAATAATCACATAAATCAACAGATACCAAAATGAATGAGGGCCGTGCTCGCAAGCTTACAATCCATGAGGAAATAGGGGAGACACGAAAGGTGGATGGTAACAATTGCTTGTATTGTACGGTCCAATCATCAATGTAATAAATAGGATGTTCACGCAATGGTGCAAGAACCGGTCACCAATCAATATGTGTACGGAGACAGAGCTGTTAAGTGCATGTAAGGTGTGTGAACAGATGATACGAGGGTCCTGGTTTTGAAGAAAATTTTGTATGGGCAAAACGGGGATAATTAGAAAAGTTGGCGATAGGCCAGTCTAAAGAAATGTGCTTTTTGGGCACGCTTAAAACTGTGGGTATTGAGGATTAATTGAAGTGTCCTGGGTAGTGCATTCCAAAGAATTGGCGCAGCTCGCGAGAAGTCTTGGAGATGGGAGTGGGAGGTCCGGATTATTGTTGATTGGTGTTTGGCCATACAGGTGTCTAAAACATGCACTAAATTCCAATGCTTTTTTTTTAGCTCGAACTTTTGTATAGAAACTAATGTTGGAAGTCTGTGTTTCCCAAGAATATTACCAACACTTATAATATTGACCCTGTGCAACCAAAATATAGTTTATAGAAACTGTGCCATCCTTGTCTTATGCCCCTCTTCAGTATTTCACATTTTAATTTATAGCCCCCATTTTTCCATATCAGATTTCAAAAAATTTTTCAAAAGAAGCAATAATTCTGAGAAATCGATCAAGGGGACATATATTTTCTAGCATAAATAATTTCATTTGTTTATTGTCTAACATGGAAACGTATCAGCACATTGTTGTTTAATTGTACAGTAGTCCAAAAAAAGAAGACAAAAGGAAGAACAACTTTCAAGCCCAATAAATTTGAGTACACATTCTCATTGGTCAGAAACAATGTTTTTTTATTGTTTTTTCATATCATTGATGCAGATTATTATTTCCATCTTTATAATGAAAACACAAGTGTAAACCAAGCAGATCAAATTTTGATCTATAAAAGTGAGACTCTGTTTTGATGTAGTGAGGTGTAACGTAACAGAATCTCGAAATCTTATATCTAGAATACGTCTTCTCATTAAAAAGTGCTCAAGCTTTTGTTACAACGTCTTCTTTTAGCTTTTTCACCAGTGACAGCATACTTCCTCATTCACAGGAGATCCAGATCCAGAGATGAATTACTACATAGCCCTTCCCCCAACCACAGACGAGGACTTACTGTCAATTGCACCTTCGAAGGAACATGATCTAAATTTTCTTTTATGTACATGAACACAAAGAAAAAGAATATTTACATGTCTGTCTAGGGATATAGGAATCAAATGTTATGTAAATGTCCATTGAGCTTGTATATTTAATACAACTTAGATAATAAGAATCTTCTTTGGCTTTAAATTACATTAGAGATACAAGGAGGCCGTCTGTCCTTTTTAATTATTAATCTATGTGGGATTTGTTGTACGCCTGTTGCCAGGGGCCACTGTTTTGGTTGCCAGCTTTCTTAGCCAAGGTAAACTGTTCACATGAGTGGGTATAACGTCTGCTATGGAGGATAAGACATTTAATCCAATGATTGATCATTTGAAAAAGAGATGTAAAGAAAAGCCTACATGATGGTTTTATATGGCAATATCCTACAAATTGTTTAGAACTACTGATTTTGGAAGCATGTAAAGTCATCCTAAGTTATATGGACACAGAAATTATATGTAAAACGTAAAGGGCCCAGACTGCATCTGTCTTGACAACGTAGCCCCGTTGTGCTGTGATTTCAGTGCAGAGGTTGTTAGAATCCCAAACAAAGAAATGGAGAGAGCCGTGCATTTGTATGAAAGATATAACCACCATTGAGAGCGGCATGCAACTGCACAATGTCACGAGACCTTGTTGGTACCCGCATTCACTATGCATGTGTTATGATATTCCATAAATGTACAAGATGGAAATACTCCTGTAATTACAGAACTAGGAACATATGTTATTTATCCTGCACGATAAACACCATATTAAAAACATGCCAATATTCATGGTTTATTTTTTTGTCACATTGCCTTTTAAAACAATTGGATAAAAAGAAGATAAAATGTATACATACCAAAATGATACCATTAAAACTGCATTGATTCCTGCAACAAAAAAAAATCCTTCCCAGAACTAAATCAAAGGAAAAATAAAAAAAAGTTATGGTTCTCAATGTATGGCTTGAGAAGCCAAATTATTTTTTATTTTCATTTATATTTCTTTTTAGTAAAACATAAAAGAATGATAGAAATTTGGTATCACCTGAAGAGTATTGACCCAGCAAATAGTGTTGACATGTCATTTTTACTGCACAGGGATTGCCTTTAAAAGTAAATGAAAAAAAAAAAGTGGCAGAATTGTTGCATCTTTTATACCACCCGCTCCAGTCTTCAAAGGATTTCATGGTAGATCACATTGTGCCATTAAAATTTAGGTAATGGAAACGTAAAGTCCTCAATAAATTGCCTCAATAGATGCCATATGTTGCTTATATGATCTAGCGCAGGTAAAAAGCTTTGCTAGTTCTTCATTATTCTACTTTTTCTTGCAGTCAGAAGCAGAGTGTGAACGGACTGAGCGAGATGCTTTGAAATTTGCTATGGAGATGCAGGCTGAATACTGGTCTGTCTCAGCAAAATCAGGTACCCCTGTTTCCACATGTACGTAGTATTTATACCACTGTAGTATATTTGTCATTTAGATAACACACAGTTTTGATTTGTTTCTTTGCCCAGGTGAAAATGTGAGAGATTTCTTTTTCCGAGTGGCAGCTCTTGCCTTTGAACTGTCCATGAAAAAAGAGCTGGAGAAGAACCGACATAGTACAACTCAGATTGGCGCTGGCAATCTCATACGTATGTAGCGTGTATGATTTGGTATAGTAAAGGCATAACCTCTATCACACAAAAGTTTTGGAGAATGAAAAGGAAGCATTTGCTGTCTACAATCGCTGCCAGAATCAGACCATGATTGGGGTTGTCCAATATTTTTTTTAAATGACCACAGACCAGAAAAGGTGATAAAATAAGAGTTTCATTCTGCCGGTTTTGTGAACCGTCCTGAAGTTATAGCTTGCCTACCATGTGCATATGACTGCTGCAGGCAGTCACTGATTTTAGTAGTGACTAGCTGAAGTGTTCACTTGGCACAGCAGGTCAGCATTGGAAGGATTACTAGAGCCGCAGGAGTTTTGCCTGATAAGTATAACTTATTGTATCGTATTCACTGCTTCATGCCCTTTTTTAACCCTTTGGCTATGTGCCCACGATGCAGAAATGCTCCGGATTTTTTCCTGAGCGTTTCTGCATCTCCCTGGCAGAAAAAATGCATGCGGATTGTACATGTGGATTGTACATGTGGATTGTACATGCGTTTTTCCTTCCAGGGACATGCGGATGTGAAGCGTTCTTCACATGCATTTCCGCATGCGGGTTGACAAGCGCTTTCCAAGCGATTTTAGCATCACTTGGAAAGTGCTTGACAACTTGGTCACACTATATAAATCCATGCAACCGGAATGGATTTATATAGTGTGACCTTAAAGAATGGTAAAAAATAAAAAAATAAATCTATACTTACCTTCTGATGGCCCCCGGAGTCTTTATTCGATCCGTCCTGGCTTGCCGGCAGCTCGCGGTACACTGAAGGACCTGCCGTCACATGACTAAATGACGTCGGCAGGTCCTTCAGTCCACCGTGAGCTGCCGGCAAGCAAAGACAAGCACACTGCGGGCCATCAGAAGGTAAGTATAATATTTATTTTTTATTTTTATTCTTTTTTTTTACAGGTTCTATGGTACCCGGGCCCGGAGGAGAGTCTCCTCTTCTCCAGACCCGGGTACCATCTGCACATTGAAACGATTGGATTCCGCATGTACAGATGCAGTGATGCGGAATCCAAGCGTTCCAATGAAAGTCAATGGCGGCGAAAACGCAGCGCTTCCGCAAAATAATTGGTAATGCTGCGTTTTTTTCCGCAATGATAATCCGCAGCAGAAATTTCCGCAGCATGTGCACAGCACATGCGGATTATCATTGGGGAACATGGCAGGCCTTCTACCAAGCGTTTTTTTAAGCGTTTCTGCAGCGGAATTGCCGCTGCAAAAACGCTTAAACGCATCGTGGGCACACAGCCTTTGGCAACATTCGCCTTATATTTACTATACTATACCATAGTATTGCAGTGTATTGCATAGTCAATCAAGCAATCACAGATTCAAGTGCTCTAAAGTAACTAACTAAAAATGTAAAAAAAAAAATAAGAAGTTTAAAAACAATATAAGCAAACGTAAGCAAAGTCTAA
The DNA here is from genome assembly GCF_046119375.1 of Phyllobates terribilis. NCBI lineage: Eukaryota > Metazoa > Chordata > Amphibia > Anura > Dendrobatidae > Phyllobates > Phyllobates terribilis. Next base: position 307,195,036 of record NW_027362761.1, read on the forward strand.
CAAATAGAAATATTAACTTTTTTGCCCAATACTGTGAACGCTGAGGTGGAACAAAAATTGAAGTGGAAGGATTGCAGTTTTATTTTGTAGTTTTGCAATACCTCAAAAAAGGAATAAAGAATATATGTTGTGTGAAATCCAAAATGGTATCCATAAAAACTACGATTTGCCCTGTAATAACAAGCTCTCACACATCGCTATCTGCCCAAAAAAAAAGATATAACTCTTAGAAATAAATTGGTTTCAGACACAATATTCTAAGTAAAAAAACAAACATTCTATATACATGTGGTATCACCAGTACTGACCCATAGAACAAATGTGAACTTTGTAGGCACTCAAAAATTATCAGTGACAATGCAGGTTTTTCTTACTTGGAATTGTTTCCCCGTTTTTCTGTACATTAAATAGCAAAATGAATGATGTCAATCAAAACTTCAACTCATCCCACAAAAACCAAGCCCTCATATGGCTATCATGTCCTTTATGCTTCCCAAACCACTCCAGTACCCAGGGGCGGACATATCATTGGTGCAACCTGTGCACAGGGGCCCAAGAGGTAGGGGGGCCCATTTCTACCTATAAGCAGGTTCAATTTTGCATTTTTAGGAGCTCTTGGGCTGCAAAGGGCCCATATATTGTTCTTGCACAGGGGCCCTTTTCTGTCTGTGTCCGCCAGTGCCAGTACCATATAAATCATAAAACTGGCCTGCATTCACAGCACCATACTCAAACAATAAGCATGTCGCAGAAAAAAAACCATTTTGAACCTTTGGCTTCCAGTCAAGTGGGAGGAGATTATAGGCGCTAAAGCTTGACTGATCTGAGTTTGCCTCTTCACACTTGACTGGAAGCTTGTAATTTACATAGCAGCTATATTCTATGATATCTTGGGGCATTTAGCCTCACAGCTCCATGTTGATGATGCAGGTTTCAGGACCTGTACTGGAGACAGTTTGGAAGACAGAATAGATGTTATACCCCTTATGCAAAAAGACTGTAGTAAGACTACCTCTGTGTAGCAAAGTTTATAAACCCAACTTGTATTTCAGGTTTAGTCGACTTATTTACAACAACTCTAGTTAGAATCCCAAAACCGATACCAAAGGTTAGGGCCACAAAAGTGCTATTATGGGAAAATGATACCACATTGCATACTTTCAGGTCTGTCCCAGTTGTATTTACTTATTCGCTTCCTTTTAGACCCAGTGTGCAGTGCCAGTAAGTGAACTATGTCTTACTAAAACTTTGAGCACTTGCCTTCAATAAGGCTATGGCATTTGGTTTTACCGGATGCAATGAAATGTGGGTATTTTCACATTTTCTTAAGACGGACTGTCGTTTCTGAACTTCACTGTTTGTGCTATATACTTTCAAAACCCAATTCAGGGGCATGGGACAGTCAGATACGTTTCTGTACAAATCTGATACATGGAAACACCCCCTAATACAGTTGTGATATCTGTATTCAAAGCTCTGAAACTCTGGAAGCAGATCTTCATATCGAAATACCAGACATACTGTATAGTCATTACAATGAGCAAAGTATATCCATGGAACAATTTATTTTTTATTTCAGAACTTGAAGGGAATCTCTCCGAGAAAAAGGTAAATGAAAATCTCCAGAATAATATGAACTGCTGCTAACCAGATCTGACAACACTAGCTTGGGATCAGAGGCCAGTTCACAAAGGTTGGAGTGAATATTGATTGAAGTGCGTCTTCTACTCTTGAACTTGTGGATGCTGCATCGTGGCCTGAATGACCGGAGGTATTAATTCTCAGCACTGGGACAATACAGCCATTCACTGCGTCAAGACCACATACCGCCCTGCAGCTGTATTATGTACTAAATGCCACTTCATATTATAGCCTTAGTTTATATAGTGATTAATATATAATATAGTTTAATATAGTGATTTCTACAATAGACATTGAAACATTAATTCATAATCTTTACTTACATATTTTGTAAGGTATAATGGCAGCACATTCCTTGTCTTCATTAGTATACATATGAATCATGACATTTTCAGCCTCCAAGCCTGGGTTTTGTCATTCTGCTACTGTATTTTATTGTGTTTTCCCTCACTGCCATCTGTTTGATGCATTTACAGTTGTATGAAAAAGTTTGGGCACCCCTATTAATCTTAAGCTTAATGTTTTATAAAAATTGTTGTTTTTGCAACAGCTATTTCAGTTTGATATATGTAATAACTGTTGGACACAGTAATGTTTCTGCCTTGAAATGAGGTTTATTGTACTAACAGAAGATGTACAATCTGCATTCAAACAAAATTTGACAGGTGCATAAGTATGGGCACCCTTATCATTTTCTTGTTTTAAATACTCCTACCTACTTTTTACTGACTTACTATGGCTATGTGCCCAAGTTGCGTAAATGAAGCAGAAAATTTCTGCTTCATTTCCGCATGTCCTCTCCCGGAAAAACGCATGCGGAATTCCGCACGCGTTTATCGCGCGTTTTTCACGCGTTTTCGACATGCGGAATTGCCTTGCGTTTTTTCATGCATTGAATAAGGCAATTCCGCATGCGGAAACATAAAATTAATGAACATGCTGCGGATTTTTGAACGCAGCATAAACGCTGCGGAAAAATCCGCAGCATGGGCATAGAACTTGCGGATTCTCATTGGGGACCATGGGGTGCGGATTAACAAGCGTTTTACAAGAGTTTACGCTGCGGAAAATCCGCATCAAAAACGCTTGTAATCCGCAACGTGGGCACGCAGCCTAAAGCACTTTTTTTGGTTTTGTAACCTCATTGAGCTTTGAACTTCATAGCCAGGTGTATGCAATCATGAGAAAAGCTACTTAAAGTGGCCACTTGCAAGTTGTTCTCCTGTTTGAATCTCCTCTGAAGAGTGGCATCATGGGCTCCTCAAAACGACTGTCAAATGATCTGAAAACAAAGATTATTCAACATAGTTGTTTAGGGGAAGGATACAAAAAGCTGTCTCAGAGATTTAACCTGTCAGTTTCCACTGTGAGGAACATAGTAAGGAAATGGAAGAACACAGGGACCGTTCTTGTTAAGGCCAGAAGTGGCAGGCCAAGAAAAACATCAGAAAGGCAGAGAAGAAGAATGGTGAGATCAGTCAAGGACAATCCTCAGACCACCTCCAGAGAGCTGCAGCATCAACTTGCTGCAGATGGTGTCACTGTGCATCGGTCAACTATACAACGCACTTTGCACAAGGAGAAGCTGTATGGGAGAGTGATGCGAAAGAAGCCGTTTCTGCAAGCACGCCACAAACCGAGTCGGCTGAGGTATGCAAAGGCACATTTGGAGAAGCCAATTTCTTTTTGGAAGAAGGTCCTGTGGACTGATGAAACCAAGATTGGGTTGTTTGGTCATACAAAAAGGCGTTATGCATGGCGGCAAAAAAACACAGCATTCCAAGAAAAACACTTGCTACCCACAGTAAAATTTGGTGGAGGTTTCATCATGCTTTGGGGCTGTGTGGCCAATGCCGGCACCGGGAATCTGGTTAAAGTTGAGGGACGCATGGATTCCACTCAGTATCAGCAGATTCTTGACAATAATGTTCAAGAATCAGTGACAAAGTTGAAGTTACGCAGGGGATGGATCTTTCAGCAAGACAATGATCCAAAACACCGATCCAAATCTACTCAGGCATTCATGCAGAGGAACAATTACAATGTTCTGGAATGGCCATCCCAGTCCCCAGACCTGAATATCATTGAACATATGTGGGATAATTTGAAGAGGGCTGTCCATGCTCGGCGACCATCAAACTTAACTGAACTGGAATTGTTTTGTAAAGAGGAATGGTCAAAAATACCTTCATCCAGGATCCAGGAAATCATTAAAAGCTACAGGAAGCGACTAGAGGCTGTTATTTTTGCAAAAGGAGGATCTACTAAATATTAATGTCACTTTTCTGGTGAGGTGCCCATACTTATGCACCTGTCAAATTTTGTTTGAATGCAGATTGCACATTTTCTGTTAGTACAATAAACCTCATTTCAAGGCAGAAACATTACTGTGTCCAACAGTTATTACATATATCAAACTGAAATAGCTGTTGCAAAAACAACAATTTTTATAAAACATTAATCTTAAGATTAATAGGGGTGCCCAAACTTTTTCATATAACTGTATATCTTGTGATTAGCTGATGTAAATTAAACATTGTAAAAGTTGAGCTTCTCTGGTGCCCAGGCATACATGCCATATTGTGTGCCACCTCCTGACCACCATTCTGTGGCAGTGACTCCGGAAACTGATGAAGAAGGCAACATTCTCTTTAAATGCATCATGGAGAATTTTTATGGTAATAGTTTTGTTTCTTTACATTATAAATTGTCGACTTTTATTCTAGAAATGTTAATCCTTTTGAAAATATTTCTATACATTTTATTACATGAAGAATAAAAGTGATATTTAAAAACCAAACTGCATGCATGATTTATTTTATTGTAGAATAAGACAACACTACATATGCCAGTCACACAGGTGGGTATTAGTAGCAGGTCAATTGGACAATGACCTATCTACATGACTCATTGGCCCTGTGAATAAAATCAATCCACAGTTTTAAGCTATTGATGGTTAAAGGGATTATATTTTAATCTAAAAGTCTCCAGTCTCCTACCTCTCTTATACTAACCAGGTCACTAAACAATGAATGCTACCTGGGTCATGCAGTGCCTGCCAGTCTCCAGACTACCATCTTCTATGGTTGAAATGAATGCAGAAAAGTAAGTAACAAGATTCAAGGTCAGATATAGCCACCTTTAAGACAACTTTGGCCATGGCACAGTTTCTGCAGCCTAGGATCGTATTTTAGCACAGTCGTAGGGTAAATAGAGATGTAGTAGGATTTTTTATCTGAAAATTTTGATGCAAAACTGAATGTAATATGCAGATTTTACAATGCACTTTGCTGTCATTTTGCATAGACTTCTCCTTTTGCATTGCATCTTAAAACTGAGAGCATGCCCCAATTCCGAAACTTATTTTTTTTTTCTATTTGCGAATGGAGTTTCCAAGATCAAAATTTAATAAGGGAAATACAAAGCAAATCTTTCAATAAAGAAGGGGGAGACATCCAAGGGTTCACTACACCAAACGTCTTGATCATAGAAGCGGTGCTTTATTTGTTAAAAGTCTAACAGATAACGCGTTTTGGAGCTATTTTCTCCTTTTTTTCAAATGGGAAGACTTTCACCTCCAAAAGGTATAGTGGTAATCTGCCTACAAATAGCATTTAAATCATGTTAAGCAATGAAATTGGCACAGCAGCTACAGGGAGAAAATTAAGTTATATTCTCCCTGCAGCCACTCGCTTGCAGTCAGGATGATGCATGGAGCTGTTACAGTCAGCACTCACTAGACAGTTACCTGCAGATTTCCAATTCTGTATACTGATCAATTATAGACACACCTATAGCCACAATCCGTGTAAATACGGTAAGTAAAAAATCACTAGTATAATCAAACCCCCAAAAAACGGAAAAGCTTTTCAAAAGTCCAATTAAAATAGACTTTATTTATACAAAATATTAAAAGAGTATACAATAATAGCCGAAAGTGTTGGCATCCTTGAAATTGTTCCAGAAAATGAAGTATTTCTACCAGACAGTTATTGCAATTACACATGTTTTGTTATACACATGTTTATTTTCTTTGTGTTTATTGGAACAACACAAAAAAGAGAAAGAAAGGCAAATTGGACATATATTCACACAACCCCAAAAATGGTCTGGACAAAATTGTTCTCACCTTTGCAAAAATGTGGGTAAACAACTTTGTTTCAAGCATGTGATGCTCATTCAAACTCACATGTGGAAAGTAATAGGTGTGGGCAATATAAAAATCACATCTGAAACCAGATAAAATGGGGAGAAGTTGACTCAATCTTTGCATTGTGTGTCTGTGTGTGCCACATGGAGAACATAAAGCGGAGACGAGAACTGTCTGAGGACTTGAGAACCTAAATTGTTGAACAATATCAACAATCTCAAGGTTACAAGTCCATCGCCAGAGATCTTGATGTTCCTTTGTCCATGGTGGGCAACATAATCAAGAAGTTTACAACCCATGACACTGTAGCTAATCTCCCTGGATGTGGACGGCAGAGAAAAATTTATGAAAGGTTGCAACTCCGGATAGTCCAGATGGTGAATAAGCTGCCTCATTCAAGTTCCAAAGAAATTCAAGCTGTCATGCAGGCTCAGGGCTCATCAGTGTCAACGCAAACTTTGTCGATATTTGAATGAATGAAATTAAACACTATGGCAGGAGGTCGATCTGCTACCGGTAGAAGAGTCAGTGAACTACCAGCTTTCACTATCAGAGAACCTTATCTAAAAATACTAGAAGATAAGATTGTATTACGCCTGGACCCATGATTTCTACTCAAAGTGGCAAAGAATTCCACAGGTCTCAAAAGATCATCCTCCCTTCCTTTTGTCAAAATCCAGCAAATGACCGAGAAAAAGAATTCCACTCCGTAGATGTGGGGAGAATGATTATTCACTGTCTTCAATGATCAGAATCCTGGACAAAAGATCAAAATCGCTTTGATCAGCGAGGCGGACAGAACAAAGGGAAAAAGGCATCAACGAATACTATCACATACTGGATTAAAAAAGCGATTTGGGAAGTATATTGGATCCAGGATTTATCGTCTCTTATTTCTCTTATAGAGGGTCTGCGGATCTTCTCTGTGAAGCATCCAGCAATAGTCCCCCATCATGTTTACATTCCATCTACCTTGGTATCGTCGTTCTATCTCCTTGATATCCTGATGAAATCTTTCTCCTTGCTCTTCGCTAACAGCACCAAGGTTTTCAGTAAAGTAGTCCAAATGACAATGTAAAAAATGTAACTTCAAATTCATCAGACAACCCAAGGCTTTGAAACGTTTCAACATGTTCTCCACTATGTACTTAAATTTTAGATCTTTGTTGTTACCTAGAAATTTTTTCACGACTTCTGTAAAACAATCCTAAGCACTTTTCTCAACAGCTTTCATTTTTGTTTTAAACACACCGTCCTTCATGAGTTTCCGAATATCCGGACCCACAAAAATGCCTTCCTTCAGTTTTGCTTCGGACAATCCCTGAAACTTGGTACACAAGTACTTATAAGTCTCTCCTTGTTTTTGGTAGAGATTTCACAAACTGCTTCATCAGTCCAAGCTTAATGTGGAGTGGTGGCAGGAGAACTTTAGTGGGGTCAACTAAACTTTCCACAACTATGTTCTTGAGTCCAGGTTGCAAAGATGTTCTCGTTGGCCAACTTTTTTGGCTCTAGTGGTGAGGCCTATCCGGCTGTCCCATTCACACAAAAAGCATGGGTACTTTGTGTATATTCCTTGCTGCCCAAGGAGCAAAGAGAGAACTTTCAGATCACCACATATTAACCATCCTTGATCCTCATAGTTAAGTTTCTTGAGAATAAAGTCTAAATTCTCAAAACTTTCCTTCAAGTGCAGAGAATTCCCTACAGGCACTAAAGCATACTAGCTGCCATTGTGCATTAGCACAGCTTTCAGACTTTTTTTGGATGAATCAATAGAGTCTCGACTTGCTCACATTGTACTCAATGTTAAATTTTTCCATCAGCGCAAGAACATCACTGCACTGCAATACACTAAAGCACCTTCTTGAGAAATGTATGGAACTAATTCCTTTTCTTTGCTTCTGCACCATGAACAATAGGAATTTGGAATTTTCTCACACTCATCCTTTGCAGTTTGTTCAAGCTCTTGAATGTTTGCAGGGTTCTTTTTCCCAATGGCAGATTTCAGCTCACTCCAAAGATTTTCAATGGAATTGAGGTCAGGACTCATTGCTAGCCATTTTAAAACAGTCCATTTTTTTTTTTTCAACCATTCCTGTGTACTTTTGGATGTGCGTTTTGGGTCATTGTCTTGCTGGAGGACCCATGATCTTCAACTCAAACCAAGTTTTTTTTACACTGGGTAGGATTTCATGATTTCTGTGATACGGTCAAGGCCTCCAGTACCAGAGGCAGCAAAACAACCCCACAGCATTATGGATCCTCCACCATGCTTAACTGTTGGTAAGGTGTTCTTAACGATGAGCAGGACAGTAATGTTTAGTAAGGTCCATGTCCCTGACTAAATCATTTAATTCAAGCTGTGAAAAAAAGCTGTGGCTCATTGGGACTAGCATGAAAGTCTTCGTCAGAATCCTGCTCTTCATGTTCTGAATCAGGTGTATCTTCAAGCTTCTCCTGAAGTGAAGGGACAGGTATTCCTGGACCGTGAGGCACAGGGCTAAATGCTGATGGGAAGTCCGGGTATATAATTTCCTTCTTATTTTTAAGGTTGAATCCCTCCACGTTGCAAGTACAAAAGTAGCAGTCATTACTATGATTTTACGGTTCCCTCCAGATCATAGGCACCCTAAAATTAAAGCTCTCTTTCTTCCCTTTAGACCATTGTCGTATTTCTACTAAACAGTACAAACTACATGTGGAGACCACGACTTGTCCTGATCACCTAGTTTTACACCAAAGTACGCATAATACTCTTTTCTAATGAAGTCTGTAATGTTCCTTCGTTGTTTCTTCACTACAAAACAACACAAATGTAACAAAAGTTGGGTGAATTACAACACCCCCTTGTAGCTATTTTGATCACGTTGATAGAAACAAAAGCTTAATCCACCACAACCACTAAATACTGAAAGGATTTGTGGTAAGCACAGCACCACACTCTTATGAACTCTGTCTAAAAGAAAATCTGCCTTTGCTCCCCATAACAACCAATCACAGTGCAGCTTTCATTTCTTATACTGCTGAGGTAAAATGAAACATATGCTATGATTGGATGCTATGGACACCACCACACTCTTTGGAAGCTGAGTTAAGAAAATCTCTGCCCACAGTAGCCAATCACAGCACAGTGTCCATAAATTTCTAACCAATCTAATGATACCAAAATCATCCACCAAAGGTCACATACAAAAGTAGCAGTCATCACTATGATTTTGTGATTCCCTCCAGAACAGTATGGTGCAAGAAAAAGCCTATGGAGTCAGTGCTTGTGAAAAACCTGTATGTGATAGAATTTTTTGGATAATTTTACTGAGTTTAGCGATCAAAAGTATATAAAAATCACCTCTTACTTTTCAAACAATTTAACCCTTGCAGACCTGTGTTTTCATTAAAATACGAGGCTAGCCCTCTGAAATCTGCAATTCCCCTGTGTGAAGTTAAAAGAAAACGTGTGGGAAAATGGGCTTTTGTTTTTTTTCCCCCATATCATGATCTTCATCAAGAGATCTTGCGGTTTTCACACTGGCCACTTGCTTTAGGAAGTCTACATTTACAGCAATAGACCGACTCTGACCCTGAATTTTGTATTGAAGCATGTACAAGGATCACTGTCAAGAAGGAGCTGTGAAATTCCCTATTGTGATTGGTGGATCCTGTGTTATCAGTGGTATATAGAAATGCTACCTGTCATTGTAATATGGAATGCTAATATGGAAACCGCTGTAATCTTTTCCTGAAAGGAAAATAGGTCATTTTCTGATGATACATTCCTTTTAAAAGCGAAGAAGTGAGGGGAAACTGTCTGTAACCATATCAGTAATTATTGATGAAGCTGGATTCACTTCAGGCCATAACTGAACAGCAAAGTTGGGATTCTGGGAGATATATGGGAGAGACTATTGCTAGACACGCATGTGGGTTATATTAATGACATCATACACTGCGCTAGAAATAATGTACTTGGCACGGTTAAACAACATCCGCGTCCTACTTCCTGCTCCATGTTGCTGCTACTCTCAGCTATCAACTAATAGCTCATCAAATTTGCTAACTAACCACTAAGCGTTATTCAGCCTTCAGTGGGAAAATTATAAGACAGGTGCCAGACTGAGGAGGAAGTATGAATCACAATCATTGCATCAACTACTAATTTCCAACTGGTTTATTTCTTCCTTCATCAAGTAGTATTACAATCTACAATACTGATACACTGCTGAAAAAATGAAGGCAACACATGCAAATCACAGTATAAAGTACTATGCAAACATTTTAGGAAGGTGTGGAAAAATTGCTGCAAAGTAAGAATGCTTTCCAAAATAGAAGTATTAATAGTTTATTTTCATTAATTAACAAAATGCAAAGTGAGTGAAAAAAAAAAAAGAAAATTCTAAGTCACATCAATATTTGGTGTGATCACCAGATGGCAGTCGCCGGGGGTGCGACCAGACTCGGGGAGGCAGGGGACCTGCTGACACCTTTTTCAGCTGGAAGTGCATCCTCCTATGAGTGTCCTATTGGAGGCTGGCAGCTAAGGTCGCGCCAATCACAGGCAGCGCATAACATCACTGCCATTTGCCACCCAGCCCCCTTAAGTCAGCTATGGAAGAGGAAAAGGCGCTGCATGTCGTGAAAGCAGGGACATTTGAGAGGAATCGTTTATTTATTTTTTTAGTGTGGTAGAGAAGAACACCAGGATGAGGGACATTATTAAAGAAAGAGGCTAGGATTGGGAGAATTAATAATGTCCTCCATTCTGGTGCCTTTCTTTAATAAAAGATGGGGATGTTATTAAAAAAAGGGAACAGGATGAGGAACATTATTAAAAGATGGGGCACATTATTACAGGATGGGGGACCAGGACGGGAGACATTATTAAAAGGTTAGGAGCCAAGACCAGGGACATTATTACAGGATGGGGGACATTATTAAAGAAAGGAGCAACGAAGCAAACATTATTAAAGAAGGGACCAGAATGGGGGACATTATTAAAGAAAAGGAACAGGATGTGAGACCTTATTAAAGGAAGGGGGCCGAGACGGGGGACATCATTACAGGATGGGAGGCCAGGACGGGGGACATTATTAAAGAAAGGGGCCAGGATGAAGGATACTATAACTAGATAGGAAACATCATTAACCCCTTAACGACCTTGGACGTATAGGTACATCCAAGGTCATCTCCCTGACTTTGATGCGGGCTCCGGCACTGAGCCCGCATCTTTCCCTCCACGACAGCTGGTCTGATTTACTGTCATGTGTCTTTAACAGAGATTGGAGATGCACCCGCGACTGTTAAGTTAAATGCAACTATCAATCTCTGGCAGCGGCATTTAACACACGCCCGGTGGAATTGCATCACAAGACACACCCATTGCAGCCCCTGTCACGTGATTACAGGGTACTAGTGATGAGTGAGAGTGTTTGTTTAACCATCTAACTGGGTAGCTTCAGCGTGCTTGTATATTATGTTCGAGTCCCTGCGTCTGCATGATTTACGGCTATTAGACAGTGAATATTCATGCTCTTTCATAGTGGGCACACGATAGTCGAGCAGCTGCAGGAGCCACGGTTGCAGCTAAGAGTATGCCCGCTATTAAAGAGCATGAATCTTCACTCCTCCCGAAGCCCATAGTACCGGGTGTGGAGATGAGTGAATCTTCCGCCAGCTGACCTGAGCGTGTGAGGGTGCATGTCTGTGACGTCATGTGCTGCTCACACTGATGTCAAATTCTGGCAGCAGAACAGGACGCAGCGCTGGAGCAGAGTGGAGGTAAGTAGAATCCTTTATTATTTTTATGTGTGCTGAGTGAGGGGGCCATGTATACCAGGATGGGGATCGGGGGGTGCCATGCATACCAGGATGTGGATGGGGTGGTGCCATGAATACCAGGATGGGAATGGGGGGTGCCATGAATACCAGGATGGGTGTGGGGGGGTGCCATGAATACCAGGATGGAGATGGGGGGGGTGCAATGAATACCAGGATGGGTATGGGGAGGTGCCATGAATACCAAGATGGGGATGGAGGGTGCCATGAATACCAAGATGGGGATGGGGGGCACCATGAATATGGGGATGGGGGGGGTGCCATATATACCAGGATGGGGGATGCCATGAAACCAGGATGGGGATGGGGGGTGCCATGAATACCAGGATGGGGATGGGGGGTGCCTTGAATACCAGGATAGGGATGAGGAAGTGCCATGAATACAAAGATGGGGATGGGGGGGTGCCATATATACCAGGATGGGGATGGGGGATGCCATGAATACCAGGATGGGGATGGGGGGTGCCTTGAATACCAGGATGGGGATGGGGGGTGCCTTGAATACCAAGACAGGGATGAGGAAGTGCCATGAATACCAAGATGGGGATGAGGGGGTGTTATGAATAATAAGATGGGGATTGGGGGGTGCCATGAATACCAGGATGGGGATGGGGGTGCCATGAATACCAAGATGGGGATGAGGGGGTGCCATATATACCAGGATGGGGATAGGGGGGTACCATGCATACCAGGATGGGGATGAGGGGTACTATATATACCAGGATGGGGGTGCCATATATATATATATATATACCAGGATGGGGGCCATGTATACCAGGATGGAGGGCCATGTATACCAGAATGGGGGGCATATATAACAGGATGGAGGGCCATGTATACCAGGATGGGGGGCATATATAACAGGATGGGGATGGAGGCATGTATACCAAGGTGGGGATAGGTGCTATGTATACCGGTATGGGGATGAGGGCCACGTATATCAGGATGGGGGGCCTATATACCAGGATGGGGGATATTAGTTCAGAATTGGGGGACATTACCCCTATAACAGGGTCAGCAGCAGACTTCCCCCCATAACAGTGCATCATGACCACATTTTTTGCTTTAAATTTTTTTTTTCTATTTTCTGCCTCTAAAACCTTGGTGCGTCTTATGGTCCTGTGCATCTTATAGTCCGAAAAATACGGTAACTTCTTACATTCACATCTAGACTTGTTTCCACCAAACTTCGGAGCAGTGAGCGATGGGCACGGTGAGAGATTTTACCAAGATATTGTGACTATGGAGAAAAAATATCAATTATATGGAATCCATATAATTCAGGAGTTCATGAGTGACAGTACACCACTCCTGAGGTCAGCGCAGCTCCGGGGCCCGCTCGCTGGAGCGGTTCATTCTCCCCGGCTACTCGGCGTCAGAGGATTACAGCTGGGGACATCTCCGGACAGGTGAGTATAAGGATTTTATTATTTTATTCTTATTTTTACACATGAACACTGCGGGAGGAGAACACTACTCCCAACATTGTCTCTTACTCGTGCTGATCACAGCGCGAGCAAGGGACAATGATGAGGGCAGCATTCAACACCCGATGCTTGGGAACAGCGCGAACTGTACACCGATTCTCAGGGTGCCACACATGGACACGGATATCTCCGATACTGTTTTTCCCGGTACTGGAAATATCAGGACGTGTGAAAGAGCCCTTAGGCTTGGTTTGGACGAATCGACGAAGAGCCTCCATTCCCCTGGATTATGACTTATCTTCAGAGCTTCCATTAAACGGTTGATGTTTTTACATGCCACAAGATCGCCCTCCATTAATAAGTATTGGACAAGATCTTTATCACTGTTACGGAACAAAGAAATCCGAACATCACCCGCTAGGAGATTCAACTGCTGTCACCTGGAACTTAAGAGCTCAGCTTTACTCTTGGGCAGATCCAAATCTCTAACAAGATCATTCAGTTCACTTTCTGTTATACGGTGTGGTTCAGTTGAGGTTGCTGACAGAAAGTCTGGGTCGTGAGAAGAAAATGCTTCATGACACCAACCGCCCTCTTCTTCTTCACTTGACTCAACTGAAAATGTTTCTGGTGCTTTTGGAACTGGCAGTTCTTCTATATGTGTTACTGAGCTTATTGCAAGATGGAATGTTTGGATACTGTAAAGTCCACTTCTTCCTTAAAACTCCTTTCCTAATGGGGGGCATCATGCAGAAATAGCAATTGGTAGTGTGATCGGTTGGCTCTCTCCAAATCACTGGGACTGCAAAAGGTATAGATTGCCTCTTCCCATGCAACCACTTGGTAAGATGTGATGCACATCTATTGCAACATATGGGTGGAGCCCAACTCTTGTCCTGATCTCCTATTCTGCAACCAAAATACAGGTTGTAGGCTTTCCATATCATAGTAGTCAAGTTTCGCCTTTGTGACACAAAAGTGACTTATTTGCACATGTAGCAAAAACTATCCGCTTTGTTAATGCAAGAACGAGGCATATCGGCAAAAAACATATAACAACATGTCAATATGCTAAGAAACTAAGTTAAGAAATCCTAAAACTGTATACCTTATACAGAGAGCATTTATAAAAGAAGGTGATGCAACTGTAATTAGAATTACGTCATTGGAGCTGAGTTGGCGTTTTTTGATTGATCACCCTAGGATGACAGAATACTGAAGGCTCAATAGACTAAATAGATGATATAATAGACTAGCTACTAACAATGCAATAATTGAGGATGAAATAATAAAGATGCAATTTTTCTATAAGAATGCATGAAAGGTGTCATAAGTAATTACAACCTCCTCTGGATCTTGAAAATTAGAGCCAAACAGCAAATTTTATCATCATATTCGTTTTCAGCACCACAAAATTAGTTAAATTCCACTGTTTTCATCTCTGAACTAATTTGGCTGTAGAACAGTGTTAGTAGAGAGTTGCAGTAGTCCAGATGAGAATGAATAAGAGCAACAGTAAGAGTGTTTGCACAGTCACAGGTAAGAAAAGGTCGAATTCTAGAGATATTTTTGAGATGTAGGTGACATGAGCGAGTGAGTTATTGGATATGGGGAGTGAAGGAAAGATTTGAGTCAAATATAACCCCAAGACAGTGGGTGTACTGCAGGGGAGTAATGGTAGAACCTCACACAGAATTGGCAATATTGGGTTTGGGAAGGTTAGTAGAGGAAGGAAACACAAGGAGTTCAGTTTTTGACAGATTCAGTTTTAGATAGAGGGAGGACATGATGTTAGAGACAGCGGGCAGACAATCCACTGGTATTTTGTAATAATGCAGGGGTGATGTCAAGACCCTATGTGTATTGGGTGTCATCAGCATAGAGATGGTACCGAAAACCGAATTTACTGATGATTTGTTCAATAGGAACAGTATATATGGAAAAAGGAGGGGATCTAGAATGGAATCCTGAGCAATGCATTAGGGTGAAATCGGTGGTCAAATCCATGACTAAATTTAGCTGTGGATTTGAGGCCAAATATACAGCCAAACATAACCTTACAATGATAAATGACAGTATGATGAAACATTATTACACTGTTTATATAAAGCCAAAAGCCACGCCAAAGCACGAATAAAAGTGGGTTGCATCGATTAGTAAAAAGAATTTAGTTAGAAATTTTTATGAGTTTTTCGAAAAGACATGGAGTCCTTGGTTGGATAATCCAGGGCTGCCCTCAAATCTTCTAATTAGAGATAGAATATTTACAATGCTATCCCTTAATTGTTAGTCACCTTTTTTTATCTTTTTTCCCCTTATATGAATTTTATACTCCGTTATTCTCTAACTGCTCAGAAAATGAAAATGGTCCTCTCTGGAATGTTGGGATTTGGGTTTAGGGTGGGTTGGGGAACTGCAGTTGAGATACTTTGTTTATGTTTTATACTATGGACTTATTATGTCAGTTATGTTATTTGAAAGATGGAAAATTTGTATTTGGAGTTTTTCAATAAAAATTATTTGATTTAAAAAATAAATTTCTGTGAGTTTGAAAGTTACGACATCATTCTCTTGCTATTTCACCATTTCAGAAATCCAGCTCGATCAGGGAAGGCGTGCAATTCTTTGGACGCTTTGTCACTTTGCCAGTGGAGCTGGACATTACGGCAATCAGTGTGATTCTATGAAGTTGCAGAGACTTGTACCCCACGCTTATCTACTTGTCACAATGTCATTTTCACATCCATTGTAAATAAGCAAACAATTCACAAAAAGTGATAGAGTAGTAAATTCCTAAATTACATGACAGAAAACATCCCAGTGACCAGTACAATAAGATAATAAAGGGATTTCAAGTGGCCCCAGCACATCACAGAGGACATTCCAGGATTGGTATACGAAACCACATTGTGTGCTACTGCTTAGAGAATACTAATGACCTTGGAGTTGTACAGAGGGCATCCTAAAGACCAGATCAGCATTGCACAGACCATTATACTTCACACAGAAAAAATGTAAAGCTCTAGGTGTGATGTAGGTACTAAGGCATTACACAGAGGACATCCTAGTAATCAATCTACATTATTTTGTGAGCAATAGAAGTCATAATAGTAATTCATGAGAGTGTTCATAATGCTAATTGGCATGGGCCTGATTATATTAATCTTTTTGGGACTCCAAGGAAGTATTTTTTCTATTATTGATTTTTTGGATCTTTTGAGGACATTACATTTATGTCGGCAAACATGTACTATTTATCTGCCACTGTAATCTCTTTCAATCGTATGTACGGTGGGTAGTATGTGCTATTTATTCTGTAATCTTTTTAACAGGATCCTGTGTACATGAGCAGATAATTCATTGTCTTGCTCTATACACTATTTGTTCTAATCTGTTTATTTGGATGCTGCACAGTATTTTCCTGGACAGCCTAGGTATCATTCTCTGTATTTACAGCAGCTATACTATTACATCACTTTGTATAACACTTTATATCAGGGGTGGGGAACTTTCGGGCCGCTTGCGTCCTTTTCTGCGGCCCCTGGGCAGATTCTCGGGGACCGCAGTGCTCGGGCCAGCAGCTGCGTTTTGCCGGTCGTGGGCCCTTTTATTGCTCCGGAGACTCCAAGCACACGGCATGCAGCGTTCAGTACAGAACGCTGCGGTTTGTGCACTGAAGATGCTGACGTACTTTGGAGTATGCGCGCTCTGTCTCACCAACGACGAGGACAACAGCGGCAGCCCCAGACCGTCATGTGGTGTCTATATGCCCACAGCCCCCCTGTGATGTGTATATGCCCTCTATCCCCTCCTGTGATGTGTACATGCCCCCAGCCCTTCCTGTGATGCATATATGCTATACAAATCAGCCAAGAGGAAACTCTTAAAATATAACTTTTATTAAATCTCGAAAATTATTTTTGTACCTCCAATGTCCAATATAAACTACTCATACACCCCTATTGTAGTCAAAACATCGCAACAAACCCCTCATATTGTGAAATAGAGAGGGCCAACAATACTGGTTCGGTCCTGATAGATATATCTATATGACGCGCCCCCTGGGCCTGTGCGCTGCTGCTGTGCAGGGGGAATACCCTGAGCTGGATCGCTGGGGGTTGTAGTTCTCCGTGGCGGTGACCCGGTCCGTGCCCAGGGCGGTCAAACCAGTGGCAGTCTAAATGTTGTAATAAGTGTCCGACTACGCCACCCGTGGATTGCGGTCAGTGGGGACCGCCGCTGCGCTGCCGACCGCTGAGGCTGATGTTGGTTGCGCAGCCGAGTATGGGATAACTCCCCACGGGAGGAGTAATTGCCTCAGGGCAGCTAATGTGAGAGATGATGGGAGTGATGGTGTGAGGGTCCCAGTGCTGATGGTGCTGGTGCGACAAGGAATCACAGAGACGTGTGGTGCAGTTCAGGGTCTTTACTGATGGTACAAGGCAGACCCTCCCGGGAGTACTGGCTAGTATAAGGGGCCTGGTCAGGCTGCGAGCAAGTAGGAGTTCCCCTGGCCAGGTGGAGTTGTAGGCCTCCCCGTTAATCTGCACTCTTCCTGGCTACCTTGCTGTCAGCGGTTACAAGTAGCCCACGTCCCTGAGTATACCGTGTGGTGCTCACCCGTATGGCTGGTGACTTGGGGCCTTCTGTTAGCCTCCGCTCCTGGATGGCGGCGCTGGTCCCTTCTTTGTGACTGAGCCTCCGGGCTTCTATGGCCAGAGGACCTGGAATCCCCTGCCGGCTGGTTTCTGCTGCTGGGTGTATATCAGTCCCCACAGCCTCGGACTCCTGTGTCCGGTTTTAGTGTCTTCGTCCAGGGCGAGCTTTGCTCAGCTCCAGCCCCTGGACTTCTGCTACTGCTCCTACAGAGCTCCTAGTTCTTCCTTTCCCTCTCCAGGCTCTGACTGCTCTAATCCCGCCCCAGACCAGTTTAAAAGGGCAGATTCCTCCCCTCCCAGGTCTGGGCGGACCGTGTTGCATGATTAGGGATCCTGACCAGAGAAACCTCCCACTTGCTCTCAGACATAATATCTCTATTACTGCGGCAACCAGACCCCTGGGGTGTCGCATTCCCCCCTAGTAAATTTTAGTACTCCGGGACTAAACACATTTTTGAAGAAACATAAATACAAGGTATAACAATAACAAATAACATATTTACAAGAAGCTTTAGTCTGTAGAGGTCACGGCGTTTCCGTGACCGGGTGTCCATATCACCCAACAAGGCGAAGTCTTGGCACAGAATAGGGGACCTGTCCAAAGCAAACCCCTTGCGTTGTCCTTGGGCGTGGCTGCAAGGGTAGACTAACTACTTTGGGCCGCAAGGAGGCCACGCCAGACAGGTTTTCTCTTCCGCGGCCATCTTCGCAAGAGGCACCAAGGTGCAACTATCTACAATACTGTTCCGGTTATCCAGTGTCCATAACCTGTTAGTCCAAATAAATCTGCAGGGTAACTGAGAAACATAATTAGTAACAGGCAACAAACATAAACCATAAACATTTTTCAATAAACAGTCAACTCTACAGTGCACTGGTTTAGATTCTCCAGCGAGCGGGCATCTGACCTCTAGTGACTCTAGTGGACCTACGGAGCTCACTAGCTGGTTCTGCACTACAGGGTGTAGGAGGTGTTATGGGCAAGCTGGGCAGCTTTCTGCGCACTCTTTGGCTCACTAGGGGCACAGCAGGCTCACTACTAGCAGAGGGTTGATCCTCCTGTACTGCTGGTGTGGACTCTTCTGCCTCTTGGGCCGGCTGCTCTTCCAGCTCTACCGGTTCCTCTGTAGGCACTTGCGGGGCTGGCTGGAGAAAGGTGAGGACGGGTACCACGACAGCACCGTTTACTTGTGTCCAAGACCGGGGGAAGTCTCCGAGTACGGTACTGATCATTTCTTCCCTTTCCTCTGCGGGTTGAGGGTTTTCTTGATCTTCTTCAGGGCTTTGCAGCTGCTCGGGACACTTTTTCAGGTGGTCTCTGGAGACAATGGCTGTGGTTTCTCCTCCATCCTTACTGATTACGCAGATTTTTGGGTTCTCATGGCTTGATGGCAGTACGGTGTACGGGTCCTTCTCCCACTGGTCGTCCAACTTGTGGAGCCGCCTCTTCCTCTTCAAGACCTGCTCTCCAGGTACCAGGGGAACAGCGGGAGCATACTGGTTATAAGCCTTCTCTTGCCTTTCTCTAGCTTGAGACAGACTTCGCTCGACGCTCTCCTGCACTTTCCGATACTCCTGCTGCCGTTCTGTATCCCAGTCTGCCTCTGGCGAGGTGTCCTCAGGCGTCAGGACTCCCATATCCAGGTCAATAGGCAGCTTACCAGGTCTTGCTCTCATTAGGTAAGCCGGGGTACAGTTGGTGGAACCTACAGGGATGTGGTTATACAGGTCCACCAGATCGGGCAGTTTCTCAGGCCACAGACTGCGTTCTTCCAGGGGCAGTGTTTTTAGCAGATCTATCACCACCTGGTTCATCTTCTCGCAGAGTCCATTGGTTTGAGGGTGATAGGGCGTTGTTCTTATCTTCTTGCAGCCATACAGGTTGCAGAACTCCTGGAAGACCTCCGCTTCGAAGGCTGGTCCTTGGTCTGTCAACACTTGGTCCGGGTACCCGTGTGGACGGCAGAAGTGCTGCTGGAAGGCTCTAGCTGCTGTTTGAGCCGTTAAGTCCTTGACCGGGACCACCACCAGGAACCGGGAGTAATGATCTACGATTGTGAAGGTGTAGACATACCCAGATCTGCTTGGAGCCAGTTTCACATGGTCCAGGGCTACCAGTTCCAGTGGCTGTCTCGTGATGATGGGCTGCAAGGGAGTCTTCTGGCTGGCACGGTCCTTTCTTCTCAGGTGGCCCGGGCCACAGTCTCTGCACCACCTCTCGATGGCTCCTCTCATGCCTACCCAGTAGAACCGTTCACGCAACAAGAACTCCAGTTTCTTCCATCCGAAATGCCCTGCTCCGTTGTGGTATGCCTCCAGAACCATAGCCGCGTCTCGTCTTGGGACCACTACCTGCCAGGTCAACTCATGTGTTCGAGAGTTAACCATTCTCCGGCACAGCTTCTCCCTGTAGAGGAACAGCTTACTTTTCTCCTTCCACAGTTGCTTGGTCTCCTCCGGAGCGTCTGGGTCAAGACGGGCATCGGCCTGGGTCAGCATTTCCTTCACCAAATGGACTGCGGGATCACTGTCTTGCGTCTCCGCCCAGTTGTAGTGGGGCAAGGGATTGAACGTCACGGAGCGCCTGTCCTTCACACGGTGGGAATACAGGGTAATCCCATGACGGTGGAACGCAGGGAGCTCAACTTCTTCCAGATCTTCTGGATCTTCCCCTACGTCCGGTAAGTTCGGCATTCTAGACAGGGCATCCGCGCTGGCATTTGAGCGTCCTGCCCGGTATTTGATGGTGAATTCAAAGTTGGACAGGCGGGCCATCCATCTCTGTTCCAGGGCACCGAGCCTTGCAGTGTCCAGGTGTGTCAACGGGTTGTTATCCGTGTACACGGTGAATTTGGAGGAGGCAAGGTAATGCTTGAACCGTTCGGTCACTGCCCACACTACTGCCAGGAACTCCAGCTTGAATGAGCTATAATTCTCAGGGTTCCTCTCCGTGGGCCGTAGCTTTCGGCTGGCGTAAGCGATTACCCGTTCTTTCCCTTGCTGGATCTGGGACAGTACGGCTCCTAGCCCGATGTTGCTTGCGTCCGTGTGGAGGATAAAGGGCTGGCTGTAGTCTGGATATGCCAGGATTTCATCCCCCGTGAGGGCCATCTTCAGCTGGCAAAAGGACTCCTCTTCCAGCTTCTCCCACCTAAAGGGCGGCTTCTGGTTTTTGGCTTTCCGAGATTGACCTATCAGGAGGTCCTGCATAGGGGCTGCCATTTTGGTGAAACCGGGAATGAATCTTCGGTAGTAGCCTACCAACCCGAGGAACTGTCGCACTTCCTTTATGCTGGAGGGTCTTGGCCAGTCCTTAATTACGGTGATCTTATCAGGGTCGGGAGCCACTCCGTCAGCACTCACCACGTGTCCCAGGTACTGCACCTTTGGTTTCAGGAGGTGACACTTGGAGGGTTTCACCTTTAGGCCGTAGTTTGCCAGAGCTTCAAACACTTCTGCCAGGTGTTTCAGGTGGTCCTCGTAGGTCTTGGAATAGACGATGACATCGTCCAGGTATAACAGGACCGTCTCGAAGTTCCGGTGTCCCAGACAGCATTCCATCAACCGTTGGAAGGTTCCTGGTGCGTTGCAGAGCCCGAACGGCATGCAGTTAAATTCACTGAGACCCATCGGGGTGGTGAATGCGGTCTTCTCCCGGTCCGCCTCTGCTACAGGAACCTGCCAGTACCCGCTAGTGAGATCCAAAGTAGAGAAGAAGTTAGCAGATTTTAATGCAGCTAAGGACTCTTCTATCCTTGGTAACGGGTACGCATCTTTGTGCGTGATACGGTTGACCTTCCTGTAGTCTACACACATTCTCATGGTGTTGTCTTTCTTTTTCACTAAGACTAGTGGAGCTGCCCAGGGGCTACAGCTGTCCCTGATTACCCCAGCCTCCTTCATGTCTCTAAGCATCCCCTTGGCGTGTTGATAGTGTGCAGGGGGTACGGGTCGGTATCTCTCCTTTATGGGAGGATGGTCTCCCGTGGGGATGTGGTGTTCTACCCCCTTTACTCGCCCGAAGTCTAGCGGGTGTTTACTAAACACTCTCTCGTACTCTCGAACCACCCGATAGACTCCCTGCCTCTGGTGTGAGGGAGTGGAGTCAGTACCCAAATGCAGTTGCTGACACCAGTCCTCCATTGGTTTCTTAGAGCCGTTACCTTCCTCTGGTTGAAATGGAGGCAAGGGTTCCACGGCCTGTACAGAATTCTGGTTTATGGTGAACAATTTGGCTAGCGTGGCATACCGGGGCAGGTGTACTTCTCTCTCCCCGATATTTATGATGCGAACGGGCACCCTCCCATGGCGTACATCGACCACCCCCCGTGCTGTCAAAATGGTGGGCCTACTGTCTGAGTAGACGGGTTCTACCATTGCTTGGTAGTCTCTACCTCTTAGACCAATAGCTGCCCGGCACCAAATCATCATCTCACTTTTTGGGGGCATGGCAATAGGGAACGGGTCACACATTCTCACGCTACCTATCTCACCACCAGATAGTTCCACCTGTTGCCGCTTCATCAGTGCCCGGATCTCTTTTTGGAGCACACGCTGCTGGCCGGAACTGGCGTTCTTGGCAACCTGCTGTAAAATGAGAATCACCTCTGCAAGACAATTTTCAATCACATTAGTTCCCAAGGTTATTCTAGGGTGACTCTCATGACGGTCTATGTCCACTATTATCAGTCCTTGTGCCGTCAGTTCGACTTTACCGATCTTAATGGTCACCTCTTTGAATCCCACCTGCGGCACGGGCTGACCATTGCTGGCGATGATACTCAGGTCGTCATCTGGGTAGCGGGTTATGTCCGAGTCATTCCAGTACTGTTTAAAGAGCACGTACGGGATGGTGGTCACCTGTGACCCAGTGTCTAGTAGGGCACTCATAGGAATGCCATCCAGTACCACAGGCAAGATTGGACGTCCCCCTACGTATTTATCACGCCAGTTTGATGGGCCTGATGGTCTTATGCCTGGGGGTTGGCCCTCTACCCCAGGTTGTGCCCGTTTAAATGACAGTACCTTGCTACATGTCCGGGTTGATTGCAGCGGCGGCAGATGGGTCGTCCGTCCTCGTTGTATCTGTCGCTGGGCCTTCCTCTGGCCGGTGGGGTCCTCCTCAGTCGGCGCCACGGGACGTCCTCCGGTCCGGATGCCAGCTGGATCTTTCCTGGAGAAGAGACCTGTAAAGACTGCACAGTTCTGGTTAGCGCGGCAACGCTCTTAGTCAGCTCTTGGACCTGATGGTGCAGGTCTGTAGCCGGGTCACTGTTTAAAGCCTGCGCATCAGCTCCCACAGGCCCTGCAGACAAGGGTGCCGTCTCCTGGTGGTAAGTGATAGCAGGGCGCCTGTGGGTCACAGCGCCACCTGGTGCCGGTTCTCGGAGCACCCGGATGGCTCTGTCCTTGAACTGTGCAAAGTCCAGGTCAGGGTCCTGTAAGGCCATTGCCCGCAACTGGGTTCAGTGGGCATTGCACAGTAGACCCTCAATAAATTGTTCAGTCAACAGCTTATCTTCATTTCCCACACTGTCAGGGTCTGCCTGCTTAATGGCTCTCAGGGCCTCTTGTAGGTTTAGAGCATAGTCTCTTATACTCTCATGTGCCCGTTGTTTGCACCCATAAAATCTTAGTTTTATTTCGGCTGAGGTGCGGGTATCAAATGTGTCTTTCAGCCGGGCTAGTATTTCTCTGACAGTCCTCTTCCTCCCAGGTGGCCAGGACTTTACCTCCCTTTGGGCTGCCCCGATTAATTGGGCCACCAGGATGCTCACTTTTTGCTCTTCTGTGAGGGGGGTACACCTGGAAGAGGCTATCCAGTCTTTCTCTAAAGTCATTTAGGGTATGTGACTCCCCTGAGTACTGGGGTAGCCAGGCTGCCCCCGGGATATAGGGCATGGTGAATGGCATGACTGTTGCAGCGGTTGCGCTGGCGGTGGCTGTGGCAGTGGAGCTCCCCTCGGTATCCGGCATCCTCCTCCCCCCTAGTGGACCGTGGCCTACCTTGCGATGCTCTTCTTCCGTAGGCCGCGGCTCCGCAGTCGATCGTCGGGGTTGAGGACCTGGCGTCGCGCTCCGATGACGTCAGCGTCGCTCTTCCTCCCTTCCAGGACCTTGCGCAGCGTCAGAGCGTGGGGCGGAGCGTGGGGCGGAGCTTCGGATCTCGCGCGCTTTCGGCGTCCACGCCCCTCTTCTTCCCGTGCGGCGTCCCGAAGATGGCGTCCGGATGGCGGGAAGAAGGCAGAAGACGGCGGGAAACGGTCCAAGATGGCGTCTGATGGCGGGAATCGGCTCCGGACGGCGGGAAACGACTCCGGACGGCGGGAAACTTCACCACAGGTAAGTATAAAAGTCTCTTTTTCAGGCACGCAGTACCCGGTGGTTGCGGGCACGAAATCCTGCCGACTACGCCAAAGTTGACGCGCCCCCTGGGCCTGTGCGCTGCTGCTGTGCAGGGGGAATACCCGGAGCCGGATCACTGGGGGTTGTAGTTCTCCGTGGCGGTGACCCGGTCCGTGCCCAGGGCGGTCAAACCAGTGGCAGTCTAAATGTTGTAATAAGTGTCCGACTACGCCACCCGTGGATTGCGGTCAGTGGGGACCGCCGCTGCGCTGCCGACCGCTGAGGCTGATGTTGGTTGCACAGCCGAGTATGGGATAACTCCCCACGGGAGGAGTAATTGCCTCAAGGCAGCTAATGTGAGAGATGATGGGAGTGATGGTGTGAGGGTCCCAGTGCTGATGGTGCTGGTGCGACAAGGAATCACAGAGACGTGTGGTGCAGTTCAGGGTCTTTACTGATGGTACAAGGCAGACCCTCCCGGGAGTACTGGCTAGTATAAGGGGCCTGGTCAGGCTGCGAGCAAGTAGGAGTTCCCCTGGCCAGGTGGAGTTGTAGGCCTCCCCGTTAATCTGCACTCTTCCTGGCTACCTTGCTGTCAGCGGTTACAAGTAGCCCACATCCCTGAGTATACCGTGTGGTGCTCACCCGTATGGCTGGTGACGTGGGGCCTTCTGTTAGCCTCCGCTCCTGGATGGCGGCGCTGGTCCCTTCTTTGTGACTGAGCCTCCGGGCTTCTATGGCCAGAGGACCTGGAATCCCCTGCCGGCTGGTTTCTGCTGCTGGGTGTATATCAGTCCCCACAGCCTCGGACTCCTGTGTCCGGTTTTAGTGTCTTCGTCCAGGGCGAGCTCTGCTCAGCTCCAGCCCCTGGACTTCTGCTACTGCTCCTACAGAGCTCCTAGTTCTTCCTTTCCCTCTCCAGGCTCTGACTGCTCTAATCCCGCCCCAGACCCAGTTTAAAAGGGCAGATTCCTCCCCTCCCAGGTCTGGGCGGACCGTGTTGCATGCTTAGGGATCCTGACCAGAGAAACCTCCCACTTGCTCTCAGACATAATATCTCTATTACTGCGGCAACCAGACCCCTGGGGTGTCGCATTTATAACAATCTTTGTCAAAGACACAAAAGATGAAATCAGGACACAATGGATAACCTCTTATATAGCATGTTGGGAAAAAAAACTGCAGTATTAATCCAGTCCTGGTCCATATATAACTTAAACAAAGTGATATAAAAAGTTTAACAATATGAGGGACTTTGTCCGGCTCCTTCCGCGAGAACTGTAATTGTGAGCGTCGTGCTCGTGGTGATTTTAGTTTCCCTAGTGACAGTCATTTACTTTTAGATACACTTGTGTACTGCCCTTGTTAGGGCGGGAGCAAATATCAGGGGTACGACAGTAGATTTTACTCTCAGTAAGGCTATGTGCCCACGTTGCAGAAATGAAGCAGAAAATTTCTGCATGTCCTTTCCCGGAAAAACGCTTACGGAATTTGGCAAGCATTTTTCGTGCGTTTTAGAAGCGTTTTTGACATGTGGAATTGCCTTGCGTTTTTTATTGCATTGACAAGGCAATTCCGCATGCGTAAACGCAAAATTAATGGACATGCTGCGGATTTTTGAGCGCATCAAAAACGCTGCGGAAAAATCCGCAGCATGGGTATTGAAATTGCGGATTCTCATTGGGGACCAAGGGGGACGGATTACCAAGCGCTTCACAAGCGTTTACGCTGCGGAAATTCCTCAGCATATACGCTTGTAAAACGCTACGTGGGCACATAGCCTCAAACAAACTAACTGAATTGGAGAAAAAAACCTGGAGGATGTCCACAGACAAGAGAATGGGTGTGACACACACATATTGTTAAAGCTTTTATATTACTTTGTTTAAGTTATATATGGACCAGGACTGGATTAATACTGCAGTTTTTTTTCCCAACATGCTATATAAGAGGTTATCCATTGTATCCTGATTTCATGTTTTGTGTCTTTGACAAAGACTGTTATATAGATACATCTATCAAAACCGAACCAGTATTGTTGGCCCTCTCCATTTCACAATATGAGGGGTTTGTTGCAATGTTTTGACTACAATAGGGGTGTCTGAGTAGTTTATATTGGACATTGGAGGTACAAAATAATTTTAGAGATTTAATAAAAGTTATATTTTAAGAGTTTCCTCTTGGCTGATTATATTGTTAATACTGAGGTTATTCGCTGCCGTAAGTTTAAGCAGGTTGTAGCTAAATTATTGATGCGTATATGCTCCTCAGCCCTTCCTGTGATGCGTATATATGCCCCCAGCCCTTCTTGTGATGCGTATATGCTCCTCAGCCCTTCCTGTGATGCGTATATGCCCCCAGCCCCTCATGTGATGCGTATATATGCCCCCCGCCTCTCCTGTGATGAGTATATGCCCCCAGCCCCTCATGTGATGCGTATATGCCCCCAGCACCTCATGTGATGAGTATATGCCCCCAGCACCTCATGTGATGTGTATAAGCCCCCAGCACCTCATGTGATGTGTATAAGCCCCCAACCCCTCATGTGATGCATATATGCCCCAGCCCCTCATGTGATGCGTATATGCCCCCAGCACCTCATGTGATGAGTATATGCCCCCAGCACCTCATGTGATGTGTATAAGCCCCCAACCCCTCATGTGATGCATATATGCCCCAGCCCCTCATGTGATGCGTATATGCCCCCAGCACCTCATGTGATGAGTATATGCCTCCAGCCCCTCATGTGATGTGTATATGCCCCCAACCCCTCATGTGATGAGTATATGCCCTCATCCTCTCCTGTGATGAGTATATGCCCCCTAGCCTCTCGTGTGATGAGTATATACCCCCCAGCCCCTCATTTGATACGTATATGCCCCCAGCCCCTCATGTGGTGCGTATGTGCCCCCAGCCCTTCATGTGATGAGTATATGCCCCTTATGTGATGTGTATATGCCCCCAGCCTCTCCTGTGATGAGTATATGCCCCCCGCCTCTCCTGTGATGAGTATATGCCCCCCAGCCCCTAATGTGATGCGAATATGCCCTCAGCCCCTCATGTGATGCGTATATGCCCCAAGCCCCTCATGTGATGAGTATATGCCCCCAGCCTCTCCTGTGATGAGTGTATGCCCCCCAGCCCGTCTGATGCATATATGCCCCCAGATCCTCCTGTGATGTATATAAGTCCCCAGCGTCTCCTGAGTTCAGAACTTACTGCTGCGAGTTCTTTTCAGAATTCATCACTGTAGCGTCGGCGTCCCTGCCCTCTGCTAGGCAGGGACGCTGTTCCCCTCACCTCTCCGCTCCGAGCCCGGCGTCCTCCTCCCGCTCTGCTGGCAGCGCGCGCTCCTTCCCGGCCACGGTGCTTAGGGCGCGCGCGCTCCCCCCCTCTTAAAGGGGCCACGCGCGCCATCCTAAGGAGCCCCCGGCCAATGGCCGGAGGACTTCACCATATATAAGGCACCTCCTCCAAAATGGAGGTGCCCGAGCAATGTTGTTGCACTGTTCACTACTCTGCTTCAGCCCTCAGGTCCCGTTTCCAGTTACCTGCCAGTTACCTGCCAGTTTCCTGCCAGATTGCTGTCTGATTCCTGCCTGTTATCCGCTTACCTGCTTGCTAGCCTGAGGTCCGACGGTCTGCCTTCCGACACCTGTCAGTCTGTCTATGGACCAGCTTGCCCGCTCACCTGGGAGCGCCCACCTGCTACCCGCCTGCTAGCCTACCTGGAGGTTCCGCCGTCACGTGCTGTGACCACCTGCCAGTCCAGAGACTCTTGCCCGCTCACCTGGGAGCGCTCATCTGCTACCTGTCTGCTAGCCTACCTGGAGGCTCCGCCGTCACGTGCTGTGACCCCCTGCCAGTCCAGAGACTCTTGCCCGCTCACCTGGGAGCGCTCATCTGCTACCTGTCTGCTAGCCTACCTGGAGGCTCCACCGTCACGTGCTGTGACCACCTGCCAGTCCAGAGACTCTTGCCCGTTCACCTGGGAGCGCTCATCTGCTACCTGCCTGTTAGCCTACCTGGAGGCTCCGCCGTCACGTGCTGTGACCACCTGCCAGTCCAGAGACTCTCGCCTGCTCACCTGGGAGCACACATCTGCCATCTGCCTGCTAGCCTACCTGGAGGCTCAGCCGTCACAGGTCGTACCTACCCTTTACCCAGAGACTGTCCCGGTCACTTGCCGTGACCTTCTGCCCGTTCACCCAGAGACTGCCCCGGTCACTTGCCGTGACCTCCTGCCCGTTCACCCAGAGACTGTCCCGGTCACTTGCCGTGACCTCCTGCCCGTTCACCCAGAGACTGCCCCGGTCACTTGCTGTGACCTCCTGCCCGTTTACCCAGAGACTATCCCGGTCACCTGCTGTGACTACCTGCCTGTCTTCCCTGGTCGCCACCCGCTTCCTTACAAGGACCGCCCCCTTGTATAAGTTGCTCAGAGGTTCCGCCTCCCAGACCCGTTACAGTTTGCTCGGGCCATGGAACCCGGTGGCACCCAAGCTCCCTCGCTCTCGGACCTTTGTCATGAACTGTCCCGTCAGAGGTCCCAACAGGAGTCCATCCTGAGTCACCTGCGGAATGTCAATTCTCGCCTGGACACTCTGACTGCTCCACCAGCAACCACCGCTAGTGTCTTGACTCGCAACCCGGCAGCTCCGCTGCCCACCAATACCATGGTATCCTGCTCCGGACCCTGGCTTTCTGCACCTCCTCGCTTCGGAGGCAACTCCGCTCTGGCTCGGGGCTTCATAAACCAGTGCACCCTGCACTTTGAACTCCTGTCCCACCAGTTTAACTCCGACCGGGCCAAAGTAGCCTTCATCATGTCCCATCTCACGGGGGAGGCACTGGCTTGGCTAAATCCTCTATGGGAGAGAGGAGACCCCCTGGTGTCCGACTTGCCTGCCTTTCTCACGGCTTTCCGGAAAGTCTTCGACGAACCCGGACGGAAGACCTCATCCGCATCGTCTCTGCTACGCCTCCGTCAGGGAAGTCTCACCGTGGGCCAATATGCCATACGGTTCCGTACCCTTGCCTCGGAGCTGGCCTGGGATAACGACGCTCTGGTGTCTGTCTTCTGGGAAGGTCTGTCCGGCCGTATTAAAGATGAACTCGCCGGTCGGGACATTCCTACCACTCTCGATGACTTAATAACTCTTGCCACCCGGATTGACCTACGGTTCCAGGAGCGTGCCAAAGAGGTCACCCGTGAGAGGAGGTTTCCACGTCTAGCTCCTACCTTCCAGAAACCCGTCACTCCCTCCGTTTCTCCCCAGGTACACTCTCCTGAGCCTATGCAGGTCGACCAGACCAAGATGGTCAAAACCCGTCAGGACTTACGCCGTGCCGAGGGGAGCTGCTTCTACTGTGGCAGCAAGGAGCACCGGATCCGTACCTGCCCGGAGAGGTCGGGAAATGCCTGTGTCTAGGTTCGCTCAGAGAGGTCGACCTAGACAAGAATAAATCCTCTCCATCTCTGCTGCTGTCAGTCTCAATTATCTGCGGGGAGAACCGTTTTTTTGAACTAGCCCAACTTGACTCTGGAGCAGCCGGGAATCTTATTTCACAGTCCCTGGTAGAAAAACACCGCATTCCCACCAAACCTCTGGCTGTACCCTTATCTGTCGCTGCCGTGGATGGGGGCCTCTTACCACGTCCCATCCAACTCATCACCGAATCCATTACTCTGCAGGTGGGAATGCTGCATTCTGAGAGCATCTCTTTTCATGTTCTGCCTGGACTCTCTCACGCCCTCTTACTAGGCCTACCTTGGCTCCAGAGACATGCACCCGTGCTTGACTGGAAGACCGGAGAAGTCCTTCGTTGGGGACAGGACTGCCATAAGACTTGTTTGGTTCCCGTTCATCCCGTCCGTCCTTCTCCTACCCCAACTAATCTACCTGGACTTCCGATTCCTTATTGGTCATTTGCTGATGTCTTTAATAAAAAGGAGGCAGAGACATTACCCCCTCATAGACCATACGACTGTCCTATCGACCTGTTACCCGGTACTACGCCTCCCCGTGGGCGTATTTACCCATTGTCCGCTGCTGAGACCCGGTCGATGTCCGAATATATTGAGGAGAATCTGGCCCGGGGATTCATCCGGAAATCTACCTCCCCGGCGGGAGCAGGCTTCTTTTTCGTTAAAAAGAAGGACGGCTCTCTCCGTCCCTGTATAGACTATAGAGGCCTTAGCCAGATCACGGTGAAGAATAAGTACCCCCTTCCGCTCATTCCGGAGTTATTTGATCGTCTGAGGGGGGCTAGAATCTTCACCAAACTGGACCTCCGTGGGGCGTACAATCTGGTCCGTATCCGTCAGGGGGATGAATGGAAGACTGCATTCAACACCCGGGACGGCCACTATGAATATCTGGTAATGCCCTTTGGTCTCTGTAATGCTCCTGCCGTCTTTCAAGAGTTGGTCAATGACATCTTCCGGGACCTTCTCTACTCCTGCGTAGTGGTGTACCTGGACGACATCTTGGTCTTCTCTCCGGATCTCCAGACTCACCGGAGGGATGTTCGTCAGGTCCTGCTCAGGCTCAGGCAGAATCACCTCTTCGCTAAATATGAGAAGTGCCTCTTTGAGCAGACCTCTCTTCCGTTTTTGGGCTACATTATTTCTCAGACCGGCCTCCGAATGGATCCAGAGAAACTGTCTGCCATCGAGAAATGGCCTCGACCGGAGGGGTTGAAGGCTATTCAGCGGTTCCTGGGCTTCGCCAACTACTACCGCCTCTTCATACCGCACTTCTCTTCCCGGACTGCCCCAATTTCCGCGCTCACCCGTAAGGGCACTAATCCCAGAGAGTGGCCGCCCGAAGCAGAGGAGGCCTTTGTTTCCATAAAACAGGCCTTCTCTTCCGCCCCGGTGCTGCATCGCCCGGACGGTAACAAGCAGTTCTTCCTGGAAGTTGACGCCTCCTCCTCTGGAGCCGGAGCGGTACTTACCCAAAAATCGTCTTCCGGGAGAATGGTAACTTGTGGCTTCTTCTCCAAACTCTTCTCCTCTTCTGAGCGCAACTATTCCATAGGAGACCGAGAGTTATTGGCCATCAAGCTGGCATTGGAGGAGTGGCGTTACCTACTCGAGGGGGCTCTTCACCCGGTAATAATCTACACTGACCACAAGAACTTGGCTTACCTCCAGCATGCCCAGAGACTTAACCCGCGCCAAGCCCGGTGGTCCTTGTTTTTGGCTCGCTTTGATTTTGTTCTTCATTTTCGCCCGGCTGACAAAAACATCAAAGCAGACGCCTTGTCCCGATCCTTTCTGGTGTCCGATCTCGAGGAAGAACCCAAACATATCATCGATCCCGCCAGAGTAATGCAAGTGGCTCCCGTGAGTCTAAATCGTCTCCCTCCCGGTAAGACGTTAGTTTCAGTACCTGATCGGGAGAAGATCCTACACTG
Organism: Phyllobates terribilis; assembly: GCF_046119375.1. NCBI lineage: Eukaryota > Metazoa > Chordata > Amphibia > Anura > Dendrobatidae > Phyllobates > Phyllobates terribilis. Next base: position 307,226,511 of record NW_027362761.1, read on the forward strand.
GGGCCATTCGTCTAAACTAGCTGGCCACGCCGGTCAGAAAAAGACCCTCCAGCTTATTACCCGGCACTACTGGTGGCCTACCCTGCACAAGGACGTAATAGACTTTGTTTCTGCCTGTGTGTCCTGCGCCCGCAACAAAGTCCCGAGACACCTGCCAGCCGGTCGCCTCCTTCCGCTTCCTGTGCCTGCTGCCCCCTGGCAGCATATTGCTATGGACTTCATAACTGATCTCCCCGTCTCTGCCGGTTGTACGGTCATTTGGGTGGTCGCTGACCGCTTTTCCAAGATGGCTCACTTTATTCCCCTGCCAGGCCTCCCGTCTGCACCCGAGCTGGCTAAAGACTTTATCCGCCACATCTTCCGTCTTCATGGCCTGCCCCTGCACATCGTGTCGGATCGTGGGGCACAGTTCACCTCACGTTTCTGGAGAGCCACTTGTAAATTGCTAGACGTCACCCTGGACTTCTCCTCCGCTTACCACCCACAGTCTAATGGTCAAGTGGAGCGGATCAATCAGATCCTGACCAGTTACCTCCGGCACTTCGTTAATGCCCACCATTCTGACTGGGTGGATCTCCTGCCATGGGCCGAATTCTCTTACAACAATCACGAGAGCGAATCTTCCTCCAAATCCCCGTTTTTTGTAGTCTTCGGTCAGCATCCTCGGATCCCATTTCCCGTCTCCACCTCGGTGGATAATCCGGCTGCGGAATCTCTTGTTAACAAATTTTCCTCCTTGTGGGAGAGTACCCGGTCCGCACTTCTTCAGTCGTCCGAGCGTATGAAAATACATGCTGACAAAAAACGCCTGGATCCTCCTCAATTCCGTCCAGGGGATAAGGTCTGGCTCTCGTCCAAGTATGTCCGGCTCAAGATTCCTTCCTATAAGTTAGGGCCTCGGTTCATCGGTCCTCTGGAGATCATCAGTCAGATCAACCCGGTGGCCTATAAATTGAAACTCCCGGCCAATTTGCGGATCCCTAACTCCTTCCATGTATCTCTCCTCAAACCCGTGGTACTTAACTCTTTTTCCAAGTCTACAGGTACGCCTCCTGCTCCGGTTTCCGCTGAAAACGAGTTTGAGGTAGAGAACATTCTGGCCACAAAAAGGGTAAGAGGAAAGACCTTTTTTCTAGTAGATTGGAAGGGGTTTGGTCCTGAAGAGAGAACGTAGGAGTCCCGGGAGAACATCCATGCCCCTCTCATCCTTGCTAAATTTCTGTCTGGCCTAAAAAAGGGGGGGCCTAAAGGGGGGGGTACTGTAGTGTCGGCGTCCCTGCCCTCTGCTAGGCAGGGACGCTGTTCCCCTCACCTCTCCGCTCCGAGCCCGGCGTCCTCCTCCCGCTCTGCTGGCAGCGCGCGCTCCTTCCCGGCCACGGTGCTTAGGGCGCGCTTAAAGGGGCCGCGCGCGCCGTCCTAAGGAGTCCCCGGCCAATGGCCGGAGGACTTCACCATATATAAGGCACCTCCTCCAAAATGGAGGTGCCCGAGCAATGTTGTTGCACTGTTCACTACTCTGCTTCAGCCTTCAGGTCCCGTTTCCAGTTACCTGCCAGTTGCCTGCCAGTTTCCTGCCAGATTGCTGTCTGATTCCTGCCTGTTATCCGCTTACCTGCTTGCTAGCCTGAGGTCCGACGGTCTGCCTTCCGACACCTGTCAGTCTGTCTATGGACCAGCTTGCCCGCTCACCTGGGAGCGCCCACCTGCTACCCGCCTGCTAGCCTACCTGGAGGTTCCGCCGTCACGTGCTGTGACCACCTGCCAGTCCAGAGACTCTTGCCCGCTCACCTGGGAGCGCTCATCTGCTACCTGTCTGCTAGCCTACCTGGAGGCTCCGCCGTCACGTGCTGTGACCACCTGCCAGTCCAGAGACTCTTGCCCGCTCACCTGGGAGCGCTCATCTGCTACCTGTCTGCTAGCCTACCTGGAGGCTCCGCCGTCACATGCTGTGACCACCTGCTTATCCAGAGACTCTCGCCTGCTCACCTGGGAGCACACATCTGCCATCTGCCTGCTAGCCTACCTGGAGGCTCAGCCGTCACAGGTCGTAACTACCCTTTACCCAGAGACTGTCCCGGTCACTTGCCGTGACCTTCTGCCCGTTCAGCCAGAGACTGCCCCGGTCACTTGCCGTGACCTCCTGCCCGTTCACCCAGAGACTGTCCCGGTCACTTGCCGTGACCTCCTGCCCGTTCACCCAGAGACTGCCCCGGTCACTTGCTGTGATCTCCTGCCCGTTTACCCAGAGACTGTCCCGGTCACCTGCTGTGACTACCTGCCTGTCTTCCCTGGTCGCCACCCGCTTCCTTACAAGGACCGCCCCCTTGTATAAGTTGCTCAGAGGTTCCGCCTCCCAGACCCGTTACAATCACAAAGTGCTGACTCCAGACTGACGCAAGCCTGAAAAAGCAGTTGCGAGTAGTAACAGCACACCAAAGAGAAGCAGCTCCAGCCATCACATTAGCGGTGAGTTAATTAATTGTTTGACCAAATATAGTAGAATAAATTTCAAATTGATAATTTTTTATGGCCCGCGAATGCTGGTATAAATATCCAAATGGACCCTGGCAGAAAAAAGGTTCCCAACCCCTGCTTTATATCCACACTGTCTCCACTACTCATCTAGGCACTATATAAAATACAATATTTTATTGCTATATATATGGATCTTGCATACAATATTTAACTGATACTGCATATACTTACATTTTCCGTGGGCATGTGACAATGAAACACCACTGACACTGGCTCTATTTGAAAAAACAAAACCGACAGACATCCATGCACCCTGTCAGATCACTGTTTCTCCCTATGGCAGCTCACTTACAAGGATTTTTAGGGCTTCATAAAAATTATAGATTGATAGATATTCAATGCAATAAGAGAAAAAAAATCATTGTGATATATAAATCTGATGAGCGACACTTTCCGGATAGATTTTTCCCAGCAGGGGGTTTGAATTCAGTTCTTCTGTGTATATTTTTCAGATGTGATGGAAAAGAATATTTTCAGTTTACTAAACCAATAATCATTTCATGTACAGTGATGATTTTACTGGGCAAAAATTCTAAGTAATGTGAAATATACCAATATGCTTATAATTTTTGTCAACCTGTTTAATCCAACACAACTCATGGGTCTTTTTTTGTGTTAGCCAGTCTTACTTTTACGTAATGCGAGTTCCAGATATGGTAAATGGCAACCTGTCACATTGTACATGCAGTCGGATCTGCAGGCATTATGGTATAGAGGACAAGCTGAGCAGAGTGATAAATAGGTTTGCTGGAAAAGTTTCAGTAAAACTGGTATTTTATTCAATAAAATCTCTGGTATTTGGATAGGAGTCTAGTGTTCTATGGCTGCATGCCCAGTCATACAGTGAGGACTGTCAATCATTTAGCAGGACCGCCCACTGGACTCATATGCATACAGTCATCAGGGATTTCAGTTAATAAAATGCACGTTTTATGGAAATGGTTCCCACAAAAATGTATATAAATCTGATCAGCTCCTCCTGCTGAATAATATCCGGCCTGCAGATCAAATACAACTTTCATCATGACAGGTTCCCTTTAAGGCCACGGTCGCACTATCAGTATTTTTTCCCCAGGAGTGGGAGCCAAAACAAGGCGTGGATGATAAATGCAGAATTGGTGACTTGTTTCTATTATATCTCTTCTCTGATTGTTCCTCATCTTGTTTTGGTTCCCACTCCTGAGAAAAAATACTGACCAAATACCGATAGTGGGGCCGTTGCCTAAGGGTCAACGTAAGATAAGCTATACATTGCAAATTTTCCTAATAACATTTGTAATTCTCTCCCTTACAGAATATAGTGCATCTGTTACGTTTATAATGTTTAGTTTAGAGCAAAATGCATTCAATAGCCTATCCTCTCTAGTAAAGGAATTCAATAAATCACCACCTACAGATAAGCGTGCACAAAGCCAAACAGATCATATGAATGTGTCGTCTCTATATAAAGAGTTAAGTAGTTGAAAATCCAAATCAGTAATTTAGACGACATGTTCACAATGTGTAATTGTGTAGTCACGAGATATTTAGAAAGATCATTCTCTGTGACGGCTCACTGAACAAACTGGTTGTGGATTTCCAAATACAATAAATGGAACATTAGGTGAGATGACGGCTATTGTTTGCAAAGAGGATGATGACAACTCCATCAAGCACGGCCTGTAAACCTTGGTGGAATGTAAAATAGGTACATATTTAGGAGATCTTGCATGCACTATTTAATTGATACTGCATATGTTAAAGAAGTTGTGCATTACTTTATATTACCTCCCCAATGTATTCCCCCATGGCCCCTAAGACTTTTTGTAAATACCTTCCGTTGCAGATAATACCTGTGAGTGGCGCTATCGGTGGCCGCTCACAGGCATCACGTGACCCCGCGCTGACCCCGACAAGTGATGCGTGACTCAGCGCTGGGGTCCCCGCGGTGGCTGCTGGATTGTGGGCGGGGTTACCCCCTGCATCACACCCAGCATCCCCCGGGCTCTTTCCCAATGAATGGGGAGAGGAAGCGCACGTGGTGGATGCCGGGTGTAACACGGGGGGAGGGGGGGTAACCCCGTCCACAGCCTGGCATCCACTGTGGAACCAGGAAGATGAAGACCCCCGGCTGCCGCCAGCACTTGTCATGACATCAGCGGATGTCAGAGCAGGGGGTCACATGATGCCTGTGAGCGGTCAGTGATAGCATCGCTCACAGGCATTATCTGCAACGGAAGGTATTTACAAAAAGTCTTAGGAGCCCCGCGGGGGATACATTGGGGAGGTAATCTAAAGTAGTGGACAACCCCTTTAATTACACTTTCTGTGACACATGTGGCTAATGTAACACCACTGACACGATCTCCATTTTCACTTGTGCAACTCGTGCAGTTTCACAAAGGCACAGAAAATAAGAGACGCACTTTAACACCGTGTTCACATGTTCAGTATTTTACATCAGTATTTGTAAGCCAAAACCAGGAGTGGAACAATCAGAGGAAAAGTATAATAGAAACACGTCACCACTTCTGTATTTATCACCCACTCCTGGTTTTGGCTTACAAATACTCATGTAAAATACTGAACAAATACTGAACGTGTGACCATGGACTAATAGTTATATTACAGTTCACACAGTATTTTTTATTTTTGAAAAACTGCAATTTTTTTTTTTTAGCTAAACAAGAAGTCAATTTAAATGGAACGGGACATATAAAGCAAGGACTGATACTTTACTTTAAAGGCAACCTGACAACTGATACATGCTGTCCAGTCCACGGGCAGCATGTATCAGACCACAGCTGCATGATTTCAGCCATGTATGTTTAAGACCTCATTGAGATGTCTGTTTTTTGCGTATAAATGATACAGGTGCATCTCACAAAATTAGAATATCATCAAAAAGTTATTTTATTTTAGTTTTTCAATACGAAAAGAGAAACTCATATTATATGCAGGGTGGGCCATTTATATGGATACACCTAAATTAAATGGGAATGGTTGGTGATATCAACTTCCTGTTTGTGGCACATTAGTATATGTGTGGGGGGAAACTTTTCCAGATGGGTGGTGACCATGGCGGCCATTTTGAAGTTGGCCATTTTGGATCCAGTTTTACTTTTTTCAATGGGAAGAGGGTCATGTGAAACATCATGTGCAGCATCTGAAACAACGGATACTGGAAGCCTGCGCTAGCATTTCTTCTGCGGTGTTGCTATCAGTGTGTCAAGAGTGGGAGAAGAGGGTTGTATTGACAATCCAACACAATGGGCAGCACTTTGAACACATTTTATAAGTGGTCATAAACTTGTAAAAAACTCATGAAAGAAAAAAGTTACGTTAAAACCAAGCACACCATTGTTTTTCTTATGAAATTCTTAATAAGTTTGATGTGTCACATGACCCTCTTCCCATTGAAAAAAATAAAGTTGGATCCAAAATGGCCAACTTCAAAATGGCCGCCATGGTCACCCCCCATCTGGAAAAGTTTTCCCCCTCCTCTATACTAATGTGCCACAAACAGGAAGTTGATATCACCAACCATTCCCATTTAATTTAGGTGTATCCATATAAATGGCCCACCCTGTAGAGTCATTACAAACAGAGTGATCTATTTCAAGTGTTTATTTCTGTTAATATTGATGATTAAGGCTTACAGCCAATGAAAACACAAAAGTCACTATCTCAGTAAATTACAATACTTTATAACAACAGCTTGAAAAATGTTTTTAAAATCTGAAATGTTGTCCTACTGAAATGTATGTTCAGTAAATGCACTCAATACTTGGTCGGGGCTCCTTTTGCATCAATTACTGCATCAATGCGGCGTGGCATGGAGGCGATCAGCCTGTGGCACTGCTGAGGTGTTATGGAAGCCCAGGTTGCTTTGATAGCAGCCTTCAGCTCGTCTGTAATGTTGGGTCTGGTGTCTCTCATCTTCCTCTTGACAATAGATTCTCTATGGGGTTAAGGTCAGGCGAGTTTGCTGGCCAATCAGTGATACTGTTGTTTTTAAACCAGGTATTGGTACTTTTGGCAGTGTGGACAGGTGCCAAGTCCTGCTGGAGAATGAAATTTCCATCTCCAAAAAGCTTGTCGGAAGAGGGAAGTATGAAGTGTTCTAGAATTTCCTGGTAGACGGCTGCGCTGACTTTGGTCTTGATAAAACACAGTGGACCTACACCAGCAGATGACATGGCTCCCCAAACCATCACTGATTGTGGAAACTTCACACTAGACCTTAAGCACCTTGGATTGTGTGCCTCTCCACTCTTCCTCCAGAATCTGGGGCCTTGATTTCCACATGAAAATTGGAATTCTGGGACCTAGTGGAGTGTGTAAATGACTGCTTTCTGGACATCTGTTAAGTCAACAGTCTTCCCCATGATTGTGGAGTCTACTGAAACAGACTAAGGGACCTTTTTAAATGCTTAGGAAGCCTTTGCGAGTGTTTTTTTGTTAATTATTCTCATTTACTGAGATAATGACTGTGTTTTCATTGGCTGTAAGCCATAATCATCAACATTAACAGAAAGAAACACTTGAAATAGATCACTCTGCTTGTAATGACTCTATATAATATATAAGTTTCACTTTTTGTATTGAAGAACTGAAATAAATTAACTTTTTGATGATATTCTAATTTTGTGAGATGCACCTGTATCTGTGGTTTTCATGGATAACACTCATACCAATAATATACTATGGGGCCATTGGCATGCCCATTATTTTTCAGAGACATGTCCAATTTTGATCCAAGGGTTGGCAATGCAAGCCTGTGGGTCCGTGAAAAAAATTGGACCGCACTTTGATGATATTTGAGTTTGGTGTGATTTTTATTCACTGACAGAAAGGAGAAGGTGGAGAAACTTTCTTTCACCATGTACAAGAAAAACTGATGACACTAGTACCACACTCTGATCAAAGTCTGATCAAAATAATCGGTTTTTCGTACGCGAGGGAAAAAAAACAGACATCTGAATGAGGCCTAGCTGAAATGCTGAAGTGTTTCAAAGAAAAACATAATTTAAAAAAAACATGTCTTCTGTGCGGCTCTGTCCCCAGCAGCTTCTCACCGTCCGTTTCCCTGGAATGACGACTCTCTCCCTGAATGTGTGTATAGGGAGTGCTGTGGTTAATTTTTTTAATACCTAGATATCATTATTAATTTAGATAAAAACAATTTATATTTTTGCTATGTATGAAGTCTGCTTGAGTGTTTTCTAATTTTACATTGTGGAATGTCTGACTAAGATACTTGTTTCCTGAAAAGTCCTTGACAAGAAGGTTTACGCTGAGCCAAGGGAAATTTGTTACTAATAAGTCTATTTCGGTTTTCTGTAACAATGAAGTTCTGTTCTGTCTAGCTAATAAATATGGCGAGTCTTTGCTGCCACACGAGGAAGACTCTACCTGCTGACAATGCATGTCACATGTATTCTGTCTCTCTTCCTTCATCGATGAAGTATCTTAATTTGAATCTCACTGGCAATGTGAAGACCCTTTGCTGTCTATTCCAAAGTTCTCCTTAAAACAAAGAGGGTCTCCATAACAGGAGAGACCTATCATTCCAGGGCAGCGGGCAGGAGAAGCCACCAGGAATCGAGCCAGACAGGAGAAAGGTTTTTCTCTGAAACACCGCAGCGTTTCAGAGTTAGGGCACAGTCAGACGGCTGTATTACTTGTGTGAGGATGGCATCGCAATCCTCGGACTGGCCGTTGGCTCTCCTGACCCGAGCGTGACAGCATGCATTTCTATGCAGCAGTAACGCTCAGGTCAGGAGAGCCGATGGCCAGTCTGAGGACTGCGATGTGTGAGTAATACGGCCGTCTGACTGCGCCCTTAAACATACATGGCTGAAATCACGCAGCCAGCGTCTGATACATGCTGCCCGTGGATCAGCATGTCTCAGCTGTCAGGTTTACTTTAAAAACTGCAGTGGCCTCTTAAAAGAGAAAAAAACTGAGTAAAACTATAATAGCAGCTTCCTATAATCTATTGGTTTAGTTCCCCATCTTCAGATTGTCTACTAAATCTGAAGAACAGGAAGTAATCTCTGAAGAGTGTTTAGACAAGGCCGCCACACTTTCCATGCGCACAGAACAATCAGTAATAAAACGTTCTGTCAACGTAGACTGGTATTGTTCTATGCAGCACATTGTCCTGTTGACTACAGTATGTGCTGCCGAAAACAATGATTTTTAAAGGGGATGTCCTCTTTCAGTAAAGTGTTCTCCAAAGTCGATAACATATCAAACTCATGAAGTACTCCACCCTCCCTGGGCCAGCGCTGGTCAGTAATAAGTTTGTCATGCTATCAACTTAACACAGTTGAGGACCACTTTATTGAAAGTGAAGCTTAAAAATAATTTCAGCCACAAACGTTTTGCTCGTTTGTCAGGTGATCGGCAGCCTGCTTACATTGTCTGATTATCAGGAAACTAGAGGTCCTGATAAGCCTTTATTAGGCATTGTATGTATACAATCTTCCACTACGAAGAAGGAAACTCCTATGTGGAGCCCAGGGGATGGGGACTACTCGGCGCCCGGGCCTTAATGCCTGGTCTTGGGGGACGTCGCTGTGGTCGGCTCCCGGGCCCGTACCCTGGGGTCTCTCTTAAAAAGGGGATAATGAAATGTCAAAGTTCGCTGCGGCAGTCCACTGAGGCCGGTGTTACGGCAGCTTTGATGGTGTAGCTCCCCACAGGTGGAGCTAGGCCTCAGGGCAGCTATGTTTGACGAGGTGCACGATATGGCGGTGACCCAGCCGGGTCACAGGAAGAACATTGGACACACACACACGGTTTGCTTCTGTACCTTTTACTGGTGGAAATGCAGGTACCGTCCGGAGCACTGTAGGGTGAGGGGTGCACTGCAGGACTCTCCCCAGTGAGCAGGTGTAAGGCCTCCTGTTTCTTCGCCACTTAGTGTTAGTCTCTGGCCTGCCTGGAGCTAGGCCTAACTTAGTCTTTGTTCTGCACCGGCTGATCCTGTGGTAGGGCCTTCTGTTGGAGTACACACTCCCTGGTATATGGGGCCTCGGTAACTCCTGACCCTGGTATAACAGTCAGCGTTTGGTATTCCTGGGACCTGTAGTTCACCAGGGGTTGTGGTTGTCTTCTCCTGAGTATAAAGAATCCCTGCCGACTCGGACACAGTGTCCGGGATATGGTTTCTGGGGTGAGCTGGTAAGGCTCCTCTGCCCCCAATGCTACTCACTCCTCTAGCCTTCGGCCTACTCGGACCCTCACTAGGCTATACACACTGGCAGTTAGGTGGCTGCCTCTTCTGCTGTTCTCTGAGCGTCAGCAACGCTCCTAGCTCACTTAACTCGAGCTGCTTGAGTCTGACTGAGCTCCACTGCAGACTGACCTGTTTCTCTGTGTCTCACTCTGCAGGAACTGGCTGTGGACTCCAGACTGTTCAGTCTCCACTCTCTTCCTGAGGAGAACTCACTCACAGACTCTCTCCTTCTGTGTCTGAGCAGAAACTGCTGAATCACTGTCTGGGCTGCCTAGCTCCACCATCCCTATTTATATCCCTATCAGGCTCCCTCTGGTGGTCTGAGGTGGAAGGTGGAGGTGTGTGTATGCTGTGAGGGCCTCTTGTGGAGAAAACCTGAAATGCACCCCTCCGGGATCTGTGGCTCCATGCACAGCAGGGCGTCACACCTACATATCCTGAGAACAGGAGTTTGAAATGTGGCTCAGTGGCTAGCACCCACAGTCAGTGTCTCTACAGCTCCATACTAAGGTCATGTTCACATGGGTGTTAAAAAATTATGAATTTTTCAAGCAGAAACCACTTCAAAAAAGACATGAAATCACCACAGCCCTCAGAAAATGGTAACACAATGCAATTGTTTCCTTCTTCACACTACAAGTATGGCATCACTGTAATCATACTGCCGGAAGAAAATGTTACCAGGTCATAATTACCACACAATGAACGCCGTAAAAACAAGGTCCAAAAACAATTACAGAATTACAAGGTTCTCATTAAACTACTTCACCACACCTGGAATTTTTTGCCAGTTTTTCAGTACATTGAATGGTAAAATGAACTACAAAACTACAACTCGTCCCTTGGAAAAACCAGCCCTCATATGGATACGTCAGCGGAAAAATAAAAAGCTTGTGGCTCTTAGGGACGTTCCCATGTTAAGGATTTGCTGCGGTTGTAACGCTGCGTATTTATGCAGCGCCCAAAACCGCATCGGTCAGATGTTACAGCATAGTGCATAGTGAGTGGGATTTCTAGAAATCCCATGTCCACTGTGCATCTATGTGCACCTGTTGATCATCTGCGGAAACTGACATGCAGTGTGTCTTTCAGATCCGCAGCATGTCAATTTCTCTTGTGGGTACGCATGCGGATTTTCCCCATACACTTGCTTAGATGGGGAAAATCTGCATGTGTAAAAAAAAAAGTCACTAATTTGCATAAACTAGTGTGGACATGGTAGTGGGGACGTGATGCGGAAGTGCTGCAACGTCAGGGCCGCAGCGGGTCCTGGACGAGGGTACATAGCCTTAGATCACACATGTCAAACTCTGGCCTGTGGGCCAAATTTGGCACTCAGGTAGATTATATTTAGTGTGCGACGCCATATGGAATACTATGTGGGGCCATTATTCTGTATGGAAGACTATGTGGGGCCATTATTCTGTATGGAGGACTATGTGGGGCCATTATTCTGTATGAAGGACTATGCGGGGCCATTATTCTGTATGGAAGACATTGTGGGGCCATTATTCTGTATGGAGGACTATGTGGGGCCATTATTCTGTATGGAGGACTATGCGGGGCCATTATTCTGTATGGATGACTATGTGGGGCCCATTATTCTGTATGGAGGACTATGTGGGGCCATTATTCTGCATGGAGGACTATGTGGGGCCCATTATTCCGTATGGATGACTATGTGGGGCCCATTATTCTGTACGGAGGACTATGTGGGGCCCATTATTCTGTACGGAGGACTATGTGGGGCCCATTATTCTGTATGGAGGACTATGTAGGGCCATTATTCTGTATGGAGGACTATGTGGGGCCATTATTCTGTATGGAGGACTATGTGGGGCCATTGTTCTGTATGGGGGACTATGTGGGGCCATTATTTTGAATGAAGGACTATGTGGGGGCCATTATACTGTGTGGAGAGCTGTATGGGGATCACAGCTGCAGCATCATACTGTGTTGGGATCACCATACTTTGCCAGGGGAGCTATAAGGGGTAGGTATAGTGGGGTCATCATACCATACGTGTGGAGGGTACTCTGGAGGAATTCAATGTGGGATTTTCATACTGTGTTTGGGGGGCAATTTTGTTGGCATCATACTTAATGGTGGCAATGACAGGGCAATCTAGGGGCTTCAATAGGAGTAAAATTACTTTGGGCTGCAAAGTTGTGAGATATGCTCTTCTTAAACCCCACCGAATATAAAGGTTTTTTTTTAAAAAATAAATATCAAGGTTGGCCCGTGACTTTGTCCAAGTTTTTAATTTTGGCCCTCTGTGTATTTGAATTTGACATGCATGCCTTAGATAAAGGCGAGGAGAAAACAAAAGCGCAAAAATGGAAAATCGCCTTAACATGAAGGGACACAGCAAGTTTTTTTATGTAATAATAAGGCCACGTTCACACGTTGAGTATTTGGGGAGTTGTTTACCTCTGTGTTTGTAGCCAAAATCAGGAGTGGAACAATCAGAGGAAAAGTTCAGTATTTATCACCCACTCCTGGTTTTGGCTACAAATACTGAGTAAAAACATGACCAAATACTGAAAGTGTGAACGTGGCCTAACACAGACTGAAAACATGCTCCAAAATGAAGTGTGAAGGGGGCCAAAAAACGTTTTACTATGACCAAGCTCCAGCATTGTGTGCAGAGCAGTGTGCACTCCCGGGAGCGCCGGCATTGTGTAGGGAGCAGTGTGCACTCCCGGGAGCTCGGCATTGTGTAGGGAGCAGTGTGCACTCGTGGGAGCTCCGGCATTGTGTACAAAGCAGTGTGTACTCCCGGGAGTGCCAGCATTGTGTAGGGAGCAGTGTGCACTCCCGGGAGCGCCGGCATTGTGTACGGAGCAGTGTGCACTCCCGGGAGCTCCAGAATTGTGTGCGGAGCAGTGTGCACTCCCGGGAGCGCCGGCATTGTGTACGGAGCAGTGTGCACTCCCGGAAGCTCCGGCATTGTGTACGTTGCAGTGTGCACTCCCGGGAGCGCCGGCATTGTGTACGGAGCAGTGTGCACTCCCGGGAGCGCCAGCATTGTGTAGGGACCAGTGTGCACTCCCGGGAGCTCCGGCATTGTGTAGGGAGCAGTGTGCACTCCCGGGAGCTCCGGCATTGTGTAGGGAGCAGTGTGCACTCCTGGGAGAGCCGGCATTGTGTAGGGAGCAGTGTGCACTCCCGAGAGCACCGACATTGTGTAGGGAGCAGTGTGCACTCCCGGGAGCTCCGGCATTGTGTAGGGAGCAGTGTGCACTCCCGGGAGCTCCGGCATTGTGTACGGAGCAGTGTGCACTCCCAGGAGAGCCGGCATTGTGTAGGGAGCAGTGTGCACTCCCGAGAGCGCCGGCATTGTGTAGGGAGCAGTGTGCACTCCCGGGAGCTCCGGCATTGTGTACGGAGCAGTGTGCACTCCCGGGAGCGCCGGCATTGTGTAGGGAGCAGTGTGCACTCCCGGGAGCGCTGGCATTGTGTACGGAGCAGTGTGCACTCCCGGGAGAGCCGGCATTGTGTAGGGAGCAGTGTGCACTCCCGGGAGCGCCGGCATTGTGTAGGGAGCAGTGTGCACTCCCGGGAGCTCCGGCATTGTGTACGGAGCAGTGTGCACTCCCGGGAGCTCCGGCATTGTGTAGGGAGCAGTGTGCACTCCCGGGAGCGCCGGCATTGTGTAGGGAGCAGTGTGCACTCCCGAGAGCGCCGACATTGTGTAGGGAGCAGTGTGCACTCCCGGGAGAGCCGGCATTGTGTAGGGAGCAGTGTGCACTCCCGAGAGCGACGGCATTGTGTAGGGAGCAGTGTGCACTCCCGGGAGCTCCGGCATTGTGTACGGAGCAGTGTGCACTCCCGGGAGCGCCGGCATTGTGTAGGGAGCAGTGTGCACTCCCGAGAGCGCCGGCATTGTGTAGGGAGCAGTGTGCACTCCCGGGAGAGCCGGCATTGTGTAGGGAGCAGTGTGCACTCCCGAGAGCGCCGGCATTGTGTAGGGAGCAGTGTGCACTCCTGGGAGCTCCGGCATTGTGTACAGAGCAGTGTGCACTCCCGGGAGCGCTGGCATTGTGTACGGAGCAGTGTGCACTCCTGGGAGCTCCGGCATTGTGTACGGAGCAGTGTGCACTCCCGGGAGAGCCGGCATTGTGTAGGGAGCAGTGTGCACTCCCGGGAGTGCCGGCATTGTGTAGGGAGCAGTGTGCACTCCCGGGAGCGCTGGCATTGTGTACGGAGCAGTGTGCACTCCCGGGAGCGCTGGCATTGTGTACGGAGCAGTGTGCACTCCCGGGAGCTCCGGCATTGTGTAGGGAGCAGTGTGCACTCCCGGGAGAGCCGGCATTGTGTAGGGAGCAGTGTGCACTCCCGGGAGAGCCGGCATTGTGTAGGGAGCAGTGTGCACTCCCGAGAGCGCCGGCATTGTGTAGGGAGCAGTGTGCACTCCCGGGAGCTCCGGCATTGTGTAGGGAGCAGTGTGCACTCCCGGGAGCGCCGGCATTGTGTAGGGAGCAGTGTGCACTCCCGGGAGCGCCAGCATTGTGTAGGGACCAGTGTGCACTCCCGGGAGCTCCGGCATTGTGTAGGGAGCAGTGTGCACTCCCGGGAGCTCCGGCATTGTGTAGGGAGCAGTGTGCACTCCTGGGAGAGCCGGCATTGTGTAGGGAGCAGTGTGCACTCCCGAGAGCGCCGACATTGTGTAGGGAGCAGTGTGCACTCCCGGGAGCTCCGGCATTGTGTAGGGAGCAGTGTGCACTCCCGGGAGCTCCGGCATTGTGTACGGAGCAGTGTGCACTCCCAGGAGAGCCGGCATTGTGTAGGGAGCAGTGTGCACTCCCGAGAGCGCCGGCATTGTGTAGGGAGCAGTGTGCACTCCCGGGAGCTCCGGCATTGTGTACGGAGCAGTGTGCACTCCCGGGAGCGCCGGCATTGTGTAGGGAGCAGTGTGCACTCCCGGGAGCGCTGGCATTGTGTACGGAGCAGTGTGCACTCCCGGGAGAGCCGGCATTGTGTAGGGAGCAGTGTGCACTCCCGGGAGCGCCGGCATTGTGTAGGGAGCAGTGTGCACTCCCGGGAGCTCCGGCATTGTGTACGGAGCAGTGTGCACTCCCGGGAGCTCCGGCATTGTGTAGGGAGCAGTGTGCACTCCCGGGAGCGCCGGCATTGTGTAGGGAGCAGTGTGCACTCCCGAGAGCGCCGACATTGTGTAGGGAGCAGTGTGCACTCCCGGGAGAGCCGGCATTGTGTAGGGAGCAGTGTGCACTCCCGAGAGCGACGGCATTGTGTAGGGAGCAGTGTGCACTCCCGGGAGCTCCGGCATTGTGTACGGAGCAGTGTGCACTCCCGGGAGCGCCGGCATTGTGTAGGGAGCAGTGTGCACTCCCGAGAGCGCCGGCATTGTGTAGGGAGCAGTGTGCACTCCCGGGAGAGCCGGCATTGTGTAGGGAGCAGTGTGCACTCCCGAGAGCGCCGGCATTGTGTAGGGAGCAGTGTGCACTCCTGGGAGCTCCGGCATTGTGTACAGAGCAGTGTGCACTCCCGGGAGCGCTGGCATTGTGTACGGAGCAGTGTGCACTCCTGGGAGCTCCGGCATTGTGTACGGAGCAGTGTGCACTCCCGGGAGAGCCGGCATTGTGTAGGGAGCAGTGTGCACTCCCGGGAGTGCCGGCATTGTGTAGGGAGCAGTGTGCACTCCCGGGAGCGCTGGCATTGTGTACGGAGCAGTGTGCACTCCCGGGAGCGCTGGCATTGTGTACGGAGCAGTGTGCACTCCCGGGAGCTCCGGCATTGTGTAGGGAGCAGTGTGCACTCCCGGGAGAGCCGGCATTGTGTAGGGAGCAGTGTGCACTCCCGGGAGAGCCGGCATTGTGTAGGGAGCAGTGTGCACTCCCGAGAGCGCCGGCATTGTGTAGGGAGCAGTGTGCACTCCCGGGAGCTCCGGCATTGTGTAGGGAGCAGTGTGCACTCCCGAGAGCGCCGGCATTGTGTAGGGAGCAGTGTGCACTCCCGGGAGCTCCGGCATTGTGTACGGAGTAGTTTGCACTCCCGGGAGCGCTGGCATTGTGTACGGAGCAGTGTGCACTCCCGAGAGCGCCGGCATTGTGTAGGGAGCAGTGTGCACTCCCGGGAGAGCCGGCATTGTGTAGGGAGCAGTGTGCACTCCCGGGAGCGCCGGCATTGTGTAGGGAGCAGTGTGCACTCCCGAGAGCGCCGGCATTGTGTAGGGAGCAGTGTGCACTCCCGGGAGAGCCGGCATTGTGTAGGGAGCAGTGTGCACTCCCGAGAGCGCCGTCATTGTGTAGGGAGCAGTGTGCACTCCTGGGAGCTCCGGCATTGTGTACGGAGCAGTGTGCACTCCCGGGAGCTCCGGCATTGTGTACGGAGCAGTGTGCACTCCCGGGAGCGCTGGCATTGTGTACGGAGCAGTGTGCACTCCCGGGAGCGCTGGCATTGTGTACGGAGCAGTGTGCACTCCCGAGAGCGCCGGCATTGTGTAGGGAGCAGTGTGCACTCCCGGGAGAGCCGGCATTGTGTAGGGAGCAGTGTGCACTCCCGAGAGCTCTGGCATTGTGTACGGAGCAGTGTGCACTCCCGGGAGTGCCGGCATTGTGTAGGGAGCAGTGTGCACTCCCGGGAGCGCTGGCATTGTGTACGGAGCAGTGTGCACTCCCGGGAGCGCTGGCATTGTGTACGGAGCAGTGTGCACTCCCGGGAGCTCCGGCATTGTGTAGGGAGCAGTGTGCACTCCCGGGAGAGCCGGCATTGTGTAGGGAGCAGTGTGCACTCCCGGGAGAGCCGGCATTGTGTAGGGAGCAGTGTGCACTCCCGAGAGCGCCGGCATTGTGTAGGGAGCAGTGTGCACTCCCGGGAGCTCCGGCATTGTGTAGGGAGCAGTGTGCACTCCCGAGAGCGCCGGCATTGTGTAGGGAGCAGTGTGCACTCCCGGGAGCTCCGGCATTGTGTACGGAGTAGTTTGCACTCCCGGGAGCGCTGGCATTGTGTACGGAGCAGTGTGCACTCCCGAGAGCGCCGGCATTGTGTAGGGAGCAGTGTGCACTCCCGGGAGAGCCGGCATTGTGTAGGGAGCAGTGTGCACTCCCGAGAGCTCTGGCATTGTGTACGGAGCAGTTTGCACTCCCGGGAGCGCTGGCATTGTGTACGGAGCAGTGTGCACTCCCGGGAGAGCCGGCATTGTGTAGGGAGCAGTGTGCACTCCCGGGAGCGCCGGCATTGTGTAGGGAGCAGTGTGCACTCCCGGGAGCGCCGGCATTGTGTAGGGAGCAGTGTGCACTCCCGAGAGCGCCGGCATTGTGTAGGGAGCAGTGTGCACTCCCGGGAGCGCTGGCATTGTGTACGGAGCAGTGTGCACTCCCGGGAGCTCCGGCATTGTGTACGGAGCAGTGTGCACTCCCGGGGGCGCCCGCATTGTGTAGGGAGCAGTGTGCACTCCCGGGAGCGCTGGCATTGTGTACGGAGCAGTGTGCACTCCCGGGAGTGCCGGCATTGTGTAGGGAGCAGTGTGCACTCCCGGGAGCGCTGGCATTGTGTACGGAGCAGTGTGCACTCCCGAGAGCGCCGGCATTGTGTAGGGAGCAGTGTGCACTCTCGGGAGCGCTGGCATTGTGTACGGAGCACTGTGCACTCCCGGGAGCTCCGGCATTGTGTACGGAGCAGTGTGCACTCCCGGGAGCTCCGGCATTGTGTACGGAGCAGTGTGCACTCCCGGGGGCGCCCGCATTGTGTAGGGAGCAGTGTGCACTCCCGGGAGCGCTGGCATTGTGTACGGAGCAGTGTGCACTCCCGGGAGTGCCGGCATTGTGTAGGGAGCAGTGTGCACTCCCGGGAGCGCTGGCATTGTGTACGGAGCAGTGTGCACTCCCGAGAGCGCCGGCATTGTGTAGGGAGCAGTGTGCACTCCCGGGAGCGCTGGCATTGTGTACGGAGCACTGTGCACTCCCGGGAGCTCCGGCATTGTGTACGGAGCAGTGTGCACTCCCGGGAGCTCCGGCATTGTGTACGGAGCAGTGTGCACTCCCGGGGGCGCCCGCATTGTGTAGGGAGCAGTGTGCACTCCCGGGAGCGCTGGCATTGTGTACGGAGCAGTGTGCACTCCCGGGAGCGCCGGCATTGTGTACGGAGCAGTGTGCACTCCCGGGAGCGCTGGCATTGTGTACGGAGCAGTGTGCACTCCCGGGAGCGCTGGCATTGTGTAGGGAGCAGTGTGCACTCCCGGGAGCGCTGGCATTGTGTACGGAGCAGTGTGCACTCCCGGGAGCTCCGGCATTGTGTAGGGAGCAGTGTGCACTCCCGGGAGCGCTGGCATTGTGTACGGAGCAGTGTGCACTCCCGGGAGCTCCGGCATTGTGTACGGAGCAGTGTGCACTCCCGGGAGCTCCGGCATTGTGTACGGAGCAGTGTGCACTCCCGGGAGCGCTGGCATTGTGTACGGAGCACTGTGCACTCCCGGGAGCGCTGGCATTGTGTACGGAGCAGTGTGCACTCCCGGGAGCGCTGGCATTGTGTACGGAGCAGTGTGCACTCCCGGGAGAGGCGGCATTGTGTACGGAGCAGTGTGCACTCCCGGGAGCTCCGGCATTGTGTACGGAGCAGTGTGCACTCCCGGGAGCGCTGGCATTGTGTACGGAGCAGTGTGCACTCCCGGGAGCTCCGGCATTGTGTACGGAGCAGTGTGCACTCCCGGGAGCGCTGGCATTGTGTACGGAGCAGTGTGCACTCCCGGGAGCTCCGGCATTGTGTACGGAGCAGTGTGCACTCCCGGGAGCTCCGGCATTGTGTACGGAGCAGTGTGCACTCCCGGGAGCGCTGGCATTGTGTACGGAGCACTGTGCACTCCCGGGAGCGCTGGCATTGTGTACGGAGCAGTGTGCACTCCCGGGAGAGCCGGCATTGTGTACGGAGCAGTGTGCACTCCCGGGAGCTCCGGCATTGTGTACGGATCCGTGCGCACTCCCGGGGGACACCAGTGCCGGCCTCCCTCTCCTTCTCTCCCTCACTCCCTCCCTGACAGGGAGCGTTACACTTCGGCTGACACCGGGGGAGGAGCCGCGCCGGGCCCCGCCCACACATACACAGGGACTGACACAATAGAGAGGCCGAGGATACTACGAGAGGGACGTACGGAGACGGCTCCGGAGCTGAGACGCCCTGAACACATCCTCATATCACCGGAGAGTTGGGACCAGTGACCGGAGCACGGCAGCACATAGGCTGCAGGAGTCCTGGTAAGAGAGCGCTGTGGAGCGGGCCACTAGTGACATGGGTGCACCGGAGCCAGGCATACAGTGACATTTGGTGGCACAGACACCTGGCGAGGACAGAGCAGCCAGGTCCTCTATGGCACAGAGCTGGGTAGAAGACAACCTGGATGATCGCCCCTAGGTGCCCCATACACTGGTTACTCCAAACAGGCTCAGCTGGACACAGACTGGTGATGCCAGAAGCCCCATGCTGAGTTTCCTTGGCAAAGTGTCCCCCAGGGGCCCGGGTCAGGATGTTGGAGCCAGCAGGGTTCGTCGAGGCGTGGCGTGCACAGTTTCCGGACGCGGAGCCGCCACGCATGGAGCTGCGCACCCTGCGGGACATGGAGCAG
Source organism: Phyllobates terribilis (assembly GCF_046119375.1). Classification (NCBI taxonomy): domain Eukaryota; kingdom Metazoa; phylum Chordata; class Amphibia; order Anura; family Dendrobatidae; genus Phyllobates; species Phyllobates terribilis. Next base: position 307,245,851 of record NW_027362761.1, read on the forward strand.
GAGCTGGAGCGATGCAGAGTGTCAGTACGTAGACTGGAGCGGGAGCTAAGCCGGGAGAGGTTCCGTATGATCTACCTGCAGACGCTCCTGGCCAAAGAAAGACGAGGGTATGATAGACAGCGCTGGGGATTCGAAGAAAGGGATCCCCCAGGTGGTGGTGAGGAGAGACCTTTGGGTCCAGGGCGAGAAGAGAGGGCCCTGGGTCCTGGACGGGAGCAGAAGAGCCCAGAGGAAAGAATTAGAGGACCAGGTCGCAGGGAACCACCTGTCGGCGCCCCTGATCTGTCTCCAGGGGACGTACCTAGGGCCCCCCGCAGGTTATCAAGTTTGACAGAAAGGGATGCAGAACCTCGTTCAGAAAGACTTCGCAGGGCAGCATCTCATCCTGAAGGGAATCCAAGGCCCCTACAGCCTATAGAACCTCGCCGTGGACGCTCTTCAGACAGCAGTTGTGGCTGGGATGGCGACTATGAAGAGACCGAGTTGAATCCACGCTTCATTAGAGATAATGCACTACCTGGTCCTGGAGGTCACTGGGGAGGACCATGGCCTAGGCGCTCAGTTTCACCACAAAGCTTTGAGGATCTTGGCGGCGGATATACTCCTGACTGCAGCTCCAATGAGAACTTGACATCCAGTGAGGAGGAGTTGTCTTCTGGACCCTCAGGAAGGGTTTCACCTCGTGGTCCTTGGGGTCGGTCTCCTCCCTCTCCTGGCAGTGCCAGTCCTCCCACACCTCAGGCACCTGCTCGCCACTGTCAGCTGAGGGTATCTGAAGCCGCAATTGTTGGTGTGAGACGTAGTGGACAGATCTGGCCAAGTTGCATAGAGCCACCAGGAAGAGATGGAGGATACCATGCAGATGGTGGTGAGATTATTCTGTTTTATGTCTTTTTTCCTTCAACAGTCACCAAAATGTTTCAACATCATTTCACATCCTCGTTCTCTGCTTTTTTTAAACTTGAACCTATCTATCCTATCTATCCTCTACATTTGTAATTCAGTGTTAACGTTAATCTGTGAACTAAATAAGAGACCTGAAAGAAGTGATAATTAAATCTTACCGTTAACCATATTAAAGCTGGCAGTGCCCACGACCCTGTACATAAGTGAATTTTTTTGTAAAAGGCACCCCTCCAACGTTAATAGACCCACCCTATAATTCTTGGTTCAGACTTAGGCTACATTCACACATCCATGTGCTGTCCAGTTTTTTCTCAGACAGAACACTGACTCGTACATACATCAATTCTACAAACTGATCTGTGTCTCCGGTCCATGAACATGTCCTCAGATCAGACTCGGCCATTAAAGTCTATGCCGAGCTGTATAATATGGATGAAAAATAGAAGTCATACTTCTCTTTTTCATCCATATATATATATTCTTTTTTTTTTTAAGAGACTAAGGATAAATAAAGATCAGGCGACCTACCTGTTTCATAGAGGAAAAACAAACAGATAAGAACATTTTTTTTTATACCAAATTGAAGATAATTAGTTTGTAAAAATAGAAATGTGTGAATGTGGTCTTAGTGGGGAGAGGGTAGTAGCAGACATCACATATCTCTCGGTCTACAGCTGAACTAAAGGGTCACAATTATTATACTGAACATCAGTGACATCATCCATCAGGGGAGAGGCTGAAAGCCCCCCGAACATATTAGATAGCCAGGCTGCCCCTCACAAAGAGTAAGTGTCATTGTAGTGACTAACTGTCCAGTTGTGGAATTTGTCAGCGCTGTATAAGTAACAGAAATATAGAAGTGTTAGCTTAATAACAACCCCATATGAGTATTTCTGCATAATCCCTTCTGCCTTCCACCCCAATCTTTACCTTTCTCTCATCACTCTCTCCTCCGAGCCTTTACTCACAGTGCGCAGACATGGATTGTGTTCTCTAGATAGACATACAATTAAGCTTTCATATTTTCCCTTTCACAGCTGCGGTATCTGATCTGCGGCTCGCCAGCTGTTGGAAAACTACAACTCCCAGCATTCCCTGACAGCTGGAAAGCACCAGGATGGAGACCAGAGGTTAGCTGGTACTTGAACTTTCCCAACAGCTGGAGAGCCACACTCTGTCGACCACTGATGTAACTTCCTAAATAGTTAAATCTATACAGAGCTCATAAATTGGAAGGGAACTATGAATAATACATAGGTAAGCTTTCATGGCATTCTGGGAAGTGTATTTTAGTGAATGATCATGCTTTTAAAAGTTTTATAAGCCCCTGACTGTGCAGTGTAATCCTAAGGCTCTGTGCACACTGCATTCAATGCTATTGGTCACTTAATTCAGTTGTAAAAAACCCTTATGTTCTTTTGCAGTTATCCTGAACATATACACAGCAAGTTGTCTTTACATAGAAATGCATATGTTCATTCTTTTAAGCAGTTTTCGGGGTCTTTTTCAGGCGAGTTTCCAAACGGATCCACCTGTAAAAGACATTGTGTGCATAAACCTTAAGGGTTTTACACATCCACTTTTCATGGATTGAGTATGGACCGTGATTAACAGATCAGCCATATAAAACAGATGACACACTTAACACATACTTTGTACTTCCGAGATCTGAGTTTCCTCCGTTTTTCACTGATCCATTGTTGGGTGTAAACGGATAAATAAAATTCAGACCGTCACTTAGCGAAAACAATGGATGCAATACACAGGCTGTATGATGACACTTGAAGAAATTGGCCGATTTCTCATGGATGTAGAAGTTCACACAGATGTGTGACTGTAACGTTTGGTATAGGTTGCACCATAATGACTGAAGTGGGTTGAATGTAGGATCTCCACAGGATTCTCTGAAGCCCTACCCTGGCATCGCCTCTTGCTGCCTTTATTTGGGTTATCAACTACCTTGAGTCAAAAGTGAAGTTAAAATGTGCCTTGGAAATGTTTTATTACAGGAAGACTAAAATTCTTATAATGCTTTTATTACATTGTTATGATCCACCGTGCCTCTTGGAGTCATCTTAACATGATTGCCTCACCATGACACCCTCTTTTTAGATGGACGCAAGCCCTGTGTTTAGCTGATTGTCAAAGGTCTTGAATCTCAGCATTACTAGGCTTATAGAAAGGGAAAGAGAAGCTGTGAAGGTGTACATTTCAGCTACAGTGGAAATGTAGTGGTGGATGAAGTACGGTGGGGCAAGATGTACCTGCCAGAGAGCCACTAATCATTGCTTTTAAAATTTGGCCTAACCGGACATATGGAAAAGGGGTGTCTTCAAGAGGCCACTGCTTCCAGCTCCTGTAGTGTGTGTGTGAAGGACATCAGTATGTTTAGGTTTTTTTTCGTTTTAAAGAAGTTATCCGATCATGTGATGTTGAGAATTGAGCAGCTCTTATTTTCCTTCCAATGGAAGGACCTCAGTACCCGACAGCAGCTGCTACATTGAATGGAGCTTTGCAGTTGACATCCGGTCACCTCCGGAGCTAAAAACAGCTGATTGCTGGGTGAGCTGTTTGTTGGACCCTCCCCGATCTGATATCGATGACATATCTTGAGATGAAGATGGGTAATCAGTATCATATGACGGGACAACCCCTTTAAGTTATAGTGATGTGAAAACCACTCCGCAACCTCAATGTGTGAATATATCTTTATTGTTTTACCTCGTCCAGCAAGTCAGATATCTGCTAATCATATTAGTTAACTAGAGCAGCAAATTCTGATGATTGTGAGAGTCTACGAGTATGTGTCCTACATTCAGTCCTCTATTTCTAAGTAGGAGGAAGAAGAAGATGTAAGGCTTATGCTGACTAAATGTTACTGGGTTTAGCAGACGACCATTTAATGAGATTACTTGTATCGGTTAATTCTTTCTGTAAGACTCGTTCTGAACTAATGAGTCAGGAGTCATCCATGAGAGTCGAGCTCTGATGTTCGGAAACACCTGAGATGGAAAGGATTTGTTTCATCATCTGAAACATGAATACTACAGCAACACTGCTGACATCACTCTCTGTTCCCCAAAGCATTGCTTGTTCCATTTTACTAAATGCAGAACTCCCACTTAGGAGATTTAGCCCATCTCCTCCACTATCATATAATGCTAAATGTATCTAGATAAGTATTTATATGTTTTCATTTTATGGCTCTTTTTTTCCAGTTTGAAGGAGTAGAAAACCGGAAAGGAGCTGTTTTCATTCCTCGCACCCAGGGTGCATGTCATGTAAAGCATTCTTACATTTCTTGTAGGTGCAGCATGTCTAGTCTATATCTCCAGCTGACTGTCCTACTTCATACCACTGCAGTGGCTTGTGTAAAATTGTTCAGGCTTGGGGTCCATGTACACGGAATGATCGGCGCCACGATTGCTGATCGGAAAAACTTTACCAATCGGTGTATTTGTAATAGCCTGTTTAAACAGGCAGACCAGAGAAAACAATGCAAACTGACTGAGTACACCGCTCAGTGCTCATAGGCTGCAATGGCTCTCGTCAGTGCGTGACCTGTTTACAGCTGACAACGCACCGCCGTGAACGGTGATCTTATTTACTTCGCAAAAAGATAATTTCACCTGATGAACAAGCTCTTTGCTTTTTTCAATGAATGATCGGCAGCTTATTTACTCAGCAAGATAATCGTGAAACTGATATTTTTAAGAATGTTCAGTGGCTATTTTCTTTAAGTGTAAATGCAGCTTAAAGGGAATTTGTCAGCAGGTTTTTGCTATTTAATCTGACAGCATTATGAGGAAAAGACAGAGACCCTGATTCCAGCGATGTATCACTTAGTTTACTGGGTGCAATACCTGTGATAGGATTACATTTTTCTATGCTGTAGATTTAGCACTGATTATCCTTCTGTGTACAGTGTATTGTGACAGCTTGTTATCAGTGCTGGGGGAGTGGTTGGACTAGGAGGCACCCGGGCAGCTTGTCCTGCAGTGATGATCTACTTCTGATAAAACATTTGTTGTATGGAAACGGCAAAGCACAGCCCAGTAAGTGACACATCTCTGTAATCAGGGTCTCTGCCACTACATAATGGTGCTCTTAGATTTCATTGCAAAACCTTTTAAGGTCTACATCACCTTGTGTTGCTGCCATTTTTTCTATTCTTTCTTTGGCAGGTTTTCACATAATCAGTTTTTTATCCGTATTGTCATTTGTACGGCTATTTTGTAGCTCCATATGCCATCCAGTTTTTACATGAACAACTTAATAAATAATAAAAAGGCCTAATACAGTAAATGTATGTATGTAATGGATCAATGAAAAAACGCATAACATAAAGATGGTAACCTGGATGTGGTTTTAATCTCTCCAATTGACTTGTAATGGGTGAGTCTGATCCGGAATATGGATCAAAGAAGTACACGCTGTTTTTTTTTTCCCCTTTACTCATAGACCACCATAAAAATGTTCATGGGAACTACTACATAGACTTGCATTGGTCCTTGTGCTGTAATATGCTACCCGTTTTGCACATGGACAGCACAGGGGTGTTTAATACGCTCAGCTTCATTAGGCCCAACCGCAGGTCTCATAATCTGCAGTTGGGCCACAAAATGTGGCTTTAGTAAGGGCTAGACAACACGGTCACGTTGTGGCTGTGCGAATTGGCCCTCACGTAGGCGTATTGCCTGGCATATACCTCTAACGCAGTGGTCCCCAACCTTTCTTAGCTTAAGATCCACATTTCAACTCTGATAGAGAGTCATGAGCCACAACCATGTCCCCTGAGTAGTGACAACAAGCTCCTGCTTCCCAATTTCTCCATTTTAGTGACACCCAGAGTCCCCATTTAAAGGTATATTGACAACCAATATTTCCCCATAGAGATCACACCGAGGCAGTATATTTACATCTAAAGCGTTCCCACCTCACCCCACCTTCGGTATTTTTGCATGAAGCTATCACATCACAATATTGCATCTAGCACCAAGCTCCTCCTCTGACTGTCAGTATTCTCCTATACCAGGGCCATTATATGCTCATCCAGGCCTGCTCTTCTGTGCAGGGCTAATCACAAATGTCTCCATCTGGAAATCTGCTCCTCATAACTGTGTGCTAGACCTGGTGCTAATGTACCAAGCTAAGCTGGCAGACAGCGGCGAGCCCCACACCACGGACCTGCGAGCCACAGGTTGGGTAACACTGCTGTAACCTATGCCATATACATACAGTGGCATATATCACCCATAGACTTCAATGCTACAAAAGCTTATACTGTGAGAAGCTAAATATACTGATGGATTTGCATGAGAATTGTTCTGCAAAATGAGCCACCCTTGGGGCTTTTGTATATGTAGGTTTACACTATTATTTGTCCCAAGGTGTAAATAATTGGTTCATATCCATTCCTCAGGCCAATTATTTTTTTTCCTAATTTACCAGGCCCTGGTTAATGAACCACCACCAAATTATCATTAATTTATACATATAATCATCTAATTGCAAATTTCCTGTAATCTCCAAGCCATATGTGAGAACTAGTTTGTTTTATAATAATTTTTTGGATACGCCACCATATATACATCTGAATACAGTTGTTTTTTTTACAATCCAGGCCTATATGTCTTGCAGAATGCACTGTATAAATGTGACCTAGCCTAAGAGCCTCTTAGTGTTTTAGACACAATTTGAGCAATATGGTCAACATATTTCTGCTGTTTAAGGAAAAACCTTATATGAATACATTTTTCCCTTGGAGGGAAGGGAGGTAAACCGTAATGTTTCTCTAAATGGTCCGTTTAAGAGTGGGATTTTACATTTTGCAACCAGGCAGGTAAAGAATTTCACGCAAGTCCAAACCCTAGAAGGACATTTGTCTTCATTTGGGTAAATTAACAAATCACTATTCTTGCAAAAAGCAATCATGGTAGATTTCTTTCTTATCTATCTAGAAGCCTAAGGCACTCTGTGCTGCTGTGAGCTTTACTTAAAGGAAGAAGAATCTATGACTCCAGCAGGTGGTGGAGTTTGGGCATGCGTACACGCCTGTGTGCTTGGATCCTGTGAGGCGACACACTGTCACTATGGGTCTATGTTATGAAGCAATAGGCTCTCTGTATGCGGCTGTATGGTACCTCCATGGGGCATTGTGTTGTCACCTAGGGGCTATACTTAAAGGGAAGACACTTTGCAATATGGCATACAATGGAGCCAAATCTCTGTCTCTATGTATAAAACTAGAAGCACAAAAAGATATAATATGGGCCGATACCAGGCATTGATCCAAAAATGGGTGAGCCCCTAAACTATGATCAGACAATTTTTTTTTTTAGGTCTTGAAATTCCACCACTAGGACACCAGTGAGATCGGAGCAAGGCAAAGATTAGTAAAGTGATTCAACACTCTTTATAGTAAAAACAGATAAAATACATCTTTACCGCATCAGCAATCTTTAAAGCAGAATCCACATCAGCCGGAGTCCTCCATCTACGTCACACTTTCAGTATCAGTGTATTCATTGAATGATGTTCTTGTCAGTCCTGCTGAGACCATGAGTTCCATAAGCGATCACCGCCAACAGTACTGTAACAGGTTTCCATTAAACCTATGATAGTATTGTTGGCGGTGATTGCTTCTGGAACTACTAATCTCAGCAGGAAAGATAACAATATCATTTGATGAATACATCAATACTGCAGTTGTGAGGAAGAGAGAGGATTCTGGATTATGTGGATTTTGCTTTAAGGATCATTGATGCAGTAAAGTTGTATTTTTCAGCCTCTTCCTTTTGAACATGGTCAATATTAAGGAATGAGGTGTCTGTGGTACACCCTCATCTGTTTAAGAAGCCTAGTCACCCAGACATGGAGTGCACAACCTTTTCTGGTCCAAGGGCTGCAATGAAACTTACAGGGGTATTACCATTGTAAAAAAAAAAAAATTCTACTTATCAAAATTATACCATAAATGCCTGATGGATAGTAGTCCATAAAGAAGAAAAATCATCTAGGAGAATAAACGGTGTCCTTACTTTTTAGCACAAAGGAGGTGTGAAAGCTGTGTGTGAATCTGGAAACAGAGGTGGCTGTCTGTAAAACTCATTCATTTTTCCGTAGTAACAAAGAAGGAACAAGGGAAACCATTCTTCTAAAACTTATGGGAGACACAAAGGTGACTGTTTGCCACCCTGCTTTTCTTTGATAAGGAACTTCATGCAGACGACCACACACAGCAAGCATTTCTGTGACCAGGTGGTTGGGGGCTGCACTGAAGGCATCACAGGCCACATGTGCACCCTAGACCACATGTGCACCCTAGACCACAGATTGTGCACCTCTGTTGTAGATAATAGGCCAAGACATTAACTTGTCTAAGCTACCGCATTGTAGCAGTGGCATGGCAGTGCCATCAGGTACCAATATAAGGCACAATCCTAATGTGACCCACACCTTATCTAGTGCTGCTTTGATTTCTATTTCTAAAAGCAAATCCAGACGTGATTGCCCTGTATCAGAGGCAGCTAGGCTCATACACTTCAGTGGAGCAGCGCTGCAACCTTTGGACAAGTGTAGAGCTGTATTAAGGGAAAGGCAGGCGTGTTTCTCTAATGCTAATCCAACCGTTTAACTAGATGATTTTTCAGCATTTTGTTGACAACCCCCTTTTAAAGTTGTCCCTGCCCCGTACAAGAGAACAAGGCGGTCCTCTTTCCAAACCGCATCCCCCTCCTATCCCACATTAGCCGAATGCTGGTCCTGTGCTGTAATATTTGTGCCAGATTTCTATTCTATGAAAATGAATTCCCGTCTATGACTGTCCTTGGTGTCTACCAGTCTCCCTATGAGACAGGGTTGCCAACTTTGCTTTTTTATTTTTTCTGGACAGCTTATCAAAAATCACAGACAGACAATATTTTTTACGGACACATTGGAAAACCATAATAAATCATTATAATTATAAGTGATCCATGTCTACCGCCCATAATTCTGATGAGAAGACATCAGCCGCATTCACTGTAAAATGATGGTAATTACAGTCAAAATGAATCTATATAAGTTTCTTCAGCTTCAATAAAATCACAAAAGCCTTAAATTTGTTTTATTGAACAGGGCAAAAAAAGTGCCCTATTTTTACTGACAGTCCTAGAATTTCTGGATGGTTGGCAATCCTGCTATGAGATATACATGTCGTAAAAGGGTCATTTTTGGGAGGGTGAAGCAGAGTGCACTTTGGACTATGCCATTATTTGCGTTTTGCAAATTACAGGAGAACCCATATAAATATCTCCGGGTGAGATATTGTGCTGACAAGGCAGCTGGTTTAGTAGCCATATAACACTTGTTATCTCCTATTCCTCCTGTGTACTGGCGTGACGGCTACATTTATTGTCCAGCCTGCTACTACCCATTCATTGCCTCTCCTGCGTGTGCTTATTGAATTTTTATGGGCAGGATACATTGAGAAGATGGTGGAAGGAAAAGATGGACAGATGTTAATCAGGAGCATCTTGTAGAGACCATCTGTCTCCGCACAGTGGGCCGGGTCCCTGTCCTAAGAACAATAGCCTTGTTGCATGGAGCACCTGCTAATCCTAAAGCACTCTGATCCCACCAGGGCAAACAGAGGGCTTTCTTTTATGTCCCACGTGTCCCCCCCCGTCTCATCATATTCATCTTGAAATGCTGACATTGCTTCACTTTCGGACTCCCGGTGCTCTTGGGTATGATTATCTAGGGCATCTCTAAAAGGCTCATGCTTTTAATAACTCTGGGAAAAGGCAGTGGACACAGTGGGGGAATACATGACATGGAAGGGAAGAGAGAAGAAGAGGAGGAGGTCCTGTGACATTGAAAAAAAAAAAAGGAGCGATCATAAAAAAAGGAGTCAGATAAAGCGATGTCATGTGACATGGTGCAGCTCAGCGGCCAGATATTTACAGCCTAATCCCATTGTGTCCACTCAACCTTATCAGCCTCTGACCACCTCCAGCTCGGTAATGGCTGGGCTTTGTACTTGTCTTTTATACCACATCTCTCTACTCCCTTCTCTCCTCCTTTTTGGGAAAATGGCCCCTGCCCCCCACAGTAGGAATATTGCCTGAGTAAGCCCCAGCGTAAATATTTTATATGTTCTTCTAGCCATGCTGACCTTGTGCGGCTGTAGGAGTGATCCTTATTATGTAAGAGGTGATGGCAATGATCAGGATGGGAAACTGCGGCTGTATGTGAGCAGGATAGAAATAAGCTGGCGAGCACTCCTCCCGAAAATCCCCACCAAAATCTCTTTATTTTAATAATATATTTCCTGTTATTTATATAGTGCCAACACATCCCGCTGCCGGTGAATATGAGTCATTGCGTTTTGCTCCTCTCTCAGGTTGTTAAAGGGGTTTTCCTACCAGAATCATCTCGGACATAGTGATAGGATATGCAGTACCGCTATTGGTTTATGGGGGTTCAAGCGCTGGGTCGGAACCATACCGATTAGGAGATCTGGTGATTTTGCATGTGCAATAAGGCGAACACCCATCGGTCATAGCATGTAAAGTGCAGACTTTAATAATCATATGTCGTAAGTGCACATCCTCTGTGTTCATCAGCATCACAGCCGCTGAGTCTGTCCATAGAAATAATAATAATCTTTATATAGCGCCGACATATTCCACAGCGCTTTACAATTCAGACAATTTACATTATTGGCACTGTCCCTGACGCGCCCCTGGGCCTGTGTCGCGCTGCGTTGCGCACGCGGGAGCTTACCCGGAGCCGGATCTCTTGAGGGTTGTAGTCTCGTGGCGGTGATCCGGTCCGTGCCCAGGGAGTCAGACTAAGTGGCGCTGTATCAGCGGTGGATGATGGACGACTACGCCACCCGTTGAATGCAGCTATGGAGCTGCCGCTGCAGGGCAGACCGCTGAGGCCGGTGGAAGGATGGTGCAGCGTGGATGGTATAACCCCCAACGGGAGGGGTATGGCCTCAGGGCAGCCGACGTGGATGATGGGGGTAGCAGGAACCACTCAGAGACGATGCGGTGTAGTTCAGGGTCTTTACTGGTGACAAAGATAGACCCTCCCGGAGTACTGGCTAGCGGTTGGGGCCTGGTCAGTCCTTGAGCAGATGGGATCTCCCCTGGCCAGGCGGAGTTGTAGGCCTCCCAAACTAACGATACTCTTCTGGCTACCTTGCTAGAAGCGAGTATAAGTAGCCCACGTCCCTGAGTGTACCGTGTGGTGCTCACCCGTATGGCCGGTGACTCGGGGCCTTCTAGTAGCTTCCGCTCCACGACGGCGGTGCTGGTCCCATGCGTGTGACCGTGCCTTCGGGTTTCTTGGCCAGAGGACCTGAAATCCCCTGCCTGACGGATTCTGCTGCTGGGTAGGAGTTAGTCCCCACAGCCTCGGACTCCGGGTCCGGTAAGAAATCTTCTCAGTCAGGGCGAGCTCTGCAGCTGCCAGCCCCTGACTCTTTGTAACACTGCTCCCACAGAGCTCCTGTTGTTTCTTCCTATGCTGCTTCTCTTCTCTACTTCTGGCATGGCCCAGGAGCTGGGCCCAGCCGGAGCCACAGCTCCCTGTCAGCCCTCCTGGCTGAACTCTCCCTCTCAACTCTCTAACCCTGCCTCAGCCCCAGGTTTATACAGGGGAAGTTCTTCCCCTCCCAGGACTGGGCAGGAGGTGTGGCATGCATAGGATTCCTGACCAAGAGACCTCCCACCTGCTCTCAGACATAACATTGCTGTTACTGTGGAAACCAGACCCCTGGGGTGCCACATCCCCAGTGGGGCTCACAATCTACATTCCCCATCAGTATATCTTTGGAGTTTGGGAGGAAACTGGAGAACCCGGAGGAAACCCACGCAAACACGGGGAGAACATACAAACTCCTTGCAGATGTTGTCCTTGGTGGGATTTGAACCCAGAACCTCAGCGCTGAAAGGCTGCAGTGCTAACCACTGAGCCACCGTGCTGCCCTACCCTTTTGCTCATGGGAGATGGAAACAGAAGAGTGATTTTTGAAGACCTGGGATCCATATTGCCCGGATCAGTTCTAACCCCTTGGGTCCCAACCCAGCCACAAAACTTGCCTCTACATTTCTAATATACTGACGCCATACTTGGTGCCATACTTTTTATACTCGCTGTAGCAGTCCTTCAGTTCTGGAGCTTTTTTTTTTTTTGGTTAATAAATACTTTGTAACAGGTATACAAATTTCTTGTATGTGGTCATTTTTAGCAGTTTATGCTGTAACATAATTCTTGATTTACTAATATTTCCATTGTTGTGTTACCCAATTATTGGATTATTTCAGCAGCATATATTGCGACTTAATAGCTCCTGAATGTGGCTACCCATTTGGCTTGCGGTAGCCTGTGAGTGGAACGGTCCAGCTGACGTCTAGGTACCAGGTGCACTGCATCCAAAACAGAGGGTTGTCAGCCCACATGTGTGTTACACCTGTTTTTGCTGCCTGTAGTCTACATTGCCATTGGTTACTAATACAATGTGACCACTAGGGTGCACATGGCACATTGCAGAGTGATGGCATAACCGTACAGCTACTCCGAAGCTGATGGTACAGTGGAGATTCATGGTAAACGCTGAAGACTCCTGTAATTAATTACATTGACACAAAACTGGATTTGTCATACACGTAGAACTGAACCAAAATATATTTATACCTTGGCATTTGTGGCATTGAAGACTGTAGTTGGGTGTTTCCTGGCATAGCAGCAGTATTAGTCAGGATCGTGTTGTGTGACTTTCTCACACTGCACTACATCCAGCCATTGCAGAATAGAAACTTTGTTTCTTTCTTGTTCCTTTTCTTGTTATTTTCTTGTTCCATGATTTTGGTTTCATAGACGTACATGGGTTTTCACTATATTGAAACTTTAGTTTTACCTGATTTACCTTTGTGCATATTGTGAAGCATTAGTCTCATATGTTTGAAACTATTAGTCTTCTAAGGCTATGTTCACTGAGTGTTTTTTCAGCGTTTTTTTTTTCTGCAGCAAAACTTGATCTCTTGGCAGGAAAGAAGCTGCGTCAAAAACGCAGGTTTTGGTGCGTTTTTCAGGATTCCAAAGTCCAGCTTTGCTTCCAGCACAGAAGCATGAACACAGCTCACCAATTCCAGACCTGTGTGAAACCATATTAACCAGAATTACAAATATACTGTGGGGGGAGGTGAATTGTTCAGGAATAATTTTTCTAAGACCCTGGCAGTGCATTGAGTTTGTAGGGCACTATTTATTTTACACTATGATCTGCCATTGAGTTGCTCAGAGATTGTTTAATTTTACACCTCCATAGGTAACCGGTATAGTTCAATCTCACACCTAGGTCAGCCAATGTTTACACTGTACACATCACTAATTTAATTAAACTATACTAATCCCAACTGCCATCTCAGGTGACCAAGACAAGATGGTAAAAATCACAAAAATAAATGAGTTTCACATACTGCTGTACTTTTTTCTTTTTTTTTCCACTTAAAACGCAGCAAAACCTGATATCTATGTTCACACTAGGCGTTTTTTACCACCCATTACTTTCAATGGGGAAAAAAAAAACGCAGAAAAAACGCTGAAAGAAGTGACATGCTCTATTGTGCAAAAAAAACATGCAAATCACAAAATACTGATGACACAAAAACCAATGTGTGTGCATAAGATTTCTGAAATCTCAGACTTTGCTGATACTGTAAAACGCAGCTGAAAATTAGCATAAAAAAAAGCTGAAAAAATGCCTAGTGTGAACATAGCCTAAAGGTCTTGGCATTGGGGTTGCTGTGTTTTATTTGCCCCCTAGAGACGCCTATGCCAGTGATGTGTCACTTACTGCGCTTCTTGCTGTAGGTTTGATAAAACACCTTAACTGCTGCAGTTCTGCTAGTCTTCTCAATGATGAAGTCCTGCTATGTAGTCTTTGATATTTATGAGCTCTGTATATGATTACCACTGATTAGTAGCTTTCTGCCTATACACGGTGTAGATAAAAAGAGGTCAATGATGTGGGTGAGGTTATACACAGCCCATCATTCAGATAACTGGTAGATCTGCAACAAATAAAACTGTGATTTTATCGAAACTACAGCAAGAAGCCAGGTAAGTAATATACTGATCAAATTGGGGTCTTTGCCCCTACATTATGCTCCTTTCAGACTGGTGACATTTCTTCTAAAACAAGCCATTTGTCTTTTTTTAACTTGGTTATCTGGATATATTTACAAGATATCATCCTGAACAGTTTATTTATAATTGTTGGTAAATGAGAGTATTTCTGAGAAGTATCACTGGAAAACAGATGTAATGGGTATGATATCTGCAGGTATGCGATTCTGTCAAATCACAGCAAATTTGAATTGAGAATGGCCTGGGTTAAAGCACCACTCCAGCGATTGATTTTTTTTCAGCGCTGGAGTGGTGCTTCCAATGTAAGGTCCCTGACTGTAGTCTTATACTTACCTGTCACCGTCCGCACCTTTTTTCGGCACCATGGCGCCATCTTGTCCAGAAGTGAGAAGTTATGTCACAAGCTCTCAATGCAAGTCTATGAGAGCCAGAACGAGGCTCTCATAGACTTATATTGAAAAGTGACCTCCGGCTCAACCAGCAAACATTGGAGCGATCTAGCAGGTCACAAACTGCTGGAGACTGACAAGAGTGGTGGCGATAGAAGGTGAAGACGGCGGCTGGTAAGTATAAGAGTGGGGTCAGGAACCTGAAATTAGAAGCACCACTCCAGCTCTACAGTAAAAAACAAAAACAAAACGCTGGAGTGGTGCTTTATATATTGGCTCCTGGCCTGTGTTTCCATGAGAAGTCCAGTTTCCTAGTCTGCTGCTCATGTTTCCTGTGAGCACACCCTGGGAGCTGCCGTCACATAGATGGCTCGCATGCCCTTGACTATTTGCATTCCTGGCCCTCATTATAGGAGTATGTGGCACTTACATGTCACTTCTATTTATCATCCTGCGATCATCCGTGTTCATGCCCTCACCCAGTACATGTCTCTCTGTGAGATAACATCTCTGTGAAACTGGTTGTTTCCTAACTCGCTTATCAAGCTGGAAAAGCCGCTCTTTCAGATTCCTGTCTCCTCAGTGTAAGGGGGTGAGAGAGGGCAGGAGCCACGAGAAAAATGTGGAGGGACAGGTAAAAAAAAAAAATTGGCGCAGAAATCACATGAACCTTAGAGGAATGTGTGTGGGAAGAATTCTATATTGTATTCATGTTTTCAGCCTATGTGCCCGATATTTAATACCTCGTTGTCGTTCTATAATGGCACCGTTATAGAGGCTTGAGTCGAACACAGCTACTTGTACATGAGACTTTCATCTCCAACTATTGGCCTCATTCTGACGTCTGTCTTTCAAGGATAGAATACTTGCCTATTATTTTGTATGGTGCAGTTCACGTATGTGCTTATTTTTCCAGACTGGTCCCCCCCCCCGAAAAAAAATTAGAGATATGCTACTTTGATCCAAGTTACGGATCAAATATACCCGTATACACATATATGGGTCTGTGAAAATCCCGGGCAGCACATGGATGCCATCCTTGTGCTGACCATTATTAACACTGCAGTGCTATTTTTGATTTTTAAACATATGATAAAATCTAACACACTAACCAAAATCTGATCTGAAACACTGACTATAATTGGTACGTTTTCTGCATACGAGAAAAATCACTGATGTCCGAATAAGGCCTAAGTTTGTACACTGTTTATATACACTGGATCTTCTGGGCAGAAAGTCTGCTGCGTATTAGTGTATCATAGTTGTGGCTGACATTTTGCAAAATCTCGTCCACATGCTGTAGAGAGAATCTGATGGCCAGCACAGTGGATTTGAAATTGGCAGCATGCAAGTTTTGAAATTTGCTGTTGAAATTTTGCGATGGAAAGGGTCAAATGTGCAGCAAATAGATACAAAGAGTATACACCTAGAGCAGGGATGTCAAACTCAAACACACACAGAGGGCAAAAAGGGAAAACTTGGATAAAGTCACGGGCGAACCAGTATACAGTATAATGGGCCCCACATAGTCCTCCATAAACAATAATGGACCCCCGCATAGACCTCCATACACAATTTGTAGTGTCTTGCACAATTCCCTCGTGCCCTTCGACATAAATGGAGTCCCTTGGTCCATTAGAATCTCCTTAGGCAACCCCGTTCTGGAAAATATATAGACTAACTCCCGGGCTATACACCTGACCGAGGCGTTTTGTAGTGGTATAGCCTCCGGATACTGTGTAGCATAATTCAATACCACTAGGATATACTGATGCCCTCAGTTGACTTGACCAGGGGCCCCACTAGATTCATTGCTATGTGTTCAAATGGGACCTCGATGACAGGTAGCCATACTAGGGGACTGCGAAAGTGGGCCACCGGGGAGGTTAGCTGGCATATGGGGCAGGAACGACAATATCTCATTATTTCTCTGTAAACAACTTAGCCAGTAGAATCTCTGGAGAGTCCGTTCCTGAGTCTTATCTGTGCCCAGGTGACCTCCCAACACATGGGAATGAGCCATGTCTAGTACCCTGCGTCTATAGGGCCCTGGCACTAGCAAGAGCTCTATTACCTCACCCCTTGGCTTGGTTACTCTGTACAGCAAATCCCCATTCACAGCAAAATAAGGGCACCGACTGTCAGCCCCCGGCTCCTGAGGCACTCCATTTAGCACGGTAACATTTTCGAACGCCCCTTTCAAAGTTAAATCCCTGAATTGGGCAGTTCCAAAGTTTCCCTCGGACACCTCCAGCTCGGGGATATTGGCCTCAGGGGAAGCTACCTCATGACCATCGCCCACAAACGCACACATGGGAAACTCGTCAGTTACAGCCTGCGGCGAGGTTTCATCAGGGGTGATCTGGCTGTCGTCCGAGCAACCAGGCATCCCCACTTTCCCCCACATGTCCCAGAATAATGCAAAGTCCCGGACGATTATTATCGGGTGCATCAAGTCTTTAACGACCCCCATTCCTGTGATGTGGTGCCACAGTCTGTTTACATCCACTCAGGCCACAGGATAGTTGTTAGCATCCCCATGGATACACGCACCACCTTCCCAGGAACCAGCCGATGAGGGAGTTTGGCGCTTATCAGGGTTACCAAACTTCCTGAGTCCAACAGTCCAGACACTTGCACCCCGTTTACGGACTCTGAGCACACCTGAGGGCCTTCGCCATGTTGATGAACCGCGCTGCAGGCGGGGTATGCAAAATAGGAGCAATGCCAGCCTATGTTGCAGTCCATTGGTTCAGAGTTCATGGGACACCGGGCGGCTATATGGCCAGGGGCATGACCCCTCCAACAGAGGATGGAATGGGACTGATTACCCAGCTGCGATTCAGCTGCCTCCTGGTACTTTGGACGCCCACCCACTGAAGATTTAGTCCCCCTCTTTTGGAAGCCCCAGAAAGGTGATCTAACCCCTGCTTGACCACCCAGGGAACCCTCTACCGCCCGGTACCTCTCTACCAGGCCCACCAGGTCATCTGCATTTTGGGGATCTCACTGGGCAACCCAGGACTGAATCCGCTTCGGCAGAGCGTGCATAAACCGATCCATGACCACTCTCTCGACCATTTGGGCTGGGGAACAAGTCTCTGGCTGCAGCCACTTCTGTACCAGGTGTAAAAGATCAAAACATTTGTGACCGAGGAGGTTTGTCCCTGTGGAATTCCCAGAGGTGGACTCGTTGTGCCCTGACTGCATTGGTTACGCCCAGCCGCGCCAGGATCTCAGCCTTAGCTTGCTATACTCCTTAGCGTCCTGTAGGGCCAGATCAAAATACGCCTTCTGTGGTTCCCCCGTCAGATATGGAGCTAGAACCTCCGCCCACTGCTCCGGTGGTAGTCTCTCACGGTCCGCCACCCTCTCAAACACGGCCAGGAACGCCTCAGTCATCCCCCGGAGTCATCTTTTGCAACACCCCTTCCACGGTTTTCCTCACCTGGGTCTCGTCGCTTCGGCCTGGAGGTGGTGCGGCATCTCTGACACGGACGGCCTCCGCCAGGAGCGTCATCTGTTCCTGCTGCTGTCGCTGCTGCATCTGTAACTGTGAAGCTGGAATTGCTGTATCAACAATTTGTTGGTCTCCTGTTGAGTTTGCTGCTGATGCATATTCGCCTGCACCAGTTACTTTATCAGCTCTTCCATGCTGCTGGACGAACCTTGCTAGCTGGCAGCCTTCACCCAGGACATATACGGTTTCCTATAGCAGCCACACTGCCCCTTGGGATTCGTGCCCGCACTTCTAGCACCAACTTGTGAGGAGTCAGTTCTGGGTAGACGCAGGTTCACATAGGAATGCAGTCCGCAGGTTCACATAGGAATGCAGTCCGCAGATTCAAAAAACAAACTGGTGGTTTATTAAGTGTCCATAAACCAGTCAGGAAAACAAAACGTAACAGCCTCTTTCTGGCACAAAAAGGTATAACTGAGCAAAAACTCAAAAACTCCAAAATAACCAGTCCATACAGCACGGCCATAGCCTTTTAAATGAAGTGCCTTTCTCTGTCTCCAGCAGAGTCTGAGCAGCAAATGCAAGGTCTGCTCACCTTGCACAACATATAGCACACTGAGACAGGCGCAGCTGTTTTAAATCAGGCCTTCCAAGACATGGACTGGAGGTAAGTGAGCAGCTGATTCTCCCCCCCTTCTCCCAGCTCTTTCAGCTGCTCGTAAAACCCGGCCCTATAATCCAGGCCCATCAACCACCTCTCAGCACTATGTGTGCTGGAGCATGCTTTTCAGAGCCCTACATCACCACGGCTTGGCACCTTGGGGACACATACCTCCCGTTCACGACCTGTCCGGCTGCAACCTTACACTATATACTGTAATGCAGCGGCTTGCTTGGCATTACTGTAATAGTCCAGGTTGTGTTCTGGGCCGACCATGTACCTCCCCCTCAGGTGACTGGTCACATGACTGTGACATAGCACAGGTCCTGTATGCACAGAATGTCTGATCACATGACTGTGACATCAGCACAGGTCCTGTGGGTGTGTAATACAGGATATAAACCCTGGTAGTCTTGACACAGGGTGTGTGTGAAAGGCGTGAGGCCTGTTTCCTGTGTGGGACACCGTTGTAGTGAGGCCTGCTGAAGCCTTGGAGGGCCAGAGGCTTGGAAGATAGGAGTCCTGGAGGGCAAGAGGCTGGATTCTTGTGTGTGAGAGATGCCAGCAGCCTTGGACGACAAAAGGCCTGGAGACCACCCTTGGTAAGCCTTAGAGCCACAGTGGTGGCAGAACAAAGCGGACTGACGCAGCTACGACCCAGCAAAGGTAAAAACACTGTTGATGTGGACATTGATATAAGTGACTTTGCTGAGGGATGTAACTGGAGCCAAGAGGGCCTGTCTGCCATTTGAAAGGCTCCCGAATGTTATGTGTGTAATATGCCGGTGAGCCACTAAAATGGACTGTGTGATCAGCAGTTTATGAAGTATAATAAACTGCTGGAGTGTGAAAACTAGAAAAACGTGGCTGGTGTGCTTCAATTGACCCGGTGCAGCGAGTATCCCCCAGTATGATGACTAGCGCTGCCTTACAATACATATATATTTATATATTTTATTTATTTATTTTACTGTACAGTGGCATGTAAAAGCTTGGGCACCCCTAGATTACTGTGAACAGTTTAGCAAGTTAAGGGAGACACATTTCCTTTGTATTTTAGGCAAAAAAAAAAATATTGTCACTTTTTACATTTTAACAATTACAAAAAGGAAAATTGGCTATTGTAAAAGTTTGGGCACTCTGCATGGTTAGTTCCTAGTAGCAGGGGTGTATTAAGAGTAGCAAGGGCCCCGGGCAGTTTAGAAGGCGCGGGCTCCCCCCCACACACACACACATGATTTATCACGTGACATGTCACATGATCCCCTGTGATAGATCATGTGATAGTTCACGTGAAATTAATTTGGCACAATATTAATTATAATATTTTTTTTAGGCTGTGTGCCCACTATGCGTTTTTTAAGCGTTTCTGCAGCGGCAATTCCGCTGCAGAAACGCTTAAAAAACGCTTGGTAGAAGGTCTGCCATGTTCCCCAATGATAATCCACATGTGCTGTGCACATGCTGCGGAAATTTCCGCTGCGGATTATCATTGTGGAAAAATCCGCAGCATTACCAATTATTTTGCGGAAGTGCTGCGTTTTCGCCGCCATTGACTTGCATTAGAACGCATGGAATCCGCATCACTGCATCCATGCGTTTCAATGTGCGGATGGTACCCGGGTGTGGAGGACAGGAAACTCTCCTCCGGACCCGGGTACCATAGAACCTGTAAATAAGAATAAAATAAAAAATAAATATTATACTTACCTTCTGATGGCCCCCAGTGTTTTTATCCGATGCCTCCTGGCTTGCCGGCAGCTCGCGATGGTCTGAAAAGGACCTGCCGTGACGTCATTTAGTCATGTGACGGCTCACTTGACCGCTGACGTCGGCAGGCCATCAGAAGGTAAGTATATATTTTTTTATTTTTTATCATTCTTTTACGGACACACTATACAAATCCATGCTGGTTGCATGGATTTATATAGTGTAAGGCTATGTGCCCACGATGCAGAAATGCTCAGGATTTTTTCCTGAGCGTTTCTGCATCTCCCTGGCAGAAAAAAACGCATGCGGATTGTACATGCGTTTTCCTGCCAGGGACATGCGGAAATGGAGCGGTTACCCACTGACATTCCGCATGCGGATTGACAAGCGCTTTCCAAGCGATTAGCATCACTTGGAAAGTGCTTGTGACAGCTAGGTCACACTATATAAATCCATGCAAACAGCATGGATTTATATAGTGTGACCCGAGAGAGTGGTAAAAATAAATGTATACTAACCCTCCGATGGCCCCCGGTGTCCCGCTCACTCCGTTCTCCCTTGTCGGCAACAGTGAATTGAAAGACCTGCCGACGTCAGCGGCACGTGACCCATCAGCAGCGCTGCGCGGGCCGACAGAAGGTAAGTATACATTTATTTTTTATTTTATTCTTTTTTTACAGATTTTTTAATGGTATCTGGGTGTGGATGAGACTCTCCTCTCATCTACACCCGGGTACCAGCCGCACATTAGAACGCTTGGATTACGCATCTACATATACAATGATGCGTAATCCATGCGGTCTAATACAAGTCAATGGCGGCGAAGACGCAGCACTTCCGCAAAATAATTGGTAGTGCTGCGTTTTTTTCTGCAATGATAATCCGCAGCGGAAATTTCCGCAGCATGTGCACAGCACATGTGGATTATCATTGGGGAACATTGCTGCCCTTCTACCATGCGTTTTTAATGCGTTTCCGCAGCTGCAAAAACGCTACGGAAACGCATTAAAAACGCATCGTGTGCACACAGCCTAACCAAGTTGTCAAGCACTTTCCAAGTGATGCTAAAATCACTTGGAAAACGCTTGTCAACCCGCATGCGGAAATGCAAGTGAAGAACGCTTCACATCCGCATGTCCCTGGCAGGAAAACGCATGTACAATCCACATGTAAAATCTACATGTACAATCCGCATGTAAAATCCGCATGCGTTTTTTCTGCCAGGGAGATGCAGAAACGCTCCAAAAAAATCCGGAACATTTCTGTATCGTGGGCACATAGCCTTACATTAATTGTATGACTCAATATGGAGCACATGTAGCCATCTATACACAGCGGGAGGCTGCACGGTGCCATCTATACACAGCCGGAGGCTGCACGGTGCCATCTATACACAGCGGGAGGCCGCACGGTGCCATCTATACACAGCGGGAGGCCGCACGGTGCCATCTATACACAGCGGGAGGCCACACGGCGCCATCTATACTCAGCAGGAGGCCGCATGTAGCCATCTATACACAGCAGGAGGCCGCACGGCGCCATCTATACACAGCGGGAGGCTGCACGGCGCCCACCCCCAGAGACAGCAGGAGGCCGCACGGTGCCATCTATACTCAGCAGGAGGCCGCACGGTGCCATCTATACACAGCAGGGGGCCGCGCGGCGCCATCTATACACAGCAGGGGGCCGCGCGGCGCCATCTATACACAGCAGGGGGCCGCGCGGCGCCATCTATACACAGCAGGGGGCCGCGCGGCGCCATCTATACACAGCAGGGGGCCGCACGGCGCCATCTATACACAGCAGGGGGCCGCACGGCACCATCTATACACAGCAGGGGGCCGCACGGCGCCATCTACACACAGCATGGGACCGCACGGCGCCATCTATACACAGCATGGGGCCGCACGGCGCCATCTATACACAGCAGGAGGCCGCACGGCGCCATCTATACACAGCAGGGGGCCGCACGGCGCCATCTATACACAGCAGGAGGCCGCACGGCGCCATCTATACACAGCGGGAGGCCGCACGGCGCCCCCCCAGAGACAGCAGGAGGCCGCACGGCGCCATCTATACTCAGCAGGAGGCCACATGTAGCCATCTATACACAGCAGGAGGCCGCACGGCGCCATCTATACACAGCGGGAGGCCGCACGGCGCCCACCCCCAGAGACAGCAGGAGGCCTCACGGTGCCATCTATACTCAGCAGGAGGCCGCACGGTGCCATCTATACTCAGCAGGAGGCCGCACGGTGCCATCTATACTCAGCAGGAGGCCGCACGGTGCCATCTATACACAGCAGGAGGCCGCACGTAGCCATCTATACACAGCAGGAGGCCGCACGTAGCCATCTATACACAGCAGGAGGCCGCACGGTGCCATCTATACACAGCAGGAGGCCGCACGGTGCCATCTATACACAGCAGGAGGCCGCGTGGCGCCATCTATACACAGCGGGGGGCCGCACGGCGCCATCTATACACAGGGGGGGCCGCACGGCGCCATCTATACACAGCAGGAGGGCGCACGGCGCCTTCCATAGTGGGAGGCCGCACGGCGCCCCCCCCCCCCAGAGACAGCAGGAGGCCGCACGGCGCCAACTATACTCAGCAGGAGGAAGCACGCATGCAGTCACGCACACACACAAACATATACAGACATATACATACACGCATAAACACATTTGAAACACAAAAATACATATAAACAGACATCACACAATGACGTCACAGCTAGGAGACACGGCCGCTCACAGGGAAGTTAACTGCTGCAGTGCTGGCCCGGCCGATTGAAGAAGTAGCGGTGGCCGCTGCTGGGGGAGCGGTCCGGGGGCCCCCCTCCCGCCACTGCTACCGGTATGTGCCGCGGCGGCCCGCACATATAATGAGGGCAATCCGGCATTAGACACCCCGCCCGGAGCCGCCGGCCCCCTGCAGACTCGGGGCCCTGGGCGGTAGCCCGGATTGCCCTCATTATAATCCGCCTATGCCTAGTAGCACCCCCTTTTACAAGTATCACGGCTTGTAAACTCTTTTTGTAGCCAGACAAGAGTCTTTCATTTCTTGTTTGAGGGATTTTCATCCATTCCTCCTTGGAAAATCCTTCCAGTTCTTTGAGATTCCTGGGTCGTCTTGCATGCACTGCTTTTGCGGTTTAGCCACAGATTTTCAATGATGTTCAGATCAGGGAACTGTGAGGGCCATTGTAAAACCTTCAGCTTGCTCCTTTTTGAGGTAGTCTATTGTGGATTTTGACATGTGTTTAGGATCATTATCGATTTGTAGAAGCCATCCTCTTTTCAACTTCAGTTTTTTTACAGATGGTGTTATGAAGAATTTGTTGAAATTTCATTGAATCCATTCTTCCCTCTACCAGTGAAATGTTCCCCATGCCATTGGCTGCAACATAACCCCAAAGCATGATTGATCCACCCCCATGCTTAATGGTTGGCAAGATGTTCCTTTCCTGAAATTCTGTGCCCTTTTTTCTCCGCACATAGCTTTGATCATTGTGGCCAAAGAGTTCTATTTCAGCCTCATCAGTCCACAGGCTTTGTTTCCAAAATGCGTCAGGCTTGTTTAGATATTCTTTTGTGTACTTCTGACGCTGAATTTTATGGTGATCACGCAGGAGAGGTTTTCTTCTGATGACTCTTTCATGAAGGTCATATATGTGCAGTTGTCTCTGGAGTTGTGGTACATTGCTCTACTGTTCAGAGTCTGCTAAGTCTTTCTGAGGGTCTTTTGCAGTCAGCGGGTCCACTACTTTTACATCAATGTCTGATTGGCCTGGGTCCCACACTCGGCACCCCCGTCTATCAGCTGTTATTGGTACCAGCGGCGGCCGGAAGTGCTTACTTGCGGAGCTTGGCCGTCTAGCTGTATTGGCCGCCGCTGGCCTCCCATTCAATTCAATGGTAGGCGGATGTGTAGTACCCCGCGGCGGCCACTACAGCTAGACTGCAAAGCTCGGCAAGTAAGTACTTCCGGTCGGCGGCCGCCGGCACCGAAAACAGCTGATCGGCAGGGGTGCCGGGAGTGGGATCAGACATTGATGCTCTATCTTACGGATGGGGCATCAATGTAAAAGTAGTGGACAACTTTTTTTAAGGTCTGAAACCTTGGCCACAGTTATCTAAGCACACAAATCTCCAAGGGTGCCCAAGCTTTTGTATCGGCCTATATTACAGTGGGGAACATAAGTATTTGATACATTGCCGATTTTGCAAGTTTTCCCACCTACAAAGAATGGAGAGGTCTGTAATTTATATTGTAGGTACACTTCAACTGTGAGAGACCGAATATAAAAAAAAAAAAAAAAAAATCAAGAAAATCACATTTTATGATGTTTAAATAGCATTTTATTGCATGAAATAAGTATTTGATACAATAGAAAAGCAGAACGTAATAGAATCATTGAATGGTAGAGTTGGAAGGGACCTCCTGGGTCATCTGGTCCAACCCCCTGCTCAAAGCAGGATTCACTAGATCATCTCAGACAGATGTCTGTCCAGCCTCTGTTTGAAGACGTCCATTGAAGGGGAACTCACCACCTCTCGTGGCAGCCTGTTCCACTCATTAATCACCCTAACTGTCAAAAAGTTTTTTATAATATCTAATCTGTGTCTCCTCCCATTTAGTTTCATCCCATTGCTTCTAGTCTTTCCTTGTGCAAATGAGAATAAAGATGATCCTTCTACAATGTGACAGCCCTTGAGATATTTGTAGACAGCTATTAAGTCTCCTCTCAGTCTTCTTTTTTGCAAGCTAAACTTTCCCAAATCCTGTAACCGTTCCTCATAGGACATGGTTTGCAGACCAGTCACCATTCTGGTCGCTCTTCTCTGAACTTGCTCCAGTTTGTCTATGTCTTTTTTAAAATGTGGTGCCCAAAACTGTACACAGTATTCCAGATGAGGTCTGACCAAAGAGGAGTAAAGACCGATAATGACTTCACGTGATCTAGACTGTATGCTTCTGTTAATACATCCCAGAATTGTATTTGCCTTTTTTGCTGCTGCATCACACTGTTGACTCATGTTCAGTCTATGATCTATTAGTATACCTAAGTCTTTTTCACATGTACTGTTGCTTAGCTCTATTCCTCCCATTCTGTATATGCTTTTTTCATTTTTATTGCCCAGATGTAGTACTTTGCATTTTTCCCTGTTAAAAACCATTCTGTTGGTTGCTGCCCACTGCTCCAGTTTATTTAGGTCTTTTTGAATCCTCTCTCTCTCTTCTCTAGTATTAGCTATCCCTCCTAGCTTTGTGTCATCAGCAAATTTAATCAGTTTACCCTCAATTCCTTCATCTAAATCATTGATAAAGATGTTGAACAATACAGGTCCCAGGACGGAGCCCTGTGGTACCCCACTTGAGACATTCATCCAGCTGGATGTGAAGCCATTTACAACCACCCTTTGAGTCCGATCACTAAGCCAGTTATGAATCCACCTAACAGTTGCCTGGTCCATTGCATACTTGGTCATTTTTTCAATAAGGATGGTGTGAGATACTTTGTCAAATGCTTTGCTGAAGTCAAGATATACTATATCTACAGCATTTCCCTGACCCACCCAGTCAGTGATTCTGTCATAGAAGGAAATTAAGTTAGTCTGACATGACTTGTTAGTTACAAACCCATGCTGACTCTGGTTAATCACTTCATTCTTATCCATGTACTTACATACATGTTTAATAATTTGTTCAAAGATCTTTCCTGGTATAGAAGTCAGACTCACCGGCCTATAGTTCCCTGGGTCCACCTTCTTCCCCTTTTTGAAGATAGGAACAACATTTGCTCTTCTCCAGTCTTCTGGGACTTCTGTTCTCCAAGAATTTTCAAAGATTATGGAGAGTGGTTCTAAAATTTCTTCTACGATCTCCTTCAGTACTCTGGGGTGTAATTCATCTGGACCTGGAGACTTGAACTCATTTATGTTAGCTAAATATTCCCTCACAATCTTTCTGTTTACAGATAACTTGGATTCCTCTATTCCTTTAAAAGGACAGTGAAGATCAGTTGATGTTACATTTTCTTTCTGAGAGAAAACAGATGCAAAATAGGAATTAAAAAGTTCGGCCTTCTCAACATCCTTTCTTACCATTTCTCCATTTTCATCCTGTAAAAATCCTATAGCATCTTTGACGGCACCATCGACGTAGCCAGTTGTTCACCTGTAGAATCTTATTCCACCTCATTGTTCCATGGCCATCCACTGGGAGGATGGATGAGAAGACCACCTGCGCTCCCAATTCTTTCACTTTCTTGCCTAAGTCTTTAAAGTCACTGCAGATGGTTTCCAGGTCCTTTCCTGCGGTGTCATTTGTCCCCACATGTATTAGCAGGAATGGGTAGTGATCTGTAGGTCTGAAGAGTCTTGATATCCTGTCAGACACATCTTTAATTTTTGCTCCTGGAAGACAGCACATTTCTCTTGAGGTTATGTCTGGTCTGCAGATAGCGGCCTCTGTTCCTCTTAACAGGGAATCCCCCATGACCACCACTCTCCTTTTTTTCTTCACAATATTCTTCTTTCTCCATCCAGGAGGATTCTGAGGGCTTACAAGGTTATTCATTGCTGGCAAAGTCTTATTTTGCTGTATTTCTTCATGGTTCTCCTGCGTGAGAGCCTGGTACTGGTTCCTGAGCAGTATGGGTGCTGACTGCCTCTCGATCCTCCTGCTTCTGTGGGTCACATGCTTCCATTCCTCTGTTTCATCAGGTGCAGTTCGAATTTCTTCTCTTACTGAATCATGAAGAGATAATTCTGCTCTAAGAACTCTTCACCTTCCTTAATGATTTTCAAGGTAGTTAAACTCTCTTCTAGATTTCGCAACTTTTCCTCCAACAGGGACACAAGCTTGCATTTCTTGCATGTGAAGTTTGGCTTTTCCACTGGCAAGTCTGTGAACATGTAGCAGGATATGCAGCTCACCAAATGGCTCCTGGACTCTTCCATGTTGTTATTGTTAATGTTCTGAAAACAGTGAAAAGAGCTTTAAAAAAAAGCCTCAAAATGCGCGCGCCGGTAGGCGCGCGGTTTACCGATGTCCTCTTTTCAGCTCCAACAGCCAAAATCCAGTGTTCTTTGAGCTCGCGGAGACTCTTCACTTACCCCAAAATGCAGTGGGAATATGCAAATTATCTCCTCAGGACTCCTCCCCTGGTTTACCGATGTCCTCTTTTCAGCTCCAACAGCCAAAATCCAGTGTTCTTTGAGCTCGCGGAGACTCTTCACTTACCCCAAAATGCAGTGGGAATATGCAAATTATCTCCTCAGGACTCCTCCCCTGGTTTACCGATGTCCTCTTTTCAGCTCCAACAGCCAAAATCCAGTGTTCTTTGAGCTCGCGGAGACTCTTCACTTACCCCAAAATGCAGTGGGAATATGCAAATTATCTCCTCAGGACTCCTCCCCTGGTTTACCGATGTCCTCTTTTCAGCTCCAACAGCCAAAATCCAGTGTTCTTTGAGCTCGCAGAGACTCTTCACTTACCCCAAAATGCAGTGGGAATATGCAAATTATCTCCTCAGGACTCCTCCCCTGGTTTACCGATGTCCTCTTTTCAGCTCCAATAGCCAAAATCCAGTGTTCTTTGAGCTCGCGGAGACTCTTCACTTACCCCAAAATGCAGTGGGAATATGCAAATTATCTCCTCAGGACTCCTCCCCTGGTTTACCGATGTCCTCTTTTCAGCTCCAACAGCCAAAATCCAGTGTTCTTTGAGCTCGCGGAGACTCTTCACTTACCCCAAAATGCAGTGGGAATATGCAAATTATCTCCTCAGGACTCCTCCCCTGGTTTACCGATGTCCTCTTTTCAGCTCCAACAGCCAAAATCCAGTGTTCTTTGAGCTCGCGGAGACTCTTCACTTACCCCAAAATGCAGTGGGAATATGCAAATTATCTCCTCAGGACTCCTCCCCTGGTTTACCGATGTCCTCTTTTCAGCTCCAACAGCCAAAATCCAGTGTTCTTTGAGCTCGCGGAGACTCTTCACTTACCCCAAAATGCAGTGGGAATATGCAAATTATCTCCTCAGGACTCCTCCCCTGGTTTACCGATGTCCTCTTTTCAGCTCCAACAGCCAAAATCCAGTGTTCTTTGAGCTCGCAGAGACTCTTCACTTACCCCAAAATGCAGTGGGAATATGCAAATTATCTCCTCATGACTCCTCCCCTGGTTTACCGATGTCCTCTTTTCAGCTCCAACAGCCAAAATCCAGTGTTCTTTGAGCTCGCGGAGACTCTTCACTTACCCCAAAATGCAGTGGGAATATGCAAATTATCTCCTCAGGACTCCTCCCCTGGTTTACCGATGTCCTCTTTTCAGCTCCAACAGCCAAAATCCAGTGTTCTTTGAGCTCGCGGAGACTCTTCACTTACCCCAAAATGCAGTGGGAATATGCAAATTATCTCCTCAGGACTCCTCCCCTGGTTTACCGATGTCCTCTTTTCAGCTCCAACAGCCAAAATCCAGTGTTCTTTGAGCTCGCGGAGACTCTTCACTTACCCCAAAATGCAGTGGGAATATGCAAATTATCTCCTCAGGACTCCTCCCCTGGTTTACCGATGTCCTCTTTTCAGCTCCAACAGCCAAAATCCAGTGTTCTTTGAGCTCGCGGAGACTCTTCACTTACCCCAAAATGCAGTGGGAATATGCAAATTATCTCCTCAGGACTCCTCCCCTGGTTTACCGATGTCCTCTTTTCAGCTCCAACAGCCAAAATCCAGTGTTCTTTGAGCTCGCGGAGACTCTTCACTTACCCCAAAATGCAGTGGGAATATGCAAATTATCTCCTCAGGACTCCTCCCCTGGTTTACCGATGTCCTCTTTTCAGCTCCAACAGCCAAAATCCAGTGTTCTTTGAGCTCGCGGAGACTCTTCACTTACCCCAAAATGCAGTGGGAATATGCAAATTATCTCCTCAGGACTCCTCCCCTGGTTTACCGATGTCCTCTTTTCAGCTCCAACAGCCAAAATCCAGTGTTCTTTGAGCTCGCGGAGACTCTTCACTTACCCCAAAATGCAGTGGGAATATGCAAATTATCTCCTCAGGACTCCTCCCCTGGTTTACCGATGTCCTCTTTTCAGCTCCAACAGCCAAAATCCAGTGTTCTTTGAGCTCGCGGAGACTCTTCACTTACCCCAAAATGCAGTGGGAATATGCAAATTATCTCCTCAGGACTCCTCCCCTGGTTTACCGATGTCCTCTTTTCAGCTCCAACAGCCAAAATCCAGTGTTCTTTGAGCTCGCGGAGACTCTTCACTTACCCCAAAATGCAGTGGGAATATGCAAATTATCTCCTCAGGACTCCTCCCCTGGTTTACCGATGTCCTCTTTTCAGCTCCAACAGCCAAAATCCAGTGTTCTTTGAGCTCGCGGAGACTCTTCACTTACCCCAAAATGCAGTGGGAATATGCAAATTATCTCCTCAGGACTCCTCCCCTGGTTTACCGATGTCCTCTTTTCAGCTCCAACAGCCAAAATCCAGTGTTCTTTGAGCTCGCGGAGACTCTTCACTTACCCCAAAATGCAGTGGGAATATGCAAATTATCTCCTCAGGACTCCTCCCCTGGTTTAATATTTGATATAGAAACCTTTGTTTGCAATTACAGAGGTCAGACATTTCCTTGACCAAGTTTGAACACACTACAGCAGAGATTTTGGCCCACACCTCCATACAGATCTTCTACAGATCTTTCAGGCTTCGGGGCTGTCATTGGGCAACATTGAGTTTCAGCTCCCTCCAAAGATATTCTATTGGGTTCAGGTCTGGAGACTGGTTAGGCCACTTCAGGACCTTAACATGCTTCTTACGGAGCCACTCCTTAGCTGTTCTGGCTGTGTGTTTCGGGTCATTGTCATGTTGGAAGACCCAGTCACGACCCATCTTCAATGCTCTTACTGAGGGAAAGAGGTTGTTCACCAAAATCTTACAATATATGACCCCGTCCATCCTCCCTTCAATACGGTGCAGTCTTTCTGTCCCCTTTGCAGAAAAGCACCTCCAAAGTATGACATTTCCCCCACCATGCTTCACTGTTGGGACGGTGTTCTTGGGGTTGTACTCATCCTTCTTCTTCCTCCAAACACGGTGAGTGGAGTTGATACCAAAAAGTTCTATTTTGGTCTCATCAGACCACATGACCTACTCCCATGCCTCCTCTGGATCATCAAGATGGTCATTGGTGAGCTTCAAATGGGCCTGGACATGTGCTGGCATGAGCAGGAGGACCTTGCGTGCCCTGCAGGATTTTAATCCATGACGGCGTAGTGTGTTACTAATGGTAATGTTTGAGACTGGTCCCAGCTCTTTTCAGGTCATTGACCAGGTTCTCCTGTGTAGTTCTGGGCTGATTACTGATCTTTCTTAGAATCATCCTTAACCCACGAGGTGGGTTTTTGCATGGAGCCCCAGACAGAGGAAGATTGACAGTCATCTTGTATTTCTTCCATTTTCTAATAATTACGCCAACAGTTGTTGCCTGCTCACAAAGCTGCTTGGCTATTGTACTGTAGCCCATTCCAGCCTAGTGCAGGTCTACAATTTTGCCCCTGGTGTCCTTAGACAGCTCTTTGGTCTTGGCCATGGTGGAGTGGTTGAGTGTGTGGATCTTTTATACAGGTAACCAGTTCAAACCGGTGCAATTAATTCAGGTAATGAGTGCAGAGTAGGAGGGCTTCTGAAAGAAAAACTAACAGGTCTGTGAGAGACATAGTTCTTGCTGGTGATTTCATGCAATAAAATGCAATTTAATTATTTAAAAATCACACAATGTAAGTTTCTGATCTTTATTTTTAGATTCTGTCTCTCACAGTTGAAGTGTACCTATAATAAAAATGCTTTGCACACTCTTGGCATTCTCTTGATATATATAATATTGGAAATGTGACATCTTTAATTTTAGGCCTCTTAGAGATAATTTCATCTTCAACTAGCTTAACTGTTTATAATAACAGTAATTCTGACCAGGGGTGCCAAAACTTTCACATGCAGATATATATACTGTAGATAGATATTATAAATCTAATGTGGATATGCCATAAATGTACGAGATGGGAATACCCTTTAACTTTTCACTTCATTGGGTTTCCATGTTTCATATTTGCTGCAGAATTTCAGTTTCAGAACTGTAAAGTATAAGTGAATGTTATTTTGACCAAAAATCTACTTAATTACCGAGTAAAAGATTCACAGTCCTTTTTAGACTTGCTGCAGAAGTTCAGAAATGTGCCATCCCCTATTTGTTGTGGATTTGGGCGGCAGATTTAATTTATGGACAAATTGGTTGAAATCTGCTAGAAACTGTAGTTAAATCTAAAATTGTTGCGGATTTCTAGGCTTGTTCAAAAGTATGATAAAGATGTGTGTGTAAGCCCAGCCATATATACTATAATATGGAAATGGATAGATAGATCTATCTTGCGGGTACGCTGAGATTTCTGTGCGGATTTTCCCCATAGACTTGTATTAGATGAGGAAAATCCACAGGTAAAAAAATTCACATGTGTTTTTAGTGTATTTCTGCAGCGGAAAATCATCAAAAACGCATGTAATTCGCATATGACTATATCAATAAAGTTTTGTCAAAGCCAAATACCAGGAAGTATCACAAATAACGGCCTTTTATTTAAAGCATAACATGCCAAAGAGACAAAAAACGCAGTGTTAAAAGCACATGTTAGGCTATGTGCCCACGTTGCGGACCTGAAGCATATTTTTTACGCTTCTCCCTGGCGGGAAAATCGCATGCGGATATTACATGCGGTTTTCCCGCCAGGTAGAAGCGTTTGTGAGGCGTCTTTGCATGCATTTCCGCATGCGGGTTATCAAGCACTTCTCCAAGCATCACTTGGAAAAGTGCTTGACAACTTGTTCAGAATGGTAAAAATTAAAAAAATAAACTTTATACTCACCTTCTGATGCATTCTCTGCCCCGTCCGGAGTCTTGAGCGGCTCACGCTGTTGTGTGCAGGACCTGCGGTGACGTCATTGAGTCATGTGGTGGGTCACATGACTCGATGACGTGGCAGGTCCTTCAGACAACAGCGCGACGGAGGGAAAACATCAGAAGATAAGTATAAACTTTATTTTATTCTTTTTTTTACAGGTTCTTTGGTACCCAGGTCTGGATGAGAGTCTCCTCTCATCCAGACTTGGGTACCATCCGCACATTGATTCCGCTGCGCTTCCGCAAAATTAATGAACATGCTGCGGATTTTTGACCGCAGCATATACGCTGCGGAAAAATCCCCAGCATGGGCATTGACATTGCGGAATGCCATTGGGGACCATGGGGTGCGGATATACATGCGTTTTTCAAGCGTTTACGCTGCGGAAATTCCGCAGCATATACGCTTGAAAAACGCTACGTGGGCACACAGCCTTAAAAAAAACACACGCAAAAACGCAAGTAACCCAATTTAAATGATGGGTGCAGAAATTCGGCCCCATCAAAAACTCACCGAAGGCTCAACGTAGGAACGTAGCCTTACAGTACTGCAAAGAGTAAGCTACTCCTGTTTTCAGAAGAATAATGTATTTTTCTATCATTTAACTCCATGCCAATGCCCTAGTGACATACTCTATTTCATGCTGGCTATTTTTGTGGTTTCTCTCCTTTTAGATGGGTCACTTTGCAGGACACCCCCTGGCGGGACAGAAGAGCAAAGGACACAGCATGAACTTATGCCATATATTGATGATTCCCCCAGCTCCTCTCCTCAGCTCAGTGCTAAGAGCCACAGCAGCAGAGATACCCTTTCCTCTGCATCTTTGGATTCCAGTAAATCGGTGAGTAGTATTGATAGGACCAGATATTTATAAGCCTGATTAAAATCTTGCTTGTATTATGTCACCAATGACTTACTGACCGCCAAATCCAAGCGACACTACTGTCCTCTTCCTCCTGGACCTGTCCTCTGGTTTTGACACTGTGGACCATTCCCAATTACTACAGACTCTCTCATATCTTGGCATCACAGACTCGACCCTATCCTGGATCTCGTCATACCTAACAGACCGGACATTCAGCGTCTCCCATTCACACACCACCTCCTCACCTCGCCCCGTATCTGTCTGTGTCCCGCAAGGTTCAGTCCTAGGGCCTTTGTTCTTCTCCATTTACACCTTCGGCCTGGGACAGCTCATAGTCTCACGGCTTCCAGTATCACCTCTATGCTGATGACACACAGATCTACCTCTCTGGACCTGATATCACCTCCCTTCTAACCAAAATCCCACAATGTCCGTCCGCTATTTCATCGTTCCTCTCTGCTAGATTTATAAAACTTAACATGGACAAAACAGAATTCATCATCTTTCCCTCATCTCACTAACCCCCCCCCCCCCACGGACCTATCCATTGAAGTAAATGGCTGCTCATTCTCCCCAGTCTCGCAAGCTTGCTGCCTCGGGGTAACACTAGACGATTATCTATCCTTCAAACCACACATCCAAGCCCTTTCCACTTCCTGCCAACTCCAACTCAAAAAATATTTCCTGGATCCGTATATTCCTTAATAGAGAGTCTGCAAAAACCCTAGTCCATGCCCTCATCATCTCCTACCTCGACTACTGCAACCTCCTACTCTGTGGCCTCCCTTCTAACACTCTCGCACCCCTCCAATCTATCCTAAATTCTGCTGCCCAACTATTCCCCCTGCCCCCCCCCCCCCCCCCCGCTATTCCCCCGCCCGCTTCTCCTCTTTGTCAATCCCTGCACTGGCGCCCCATTACCCAGAGACTCCAGTTCAAAACCCTAACCATGGCATAAAAAGCCATCCACAACCTGTCTCCTCCATACATCTGTGACCTAGTATCCCTGTAATTACCTACACGCGACCTTCAATCCTCACAATAGCTCCTTCTCTACTCCCCTCTTATATCCTATTCCCACAATCGCATACAAGATTTCTCCCGTGCATCCTCCCTACTCTGGAACTCTCTACCCCAACATATCAGACTCTCACCTACAGTGGAAATTTTTTAAAGGAACCTGAAGACCTACCTGTTCCGACAAGCATACAACCTACAGTAACCATCATTCCACCATACCGCTGCACGACCAGCTCTACCCTCACCTACTGTATCCTCACCCATCCATTGTAGACTGTGAGCCCTTGCGGGCAGGGTCCTCTCCTCCTGTACCAGAAGGTGACTACTATTGTCGGAGTATTGTGCTTGTTTTTTAGTATGTATACCCCTTTTAACATGTAAAGTGCCATGGAATAAATGGCGCTACAATAATGTCTGTTTATGACACTTCTATTGCACAGATGCACACCTTGGGCAACATGCAGGACTGGGGTCTTAAGTAGTATTCTACAAAACCACATGGCCATTAACAAAAAGCAGACCATTAGCAATTAAATTCTAATAACTCAGTAGAAAGTTGCTGTGACTTTTAAGAAGTGGCTGTTTGTCACCTGCACTTCGGACTGTCACTAGCTGCGCAACAAACACCTAATGGACCCTTGGCTATATACCACATGTGGTCACCCTCAGCTTTACCCGAGGAAAACAGCTGGTCATTGCAGTATTCTAGAGCCTGCCCAATGACTACCAGCTGATCGCAGCTTGTCCTCATTTAGAGTAGGGGTTGTTCAGGGAGACCTGCTCAAATAGCCTAATTCTTCTATGGAGAAGTAACCACAGACAGTAAATCGTGGTTGAATCTCAGGGAACCACACAGGCTGACGGCAAATTTGGACGTCCATAAAACACTATCCGTGTATGGACTTTTCTGCATGGACTGGCTGCAGGTCTCCTGACCCGAACTAGACAGCCTCATAGATATATACTAGGCTGCTGAGTTCAGGTCAGCAGACCCACGACCAGTCCGTGCATCACGGTCCATACTTGGACCATGTTTCACGAATGTCTGAATTCATCCTGAGCTATGTCTATTCTAAAAATCTCTATCAAGATCTTCTAAAACTTTAGTTAAATGACTGGATCAAGTGGCTGTTAGCCAAATACCATGAGACATTTTCACTGTTGCTGAGATATCTTCTTAGTCTCTGACAGAGGGATGTTGGGGGGAGGGTGACTCCTTCAGAGGTATTAACCCTCAACTGGTGAGGTGGGGTTTTTGTCACGCAACTGGTGATGTGGGGTTTCCTATACCCCAGTGTTTAGAAATCTCTTATTTTTACAGAAAATGCAAAGATCACGTTTGTTTTAATCGTTTTCTTATTGGCGATTGATTACACATGAGTATAGCAAATTTTTGACACCCACAAATGGATGGAAGCTAGTGAGACACGTATCCTCATACCAGCATTTTTCAATGAATGGCAGCCAAACAAAAATTCCATGTGGTGTGGCAAACCCCACCTCACCCGTTGAGGGTTAAGTGCTCCTGATCTCCAGAAGACCTTCATGGCTCCACATACGCAGTCCATCTCCCAGTCTGATATGATGTTTACCTTTGATGGTTCCTCTCTGTTTTATAGAATGAGTTGGATCTGGAGAAAGGCCTGGAGATGAGGAAATGGGTCCTGTCAGCAATTTTAGCTAGTGAAGAAACATACCTGAGTCATCTGGAAGCCTTGCTGTTGGTAAGTGTATAGATATTACTGTGCTTTTCATTTCATCACCAAGTCATTTATATGAGTATCCAAAGTTTTTTTTTTTTTTTTTTTTTTTTTTTACCATTTTGTCTTGTAGCCAATGAAACCTCTTAAAGCAGCAGCAACAACTTCACAGCCTGTTTTGACCATCCAGCAGATAGAAATTATTTTCTTCAAGGTTCCAGAGTTGTATGAGATCCACAAGGAATTTTATGATGCCTTGTTCCCTCGAGTCCAAAAATGGAGTCATCAGCAACGAGTTGGGGATCTTTTCCAAAAACTGGTCAGTGAAGGTTCTCCAACATAATTTAGTGTTTACAAGTCCTGTTGGTTTTCCTGTGAAGGAAATATTTTTCAATAAATGTTTTTTGAAAATATTTGTTTGAAAATATTCTGACGTTAAAAAAGGCCTTTGGTGCTGGGTATGTGCCCTGTGTTCCCCATCGTTTGTTACAAAGAAGGGGTTGATGACATTGCTGAGTATATATGTCAGGGCTCTGTTGTCTGATATCCCGGGACCAGGGGCTCCTTTCCTGTACCTAGCGCTAGGGGTGCCCTAGCTATCCCTGCTTCCCAGATTACTTGTCATGGTGAAGATCCCGGGGTCACGTACCTTTCTGAGCTCCTGAATCTTCCCTTAGTCTGTTCCCTCCCCCACCCAGGGGATTGGGGAATAGAAATGTATGACAATACACAAACCAGACTTACAAGGGAATACATAGAGGGATAAAAGAAAATACTAATCACACAAATAAGCACTCACAAACAACAGAGCGGAAAACTGGGGAGTGAAGGAAGGAAAAAAAAAAATAAGAGTGGATGAGGATTTGCACACAACCGTATAACCATGCAACAGTCTTTAGTTAAACACTCCAAACGCCTCCTCAAACAACCAACTCCTCCAGCTACTGAACCAGTCAGCATGAAACTAAACCTGGAAAGCCATGATAGCCAGAGGCGAGTATATATAACCGGGGGGAGTGGCCAACACTGAACAGCTGAGACCATTAATGCTGGAAAGCACTAGAAACTCTCAACTGAACAGTTTAACCGCTGCGCTGCTAGCAGAAACCTGCACCGTTTAATATGATGGTGAAGTGTCGCGGTAAACCCGTGACAATAAAGTTTTTGGAATCTAGCAACCTATATCATAGGACTGTATATGTCTGCAATCTCATTGATGAATGAGTGAATCCCTGTTACACTTAATAAATCTATCCTTACTTTGTACTCGAGAAGAGTTAAGTTTTATGGTATTATATCAAGTTGGTGAGTACTAATTTGCCATTTTTTCCAATTATATAACTATTTACCTTTGCTATTTTCACTCTGCACCTTTTTTTTAAATTATTTTTCACCTTTTTAATTCTTTCCTCGCTCTTTCCATGTACAGGCCAGCCAGCTGGGTGTGTATCGCGCCTTTGTTGACAACTATGAGGTTGCTATGGAAACGGCAGAGAAATGTTGTCAAGCTAACGCTCAGTTTGCTGAAATTTCCGAGGTGAGAAGAGCATTCGTCCCTTCATGCTTAAAATAAAGTGTGCAACATAAGAAAAAAATAATTTTAGTGAATTCATGATTCCTTGATAATGCAGAAAACTATTCTCTGTTACCATCTGCTATAGTTTTAAAGGGGTTTTTCTATAATTGCCATTTATCACCTCCTGGCAGGATAGGTGATTGATGTCTGATCATTGTGGGGGCAACTACAGTACTAGAACCACCACCACTTGCTAGAACGGGGGTGTCGAGCACGGCCTGTCCACGTCATTGCACGATTGCAGAGAGAAGGAGTTTGAATGGGGCAGTTCTCGATTTTTCACTTCCTTTAAAACTCCTCCTTAGGCCTCCTTCACACGTCCTGGTGATTCCTGTACAGGAAAAAACAGTACTAGCGAGATCCGTGGTCCATATGCCATCTATAAGTCCATATGTGACGTCCGTGTGACACGTACCGGCTCCTGGGAAAAGCAGTACAGTTCACGCTGATCCCAGGTGCCGGCTGCTGAAGGCAACTCTCATCATGTCCCCTATTCGCGATGAGAACAGCACGAGCAGGAGACAATAATGGGAGTTGTATTCAGCCCCCGCTGAGTACAGCCAGTGTAAGATGAAGAATTAAATTAAAAAAATGGTGTGGGCTACTGCGTCATTTTCATAACCAGCAGAGGGAAAGCCGACCACTGGGGGCTGATATTGCTAGCCAGGGAAGGAGCCATTAACTATAATATGTTCCCTGGCTATTGATAACAGCCCACAGCTGTTTGATTAGCACTTACTGGCTAGATAACGGGGACCCCAGAAAAAAATTGATGTAGGGTCCCCCTATAAAATCTACCCATCAAAGGCTAAACAGACAGCTGCCGGCTGATTATAATAGCAAGGGAAGGGGCCATGGATCCTGGCCCCCTCCAAGGCTAATAAAATCAGCCCTCAGCGTCCCCATAAATTATTAATTAATTAATAAGATGCGCCAAATTTGCCACTTAGCTTCAGCTCTTCCCACTTGCCCTGGTGCAGTGGCAAATGGGGTAATAGGGTTGGGGTTCATGTCAGCCTTGTATTGGCAGCTGGCAGGAAGTCCAGGGGTTAGTAATGGAGCTACGTCTATAAAACACCCCCATTACTAACCCCATAGTAATAGTTTGTAAATTATCACACAGCCTGACAAAAATCCTTAATTTGAAATAAAAGTCCACAACCTGTTTGACACATTTATTTAAAAATAAAAAACACATTATACTCCCCTAACACCTAATCCCAGAATCCCATTGTCCCCTGTAAAAAACAACAAAAAAACAAAACAAAACTGAAAATAAAAAAACAACCATATCCCTCACCTGTTTGAAGTTGAAAGAACCCATAGTGTCCCACGCCGTAATCAATCTGTGCGACATGTGCTCTTCAGCATGAACAGTGGCATGAGCCGACCGCTCATGCTGAAGAGCAGGTGAGAATGACTCGCTGAAGCGAGAGCGGGCCCAAGAACTGCGGTGACCTCAGTGAGTTTCTCACGGTGTTGCGCTGGGCACACTGAGTTTATGGTGAACTGTGTGAGCTCAGCGCAACACCGTGAGAAATGATGAGCGCTGCTTCCAGCAGCTGGCACGGGGGATCAGCGCGAACTGCACCGCTGATTCCCAGGTGCCGGTACGTGTCACACTGATGACACACAGATGTGATTTTGTGTGTGTTGCACAAAAAAACTGAAATGTCTGCGGGTTTTTTACACTGACACACAATCCGAGTGAAAAACCTGACATGTGCGCACACCCATTAAAAAACGGACCGCATATGGACATACAAAGCGGACATGTGAAGGAGGCCTTACTGTGAAATAAGGGAGAATTGAGGGGTTCTGAAATCCGCCCCCCCTCCATTTTATTGATCGGTCAGGATCCCATTGGTGGGGACCTCTAGTGATGAGACTTTTATGATATATACAGTACAGACCAAAAGTTTGGACACACCTTCTCATTTAAAGATTTTTCTGTATTTACATGACTATGAAAATTGTACATTCACACTAAAGGCATCAAAACTATGAATTAACACATGTGGAATTATATACTTAACAAAAAAGTGTGAAACAACTGAAAATATGTCTTATATTCTAGGTTCTTCAAAGTAGCCACCTTTTGCTTTGATGACTGCTTTGCACACTCTTGGCATTCTCTTGATGAGCTTCAAGAGGTAGTCACCGGAAATGGTCTTCCAACAATCTTGAAGGAGTTCCCAGAGATGCTTAGCACTTGTTGGCCCTTTTGCCTTCACTCTGCGGTCCAGCTCACCCCAAACCATCTCGATTGGGTTCAGGTCTGGTGACTGTGGAGGCCAGGTCATCTGGCGTAGCACCCCATCACTCTCCTTCTTGGTCAAATAGCTCTTACACCGCCTGGAGGTGTGTTTGGGGGGGGGGGTCATTGTCCTGTTGAAAAATAAATTATGGTCCAACTAAACGCAAACCGGATGGAATAGCATGCCGCTGCAAGATGCTGTGGTAGCCATGCTGGTTCAGTATGCCTTCAATTTTGAATAAATCCCCAACAGTGTCACCAGCAAAGCAACCCCACACCATCACACTGCCTCCTCCATGCGTCACGGTGGGAACCAGGCATGTAGAGTCCATCCGTTCACCTTTTCTGCGTCGCACAAAGACACGGTGGTTGGAACCAAAGATCTCAAATTCGGACTCATCAGACCAAAGCACAGATTTCCACTGGTCTAATGTTCATTCCTTGTGTTCTCTAGCCAAAACAAGTCTCTTCTGCTTGTTGCCAGTCCTTAGCAGTGGTTTCCTAGCAGCTATTTTACCATGAGGGCCTGCTGCACAAAGTCTCCTCTTAACAGTTGTTGAAGAGATGTGTCTGCTGCTAGAACTCTGTGTGGCATTGACCTGGTCTCTAATCTGAGCTGCTGTTAACCTGCTATTTCTGAGGCTGGTGACTCGGATAAACTTATCCTCAGAAGCAGAGGTGACTCTTGGTCTTCCTTTTCTGGGGCGGTCCTCATGTGAGCCAGTTTCTTTGTAGCGCTTGATGGTTTTTGCAACTGCAATTGGGGACACTTTCAAAGTTTTCCCAATTTTTTGGACTGACTGACCTTCATTTCTTAAAGTAATGATGGCCACTCGTTTTTCTTTACTTAGCTGCTTTTTTCTTGCCATAATACAAATTCTAACAGTCTATTCAGTAGGACTATCAGCTGTATATCCACCAGACTTCTGCACAACACAACTGATGGTCCCAACCCCATTTATAAGGCAAGAAATCCCACTTATTAAACCTGACAGGGCACACCTGTGAAGTGAAAACCATTTCCGGTGACTACCTCTTGAAGCTCATCAAGAGAATGCCAAGAGTGTGCAAAGCAGTCATCAAAGCAAAAGGTGGCTACTTTGAAGAACCTAGAATATAAGACATATTTTCAGTTGTTTCACACTTTTTTGTTAAGTATATAATTCCACATGTGTTAATTCATAGTTTTGATGCCTTCAGTGTGAATGTACAATTTTCATAGTCATGAAAATACAGAAATTTCTTAAAATGAGAAGGTGTGTCCAAACTTTTGGTCTGTACTGTATATACAATATTATTGATAAATGTCCATTGTTTGAAAGCTCTTTTAAGATAAAACAACCACATCTTTACATGTAGTTGACTATCTTGAATTAAATTCTTCTTTCGCACTTTGCAAGAATTGTATTTACTTGTGACCATCCTTTGATGTTATTGATTTTTCTTATAAATCAACTGATTTATTTTGGAGTCTTATTAGGCTGCAGAATGCATACTGGATTTCCATTGGACTACTTATGAACTTAAAGACTACTTCTGGTTTTGTGTGCAATCAAGTATAGATAAACGTTAATCTCCCATGTTCTTTTGGCTTACATTTGTTCTTAATTTATCCATATACAAAGACTGTCGGTAGTTATTAAATCTAAGATGAAATTTGACTGAAATGAAAATAACATGAATATCCTGGAATTTTTGCTTCTAGAATTTAAGAGCCAGGAGCACACGTGAGTCCAAAGAGCAGCCGGCTAAAACCTCCCTGGAGGGTGAGTGAATGCACTTCTAAAGGGTTAGGGATGGGCTGGTTGGCATTGTTGGGGCAGGACATTTTATGATCTTCAGAAACTTGCTTATAATGGCCAAATTGGTGTTGACGGGAATACTGGAATATTGGAGTCCTGGGTGTGTCATCCTGTTTTATGCTGTAATGGTAAAATGTGCCACCCTGTCTGTTCTTTGTCTGTAGCTCTGCTCTATAAGCCAGTGGATCGTGTGACACGCAGTACACTTGTTCTACATGTGAGTGATTTTATATTATATGTGACTATATTTTATGTAGTCAAACGCCAATCATTATACAATTTTACAGTGATGTTCCCCCAATAGTTCAGCTGTGGCTTTTGATTTAAAGAGGACCTTTCACCATGTTGAACTAGACTCACAATATAATAATGGCTGTAGAGAGGAATAAAACATTTATTTGTGTTTATTTGCATCTACTTTATGAAGATATTAGCAATCAAAGTATTTAGCCCCTAATGAGTTAAATTTTGGTTAAAAGGGAATCAATCAACAGGTTTTACTATGGAATCTGAGAGTAGCATGATACAGGGGCCTAGACCCTCATTCCAGCGATTGTATCATTTCCTGGACTGCTTGGTGTAGTTATAAGATAAAATCCCTGTTTCTCAGCTGTAAGTGTAGCAGTGCTCAGAATGCTGAGCTGTGTATAACCCCACCCACACCACTGATTGGCAGCTTCATGTGTACACTGTGCTTTGTCGTCAAACTGTCAGTCAGTGGTGAGGGCAGGATTATACAGATTCTCTGGAATGCCTGGCACGCCACACCTAGTCTGGCAGTGATAACCTTCTGCTGGTAAAACACTGATTGTATTCAAATTACATCAAGCTGCTGATAAAGTGACATATCGCTGTAATCAGGCTCTCTGCCTCGGCATTATGTTGCTCTCAGATTAAATACTAAAAAGTCTGCTTACAGATTCTCTTTAAGTCCAAGTGCATGCTAGCAGTTTTCATTGGGGACGTGTACTTCTTCCCCCTGTATGATGCTGATAATACTAATGCTGATAATAATAAGGAGGCAGCAACGCTCAAAGGAAAGAACACCCCCTCCATAGCTTAGAGCAGGTTTCTCCGTGTGAGAGATGTAATGATACAGCTCTGATATCCTTGTTTAATCACCTGCATGAGTCAGTGTGTGGGGATGGGCAGTGCAGCTGAGTTTAGCTGTGTTACATTACAAACCCTTCTATCAGTGCTCATCCTTTCAAAGCACAGTCACCTTTGCTGTACCCCCCCCTCCCTCTGCTACACTGCCTGTTCAGAGCTGAGAGCTCAAAGTGTTCATATCACACTTCTGTCTGCTGTTCTCAGCAGGTTTATAATGTTACATAGCTAAATTCAGCTGTGCTACCCCTTCCCCTACACTGACTCAAGCAAGAGGTTAGACAAAGATCAGGCTGTCTGCCATTATAAATCTCACACATTGAGAAACCTACTCTGGTCGGGGCATGTTCTTTTTATCCCATGAGTGTTGCTGCCTGCTTTAGATTGGTCAGCATCATACAGGCGAAAGAAATATACGACCCCAGTGAAAACTGTTTGATAACACCCACTTGAACTTAACAAAAATGAACTCATTAGATGAAAAATTCTTTGATTGCTAATATCCCATAACAGGAAAGTGAAATAAAAAAAATAAATGTATTCTACTCTGCAGCCACTATTACATCCTGCATCCAGTTTAACATGAAAGAATGTGTAAAGCCCTGATTTTTATTTATTCACATAAATTCCAGCCTACAATGTAGAGTTAGATGACACAAATAAATACTTTGTGATTGCTGAATCATTTTAATGCTTGTAGGACTTACTGAAGCATACACCAATTGGGCATCCAGACTACCCCCTACTTCAAGATGCACTTCGAATTTCCCAAAACTTCTTATCTAGCATCAATGAGGAGATCACACCACGTCGGCAGTCAATGACTGTTCAAAAAGGAGAGGTAAGTGGCCACTGTAGAGGGCTGAGTATTAAGATTTGGAAATTACTTTCTCCACACATTTATATAGCATTCACATATTGGCTTTTAACCCCATTGGGACCATCCGATTTTTCATTTTTACACTTTCATTTTCTTCTTTCCCTTCTTCCGACAGCCATAACTTTGATATTTTTCCGTCAATATATCTGAGCTGTACGAGGGATTGTTTTTTTGTGGGACGAGTAGAAGTTTTGAATTACATTATTCATTTTACTATATAATGTACTAAACATTGAGAATAATATTCCAAGAGAGAGGAAATTGTGAAAAAAATGAAATTTTTGGCTTTTATTTTCATTAAAGCAGTCTTGTTTTTGTCATTTTTATCCTTTGCCTTCTCTCAATAATATCATTTTCAGTTACAATCTCTGGGCACCTTTACTTCTTTTTCGGTTTTTTACTTTTTGCTCCAGACCAATAAAGTTTCCATGATATAGTTACCTAGAGATTTTGTGCGCTAGTTGACGTTAAAACTATCCTGAACTTCACTGTAGACACAAATAAGCAGAAATCTATTTCCTGACATGGCTGATGATATTCTTGACCCATGTTATAATACTGGCCCTATTGACTGATGTTGGCATCATTGTATCATATAGGATAAACATAAATTCTGGAGCAATTTACTGTTTATTAGGTAGTAACATAGTTTTTAAGGTTGAAGGAAGACTAAGTCCATTTAGTTCAATCCATAGCCTAACATGTTGATCCAGAGGAAGGCAAAAAAAAACCATGTGGCAAACACTAAGCTCCACATTGGGGAAAAAAATTCCTTCCCGACTCCATACGACAATCAGACTAGTTCCCTTGATCAACGCCCTATCAAGGAATCTAGTATATACTATATAACCTGTAATATTATACTTTTGAAGAAAGGCATCCAGGCCCTTCTTAAATTTTAATAGTGAATTACTCATTACAACATCATGCGGGAGAGAGTTCCATAGTCTCACTGCTCTTACAGTAAAGAATCCGCGTCTGATTATGATTAAACCTTCTTTTCTCCAGACGCAGAAGATGCCCCCTTGTCCCCATCTCAGGCCTCAGAGTAAAAAGATCAGTAGAAAGGTCTTTGTACTGTCCCTTTATATACTTGTACATAGTAATAAGATCACCCCTAAGCCTTCGTTTTTCCAGACTAAATAACCCCAAGTGTAATAACCTGTCTTGGTATTGCAGACCCCCCAGTCCTCTAATAACCTTGGTCGCTCTTCTCTGCACCCTCTCTAGT
Organism: Phyllobates terribilis; assembly: GCF_046119375.1. Taxonomy (NCBI): domain Eukaryota; kingdom Metazoa; phylum Chordata; class Amphibia; order Anura; family Dendrobatidae; genus Phyllobates; species Phyllobates terribilis. The sequence goes on from NW_027362761.1 coordinate 307,290,524, forward strand.
TCAGCTATGTCTTTCTTATACACCGGAGACCAGAACTGTACACTGTATTCTAAGTGTGGTCGCACTAGTGACATGTATAGAGGTGAAATTATGTTCTATTACGGACTTAGATGGCAGATAAATTGATGTTTTGTTTTGTTTTTTTCTATTAATGTGTTTTCCTATTTTCTTCTTCAATAGCATCGACAGCTTTTGAAGGACAGTTTCATGGTAGAGCTGGTGGAAGGAGCTCGAAAGCTGCGTCATGTCTTTCTTTTCACTGATCTTCTTCTTTGTGCAAAGTTAAAGAAGCAGTTAGGAGGGTATGAGTCTATTGTTGGTTAAAATATGGTCTATTCAGAAAAGTGACAATGTCTAATAATTTTAATATTTCTAAATACTCAGGAAAAGTCAACAGTATGACTGTAAGTGGTACATTCCTCTTGCGGATCTGTCATTCCAACCTCTGGATGAATCAGAAACTGCAATCAACATTCCCCTTATACAAGACGATGAGCTGGAAACTATCAAAGTTAAAATTTCACAGCTGAAAAGCGATATCCAAAGGGAAAGGGTATGTCTTATTTACCTTTAAGGCCACGGCCCCACTATCCGTATTCGGTCAGTATTTTTCCTCAGGAGTGGGAGCCAAAACCAGGAGTGGGTGATAAATGCAGAATTGGTGACTTGTTTCTATTATACCTTTTCTCTGATTGTTCCTCACCTAGTTTTGGCTCCCACTTCTGAGAAAAAATACTGACTGAATACTGACCAAATACTGATAGTGGGGCCATGGCCTAAGGGGGAGTATGATGTGATTTGAGAATATATTTATAAGAAGTCTATAGTCTTGTGTGTAATTATAATCATTGGCTCCCCCCATTTGGGAGTTTGTAAATAATTAATGTATAATTGGTGAATCTGATGTCATAATTTACCAATTATGAAGACCTGAGCACTGGTGTCTTGGCTGAGCAAGGAAATTCTGTAGGAACTTGGGGAAGGTGTGTATTCACGGTGGTGGAGAAGATTAGCATTTTGACTTGTCTGCCCACCACTGTATTGGGCTGCACACTGCAGTGGGCACTGTAATACCACACCTCAGGTGTACATTTCAAATATCCGGTTCATGTTAATTAGACAGTGAATTAAATTAAGTCAAGTTTCTACATGACATCTAAGGAGTATTAAAATGAATGCACTATAAAAAAAAATTGTCATGAAACCAAAATGTTTGACATTGAATGGTGACTTTGGCCGCGAGAGCAGTTCGCTATAAAAGTGAATGGGGTTGTATTGCAACACCTACACTACCATGACAAGTAAGTCGTAAAAAAATCAGACTCTGTTAGGTTTTTTGTGACTTGTTTGTCGCAGTAGTGTAGCTGTCGCAATGCAGTACCCATCCCACGCACTTCTATAGCGCTGCAATTTAGCAGCAGCACTGAATGAACTTGGTCTCATGATGGCTGACCCAACCAAAGCCTTATACTAAACATGTTGAGCATAATATCCACAACGGCAAACTGAAATACATTATGTACTGGTTTTAGAAGGCAAGCAAGGGAGGAAAGGGTCTGGAGCGCCTACGCAAGAAACTTTCAGAACAGGAGTCCATGTTGCTGCTATTGTCCCCAAGTATGGCCTTCCGAGTGCACAATCGCAATGGCAAGGTGAATTTCCCTCAAATGTTCTGTATTTATGCCATAGTTAGTATCCCATTTCTAATACCTGTCATGCCAGCATGCTTACTGTCTTACCTTTTTCAACTTACATTTTTATAGGGTTACACATTCCTAACGTGGTCTGATTATGAGCGGGCAGAGTGGGGAGAACACATACGAGAACAGCAGAAGAAATGTAAGTGTTCATCTGATTAGTAGAGCTTGTACATCATTCCTTTTATTGTGCTTCATAGAAATGTCTAGTATTAGTTTTGTGTTTCTTAGTGTCTTCCTTTATATTTAGGCATGAAAAGCTTCTCACTTACGTCCCTGGAGATTCAAATGTTAACAAATTCTTGTGTGAAATTACAGACAGTACACCGGGTTCCTCTGACCATTGGGAAAGAAGGTGAAAACACTTGGTGGCTATATGTGAAAACAGTATCACATGTTGTGCCTGTCTTTTGATTTTTAATGTCTTCTGATGACATGAATATTTTTTCCTATAGATGATGAGTCTTCTGGTCTCTATGGGTTCCTGAATGTTATTGTCCATTCTGCTTCTGGATTCCAACAGAGCTCAAGTATGTGAGATTGTCACCTGTACGAACATCACACACTAGAATACAGTTTTCACGTTATGCATAAAAGTGAATCATTTCTGACATTGGCATCCTTGTTTGTCCCAGCAGATCTGTTCTGCTCTCTTGAAGTGGATTCCTTTGGGTATTTTGTTAACAAAGCAAAGACGAGAGTTTACCGGAACACCACTGAACCCAGCTGGAATGAGGTGAGGATTCTGTGCGCTATTCAGACCTCTGGGATTAAAGGGGATTTCCCACAAACAAAAGTTCACTTTAATTAATAGATCTTGGAATAATAATAAGTTTCAAGATTTGTTCCTGTGCTGAGATAATCTTATAAATGTCCCCTGCTGTGTACTGTGTAATGGCTGTGTCTGACCGTACAGGAACATGGTCTGATCATACCACAGCTCCTGGGCAGGGGGGGAAGGAGAAGAGTTTACATACAGGACAGTATGGGGATCGCAGTTGATTCTTTTTGGGAGGTAAAACATTTCGCTGCCAGCTTTTAAACAATGTTTTACTTCAAAGAAAGAATCATTTGTGATCCCTGCTGTAATGTCTGTATACTCTCCCCCCCCCCCCTCCCTCTTGCTGGTTTTTACTACACATTTGCAAAACAAATAAAAAATCTAATGTGTATTCTCCTGTTAAGGTAAATCAATCTGCATCACAAAAACAAAAAAGCAGAAAGTATCAGAAGGGAGCAAAACATACTTCATTTTGATTAAAAAGGCAGAGTTATGAACACTGGACTGTTGATTTCTGATCTGCCTGCTAGTATACAAAGTCTCTCTGGTTTCCGAAGCGATTTGGTTCTCCTCCAATGAGCACCATTGGAATACACCTTGTACTGTGCCCATTGCTGCATTATTGGGACCACACTTCACATCTATACAGTCAGTCCAAAGTGCACACCTTTTGATCTTGTGCAGCTAAAGAAAGTATGTGAAATTCATTATATGACTAGGCAAACTCATTTTACCTAAGCAATGAATGCAACAATTCTTCCATACCATATATCTTTCATTTAAAGAGATTATGCATTACACCAGTGCTCCCCAACTTTTCTGACCTGAAGAGCCACATTCAGCTATGAAAGAGGATTGCGAGCCACATTCAGCTCCCACCTCCCTCACAATAACGAAACACAGAGCCCCTGTTACTGGCATAATGACAGCCAAAGCTTTTCCACAGAAATCACACTGAGGCAGTATACCAAGATCCAGAGGTTCCCACAATACCTCCATTCAGTATTCTCCCGTCAATCACTCCCACCACACTGTTAGATCCAGCTTCAAGCACCTCCTCTGACAGCATCATCTGGTCTCCAGATAATTTAAGTATGGTAATTTCCAGAATATGCACACCCAGATCTGCTCTTTTGTGCTGGTCACTCACAAAATTCACCATCTGGAGACCTGCTCTGCATAGCTGTTTGCTAGACCTGGAGATAATGCGCTAAGCTGGCAGGCTGCCACGAGCCACACATCATGGGCCTGCGAGCCACAGATTGGGGCCCCCTGCATTACACAAATATTACATTTTGTATAGAAATCTGTACCTTTTTGCACTTGCATAATGGGGTTTTTCACCACTTTGTTATTGAAGACCTTAGGATAGATAATCAATATCAGGTCAGTGGGGTTCCGACACCCCCAAAACAGTGTATAAAGCGGAACACTTCTGGAAGTTGAACCCCCACTGATCTGATATTGATAGAGGGAGGGTGGGGCGGTTTTCTAATTTAGGCATACCTATTGTACCTACTGTATTACTTCCCAATGGGGCATGTGGGAAAAAAATGCGAAAGCAAACAGCCATTTTAATTAGTTGATGGTTCATAACTGATGTAAAAAGGTGAAACACAAGGAAACTATTTCTAGCATTCATTGGTTTCTTTATGTACAGGAATTTGAGATTGAACTGGAGGGCTCCCAGACTTTACGCATCCTGTGCTATGAAAAGTTTTATAATAAAAACAGACCTGTGAGGGAGGATGTTGGTGAGAGTAGTGAACGCTTGGTGGCCAAAGGACAGGTGCAGGTAAGAGCAAATGTTAGCAGGATGCTTGTCAGTTCAGAATAATAACATTAAGATACTGTCTTTCAGCTTACCCAGTTTTCTGCTTTTTGCTACAGTTGGACCCTCAGCTTGTTGTAGGAAAGGATTGGCAGCGGTCAGTGGTCTCCATGAATGGGGTAAGCTCACCTAAAATGCTGTTTAGGTGCATTGTGCCTTCTGTGCGTCTCCAAACCTTACCTGTCCTCCCCTTACCATCCAGCGCTGCATTATACCGCTGTATAGCCTTACATTCACCTTATCCCACTTGCCACCCCTGATTGTATTTTGGCCTTCATATCAATCCCTAGAATCCTGATCAATTTCTTTATAGATAGAGGTCAAACTGTCAATGAAGTTCATAAGCCGAGAGTTTAGTCTGAAGCGTCTCCCATCTCGAAAACAAACAGGAGTTTTTGGAGTAAAAATTGGCGTTGTTACCAAGTAAGTGTCTTGTATTAGATTCTAACTACAAAAATGTTCTGAAGGTGTTTCTTTCATGCTGAGCCAATGGGAAAGGTGCAGCTTTGTATCCTAAATGTTGCCTTTTGCTTTCAGTAAGTGTAATTATTTGTTTTGATAGGCGAGAACGTTCCAAGGTGCCATATATAGTACGGCAATGTGTGGAAGAAATTGAGAGACGTGGCATGGAAGAAGTTGGCATCTACAGAGTTTCTGGTGTAGCCACAGATATTCAAGCACTGAAAAATGCATTTGATTCAAGTAAATATTATGGTGTAAGGCACGGGTGGGCAATTAATTTTCCTGAGGGGCCACATGAGAGATCGTAACTGTTAAGGAGGGCCGAACCAATAGGCTGAAATTAATTCTGCTCAATATTAATATTAACATATTAATTACAATTAATACTAATATAAATAATTATATATCTTAATATTGAGCAGAATTAAATATGCTGACATCCCCCTATATACAGTAGGAGCCCCCACATAGCCTCCTACATTCAGTGGGAGCCCCCACATAGCCTCCTACATTCAGTGGGAGCCCCCACAAAGCCTCCTACATTCAGTGGGAGCCCCTATATAGCCTCTTATATACAGCGTGAACCCCCCCACTTAGCCACCATAAATACATACAAATATCCCATAACATAAAAAAAACACATACTCGCCTCACTCCCGTTCCCCCAGTGCACTGCTCCTGTGCACTGAGACTCAGCAGCAGTGCGATTAAATGACGTATCTCGTCTGCTGTCTCACACGCTGAATGGTGGAAGATGGAGCCGCTGGCCCTGTTCTCCACCAATGTATCCACTGCTGTCTGCATCCTGAGAATGGGTAGAGCAGTGGCAGCGGAGGCCATGGTGTGGCTTGCGGGCCACTGTTTCAGGTCTTGGGCTGTCTCGGTCCGCGGTTTGCCCAGGTCTGGTCAAAGTGGTAACGTTTCTCCTTGTGGAGAGTGACAAGCCAAGCCTGGCATGTCAGAATGAGGAGACTTCTAAACCATTCATGTTCTTCTGGGAAATTAAATATGCAAATTGTCTCTTCAGACAGGAAGAGGACTAGAATTCTAGTGCCACTTATTGGAAACAACGATCCTAAAAGTCCATATCTACTCTTTAACAAACCTTGCAATACGACTTAGGATAAAAGCCAAACCAGAATCTCCAATTCATATTGCAAGGCTTGTTAAAGTGTCGATATTGACTTCTAGGATTGTTACTTTCTGTAGGTGGCACTAGAGTTCAAGTCCTCTTTCTCTCTGATGAGACAATTTGCATATTTAGGTAAGTATTATGAAATTGTAATACAGGGCAGTGGATAATGTCATAGTAATTGGTTACATATATTAGCAGTTGGTTTATTTAAGGGAGCTTATACAATTTCTGTAAGCAAAATTGTTATTTAGAAATGGAAACCATACTGAAGGACCATGCGCCGGGCAGTCTCACAAGTCATTGTCCTACTGCACCTTCATTCTAGGTATTTTTAACTGTAGCCAAACAGCTTCTGTCAAGGATCTTGTCATGTATGTTTGTGCTGTAAGGAGCATCAAACCTTTTTATCTTTTGACAAAAATACTAGATACTGAAATAACACTGTATTTTTCTTTTCTTTAAGATAACAAGGATGTGGCTATCATGATGAACGATATGGATGTTAATGCCATTGCCGGAACCCTCAAACTATATTTTCGGGAACTACCAGCACCCCTGTTTACTGATGAATTGTATCCCAACTTTGCAGAAGGAATTGGTGAGTTTTCTAAACTTTGCTTTCAAGAATCGCAGAAATCATTGTGAATGTAATGCGATCAGCTATTAACATTCCATGGATCTCTTCATTTCTCAGCCCTTTCAGACCCTGTTGCCAAAGAGAGCTGCATGCTGAATTTGCTGCTGTCACTGCCAGAGCCCAACCTGCTAACTTTCCTTTATCTGCTTGACCATCTCAAAAGGTACGTCAGTTTTTCTTGTATGAGTTCTATCATGGTTTTCACGAATAGAATTCATACCTATTACAGTATGTAGGGCTGTTCACATATTAATTTATTCTCTGAGTGGTCTGCACAAAATAATGGAGACTGTTTTTTGCGTACGAGAAAAATCACTGACATCTGAATGAGGCCTTATGTTTAACAAGTGTGCTGGAGCGATAAATATGTGTAACCTACTAGCATGGGCTTTTTAGAAGGTTTGCACCATTTTTTTTTTGTCATTGTGAAGCGACAACGGAAGCAAAGGCTTCTTTTACAATCTTATGTTGCTCACATTCAGAAAATGTTCACAGATAGAGGGGCATGTGATGAGACACAGCCATCAGCCTTTTGCATTGAATCATGCTGAAAAATGTTCTGCACAGCATGTTTCAATTTAAAAACTCATTATTCTATAACTTGTTAAGCAAATAAAGGTCTGAAGTTAATTCTAAGCATTGCTTTTTCATTTGGTAGCAATCAAGTGGGTTGTGCCACCATAAATAATGCATTTAATTAAACAGAAAACGTGGAAATAAATGGTTTTGTAATTTACAGTCATTAAAAATTATGCTCCGTTCAAAAAATAACAAGCTTTCATCTTCTGAAGTTTGTCCCCCTGGCCCCATTCCATTCCATCCTCCCAGTGGCCGATCAGCTGGCTGAGCATGCGCAGCTCCTGTCATCATAAGAGTTCCCCCACCTCCCCACCCCCAGTGTGCACAACTTATGTGAGACGCTCCCTGTGCTCACACAGGTCTGATAGCGAGCGCAGGATGCAGATTGCTGAAAAACACGGGAAGCGTGTGCAGTGATTTTTGCCTCCCTTCGCTCACACATGTCTGACATCTTGGGTGAGAACGTTTTGCTTCACATGCGCGAGATCGGAGCTGTGTGAGCGCTGGAAGCGTCTGTCTGCACTCGCGCTCACACAGCTGTGACCACGCGCATGTGAAGCAGAACGTTCTCACCCAAGATGTCAGACATGTGTGAGCGCAGGGGGCAAAATCACTGCACACGCTTGCCGTGTTTCTCAGCAATCTGTATCCTGCGCTCGCTGTCATACCTGTGTGAGGTGAGCGCAAGGAGCATACGTTGTGCACACTGGGGGAGGGGAGACTCTTATGGTGGCAGGAACTTTGCGTGCTCGGCCAGCTGATCGGCAACTTGGATGACGGAATGGAATGGCGTCAGGGAGCATACTTCAGAAGGTGAAAGCTTATTTTTTTAACCAGATCATAATGTTTAATAACTTACTTAATTACAAAACCATTTATTTCCATGTTTTCTGCTTAGTTAAATGTATTCTTCTAAGAGTTTGCATTAAAGGGGTTGTACCACCATAAAGTGCAGACCAAAGAGGTGCCTAGTTCTGAACCATAGGCAGCATGAAAACAGACAGTGATGTTTGGAAACAATTAATTATTCTAAAAACCAGTAATGTCTGAGAAAAAACAGAGTTTAGAAACAAGCTGGGATAACAACAGACAGTCATGGGGCAGCTCTCCACTGCATTTTCCCTGCCCTTGGCTTGATTTAAAGGTCTCTCCCTCTCCGTGACTATTCTCCCCATTTCCAGCTTATTATCAGTCGTCTTTTTTCTAAAACGTTGCAGAGTTTCAGATAAAAACATCTGTTTGTGCCAAGGAGACTGTTCCTCTTTCTTGCTGCCTGTGGTTTGGGCAGAATTCAACTCCCTTGCATGTTAGTTTAATTCATATGCAATAAAGATATTATTAGACTGAAAAAGAAAAACAACAACAAAAAAATTTGGAGCGAGAGAGCAGAAAGTTTTGGATTGGCTAAGTAAACAATTTGGTCCTAATAGCCTGTAAGACCATGGAAGACAACTAAAATCCACAATCGCAGAAAGAATTCCTTGGTAAATGAAGACTTTCACAACACCAACAAATCAAGAACACTCATGAGGTGGCCATATAATTATCAAAGTTTACAATCAAGAGGCCTTCGTGGATGAATCACTGGTAACACTCAAGAACCGCAAACTCCAATCACACTTTGCTAGAAGACATCTAATTATACCTGCCCCATTCTAGATCAAGATGTCATGAACAAATTCAACAAAAACAATGACAAAAAAACTTACCTAATAGCTTCCCAAGGTAAGGTAAGGAAATATTCATCAAAGGTCCAGTCAGTCACCTGATCTCAACCTGATGGAGCATGTTTTTCACTTTCTGATGCAGAAAGACCCACAGATAAGCAGCAATAGAATACTGTTGCCTTAAAAAGTCTAATAAAGCATCTCAAGGGAGGAAACTCTTGCATTATAAAAGGGTTTTCCAAGTAAGGGTTAAGTCATAATTTAAATTAAAACTCATTGGCAACACTCAAGTGAAGGCCCCAATGAAAGGGAGAGGCAGGAATTTTCACTGCCTCTTCCTCTCCTTATGGCTCTGGTTGGGCTTTAGCGGCAGTCCTTATTTTATAATGGAGCTAGTATTTTGGTTCACTCTACATTTTGTAATAAAGTTGCATGAGTTCGCTACTTTAATTTGGTATACTCCTCATACAGTATCAGTCAAAAACTTGGACACGCCTGTTCATACAATAGTTTTCCTTGTTCTTACTTGAATGTGCACATTGTATATTGCGACTGATGGCAACAAAACCACAAAAGAGATCCCATAGAAACAAGGAGTAAAGAAATGCCTGTGACACAAACAAGAATATGTATTAAACCTTAGAGTTCACAAAGCACCCCACTTTCACTGAAAACAGCTTTATACCCCCTTGGCGTTCTCTCAAGCAGCTTCATCAGATGGAATGGTTTCCAACGAATATATATGCCTCTTCAAGAGCTCAAAGTTTCTACACTCTTATTGAGAAATACATCAAGTTTATGGAAAGACTCAATGTTTACAGTGTTTACCCTTATTTTTCAAGACTTCTGCAATTCACCTTGGTATGCTGAGTATCAGCTGCTGGGTCAAATGCTGACTAATGGCAACTCATTCTTACCTAATCAGTGTTTGGAGTTTATCACAATTTCTGTGATTTTGTTTATTCACCTCTTAGTTATCACTTTTGCCTTGTGGCATGGTCTCCATCATGCTGGAAAAAACATTGTTCAACACCAAATTGCTCTTGGATGGTTTGGAGAATTTGCTCTTGCAGGGTGTGTAAATACTGTTTTTAATACATGGCAGTGTTCTTAGGCAAGATTGTTGGTGAACCTTTTCTTCTCCTGAGAAAGTACAGGGATTAGACTGCAGAGGACTGTTGTGAAGTATTTTTTTGCAGCCCCTTTTAGACTGGGGCATCTGTAAGTATAGTACGTAAATATACTACAAGAACACGTTCTACCAATTATCCAGGTGCAATTTGGTGATGAACATTGCTTTTTCTGGCATGATGGAGACCAAGTCACAAGGCAAAAGTGTTAACCAAGTGGCACAGTGAGCAAAATATTGAACTTTGAGGTCAATGGCTAGGAATCTACTCAAATCTCTTATACTTTAGTATATCTGCCCGGGAGATGTGGTATGATCAGGCCATGTTCCTGCACGGTCAGACACAGCCATTACACAGTACACAGCAGGGGCATATTTATAAGATTATCTCAGCACAGGAACATTTTTTTTTTAACACATCCAATTTTGGGACTTGCATTTTAAATAGATATTCTTCTAAAATATATTTTGTTTTTGGGACAACCCCTTTAAACCCTTCACGACCCTGGACATACCCAGTACATCATGGTTCGGAAGTGCTGGGTGCGCGCAGTCGCTGCCGGGTGTTCTGCTAATATCATATCTGACACCCTGCACTCACTGCCAGGAGCGGTGCTGTTTAATCCCCTAAATTCTGCAGTCGATATCGATCACCGCATTTAGAAGGCAGGGAGAGGGAGGGAGCCTACTCCGCCCTCCGATCGGCACCCCTGCAATGTCATCGCGGGTACCTGATCGTTGGTATGGTGACCCGACGCGTTATCATGATGACATCCTGGTCACCAGGCTCTAGCAAGCTTGTTAGACCATGCGGAGAGCATGGTCTAAGTAGTTTGTGTGAGAGCAGACTGACAGTTATAATGCAGTGCAATGCATTATAACAGCAATCAGACTTCTGAATGTGAAAGTCCCATAAAGCGACGAAGTAAAGAAGTTAAAAAAAAAAAAAATAGCACAAATATTTAAAAAAAAATCACAAAATACAAAATTTATGAATACAATATATATATTTTTTATTTTTATGTAAAAAAATAAACAAAAAAAGTACATATGTTTGGTATTGCCGCGTCCGCAATGACCCGCCACATAAAACTGTCACACTAGCCCTTCAACGCACACCGTAAAAAAATAAAAAATGGAGCAAAAAACAATGCTTTTTCAACATACCGCCAAACCAAAAAAAAGTAGAATAAAACGTGATCAAAAAGATGAATGTAAATAAAAATAGTAGAGCTGAAAACTTAATCTTGTCCTGCAAAAAAACAAGCCGACATACAGCTCAATCAGTGGAAAAATAAAAAAAGTTATAGCTCTCAGAATACAGAGATGCAAAAATAATTATTTTTTCAATAAAATGGTTTTTGTGTAAAAGTGCAAAAACGTAAAAAAATGATATAAATGAGGCATCGCTGTAATCGTACGGACCTGAACAATAAAGCTGCCTTATCAAGTTTACCACATGCAGAACAGCATTAAAAAAAAAACCAAAAGATCAATTCTTGAATTGTTGGTTTATTCTGCTTCCCAAAAATTGAAATAGAAAGCGATCAAAAAAACAAGCCCTCACATGACTCTCTCGGCTGAAGTATGGAAAAATTATAGCTTTCAAAATATGGCAATGCCAAAACTTGTTTTTGCAATAAAAAGCGTTTTTTAGTGTGTGACAGCTGCCAAACATAAAAAATCGATATAAATCTGGTATCGTTGTAATTGCACCAAAGAGTAAAGTCGTCTAATCAATTACACCGCATGAGGAACAGCGTAAAAAATAAATGAATAACAATTCTTCATCTGCTGTTGATTTTTTTTTTCATTCTGCCTCCCAAAGATCGCGGTATGGCTCGGCTCACATTTATCCTGTGATTTGCGCTGAGCGCCTACACAGGGGTTTCCGTGTACATCTCTGAAATACGTGATTCAGACGGAAACCCCTGATGGAAGATTCCCTATAATGAGGCAGATGAGGACACTGGACGTTGTCTGGCCTATGATCCGGTGGTGTACGTCTTTTTAGGCGCGCATTAAAGCACGGTCGACCAGTTTTGTGCACTTCTGAAAAGGAGACTGCTGAACAGAGGCCAGACGAACTCCAGAGTAACTCTCCTGCTTCATTATAGTGAATTGATCCCTCAGGGTTTCATCTGAATCACGTCATTCGAAGATTTAGATGGAAACCCCAAATAAGTGCTCACCGTAGAGCGCCAGTTAAATGTGATCCAAAATGTTATGTAAAATGTTCCCAGCAAAAGTTTCAGATCACTCCACAAAAAAAAGCAAGTCCCCATTCAAGTCCGTCATCTGTTAACGGAAATATAAGGGTTTCCACATTACTGGTAGCACAAAGGCTCTGGAAAAGCTAAATGGCTCCTCAGCCCCCAAAATGTCTGTAGCGATAAGAGCCCGCCTAATTTACAGGTGCGTGTCTCCAGAAGCATGAGCTGGGCACTACAATGTAGCTGCAATTTGCAATTGTTTTCAATTGTCACTCAGCAACATCCACTGCTGCTCGTTGCTGGAAAACACACATGTCGTCAATCGTCACTACACCTGTAGATAAATTCCCAAACTGATATCATTTCCAAAATATGGTCACTTGGGAGGGGGGGGGATCTGCTTTTCTAGCACTTAGGGGCTCTGTATATGGAGTTCGCAAACTATTCTAGGTAAATCTGTGCTCCAGGAGGCAAATAGCGCTCATTCCCTCCGGAGTCTCGCTGTGTGGCTAAGCAGTACTGTGCAGCCACATATGGGATATTTCTACATTTACCAGAAATTGTGGGACAAATTTTGGTGCCATTTTTTTACCATTTGCCCTTCTGAAAATGTGAAATCGGGAGCCAAAACAACATTTTGGTGGTAAAAATGTAATTATTTTTTCTTCACTGCCCAATGGTATAAAATTCTGTGACACACCTGTGGTGTCAATATGATCCGTGCACCCTAAGATGTATTCATTGAGAGGTGTAGTTCGTAAAATGGGGTCACTTATGGGGGTTCTGCTGTTCTGGCACCTCAAGGGCTCTGCAAAAATCTGAACCCCAATATGGCACTTCTTCCCTTCTGAGCTTTGCACTGTGCCTTAAAAGTAGTTTTCGACCACACATATGGGATATCTGTGTACTGAGGAGCAATTGCACAACACATTTTGGGGTTTTCTTCTCCTATCCTTGTGAAAATGAAAAAATTTGGGGCTAAACATTTTTCTGGGAAAAATTTTTTTTTTTTCATTTTCAGAGTTCAACGTTGTAAAATTTTGTGAGGCACCTGTCGGTTCAAGGTGCTCATCACATTTCTAGATAAATTCCTTGAGGGGTCTAGTCTCCAAAATTAGGTCACTTGTGGGGGTTTTCCACTGTTTAGGCACATCAGGGGCTCTCCAAACGTGACATGGTGTCCACTAATAATTCCATCAAATTTTGGGTTCAAAAAGTCAAATGGCGCTCCTTCCCTTCCGAGTCTTGCCGTGCGCCCAAACAGTAGTTTTCCTCCACATATGGGGTATCTGCGTACTCAGGAGCAATTGCACAACAATTTTTGAGGTCCATTTTCTCCTTTTACCCTTGTTCAAATTAAAAAATTGGAGCTAAAAACATTTTAGTGAAAATGTGTAGCAATAATAAATTAATAAACTTCTTGAATGTGGTTTTGAGCACCTTGAGGGGTGCAGTTTTTAGAATGGTGTCACTTTTGGTTATTTTCTGTCATACAGACCCCTCAAAGTAACTTCAAATGTGATTTGGTCCCTAGAAAAAATGGTTCTGTAAATTTTCTTGGAAAAATGAGAAATCACTAGTCAACTTTTAACCCTTCTAAGTTCCGAAAAAAAATTGTTTAAAAAATTGTGCGGATGTAAAGTAGACATGTGGGAGATGTTATTTAACTACCGTATTTTGTGTGACATAACTCTCTGGTTTAAGGGCATAAAAATTAAAAGTTTGAAAATTGCCAAATTTCCATTTTTTTCACAAATGCAAGTCATATCAAACTAATTTTACCAATATCATGAAGTACAATATGTCACGAAAAAACAGTCTCAGAATCAGTGGGATCCGTTGAAGATGTTCCAGAGTTATTACCACATAAAGTGACGCTGGTCAGAATTCTAAAATTTGACCTGGTCATGAACCTGAAAACAGGCTCTGGGGGAGAAGGGGTTAAGGAAAAAACCGTAGGAACTGGTATGCAAAAAAATGGCAGCAGTTTCCATTGACTGAAATATTTGGCTGTGGCTTCAGAATAGTACAATAATACAAGTGCTTCTCACTAAATTAGAATATCATCAAAAAGTTGCTAAGGTGTTATGGAAGAGCAGGTTGCTTTGATAGCTGCCTTCAGCTCGTCTGCATTGTTGGGTCTGGTGTCTCCCATCTTCCTCTTGACAATACCCCATAGATTCTCTATGGGGCTAAGGTCAGGCGACTTTGCTGGGCAATCAAGCACAGTGATACTGTTGTTTTTAAACCAGGTATTGGTACTTTTGGCAGTGTGGACAGGTGCCAAGTCCTGCTGGAGAATGAAATTTGCATCTCCGTAAAGCTTGTCGGCAAAAGGAAGCATGAAGTGCTCTAAAATTTCCTGGTAGACTGCTGCGCTTTTTTTTGGTCTTGATAAAACACAGTGGACCTACACCAGCAGATGACATGGCTCCCCAAGCCATCACTGATTTGTGGAAACTCCACACTAGACCTCAAGCAGCTTGGATTGTGGCCTCTCCACTCTTCCTCCAGACTCTGGGACCTTGATTTCCAAATGAAATGCAAAATTTACTTTCATCAGAAAACAACACCTTGGACCACTGAGCATCAGTCCAGGTCTTTTTCTCCTTGGCCCAGGTAAGATGCTTCTGGCGTTGTCTATTGGTCATGAGTGGCTTGACACAAGGAATGCGACACTTGTAGCACATGTCCTGGATACGTCTGTATGTGGTGGCTCTTGAAGCAATGACTCCAGCAGCAGTCCACTCCTTGTGAATCTTCCCCAAATTTTTGAATGGTCTTTTTTTAACAATCCTTTCAAGGCTGCGGTTATCTCGGTTGCTTGTGTACCTTTTTCTACCACACTTTTTCCTTCCACTCAACTTTCCATTAATATGCTTGGATACAGCACTCTGTGAACAGCCAGCTTCTTTGGCATAGCAATGACCTTTTGTGGCTTACCCTCCTTGTGGAGTGTGTCAATGACTGCCTTTTGGACATCTATCAAGTGAGCAGTCTTCCCCATGATTGTGGAGCCTACTGAAACAGACTAAGGGACCTTGTTAAATGCTTATGAAGCCTTCGCAGGTGATTTTCGTTAATTATTCTAATTTACTGAGATAATGACTTTTGTGTTTTCATTGGCTGTAAGCCATAATCATCAACATTAACAGAAATAAACACTTGAAATAGATCACTGTTTGTAATGACTCTATATAATATGAGCTTCACTTTTTGTTTTGAAGAACTGAAATAGAATATCATCAAAAAGTTAATTTAATTTAGTGAGAAGCACTTGTATGTGTATATAATGCACACACACTCGCCCTCTCTTATACACAGTGCTCAGTATAAATGAGTGCACCCCAACAGATTTGTCAGAAAACCTTTTTCCTTTCAGAATTAGTTTTTTCTATGGGATAACATACTGCAAAATACTCCCAGAAATGTGGGCCATTGATTCAAACAAAATTTGTTATTTTGCACATCCATAAAAGCACTTTCCTAACAAATTCATTCAAGATCATGTTGCAAAAATAAGCACATCTCAGTGAAAATCTTAGGAGAAAAGCTAAAGTTTAGACGACAAAAATTCTAATTAACAAGAATTCAACCTCTGGTAAGATTAATTATTCATTAAACTGGTGTCCAGCAGACCGTTTACAATAAAAGGGCGTTACTTAACAAAGGCAACCCCTTGCAATTTCATGCTGTCAACAGTGGCACCATATGGAAGAGAAATGTATAAGACTTTAGCGAAAATAATTTCTTTACACGAAAGGTGAAGGCTGCAAGAACATCAGCAAAGATTTACTTAAGTCAGAATTCTGTAGTAAAAGTGATACAAAAATTTAACAAAGATGGAACAGCAATCATCTTACAGTGGCCGACCATGGAACACTTAAACATGTTAACAGGAGCATCTTTTGATGAGAAGGGTTGAAGAAAATCGACTTGCAAGGGCTCATGCTGAAAAATATGAAACTACCGGGACTCTATATTGTGGAGTGATGAGAACAAGATAAATGTTTTTGAAATTGATGACTTCAAAACTGTATGGTGTCACAAAGGTGAGAAGTACAAAAGAAAAATGCATGGTGCCAACAGTGAAACGTGGTGGCAATGTGGGGCTGCATGAGTGCTCCTAGTGTCTGGGAGCTACATTTCATTACTGGTATCATGAAATCACAGATGTACTGCTCTATATTGAAAGAGAAGGTGCTAGTATAACTCCATGCCCTTGATTGACGTGCACGTCAGCATGACAATGATCCAAAACACACATCTGCTGCATTTCTGAAGACGAACAGGGAGAAAGTGATTCAGTGACCAAGTATGTCTCCTGATCTGCACCTATGGGAAATTCTGAAGAGAGAAGTTGGGCCTAACTCTCCATCCAGCATCCAAGCTCTAAAAGAGGTCATTCTTTAATAATGAAAAAAGATACATGTCACAATATGTCGGCAACTTGTTAATTCCATGCCTTTCTGCTAAACCATCACCCTTTTCTTCTAAGCAAGGCTCACTTGTTGAGGCACAATTTTTAAAAAAGTGTAATAAATGTGGCGCAAGGCATATATTCAAGATTTTGGTGTGAGTTAGGTTAGAAATCTTGCACTTTTAGCTTTGTGAATCTCTACTCTTTTGTTCTAAACATTGATACATCACATCCGCATCTTCTAATTTTTTCAATATATCTTTATTTATTCGTTTATAAAAGAAACAGAGGTACAATCACAAGGCACTAACCATACCAAAATAAAGAAGAATCACTGTGAGAGAGTAATAACCATAGATCGTGTTATCAATTCCAAGAATCCACACAGTCTAGGACCTTAACATAAAACGTATACTGAAGGCAGAATATTAATTCCCTAAACATAATCTCACAGTCAAAGTGATCGAACATCAACATACGAGTAAGTTCAGAGGAAGAAAGAAGGAGAAAAGCAGAAGAGATACTGAGAGAAGAGAGAGGGAAGGTGGGAGGACGGGAAGAAGTGGGGAAAGGGGAATATATGTAAAGGATGGGGTTGAAAAAATGTGTACTCAGTTATCCCTAATTAGAACCAGATATTCAGCAGAGGATCTAAATTCCAGCCAGTAAAGTCAAGGTTTATAAAAGCGGTCATAGGAATTATTGATCATAGAGTTCCTCCATAAGCATCACTTCATTCATCTTCGCAAACCAGAGGCAAATTTCCATAGTAGAGGAATACATGCTCTGGTTGCCACGGTTAAGTGTTTCAGGATTGAGTTTCTGTATATTTTTAATGGTATATCACAATGATGGAGAAGGATGAGAGCCGGGTTCAGGTCAGAGATGAGGTCTGTGAGTTTAAGTATCACTTGTACTTTTTCCCAAAAAGGTGAGCGTACCCTACAGGACCAAAAAAATGTGTAACTGGTCACCCTCCTCCTCCCCATATCTCCAACACATGGGGCTTGCATCTGGGAAGAACGAATGCAGGCGAGTAGGGGACCCTATACCATCGAGATAGTAATTTATATCTGGCTTCATGCAAGTAGGAGCAGATAGAGGATTTGTACGTTAAAATAAAAATACACTGCCACAGATCCCTTGACAGTGAGACCCAGGTCATTCTCCCATTGGATTTGAACACGGGTGTTAGGTTGTTCTGGGGGCTCGATCAGCAGAGAGTATGAGAAGGACAATGTATGTTACAAGGCACCTGTGTCCGAGCAAGCAGTTTCGAATGCTGTCTTGTTATTGTAGAACAGCTTTGAAAGGAAAAAGTGGGAAAACTGACTCTCCAGATTCCTAGTGGGAAGAGCTGCATCTTCTATTTGAAAATTGATATAGAGGCTGCTTAATAAGCTGAAGCTGATATTTTAATATTTGCATTGATATCTTCTATCAAGCTAATGTTAATTTTTTACCTTGATTTACTGTAAGCAAGAAGATTATAATGTGAAGAAATGGAACCCGTCCTAAATTTTTCTCTCAAGAATTCTCCAGATTTTAACACAGAATCAAATCAAGTAACTAATTCTTTATGGTACTGTGATTATATCTTTTATTTTTCTTGTCAGGGTGGCTGACAAAGAGAGTCAGAATAAGATGTCCCTTCATAACATTGCCACAGTCTTCGGCCCAACTTTACTCCGCCCTTCAGAAAAGGATAGCAAGATCCCTACCAACTCCTCTCAGCCGATCAGTATGGCAGACAGCTGGAGTTTGGAAGTGATGTCACAGGTAATGTGGAAGAATACTTTGAGAAACACATTTTTTTTAGTTTGAAGGTAATTTAGAATTTTTTTAGTTACAAAATTGTCTATTTTTTATCAACTTTTTATGTAAAACGTTTTTTTAATATTTTTTTTCTCCATGTTTCTATTTATATTGAAAAAAAAAACGCAATAAACTTTGCAGTTTTCATTGGTCAATAATCTTCAGTACAAGCTGACACTCCTGTTCTGTAGGGATCACTGTTCAGTAGTCGTCTCATTATCATAGCAGGCAGGAATACTTCAAATGTTTCATGTGTTGTGTTTTTTTTCATTATTTATACACACACTTCTCAACATTGAAATTGCAATGTCAAGAATTAAAAGTCAGGTAATTATGGAAATAACAGCAGCAATAGACATGTTAATGTTATGTAAACGATGAAAAGATGTAAAAAACATTTTCAAAACATCTCGATTTATTAAGTACTGAGTATGATCACTACGTGTAGAAATCCCCGCACTTACACACCTTGGCTGATATCAATGAGGTTAGTAATGGTTATCTGAGGAGTTCTGCCATGCTGAATGCTCTTCGTGAACATTCATAAAAAAGCGGGCACAGTTAAATAACAATAAATAGAATGTTAACCAGCGTAAAATTAAAAAAGTCACAAGAAGAGGAAGATAACACACATAGAAGACTGTCCATCCAAAAATACAAAAATAGTTATTAGGGTCAACCGGACACATCTAAAAACAATTAAAAATAATATGGCAGCAGAATCCTATCACAGCAAAAGAATCTCAACTCTTCGATTATAAGGTAATAAACACCAGAGTAGTCTGCATACACCTGAGATAAGATATGTTTTGTATTTGGCATCCAATACATATGCAAATTTAATATTTAAAAAACAAAAACATGTCAAAAAGATAAACACCCAGTAAGAATATATAGTGCTGATGATCGATAACAGTATAAAGCAGAATACATAAATAGAAAGAAAAGACTGTGATAATGTACTAAAATATGTGTAAAGATATATTATTTTTTGTATCTGAGGAATAAACCCTGGGAAAAAATACACTAAGTGCTAATATTCCCTTAACTCCGTAGCATTATAGCACAGAATGCAAGTGAAGGAAAAAGACACGAGGGACACAAATGAAAAAATGTCTATAGAGAATAAAATGCATCCAAATACTAGGTTCTTCTTTTTGTTTCATTTGTATTCTGCACTAGATTGTTATTGATTTTAGGGAATATTACCCTGGCAAAAAAGTGCTATATCCCTTTGATATACATTTTTTGTATCTTTACACATACTTTTGTACATTATTACTTAGTCTTTTCTTTCTACTTATTTGTTTTGCATTATAATGTTATTCATCATTAGCACTCTGTATATTCTTACTGGGTTTTTATCTGTTTGACATGTTTTTGGCTTTTTAAATATCGATTCCGCATATCTTTGCTAGTTCTGCTTTCTTATGTTTTGTATTTGGCATCCTATACATATACATCTTATCTCAGGTGTGTGGGGATCATTCTGGTCTTTATTAACTTATGACTGAAGGGTTGAGTTTCTTGTCCAGTGGTAGGATTCTCCTACCATATTATGGTTTTTAATTGTTTTTAGATGTCTCTCTGGTTGTCCCATATTTTTGTATTTTTTGGATGTGCAGTCTTCTGTGTGTTATCTTCCTCTTCTGGTTGAATGCACTTGGGCTCGTAAATCCTCAAGATCCGCTGCTGGCAGCTCCCTTTTGCAATTGTTGACCAATGACATCCCATATGTGCTCAATGGGGGACAAGTTTGGAGATGGTTTAGGCCATGCAGGCTGCTCACAGTAGCATGAGCAACTTGCGGCCTTGTGTTGTCATATTGAAATATGGCTGCTGGAACACTTGGGAGAAATGGCCTTATTACTGGTTCCACCACCAAATCAATGTAACATTGAGCAGTTAGTGTACCTGGAAAAAAAACTGGAGGAGTCCAGTGACCGTACATTATCTGCCTCACACCATAAACTTGGGAGTAGGACTGGTGTGATATTCCCTCATAAAGGCCTCTTCATGGCGTTGCCCACATGGTCTCTTCAGATTTGAAGGATGGAGCGTAGTGATCCAATCTGTACTGGAAGTGAAATATGTCACATACCAAGCCTAATGCATCAAACTGTGTCTGTACAAACCATCAGAAGGTGCTTGCATGGCATTGAACTATGAGCCAGACGTCCAGCTACAGGTGTTGATCTTAGGTCACCGCTCTCAAAGGCTATCATGGTGCAGAGAAAGACAGCAATGGAGGGTTAATTGGAGGTCTAGCCTCTTCAGCAATGAGTCACGCTTTTTTTGTCTTTCACTCAATAATTGCCAGAGATTAGAAAAAATATATCACTAGGGGGTTAAAGGCATCTAGAACCACAGGACAAAAAACCCATTAAGAAACATGTAATTTTTTTTTAGATATGCACCAAGAATAGATCAGAGAAACAAAAAATGGCACCAAAAATACCTATACAAAAACGTATGGAGTATATACCTCAAAATGGGGCAAACACACAGAATTAGGCTACGTTCCCACAATGAGCTTTTGGTGTGTTTTTGATGATGCGTGTTTTCTCTGCGTCAAAAATGTAGCGTCTTACAGTTCTAGCAAAGTGGATGGGATTTTTCTTTTTAACGCTGCATAAACTGACCTACCGTGTGTTTTTCAAATCCACAGCTTGACAATTTCTTTTGCGGGTACGCTGAGTTTTCTGTGTGGAATTTCCACATAGACTTACATTAGATGCAGAAAATCAGCAGGTAAAGAACGCACATGCGCTTTTAGCGCGTCTGTGACGGAAATGCATGAAAAATGCATGTGATCCGCACCGAAGTATGTCAATAAAGTTTTGTCATAGCAAAAAAAACAGGAAGTATCAAAAACAATGCAGCTTTATTTAAAGCATGACACACCAAACGGAGACAAAAAAAAGCGCAGCATTAAAAACGCATGTTAAAAAGCTCACACAAAAACACAATGAAAAAAACGCAAGTAACCTATTTTAAATAGTAGTTGCAGAAATTCTGCAACATCAAAAACGCACCAAAAGCTTATCGTGGGAACAGCCTAACGAACAAAAGGGAGTCAGTAGGTGCATAACTCCAATCTCAGCAAGGTAGCAACACCTGTCAGATATACACTGACATACAAGAGGTTTTGGTGCGCTTTTTGTGTGCGGGAAAAAACACAGCCTTTTACAGTAACAAAATAAAATAAAATGAATGTGATGTCTAAAATCCCTTTCACATAGCGCATTTTTTTTCTTGAATCTTTTAACCTGTGGTGCATTTTTTTAAAAATCGCAGCACGTCCATTCTTTCAGTGTTTTTAATGCAGTTTTCCCCAAAAGGCTTAGTAAAAAAAAAAGCAACAAAAATACATGTAATTTACACTGCAGTTTTCTGGCCTTGACCTGTGTGTTGTTAAGGCAGAAAAAAATGCGTCAAAAACAGTACCTGTGGAGATACCCTTACTTGAACAATCATACATAACAATTTTATGCATAGTTCAAAATGGCTTTAAATAGCTTACGTAAGAATAGTAATTTTGTGTACAAAGGCTTTCTATTCTGTGGATCAACCAACCCGAGAAACACCTATTTGGCCGCATCATTGCTAGTCTTTACACACGAGACTGCCAATTATAGCTCCATTTTCTAGGTGTTTGCTAATATTGGAGCTACACCAACTGAATTTCTCTGTGGTTGGACTCAATAAAATACTGCAAAAAAAATGTGTATATATCTGAAGGCAAGAAACGCAGTGGATAGAAAACATTTTAGATTTGCATTGTTTTATATTGTAACTTGTTTTGAGCCTGAATTTCTGTTTTACCTTTTTTTCTTTGATTATCTTCCAGGTGCAGGTTCTGCTGTATTTTCTACAACTAGACACCATTCCCACCCCAGACAGCAAACGTCAGAGCATACTTTTCTCAACTGAAGTGTAATCCAGTACTCCCCACCGCGAGACATATTGCTGCAGCAGAGCAAGTGTGCGGCCTCTGTGGACTTTTTTTACCAGCCTTTTATCGTCTCCCAGGAGAGGGAGCTGTATGAATGAGGGACAGCAATTTTTCTTTAATCCATATGAGGCTTGCACTAGAATATTACTAGCACTGAAAGTGCTATGTTTCTAATTTATTTATTTATTAGCTGATAGATAAGCTGTAGTTCATCCGTGGAGCCATGGCTTCCATTCCTAAGAGACAGAATTTTGTAGAAGACATCCATTTCTCTTCAAGAAACAAACCATCCTAAGGATTTTCTGTAGATTTGTTCACCAAAATAGAAAATCCAGTGCGTCCTTTCCTTTATACAAATGATTGCTTTGTATGTCTAATGAACCCGAAATGTCATGTTCTCTGGTTACAATTTTAGATAATCTTGTTAGAAGTTGAGCTCATACTTGTCAATGCACAGTGTTAACATGATATATAAATGCAATAGCTAATAATGAATATATCTAGGATTCTTTCTAATAAGCTTCAGATCTTGATGGCCTATCCTGACACCTACCAGCCAAGCCAAGACTGACCTGCTGCTGAATTAACCTTTCCAATGCTGGATATATCTGAGGTCCACCTTTTTAGCACTGCGATGTTCTTTGCAGGACGTCCTTGTGCCTGTTGTTTCAGGTGTATTTTGTAGTAGTTTTTAGAACATTTTTTATTGTCTGTTGTATTTGCAGCATGTTTTAGCTGGCTCTTTCTTCTGACTGGCCTTTTAAGAATTATAGCCAAAAAATGTCGGGATCCAGTTTTATGCAGGAATTGTAAAGTGTATTTTATCATAACCAGTTCATTCTCAGCCCATTGGTATAGACAAGTGTATGCTTTACACTCCAGGTGTACATCACCGTGCAGCTACCCTTACATTTACAAGATATGATTGTTAGAATATGATCTCATGGCCTTGGCTTATTTCTTTAATTTGTGCAGCATCAACCAGCGGATGCATATACCATGTCATCAGATAAATTGTCTACACTGGGATCTAAAGCCATAAAGTGAGTTACTGACTTCATCCAAGTATTTCCTCCACTCCGAGGCTGACGAAATAATGTCTTGGACAATGTTACAATCTGAAAGCGGAGCTGGTCTCTGCCTTCAGGTGCTTCATATTGTGGACCACAGGAATTCACTGCCAGAAATGTGGATACATTGTCTCCATATACTTCACTACCCTGATGTACAGTTTTTGGAGCGATCTGTACACAAGGAGTACAAAGGCATGTTATGTGTGTGTTGTGCTATGAAGTAGGCTGCCTTGCTTTTTTGGGGAGTTATTGTAGGGCAGTTACTGAGCACATATGGCAATTTTGTGTCTGATGTCTTGTAATGTGGAGCCAGAATCCTCCTAAGGCTATGTGCCCACGATGCAGAAATGGTCCGGATTTTTTCCTGAGCGTTTCTGCATCTCTCTGGCAGAAAAAAACTCATGCGGATTTTCCTGCCAGGGACATGCGGAAGTGAAGCGTTCTTCACATGCATTTCCGCATGCGGGTTGACAAGCGCTTTTCAAGCAATTTTTTGCATCACTTGGAAAGTGCTTGTCAACTTGGTCACACTATATAAATCCATGCAAACGGCATGGATTTATATACTGTGACCGAAAGAATGGTAAAAAATAAAAAATAAATCTATATTTACCTTCCGATGGCCCCCGCAGTCTTGCTTTGCTCCGTCCTGGCTTGCCGGCAGATCGCGGTACACTGAAGGACCTGCCGACGTCAGCGTCGTGTGACCAGTCACATGACTATGACGTCAGAGCAGGTCCTCCAGTCCATCGCGATCTGCCGGCAAGGGAGGACAAGCGCAGCAGGGGCCATCAGAAGGTAAGTATAACATTTATTTTTTATTTTATTCTTTTTTTCACAGGTACTATGGTTCCCGGGTCTGGATGAGAGTCTCCTCTCCCCTTGACCCGGGCACCATCCGCACATTGAACGCCTGTATTCCGCATGTGCTTATCTAGTGAAGCGGAATTCATGTGTTCTAATGCAAGTCAATGGCGGCGAAAACGCAGCACTTCCACAAAATAATTGGTAGTGCTGCTTTTTTTTCCGCAATGATAATCACCATGGCAGGCCTTCTACCATGCATTTTTAAGCGTTTCTGCAGCGTTTTTGCTGCTGCTGAAACGCTTAAAACGCATCGTGGGCACACAGCCTAAGGCTATGTTCACATACAGCAAAACAATGCTGTCTTGGCAGTAAAAACGCTGCATTCAAACAGCAGGTTTTGCTGCACTTTCGTGGCGTTTTTGCAACTTTACTTTTAGCTGCAGACGACAGGGTTTGTCCTCAGTAGATGTTTAATAAAGTTTGTTTTATTAAAAACGCAGTAAAACCTGTTTGCTGCGTTTTTGCAGTGTTTTTGCACTTTTTCATTGCTTTCTATGGATGAAAAACGCTGCAAAAACTTTGAAAGAATTTTCATATTGCAGATTTCAATAACGCTGCATTTGTCAAATTCAGTCAGGAGAAAAAGAAACGTATGCATGAATTTCTGAAATCTGTTACCTTTTGCAGGAACTGTAAACGCATCTTCTTCTTTGCATAAAAAAAAATACGTTGTATGTGAACATAGACTAAATGATTTAGTGGAGGGGAAAAAAATAATTAGACAAATATTGGAGAATCCTTATTTAGGGTTGAAAGAAATTACTTAAATGTGAAACTTCCTCATGCCTCTTCCACCATGTTGTCTTCGATAATCAGAATCAAGTTCTTAGAACTTTGTCAATCAGTGGACTATAGAGAAATAATTTATCTACGTTGAATGTGTTAAGAACCAGCAATGTCAAATCAGAATCATTCAAAACTGTGAAGTAATGTTACCTGGCTTGTTAATAGCGGCTAAACAGAATGTGACACAAAAAAACTAACAGAGCAACAGTAGTAGGGTCAACTTTAGAACGGATTTCCACATTGGTTAGAAATGTTTCAGATATTCCATTTGGATTTATGGGCGGAAAAACGACGCAAAATAGATAACATTTGAACCTATTTTAACAACATGTTGCAGACTTTTTTTGTTTAGAGAATGACCTGCAATGCAGATTTTTGAAGTGATAGCATGTTTGACTTTAATGGGGAAATCATAATGCAAATCAAATTCTTTTGTTGTGAATTACCTCCAAAAATATGCAGAAGTGTAAACTGTTCTGAGAATAAAAATGGTACACTCATCTTAATTTTCTACCATACTCGTGGGAAGGCTTTCCTGCTCCCCCTTCCAATCTCTGTTTACTGGTCCCTCTAAGTTGTGTTGACACTTGACAACTTCTGTGGTCACTTGTGCTGACAACAATCACTGTACTAGAAAGTACATGGAACCAGGGGACACCAGAGAAGGTAAACCAGGGAAATGGAATAAAGAGAGGAATCTGAAGTTTTTTTTTTCAAGATCAATTGTAGGAAGATAAAAAATCTGCAAAATTTCATGTGGATTTTCTGCCCAGTTTCCCTGCAGATCTTGGATTTTATTTGTTGCAAAATCTTCAGCAAATCTGACACATTTGGACATAGCCTGAATTTTTTTTATATACTTGTGTAGTTTTGAAGTTTGGACCACCCCCAAAAAGGACACTGCCTAAGTTTTATAAAATTTTATATTCACAGATCCAAAGCCAGTGTCAATTTATTAAACATTTGATATTTTTTCGATTTACCAGTTCTCTTCTAAAAAAAAGTAACTTGTAATGTGAATTTACACTTAAAACTTTTTTTAATGATTTGTAGGTAAATAATAACACCCATTCTATAGTAAGTCACCGAAATGTCACTTAACAGCACTTTCAATTAATGGCTTCTACTTGTGGTAGTATAGGAGAAATGAGATTTAGTTCACACTCAGGTAGCCTTCATCTATAATGTACCTGTGTGGTTTTCCCTCCTATGTAGTAGCCTGATATAGTGTCTTTATGGCTCCATATAAAGAGCATTATTTGTAAGTGTTGTTCTGATGCATTGGTTTCTCTACTAGTTGTCCAATGGCTTGCTGATATGAAGGAGCAAATTCTGATTTACCACAAACCTTTATGGGCAACTTTTTATATGAAAGCATTTTACACTTGTTCTATTTTACTCTGTCCTGTGTACAGAGTCGGCATTTATTACAATTAGGAGGATTCTGAAAGCCACTACCATTAGAATGTTTCCGCTAAGATAAGCTTGGTATTTTCACCCCAGTTTTAGGGGTAAGAACAAGAAGCCTAGATACATTGATGGTTTTTAGTTTTTTTATTTTCCAAATTTAGATAAATAATATTTAAAAAGGGAATTATATTGTATTTGTTTAAAAATCCAAATGCATTTTTAGCCTCTGTTTGTACACAAGCTATTCAATAAAACTAAAGCTGGAACTAAATTTTGTCTGCTAAATGTATTTATTACAACTTCTTAAACTGGGCAGGACATCGGGGAAGAAATAAAATATATGTAATTTGTAGAACTTAATTATTACCTCAGTTTCAAGGGCTAGTTACAACAGAGCAAAGGAAACTGATTCTTAGGCTATGTGCCCACGATGCAGAAATGCTCAGGATTTTTTCCTGAGCGTTTCTGCATCTCCCTGACAGAAAAAACGCATGCGGATTGTACATGCGGATTTTACATGCGGATTGTACATGCGTTTTTCCTGCCAGGGACATGCGGATGTGAAGCGTTCTTCATGTGCATTTCCGCATGCGGGTTATCAAGCGCTTTCCAAGCGATTTTAGCATCACTTGGAAAGTGCCTGACAACTTGGTCACACTATATAAATCCATGCAAACGGCATGGATTTATATAGTGTGACCGAAAGAATGTTAAAAAATAAATATATTTACCTTCTGATGGCCCCCGGTGTCTCTATTCGATGCGTCTCGGCTTGCCGGCAGCTCGCGGTACACTGAAGGACCTGCCGACGCCAGCAGTCACGTGACCCGTCACATGACTAAATGACGTCATGGCAGGTCCTTGAGTCCACCGCTATCTGCCGGCAAGCCAAGACAAAGACACCGGGGGCCATCAGAAGGTAAGTATAATATTTATTTTTTATTTTATTCTTTTTTTTACAGGTTCTATGGTACCCGGGTCCGGAGGAGAGTCTCCTCTTCTCCAGACCCAGGTACCATCCGCACATTGAAACGCTTGGATTCCACATGTACAGATGCTGTGATGCGGATTCCATGCGTTCCAATGCAAGTCAATGGCGGCAAAAACGCAGCGCTTCCGCAAAATAATTGGTAGTGCTGCGTATTTTTCCGCAATGATAATCCGCAGCGGAAATTTCCGCAGCATGTGCACAGCACATGTGGATTATCATTGGGGAACATGGCAGACCTTCTACCAAGCGTTTCTTACGCGTTTCTGCAGCGGAATTGTCACTGCGGAAACGCTTAAAAAACGCATAGTGGGCACAAAGCCTTAAACTGGGAGAACAAAACAGAGAAGATCAGGGAGTGTGAAGTCAAACACCTAACCTCTTTATATACACTACCGTTCAAAAGTTTGGGGTCTGTAAGGCAGCACTAGACATCATAATGGGGGTTACTTGCTTCGCTGCGTCAATCAATGCACACGTGCAATGTCTTTACGTTTTTCTCACAATGTTGCAGTTTATTACTTCATAAGCCACAGTTCACCAGGTCCAACTCCGTGGCACGCCGACACACATATCTACAATATTCATGAGCCAAGTGGCACACAGGCCCACTTGCTCCAGGTTACAGCCTACGGCAAGGTAATAAATTATCAATGTCCATATCAACGTCCATGTAACAAAGTGTATTACCTTTGCCGGGTTTAGCTGTCTCAGTCCATTTAATCCGCCACCACTGTGGCTTTGTGGCTTCCCAGGTAGGGGTCTCCAGCCGTCGTTCCCTCAAAGGCCACTGACATCCACACAGGATCCAGGCTTTGCCTTTCAGGACTCCTCACCAAGCCTCTGCCTTCCAAGGCCACTAGCATCCACACAGGATCCAGTCTCGACCTTTCAAGTACCAGGCTTCACTCCAAAGCCGCTGCCTTCCAAGGCCACTAGCATCCACCCAGGATCCAGTCTCGACCTTTCAGGTACCAGGCTTCACTCCAAAGCCGCTGCCTTCCAAGGCCACTAGCATCCACACAGGATCCAGTCTCGACCTTTCAGGCTGCCAGGCTTCACTGTATCACGGTGTCCCACACACACGGGGAACAGGCCTCACGCCCAACACACCGAACACACCTGTCTCCCATCAAGCAGGGTTTATACATGCATCCTGTGCACACACACACACATACTGACAGGACCTTGCTGATGTCACAGTCATGTGATCAGTCACCTGAGGGGGAAGGTACAGGGTCAGGTAAAACACATCCTGGACCATTACCGTAATGCCAGCAAGTCGCTGCATTACAGGTCATTTAGAAATGTCATTATTTTTGAAAGAAAAGCACATTTTTTTCAATGAAGCTAACATTAAATGAATCAGAAATACACTCTATACATTGTTAATGTGGTAAATGACTATTCTAGCTGCAAACGTCTTGTTTTTTTTGCAATATCTACAAAGGTGTATAGAGGCCCATTTCCAACAACCACCACTCCAGTGTTTTAATAGTACATTGTGTTTGCTAACTGTGTAAGAAGGCTAATGGATGTTTAGAAAACCCTAGAAAACCCTTGCACAAGTATATTAGCCCAGCTGAAAACGGTTTGGCTGATTTGAGAAGCTATAAAATTGACCTTCGTTTTGAGCTAGTTGAGAATCTGGAGCATTACATTTGTTTGTTCTATGAAATTCTCAAAATGTGCAGAAAAAAGAGAACTTTCATGTGAAACTTGACAGTCTATACTTGTTCTTAGAAATGAAGGCTATTCCATGCGAGAGATTGCCAAGAAACTGAAGATTTCCTACAACGGTGTGTACTACTCCCTTCAGAAGAGAGCACAAACAGGCTCTAACCAGAGTAGAGAGAGAAGTGGGAGGCCCTGCTGCACATCTGAGCAACAAGACAAGTACATTAGAGTCTCTAGTTTGAGAAATCGATGCCTCACAGCTCCTCAACTGGCAGCTTCATTGAATAGTACACGCAAAACGCCAGTGTCAACTTTAACAGTGAAGAGGCGACGCCTGGATGCTGGCCTTCAGGCAAAGTGGAAAAGAAAAAAACATCTGAGACTGGCTAATAAAAGGAAAATAATATGGGCAAAAGAACAGACAATGGATAGAGGAAGATTGGAAAAAAGTTTTATGGACAGACAAATCAAAGTTTGAGGTGTTTGGATCACACAGAAGAACATTTGTAAGACGCAGAACAACTGAAAAGATGCTGGAAGAGTGCCTGAAGCCATCTGTCAAGCATGGTGAAGGTAATGTGATGGTCTGGGGTTGCTTTGGTGCTGGTAAAGTGGGAGATTTGTACAAGGTAAATGGGATTTTGAATAAGGATGGCTATCACTCCATTTTGCAACGCCATGCCATACCCTGTGGACAGCGCTTGATTGGACCTAATTTCATCCTACAACAGGACAATGACCCAAAGCACACCTCCAAATTATGCATGAATTATTTAGGGAAGAAGGAGGCAGCTGGTATTCTATATGTAATGGAGTGGCCAGCGCAGTCACCAGATCTCAACCCCATTGAGCTGTTGTGGGAGCAGCTTGACCGTATGGTACGCAAAAAGTGCCCATCAAGCTAATCCAACTTGTGGGAGGGGCTTCAGGAAGCATGGGGGGAAATTTCTCAAGATTACCTCAGCAAATTAACAGCTAGAATGCCAAAGGTCTACAATGCTGTAATTGCTGCAAAGGGAGCATTCTTTGACGAAAGCAGAGCTTAAAGGAGAAAATTTATTCTTTCAAATAAAAATCATTATTTCTAACCTTGTCAATGTCTGGACTATATTTTCGATTCATTTTGCAACTCATTTGATAAATAAAAGTATGAGTTTTCATGGAAAACACAAAATTGTCTGGGTGACCCCAAACTTTTGAATGGTAGTGTATGTACAATAAGCTCTGGCAGCATCTTAATCCTCTTTTCCAATTTAAGACCTCATGCAGACATCCATGGATCTCGGACTTCGATGCACTGATTGGCTGCAGCTGTCTCGACTCAAGCGTCACAGGTTCATATGTTTCTATGAGGCTGTCACGCTCGGATCAGGAAAGCCGCGGCCAGTCCGTGCATTAGCGGTACGTGCTCAGACCGATGTGCACAACAGTCTACATGAGCCCTAAGACCACAGCCCCTCTATCAGTATTTGCTCAGTATTGTTTCCCAGGAGTGGGTGATAAATGCAGAATTGTTGACTTGTTTCTATTATACCTTTTCTCTGATTGTTCCTCACGTGGTTTTGGTTTCCACTCCTGAGAAAGAAAATACTGACCAAATACTGATAGTGGGGCCATGGCCTAAAACTTATCGTTCATGTGTGCAGGAGAGATGGCTCTCTGCTTGCTACGGGTGGGTTTAAACCACCCGACTTGCTGCATTTAACGACTGCTGATCATCTACTTGTTTGCGGATCGGCTGTTGTTTAATAGCATATTTACACAGACAGACTGCATTTCCTATGTGCACTGAATGATCAGTATGGCTCCGTGCCCACGTTGCGTATTACAAGCGTATATGCTGCGGAATTTCCGCAGTGTAAACGCTTGTAAAACGCATGTATATCCGCACCCCGTGGTCCCCAATGGCATTCCGCAATGTCAATGCCCATGCTGCGGATTTTTCCGCAGCGTATATGCTGCGGTCAAACATCCGCAGCATGTTCATTAATTTTGCGGAAGCGCAGCAGAATCAATGTGCGGATGGTACCCAAGTCTGGATGAGAGGAGACTCTCATCCAGACCTGGGTACCAAAGAATCTGTAAAAAAAAAAGAAAAAATAAAGTTTATACTTATCTTCTGATGTTTTCCCGGTGTTTTCCCGCCGTCGCGCTGTTGTGTGAAGGACCTGCCACGTCATTGAGTCATGTGACCCGTCACATGACTCAATGATGTCACCGCAGGTCCTGCACACAACAGCGTGAGCCGCTCAAGACTCCGGACGGGGCAGAGAATGCATCGGAAAGTGAATATAAACTTTATTTTTTTTATTTTTTACCATTCTGCTTCTTTTTTTTTAACTATTACTTAGTCACACTATATAAATCCATGCCGGTTGCATGGATTTATATAGTGTGAACAAGTTGTCAAGCACTTTTCCAAGTGATGCTTAAATCACTTGGAGAAGTGCTTGATAACCCGCATGCGGAAATGCATGCAAAGACGCCTCACAAACTCTTCTACCTGGCGGGAAAACCGTATGTAAAATCCGCATGCGATTTTCCCGCCAGGGAGAAGCGTAAAAAATATGCTTCAGTTCCGCAACGTGGGCACTTAGCCTATTAGATAAAACTGCCATTTTTCTCGGCAACATCTATCATGCTTTCACAAAAGGATGCGCTGCCAAGAACGATGATTCTAGAGCAAGCTTAAAAATTATTTCACCTGACAAGCGAGCTTTTTGCTCACTCATCAGGTGATTGGCAACCTGTTTACACTGCCTGATTTTTGGGAAACAAGCGTTGCAAGGAACTCTCATGAAATTCACGATAAGGCTGTCTAACTTAAGTCTGTATACCCAATGAATGTACCTCCAAGAGTGCTGCATCTGTTTGTTTTGTTTTGCATTGCAGTATCTGATTAGATATTTCACTTTGTTAGAAACTGCTAAAGCTGAATTCACATGAATGAGTGAAATTTCGAGTTGTGATTGTGGACCTATGTGTCTGTGTGCAGCTCTGTGCGCTCATCTATATCTCATATGAATCCACATGCAAATCAGGCTGCACAGCTGAAATTACGCTTGTCTGAACTAGCAGCAATATGAGTTGGGCGTCTTAATCCATAATTTCAGAAGGATCAACTGTCTAATGCCTTTGAAATGTTTGTCCCATGCCAGGAAATGATAGTTCAACGTGCCTGATCTGGCAGTGGCTTATTCCTCTCTTCTCATTCAGAACACATGTATGCTCAACTGAGTTGAGAATGCATGTCCTGTAGAAAGTTTCTGAGTGTTCAGCTAACAGCCGTTGAAAGTGTATGGTCAGGTTAACTTTTTATCATTTATATATTACAAGAAACCGCACCGCCTGCAAATATAGCTTATCCTCCCTTTGAGTGCATTTTAGACAGCTGCTCTACCCTTGCATTGTACTATTTATCTATAAGCACAATTATTTCCTGGGTGCGGTATAAGTGAAGAGGGTTTAGATAAATAAATACAAAGCAAGTACAATAAACATGATCTATCAGTGCAGATTTATGCAGAGGGCGAGGACCCTGCCCACAAGGATTTACAATCTACTAATCTGGACATATTTTAGGAGAAGGGATTTCTTTTGTGTGCTTTGCTAAGCAATTTATAACATTTCATATTATCGATCCATGCTAAAAAGCTAAAGCAACCCTCCTTTCCCAGAGGGAGACACAGTAGGGATGGGTGTAACTGTAGTTTAACCTGAATTTTCAGGTGATGTGAGGAGTTGAATCTGAATGTCAAATAAATCTTAATTGTGCAGTAAATGTTGATTCATGACTTCTAAGCTTATAGCCTGAACATATTTCAGACACTACACATCATATCATTGCAACATTGGCAGACTGGTGAGGAGTCTTTCTGCAATATTTAGTTTTCCTTGTGAGAAAATATTCTGATTTCACATTTCTTGGACGTGAATGAAATGTAAGTCACCATGCATTGCTGGATGCTTTAATACTTTCCTGTTTGCAGGATTCCTGTACATGTTCAGAAACCTCAGTTATCCAAAGTTAATACAGTATGGCTATGTGCCCACGATGCAGAAATGCTCTGGATTTTTTCCTGAGCGTTTCTGCATCTCCCTGGCAGAAAAAACGCATGCGGATTGTACATGCAGATTGTACATGCATTTTTCCTGCCAAGGACAAGCGGATGTGAAGCGTTCTTCACTTGCATTTCCGCATTCGGGTTATCAAGCGCTTTCCAAGCGATTTTAGCATCACTTGGAAAGTGCTTGACAACTTGGTCACACTATATAAATCCATGCAAACAGCATGGATTTATATAGTGTGACTAGTGTTGAGCGATACCTTCCGATATCAGGAAATATCGTATCGGATTGGATCGGACCGATACTCAAAAAGTATCGGATATCGCCGATTCCGATACCGGAAACCAATGCAAGTCAATGGGACACTAATATCGGAATGAAAATAAACCCTTTCTTTCCTTGTAGGTTAATTCTACATGAAGTAAAACAACTAACAATAATGTAGAATGTATTATGCGAAAAGCCGGCAATTCATCAGCGGCATACACCGGTACCCGACAATTTAGAACAGAAAGAATAGAGCTTCACACATAGATTAGATAGATAGAAACATGTCAGCCACATATATATGAAGTACAGTGACAGTGTTGCTTACTGTACTTGTCATTTAGTGTAAAGGATTTATTAAAAAAAATAATAGTGTTTTCATGCACCGTCTCTTTAAAAAAGCCGGCCGGCAATTCAGCAGCGGTACCCGACAATTTATAACAGACAGAATAGAGCTTCACACATACATTAGATAGATAGAAACATGTCAGTCACATATATATGAAGTACAGTGACAGTGTTGGTTACTGTACTTGTCATTTAGTGTAAAGGATTTATTTAAAAAAATAATAGTGTTTTCATGCACCGTCTCTTTAAGAAAGCCGGCCGGCAATTCAGCATCTGTACCCGACAATTTAGAATAGAAGGAATAGAGAATTATACATAGATTAGATAGATAGAAACATGTCAGTCACATATATATGAAGTACAGTGACAGTGTTGATTACTGTACTTGTCATTTAATGTTAAAATAAAGGATTTATTTAAAAAAAAATTGGCGTGGGGTTCCCCTTAATTTTAGTCTCTAGCGGAGGTTAAGCAGACAGCTGGGGCAGATGTTTGAAGCCTGGGAAGGGGGTAATACCCACGGAGCTTCCCAGGCTACTAATATCAGCCCCCAGCTGAATACATAGCCTTTACTAGCTATTAAAATGGGGGACCCCCCCCAAAAAATGACGTGGGGTCCCCCCTAATTTAATAGCTAGCAAAGGCTAGGCAGACAGCTGGGGGCTGATATTAATAGCCCAGGAAGGGAGCCATGAATATTGGCCCCCTCCCAGGCTAGAAACACCAGCCGTCAGCCGCCCCAGAAATGGCGCATCCATAGGATGCGCCAATTCTGGCACTTAGCCTTGCTCTTCCACGCTGCTCTGGTGCGGTGGCAGGGGGTAATAGGGCTGGGGTTGATGTCAGCTTATAATGCCAGCTGACATCAAGCCCAGGTTAGTAATGGAGAGGCGTCTATAAGACACCCCCATTACTAACCCCATAGTCAAAGTTAAAAAAAAAAACACAAACACCCAGAATAAAGTCCTTTAATTGAAATAAACACACAATTCTTTATTGTTCTAAATTAAACCATACTTACCATCACGCCCATTCCAGCTGAAGCCAACGATCTCCTGCAATAAAAGAAAAATAATAAAGCAACCTCATCCTTACCTTTCCATGGTTCCCAGGACAGCTCCAGCTCTGCTACATCGAGATGACAGGCTGGACCGCAGCAGAACGCTGCCATCCAGCCTGTCATCCCGCGGACACTGAGAAGCGCAGGCATGCTTGCGCTCCTCAGTGTCTCTCTGTGACGGCATCCAGATGAGCCGACAATGAACTCGGCTCACCTCATGCACGTCACTGACAGCGTGGGAGAATTCTCCTGCACTCAGCGCTTCAGCGTGAGAATTTTCCCACGCTGTCAGTGACGTGCATGAGGTGAGGTCATGTCCAATGAACTCAGCTCACCTCATGCACGTCACTGACAGCGTGGGAGAATTCTCTCCCTGAAGCGCTGAGTGCAGGAGAATTCCCCCCCGCTGTCAGTGACGTGCATGAGGTGAGCTGAGTTCATTGGACATGACCTCACCTCATTCACGTCACTGACAGCGTGGGAAAATTCTCCTGCACTCAGCGCTTCAGCGTGAGAATTTTCCCACGCTGTCAGTGACGTGCATGAGGTGAGCCGAGTGTTATGTTCTGCTACCAAAGCTAAGGAAAGAGAGGAGATCTGTCCCTACTATAGGACTCAGCTGAATCCCTACGATGTAACAGGGAACCTGATCCTGCGATCAGACCTGCTAAAGTCCTAATCTAGTCTGTACGGAGACCTATAGATGTGGGGAGGGAATCCCTACAAGTACTAAGGACTGGGAGGAATATGGGACACCTCCTAACAGAAATAGTAGCAGACAGACGAACAAACAAAATAGATAGAACATAGAGGTCCGTAGACCAAGCAAACTAACAGAGCAAGATACAGAGCACAGGCTAGCTAGAAAGTAGATATACAATGAAGTCCAGCAAAGCCAGAAGGGCGGAGCAGGATTAAATAGGCCAACAAGGTCATGTGACCAGCAAAGGAAAAAAAACCTAAGAGCAAGGTTCTAACAGTACCCCCCCTTCTAAGAGGATCCTCCGGATCCCCTAGGACCAGGCTTATCAGGAAATCTCCTGTGAAACGCTCTGATAAGTCTGGACGCGGAAACATCATCTGACCTCACCCAAGAGTTATCCTCGGGTCCGAAACCTTTCCAGGCCACAAGATACTGCAAACTACCTCTATACCGTCTAGAGTCAAGGATGCGAGAAATTTCATATTCCCCGTCCTCCACCACCGGAGGAACAGAGGCAGAGGCGTCACCATCCGACACAACAGCTTTTTTTAACAGAGAGACATGAAAGACCGGATTAATTCTCCAGGAGGTAGGAACCTCCAACCTAACAGCAGATTGGTTGACAACCTGAAGCACCTTAAAGGGCCCTACAAACTTGGGACCCAATTTCTTAGAAGGAATCCTCAACCGCAGATTCCTAGAGGACAACCAAACCATGTCACCAACAGCGAACAAAACCTCCTGTCGTTTCCTATCAAAGTAGTCTTTAGATTTTCTGTTGGCCTCCTGAAGATTACCACGCACATCCGTCCAAACTCTCTCCAAATCACCGGAAAAATTCTCCTCCTCAGGCACGGCAGATCCCAACTTGGAGAACGACCCAAACGACGGATGTCTCCCAGAACAACAAAAAAAAGGCGAACAACCAGCAGAAGAAGATGTATGATTGTTCAGAGCAAATTCGGCAAGTGGCAGAAACTCAGACCACCCCTCTTGATTGTCTGCCACAAAACAACGCAAGAACTGCTCAACATCCTGGTTTTTCCTTTCTGTCTGGCCATTAGATTCAGGATGATATCCGGACGAAAACGACAAATGAATTCCCAACCTGTCACAAAAGGCACGCCAAAAACGAGCCACGAACTGAGGACCCCTATCAGAAACAATGTCAGTAGGAACGCCATGAAGTCTGACAATTTCCTTGACAAAGGCCTTAGCGAGAGTTTTAGCGCAGGGCAGTTTGACGAAGGGAACCAAGTGACACATCTTGCTAAAACGGTCCACGACCACCCAGATGACAGTAAAACCCTCAGAGGGGGGAAGGTCAGTTATAAAGTCCATAGCCAAATGTGTCCAAGGAGCACTGGGGACCTCCAAAGGACAAAGTAACCCCGCAGCAGGAGTATGTGAGGACTTAGATCTAGCACATATAGTACATTGGCGCACCCACTTAATGACTTCCTTCTGCCATCCAGGCCACCAAAAACTGCGACCCACCAGTCTCTTGGTCTCAGAGATTCCGGGATGACCTGCCAACCGAGATTCGTGACACTCAACAAACAAATCTCTCCTAAAGGTCCCAGGCACAAACAACCTCCCATGAGGAGTGTTAGATGGGGCATTCTCCTGAGCTTTAAGAATCTCATCTTCCAAAACGGAGTCTAAAGCAGCAATCACAACACCTTCTTGTAAAATGTTTTCCTCTTTCTCAGCACCGACTATGGGAGAAAAACTGCGAGACAAGGCATCCGCCTTAACATTCTTAGTACCAGGGATGTAAGTAACGGAGAAATTAAACCGCGAGAAAAACAGTGCCCACCTAGCCTGACGGGCATTCAGGCGCTTGGCAGCATCAAGATATATCAGATTTTTATGATCCGTAAGAACCTGAACGGGAAATTCCGCACCTTCCAAGAAGTGGCGCCAGTGTTCAAATGCGAGTTTAATAGCCAATAATTCCCGATTACCAATATCGTAATTCAATTCAGTCTCCGAAAATTTTTTTGAAAAAAAGGCACAGGGATGTAATCCATCCCCGTTATCCTGAGACAATACTGCGCCAACCCCCACAGAGGAAGCATCAACCTCAACCAAAAACGGCCTAGTAACATCAGGCTGCATAAGGATGGGAGCAGAGGTGAACCTCTCCTTGAGATACACAAAAGCTTCAATGGCCTCAGAAGACCACTGAACCGCATCAGCACCTTTCCTGGTGAGATCAGTCAGAGGTTTGACAATACTAGAAATTTTTTTTATGAATTTTCTATAGTAATTGGCGAAACCCAAAAACCTCTGTATCGATTTCAAACCAATAGGCCTAGGCCATTCCTGCACAGCCTGAACCTTAACCGGATCCATCTCAAAACCTTTGCTGGAGATAATGTAGCCCAAAAAACTAATTCTCTGTACAGCGAACTCACATTTCTCCAGCTTAGCAAAAAGCGAATTGTCCATTAATAACTGTAATACCTCACGCACGCTCCGCCAATGAGACTCCAGATCTGGCGAATAAATCAAAATGTCATCCAAATACACAACCACATTTTTACCGATCAAAGGTCTAAGGATGTCATTAATCAGATTCTGAAAAAATGCAGGAGCATTAGTAAGACCAAAAGGCATAACCAGATTCTCAAAATGACCCACAGGAGTGTTAAAAGCAGTCTTCCATTCATCACCCTCCTTCATGCGCAACAGATTGTATGCCCCCTTAAGGTCAATTTTAGAGAACCACTTGGCCCCCATTAACTGGTTAAACAGATCAGGAATCAATGGCAGTGGGTAAGGATTGCGTACCGTAATTTTGTTAATCTCACGAAAATCCAGACAAGGACGTAAACCGCCGTCCTTTTTTTTTACAAAAAAAAATCCAACCGCCACAGGAGACTTAGAGGGCCTAATGTGACCGGCGGCCAAACTTGTCTGTATGTATTCCTCCAAAGCCTTCCTCTCAGGAATAGTAAGGTTAAATAAACGACTTTTAGGAAGAATCGCTCCAGGGACAAATTCAATAGAACAATCATAGTCTCTATGGGGAGGCAAAACCTGCGATTCTTTCTCAGAAAAAACTCTCCAAAAATCCTGAATAGGAACAGGCAATTCTCCCCTATCCAAAGCTGCAATACGCCCGTTACAACACTTGTCATAACATTTATGGCTCCAGGATTTAATTTCACTGGTAGACCAATCCAGTACAGGATTGTGAAATTTTAACCAGGGCAAACCCAATATTACTGGAGAAGGCAAGTTATTCAACACTACCAAATCCAATTTCTCATGGTGAACACCATTAATAGTGAGAGGAAATTCACTGACCTTGAGAGTAATATTCTTCAAAGGGGAGCCATCCACAGAAACCACAGCAATGGGGGATGATAAAGGTTCAGGTTTTAAATTGAGTTTTTCCACGAATCCCCCATCAATTACATTCAGTGTAGACCCGCAATCAACAAACACCCGAAATTCCATTAATTTTTCCTGAGCAATCGTGGAAGCAGCTAAAAATATACCCTTGGAATTTAAACAGGCAATACGGGCGTGACTGACCATTTTTTTTTCTTTCTTCATACGAAGCTCACAGCCTTTAATCAAATGACCAGATTTTCCGCAATAGAAGCACAAGCCTTCCGAAAAACGACGGTCTTTTTCTTGAGAGCGAGGTGCCACCGATCCAATCTCCATCGGTTCACCACTGTTAGTACACACATTATCATAACCAGAAACTGACATAGCAGAGGATTTGCTCTCATTAACCCTAGCACGCAGTCTTCTATCCACCCGTATAGCTAATTGCATAGCCTGTTGCAAATCCTCAGGTGTAGGATAAGCAATTAGCAGGTCTTTAACCCTTTCACTGAGCCCAGCAAGAAATAGACTTTTCAGAGCAGAATCGTTCCACCCTGTTTGAGTGGACCAACGACGAAAATGAGTACAATATTTTTCGACATTACCTGATCCTTGTTTTAAACGTCTCAACTCAGTCTCAGCTGATGCCACACGGTCAGGATCATCATATAATAGTCCTAAAGCAGAAAAAAAAACTATCCACTGATCTGAAGCATGTATCACTAGGTTGCAAAGAAAAGGCCCACTCCTGAGGCTCTTTGCGCAAAAGTGACATTATGAACCCAACGCGCTGGGATTCATCCCCAGAGGACTTGGGTCTCAAACGAAAATACAATAAGCAAGCATTTTTAAATGAAAAAAATTCTCGATGTTCACCAAAAAATAAATCCGGCAAACATACCTTAGGCTCCAAGAAATATGCTCCAGGACAGTTACTCACGTGCTGACGGAGCTCGGCCACTTCCAGAGAGAGTCCCTGCAGGTGTTTAGCCAAATCCTGAACCGACACCATGATGGAACAAAAATAAAAAAAAAAAAAAAAAATCTTTCCTTAGAGAATTTGCAGGCTGGACTTACTGTTATGTTCTGCTACCAAAGCTAAGGAAAGAGAGGAGATCTGTCCCTACTATAGGACTCAGCTGAATCCCTACGATGTAACAGGGAACCTGATCCTGCGATCAGACCTGCTAAAGTCCTAATCTAGTCTGTACGGAGACCTATAGATGTGGGGAGGGAATCCCTACAAGTACTAAGGACTGGGAGGAATATGGGACACCTCCTAACAGAAATAGTAGCAGACAGACGAACAAACAAAATAGATAGAACATAGAGGTCCGTAGACCAAGCAAACTAACAGAGCAAGATACAGAGCACAGGCTAGCTAGAAAGTAGATATACAACGAAGTCCAGCAAAGCCAGAAGGGCGGAGCAGGATTAAATAGGCCAACAAGGTCATGTGACCAGCAAAGGAAAAAAAACCTAACAGCAAGGTTCTAACACCGAGTTCATTGGACATGACCTCGGCTCATCTGGATGCCGTCACAGAGAGACACTGAGGAGCGCAAGCATGCCTGCGCTTCTCAGTGTCTGCGGGATGACAGGCTGGATGGCAGCGTTCTGCTGCGGTCCAGCCTGTCATCTCGATGTAGCAGAGCTGAAGCTGTCGTGGGAACCATGGAAAGGTAAGGATGAGGTTGCTTTATTATTTTACTTTTATTGCAGGAGATCGTTGGCTTCAG
Organism: Phyllobates terribilis; assembly: GCF_046119375.1. NCBI lineage: Eukaryota > Metazoa > Chordata > Amphibia > Anura > Dendrobatidae > Phyllobates > Phyllobates terribilis. The sequence goes on from NW_027362761.1 coordinate 307,331,176, forward strand.
CTGGAATGGGCGTGATGGTAAGTATGGTTTAATTTAGAACAATAAAGAATTGTGTGTTTATTTCAATTAAAGGACTTTATTCTGGGTGTTGTGTTTTTTTTAAATACTTTACTAGAAATTCATGGTGGTCATGTCTAATATTGGCGTGACCCCATGAATTTTGGGCTTAGGGCCAGCTGATAATGCCAAGCTGGCCTTAACCCCTTTATTACCCAGTGAGCCACCGCACCAGGGCCCTGGATGAGTTGGGTACAGCGCCAGAAGATGGCGCTTCTATGAACGCGCCATTTTCTGGGGCGGCTGCGGACTGCAATTTGCAGCGGGTGGGGCCCAGAAAGCTTGGGTCTCCCTGCGCTGCAGATTCCAGTCCCCAGCTGCCTAGTTGTACCTGGCTGGACACAAAAATAGGGCGAAGCTCCACGTATTTTTTTTTAAATTATTTCATGAAATTCATGAAATAATTAAGAAAAAAAGGGCTTCTCTATATTGTTTAGTCCGGCCAGGTACAAATAGGCAGCTGGTGGTTGGGGGCAGCCTGTTCCTGCCTGCTGTACCTGGCTGGACACAAATATAGTGCGAAGCCCCACGTCAATTTTTTTTTAATTATTTCATGAAATAATTTTTTTAAAAAAGGGCTTCCCTATATTGTTGTGTCCGGCCAGGTACAAATAGGCAGCTGGTGGTTGGGCGCAGCCCGTTCCTGCCTGCTGTACCTGGCTGGACACAAATATAGGGCGAAGCCCCACATCAATTTTTTTTTAATTATTTCATGAATTTCCTGAAATAATTAAAAAAATTGACGTGGGGCTTCGCACTATATTTGGGTCCAGCCCGGTACAGCAGGCAGGAACGGGCTGCCCCCAACCACCAGCTGCCTATTTGTACCTGGCCGGACACAACAATATAGGGAAGCCCTTTTTTTCTTTATTATTTCATGAATTTCATGAAATAATTAAAAAAAAAATACGTGGGGCTTCTCCCTATTTTTGTGTCCAGCCAGGTACAACTAGGCAGCTGGGGGATGGAATCTGCAGCGCAGGGAGGCCCAAGCTTTCTGGGCCCCCCCCCCCGCTGCAAATTGCAGTCCGCAGCCACCCCGGAAAATGGCGCGTTCATAGAAGCTGGATGCTGTACCTGGCTGGCATACAAAAATATAGCAAAGCCCACGTCAAAATTTTTGGGAAAAATTAATTAAAAAATAAATAATAATTTAAGGACTGCATCTTTATTAACTCCTCAAATGTCATTTAGTGTTAAAATAAAGTATTTATTTAAAAAAATAATTGGCGTGGGATCCCCCATAATTTTAGTCTCTAGCGGAGGTTAAGCAGACAGCTGGGGCAGATGTTTGAAGCCTGGGAAGGGGGTAATACCCACGGAGCTTCCCAGACTACTAATATCAGCCCCCAGCTGAATACCTAGCCTTTACTAGCTATTAAAATGGGGGACCCCCCCAAAAAAATGACGTGGGGTCCCCCCTATTTTAATAGCTAGCAAAGGCTAGGCAGACAGCTGGGGGCTGATATTAATAGCCCAGGAAGGATGCCATGAATATTGGCCCCCTCCAAGGCTAGAAACACCAGCCGTCAGCCGCCCCAGAAATGGCGCATCCATAGGATGCGCCAATTCTGGCACTTAGCCTCGCTCTTCCACGCTGCCCTGGTGCGGTGGCAGGGGGTAATAGGGCTGGGGTTCATGTCAGCGCCAGCTGCCATGAAGCCCAGGTTAGTAATGATGGGCGTCTATAAGACACCCCCATTACTAACCTACAAAGTGTTAAAAAGAAAAAACACACTACACCAAGAAAAAAATAATTAATTTGAAATAAAACACACAATTTTATTTAATTCTTAGTTTACTAAAAAAAAAAAATAGTTACCTGTCCACATTCCTGCGCTGATCTCCCATGCACAGCTGTCACATCTGGAGATGGTGACAGCTGTGCATGGCTGCTGTAAGCTCACACTGCCGGGAACACGTCTGCTCCCGGCAGCGGGAGCCCCTGACTGAGGTCACCGGAGTGCATTCAGGCAGCGCAGCTCCGGAGACCTCCTTTACGGCACTGCTGTACCGTGGGAATTTCTCACGATACAGCAGGGCCGTAAAGGAGCTGACCGGAGCAGCGCTGCCTGAACTCCGGTGAACCCGCTTATGCAATGACGGGGCTGCTTTACGGCCCCATCATTCTAGCGGCGGCAGCGGTTCAGAGCGGTCACATTCTATGTGGCTGCTCTGAACTGGAGATCTTCGTGGGACACTCGAGGACTACTACGGAGGGGTAAGGATAAGGTTGTGGTTTATTATTTTATATTTTATTACAGGAGATCGATGGCTTCGGGGAATTAGGTGTCTAGGTGAGTATAGGTGTAGTTTTTTATTTTTTACTTTATTTTAGGTGGCGATCGGCGGGGACAGGTAATGTATGAACTAATTTATTGTAGGCAACCACTGGCCACCAATGACATGTATTTAAAATTTATTGGGGACACAGTAGGGCAATTTAAATAGCAGGATCAGGCTGATGGGAACTACTGCTCCCATCGAGCTGATCCTGCTGGCACGAGTGGACGGGGGACAGACATAGGCCGATGGGAGTAGTGTCACATCGGCCTATGTCTGCCTGCACGCACACACCCGCTGACATCGCACAGACACCGCACACAACCGCAGACACCGCGCACACATCGCACACACCCGCACACATCGCACAGACACAGCGCACACCCGCACACACTCGCAGACATCGCACAGACACCGCGCACACCCGCACACATCGCACAGACACCGCGCACACCCACACACATCGCACAGACACAGCGCACACCCGCACACAGTCGCAGACATCGCACAGACACCGCGCACACCCGCACACACTCGCACAGACATCGCGCACACCCGCAGACATCGCACAGACACCCACACACACCAATCATGATGTGTCTGATCGTCTGGGAGGTGAGGCTGACCTGTGCGGCCGTGGGAAAGTTCATGTCAGTTCATGCAATGCAGTCAAACATGAGCTCACATGAGCCCTCTGAGGGCACCGCGGCGACTTCAAATGAACAGCTGATCAGCATCACCTGATACCTCAGCTGTTCATTTGAAATAACCGGCGGGAAAGCGCAGCACAGAACGGGAAAGCCGGCGGTGAAGTCTTTTCATTGCCGGCTTCCCCGCCCGGGTCCTTCGCTCCCCGCTCCTTGGTGCTGCGCTCCCCGCCCGGTCCTAACTTACGATCGGGATGGGAGGTGGCGAGGGAAGCGGAGGATCGGGGTGGGAGACTGCGGGGAAGCAGTATGGGGCTGTGTGATTGTTTAAAAGCCGGCGGCTTTTTACCGCCCGCCGGCTTTTAAACAATCAGGAGAATTCTCTCACGCTGGGATGGCATTCTGATGACAGGCTGGATCTCAGCTGAGCGCTGCCACCCAGCTTGTCATCCTTCAGAGACACTGCAGAGCGCAGGCATTATGGGAACTTCCGATTCCGGTATTCGATATCGTAAAAGTATCGGAATTAAGCATCGGAATTCCGATACCGCGAATATCGGCCGATACCCGATATTTCAGTATCGAAATGCTCAACACTAAGTGTGACCCGAGAGGATGGTAAAAAATTAAAAAAATATATATATACTTACCTTCCAATGGCCCCCGCAGTCTTGCTTCACTCCGTCCTGGCTTGCTGGCAGCTCGCGGTACACTGAAGGACCTGCCGACGTCAGCGTCGCGTGACCCGTCACATGAATAGATGACGTCAGCGCAGGTCCTTGAGTCCACCACGATCTGCCGGCAAGAGAAGACAAGGAGACCAGGGGCCATCAGAAGGCAAACATAATATTTATTTATTTCTTATTTTATTCTTTTTTTTTTACAGCTACTATGGTACCCGGGTCAGGAGGAGAGCTTCCTCTCCTCCAGACCCAGGTACCATCCGCACATTGAAATGCATGTATTAAGCATGTACAGATGCAGTGATGCGGAATCCAAGCGTTCCAATGCAAGTCAATGGCGGCGAAAACGCAGCGTTTCCGCAAAATAATTGGTAGTGCTGCGTTTTTTTCCGCAATGATAACCCGCAGCGGAAATTTCCGCAGCATGTGCACAGCACATGCGGATTATCATTGGGGAACATAGCAGACCTTCTACCAAGCATTTTTTAAGCGTTTTTGCAGCTGCGGAAACGCTTAAAAAACGCATCGTGGGCACACAGCCTAATGGAATGTAGGGGGTACAGCTGCAGTTTCTACACAAGGCATGTAAGGGGCTGTAAAAATGCAAAAAAAGCAGATTAGGCTAAGAATGCCATGTGCTTGTGCATATAAGGCTATGTGCGCATGATGCCTTTTAAACTCTGGCCAACCTGCTGAGTCTTTCAAGCATAAGATGTCTCAGACAACTCAGGCTTTTTTCCTAGAAGCACCTTTTTTTTTGCTTCCTGAGTGTTTTTCCGATTGTTTTGGCCACCAGCGTTTTTTTTTTTAAGGGTTTTGCCATGATTTTTTGTGATGTAGTTTTTACTGTCGTTTTCTGGTACTGTTTTTCACTGCATTGAATAACGAAGAAGGTGCTTATGTGGCACCCCAGGGGTCTGGTCTCCACAGTAATAGCAATGTTATGTCTGAAAGCAGGTGGGAGGTCTCTTGGTCAGGAATCCTATGCATGCCACACCTCCTGCCCAGTCCTGGGAGGGGAAGAACTTCCCCTATATAAAACTGGGGCTGGGGCAGGGTTAGAGAGAAGAAGAGTAGAGAAGAAGAGGAGCAGCTTAGGAAATAAAGATCAGGAGCTCAGTGGGAGCAGTGCTAAAAAGAATCAGGGGCTGGCAGCTGAAGAGCTCGCCCTGATTGAACAGTTACCACCGGACCCGGAGTCCGAGGCTGTGGGGATTAACCTTGACCCAGCAGCAGAAACCGACCGGCAGGGGATTTCAGGTCCTCTGGCCAAGAAACCCGAAGGCACGGTCACACGCGTGGGACCAGCACCGCCGTCGTGGAGCGGAAGCCACTAGAAGGCCCCGAGTCACCGGCCATACGGGTGAGCACCACACGGTACACTCAGGGACGTGGGCTACTTTTACCCGCCTCTAGCAAGGTAGCCAGAAGAGTACAGTTAGTTGGGGAGGCCTACAACTCCGCCTGGCCAAGGGGGATCCCATCTGCTCAAGGACTGACCAGGCCCCGACCGCTAGCCAGTACTCCGGGAGGGTCTATCTTTGTCACCAGTAAAGACCCTGAACTACACCGCATTGTCTCTGAGTGATTCCTGCTACCCCCATCATCCACGTCGGCTGCCCTGAGGCCATACCCCTCCCATTGGGGGTTATACCATCCACGCTGCACCATCCTTCCACCGGCCTCAGCGGTCTGCCCTGCAGCGGCGGCTCCATAGCTGCATTCAACGGGTGGCGTAGTCGTCCTACATCTACTGCTAATACACCGCCACTTAGTCTGACACCCTGGGCACGGACCGGGTCACCGCCACAAGGACTACTACCCCTATCCAGATCCGGCTCCAGGTATCCCTTGAACATGGCCCAGGGGGCGCGTCAGCTTTTGGCGTAGTCGGCAGGATCTCGTGCCCGCAACCACCGGGTACTGCGTGCCTGAAAAAAGAGACTTTTAAACTTACCTGTGGTGAAGATTCCCGCCATCCGGCGCCATCTTCAGCCTTCTTCCCGTCATCGGTGAAGATTCCCGCCATCCGGCGCCATTTTCAGCCTTCTTCCCGCCTTCCGTGGAGTTTTCCCGCCGTTGGACGCCATCTTGAAGACGCTGCGCGGGAAGAAGAGGGGCGTGGACTCCAAAAGCGCGCGAGAACTGAAGCCCCGCCTCACGTCCAGACGTCGCGTAAGGTCCTGGAAGGAGCCCAGCAGACGTTGACGTCACAGGAGCGCAACGGAAGGTCCTCAACCCTGACGATCCACTGCGGAGCCGCGGCCTACGGAAGAGGATCATCGCAAGGTAGGCCACGGTCCACTAGGGGGGAGGAAGATGTCGGATACGGAGGAGAGCTTCACTGCCTCAACCCCCGCCAGCGCCAGCGCTGCTGCAGTCATGCCTTTTACCATGCCCTATATCCCGGGAGCAGCCTGGCTACCCCAGTACTCAGGGGAGTCACATACCCTGAATGACTTTAGAGAAAAGCTGGATAGCCTCTTCCAGGTGTACCCCCTCACAGAAGAGCAAAAAGTGAGCATCCTGGTGGCCCAACTAACCGGGGCAGCCCAAAGGGAGGTAAAGTCCTGGCCACCTGGGAGGAGGACTGTCGCGGGGATACTAACCCGGCTGAGGGACACCTTTGATACCCGCACCTCAGCCGAGATTAAGCTTAAATTCTATGGGTGCAAGCAGCGAGCACATGAGAGTATAAGGGACTATGCACTAAACCTACAAGAGGCCCTGAGAGCCATTAAGCAGACCGACCCCGACAGCGTGGGAAACGAGGACAGGCTGTTGACCGAACAATTTATAGAGGGACTATATTGCAATGTCCACCGAACCCAGTTGCGGGCCATAGCCTTACAGGATCCTCATCTGGACTTTGCACAGTTCAAGGACAGAGCCATCCGGGTGCTCCGAGAACCGGCACCGGGTGGCGTTGTGACCCACAGGCGCCCAGCTATCACTTACCACCAGGAGGCGGCGCCCTTGTCGGCAGGGCCTGTGGGGGCTGATGCGCAGGCTTTGAACAATGACCCGGCTCCAGACCTGCACCATCAGGTCCAAGAGCTAGCTAAAAGCGTTGCTGCGCTAACCCGAACTGTGCAGTCTTTACAGGTTTCCACTCCAGGGAAGATCCATCTGGCATCCGGACCGGAGGATATCCCGTGGCGTCGACCAAGGAGGACCCCACCGGCCAGAGGAAGACCCAGCGACCGATACAACGAGGACGGACAACCCATCTGCCGCCGCTGCAATCAACCCGGACATATGGCAAGGTACTGTCCTTTAAACTGGCACAACCTGGGGTAGAGGGCCAACCCCCAGGAAAAAGATCACCAGGCCCATCGAACTGGCGCGACAAATATGTGGGAGGACGTCCAGTCTTGCCTGTGGTACTGGATGGCATTCCTATGAGTGCCCTACTGGACACCGGGTCACAGGTCACCACCATCCCGTACGTGCTCTTCAAGCAGTACTGGAATGACTCGGATATAACCCGCTACCCTGACGACGACTTGAGTATCATTGCCAGCAATGGTCAACCCGTGCCGCAGATCGGATTTAAAGAAATGACCATTAAAATCGGTAGAGTCGAACTGGCAGCACAGGGACTGATCATTGTGGACATTGACAAGCGCGAGAGTCACCCAAAGATAACTCTAGGAACTAATGTGATTGAAAATTGTCTTGCAGAGGTGATTTTCATTTTACAGCAGGTTGCCAAGAACGCCAGCTCCGGCCAGCAGCGAGTGCTCCAGAAAGAGATCCGGGCACTGATGCGACGGCAACAAGTGGAACTCTCCGGCGGTGAGATTGGTAGCGTAAGAATGTGTGACCCTTTCCCTATTGCCATACCCCCGAAAAGTGAAATGATGATTTGGTGCCGGGCAGCTATTGGTCTGAGAGATAGAGATTACCAGGCCATGGTAGAGCCAGTCTACTCAGACAGTAGGCCCACCATTTTGACAGCCCGGGGGGTAGTTGATGTACGCCATGGGAGGGTACCCGTTCGCATAATAAATATTGGGAAAAGGGAAGTATACCTGCCCCGGTATGCTACGCTAGCCAAATTATATACTATCAACCAAAATTCTATACAGTCTGTGGAACCCTTGCCTCCATCTCATCCGGAGGAAGGTAACGGCTCTGAGAAAATAATGGAGGATTGGTGTCAGCAACTACATTTGGGTACTGACTCCACTCCCTCCCACCAGAAACAGGGAGTCTACCGGGTGGTTCAAGAGTACGAGAGAGTGTTTAGTAAACACCCGTTAGACTTCGGGCGAGTCAAGGTGGTAGAACACCACATCCCCAGGGGAGACCATCCTCCCATAAAAAAGAGGTATCGACCCGTACCCCCTGCACACTACCAACACGCCAAGGGGATGCTTAGAGACATGAAGGAGGCTGGGGTAATCAGGGATAGCTGTAGCCCCTGGGCAGCTCCACTAGTCTTGGTCAAAAAGAAAGACAACACCATGAGAATGTGTGTAGATTACCGGAAAATTAACCGTATCACACACAAGGATGCGTACCCCTTACAAAGAATAGAGGAGTCTTTGGCTGCTTTAAAATCTGCTAACTTCTTCTCCACCTTGGATCTCACTAGCGGGTACTGGCAGGTTCCTGTAGCAGAGGCGGATCGGGAGAAGACCGCATTCACCACCCCGATGGGACTTAGCGAGTTTACCTGCATGCCGTTTGGACTCTGCAACGCACCAGGAACCTTCCAGCGATTGATGGAGTGCTGTCTGGGACACCGGAACTTTGAGACGGTCCTGTTATACCTGGACGATGTCATCGTCTACTCCAAGACCTACGAGGACCACCTGAAGCACCTGGCGGAAGTGTTTGAAGCTCTGGCAAGTTACGGCCTAAAGGTGAAACCTTCCAAGTGTCACCTCCTGAAACCAAAGGTGCAGTACCTGGGGCACGTGGTGAGTGCTGACGGAGTGGCTCCCGACCCTGATAAGATCACCGCAATCAAGGAATGGCCAAGCCCCTCCAGCGTAAAGGAAGTGAGGCAGTTCCTCGGGTTGGTAGGCTACTACCGAAGGTTCATACCCGGTTTCACCAAAAAGGCAGCTCCTATGCAGGACCTCCTGATAGGCCAGTCCAGGAAGGCCAAGAACCAGAAGCCGCCCTTCAGATGGGAGAAGCTGGAAGAAGAGTCCTTCCGCCAGCTGAAGATGGCCCTCACGGGGGATGAAATCCTGGCGTACCCTGATTATAGCCAACCCTTTATCCTCTACACCGACGCCAGTAACATCGGGCTAGGAGCCGTACTATCCCAGATCCAGCAGGGGAAAGAACGGGTAATTGCTTACGCCAGCCGAAAACTGCGACCCACCGAAAGAAACCCTGAGAATTACAGCTCATTTAAGCTAGAGTTCCTGGCAGTGGTGTGGGCAGTCACCGAACGCTTTAAGCACTACCTCGCTTCTTCCCGGTTCACCGTGTACACGGATAACAACCCGTTGACACACCTGGACACTGCAAGACTCGGTGCCCTAGAGCAGAGATGGATGGCCCGCTTGTCCAACTATGAGTTTACAATCAAATACCGGGCAGGACGCTCCAATACCAACGCAGACGCCCTGTCCAGGATGCCAAACCTACCGGACGTAGGGGAAGATTCAGAGGAACTGGAAGAAGTTGAGCTCCCCGCGTTCCACCGTCATGGGACTATCCAGTATTCCCACCGTGTAAGAAGTAAGCAAACCGCTACGTTGAACCCCTTACCTCACTACAACTGGGTGGAGACGCAAGACAGTGACCCTGCCGTCCGTCTGGTAAAGGAGATGCTGACTCGGCCAGATGCACGCCTTGACCCAGACGCTCCGGAGGAAGCCAAGCAACTGTGGGCTGAGAAGAGTCGACTGTTCCTTTACAAGGGAAAGTTGTGCCGCAGAATGGTTAACTCCCGGACGCATGAACTAATCTGGCAAGTAGTGGTGCCAAGAAGAGACGCAGCTATGGTGATGGAGGCATACCACGACGGAGCTGGGCATTTCGGATGGAAGAAGCTGGAGTTCCTGCTGCGCGGGCGGTTCCATTGGGTAGGCATGAGAGGAACCATCGAGAGGTGGTGCAGAGACTGTGGCCCATGCAACTTAAGAAGGAGGGACCGTGCCAGCCAGAAGACTCCCCTGCGGTCCATCATCACCAGACAGCCGTTGGAACTGGTAGCCTTGGATTATGTAAAACTGACCCCCAGCAGAAGTGGCTACGTCTACGCGTTAACCATCGTGGATCACTACTCCCGGTTCTTGGTTGTCGTCCCCGTCAAGGATTTAACGGCTCACACAGCAGCTAGAGCCTTCCAGCAGCACTTCTGCCGTCCGCATGGATACCCGGAGCAGGTACTGACGGACCAGGGGCCTGCCTTTGAAGCGGAGGTCTTCCAGGAGTTCTGCACCCTGTATGGATGCCGGAAGATAAGAACAACACCCTATCACCCGCAAACTAATGGACTTTGTGAGAAAATGAACCAGGTGGTGATAGATCTCCTGAAAACATTGCCCCTGGAGGAACGCAGTCTGTGGCCTGAGAAGCTGCCCGACCTGGTGGACTTATACAACCACATCCCTGTAGGTTCCACCAACTGTACCCCGGCTTACCTAATGAGGGCAAGACCTGGTAAGCTTCCTGTTGATCTGGAGATGGGAGTCCTGACACCCGAGGACACTTCACCAGAAGCCAACTGGGACACAGAGAGGCAGCAGCAGTACCGAAAAGTACAGGAGAGCGTGGAGCGTAGTCTCTGTCAAGCTAGGGAAAGACAAGAGAAAACTTACAACCAGTATGCTCCCGCTGTTCCCCTGGTGCCCGGAGAGCAGGTCTTGAAGAGGAAAAGACGGCTCCACAAGTTGGACGACCAATGGGAGAAGGACCCGTACACCGTACTGCCCTCAAGCCTCGACAACCCAAAGATCTGTACAATCAGTAAAGACGGAGGGGAAACCACAGCCATTGTATCCCGGGATCACCTAAAGAAGTGTCCCGAACAGCTACGGAACCCTGAAGAGGAACAAGAGGACCCTCGACCCGTAGAGGAAAGGGAAGATATGGTTAGTACTGTGCTCGGAGACTTCCCTCGGTCTTGGACTCAAGTCAATGGTGCTGTTGTGGTACCCGTCCTCACGTTCCTCCAACCAGCATCCCAAGTGCCTACGAAGACACAGGAAGAACTGGAAGAACAGCCGGTCCAGGAGGCAGAAGGCCCCACACAAGCAGACCAGGAAAATCAACCCTCTGCTTATAGTGAGCCTGCCGTACCCCTAGTGAGCCAAAGAGTCCGTAGACGGCTGCCCAGTTTACCCTTGACAGCTCCTATACCCTGTAGCTCAGGACCAATCAACCAGCTCCGTAGGTCCACTAGGGTCACTAGAGGCCAGCTGCCCATACGGTGGAGGTTCTAAATGTTCAAGCTATTTTATTAATGTTTACCTGTTTATTGTTGCTTGTGTATAATTATGTGTTTCTAGTTATTTATAGGAGTCTTTGGTGGATTTACCGGGAATCCTTTGTACATATGTTGGAGCGTAACCCAGGACGGACTGAAAGACTGTTAAGGACTCGGGGCATGACAGACCCCTACCTGGTTACGTCTCCCTGTGTTGGTGAAATGGACACCCTTGTTTTCCTCAAAAGTTACACCTGGTTGCGGACACGCCGTGACCACCTTATGTGTTGTCTCTATTAGAATGTTATTGTTTGCACCTTGTTATGTTTACAAAAGTATGTTTAGTCCCGGAGTACTAACTTTCACTAGGGGGGAATGTGGCACCCCAGGGGTCTGGTCTCCACAGTAATAACAATGTTATGTCTGAAAGCAGGTGGGAGGTCTCTTGGTCAGGAATCCTATGCATGCCACACCTCCTGCCCAGTCCTGGGAGGGGAAGAACTTCCCCTATATAAAACTGGGGCTGGGGCAGGGTTAGAGAGAAGAAGAGTAGAGAAGAAGAGGAGCAGCTTAGGAAATAAAGATCAGGAGCTCAGTGGGAGCAGTGCTAAAAAGAATCAGGGGCTGGCAGCTGAAGAGCTCGCCCTGATTGAACAGTTACCACCGGACCCGGAGTCCGAGGCTGTGGGGATTAACCTTGACCCAGCAGCAGAAACCGACCGGCAGGGGATTTCAGGTCCTCTGGCCAAGAAACCCGAAGGCACGGTCACACGCGTGGGACCAGCACCGCCGTCGTGGAGCGGAAGCCACTAGAAGGCCCCGAGTCACCGGCCATACGGGTGAGCACCACACGGTACACTCAGGGACGTGGGCTACTTTTACCCGCCTCTAGCAAGGTAGCCAGAAGAGTACAGTTAGTTGGGGAGGCCTACAACTCCGCCTGGCCAAGGGGGATCCCATCTGCTCAAGGACTGACCAGGCCCCGACCGCTAGCCAGTACTCCGGGAGGGTCTATCTTTGTCACCAGTAAAGACCCTGAACTACACCGCATTGTCTCTGAGTGATTCCTGCTACCCCCATCATCCACGTCGGCTGCCCTGAGGCCATACCCCTCCCGTTGGGGGTTATACCATCCACGCTGCACCATCCTTCCACCGGCCTCAGCGGTCTGCCCTGCAGCGGCGGCTCCATAGCTGCATTCAACGGGTGGCGTAGTCGTCCTACATCTACTGCTAATACACCGCCACTTAGTCTGACACCCTGGGCACGGACCGGGTCACCGCCACAAGGACTACTACCCCTATCCAGATCCGGCTCCGGGTATCCCTTGAACATGGCCCAGGGGGCGCGTCACTTACGTGTCTTTTTTTGTTTGTTTTTTAAGCAAAAACAATGGCAAAACACTACAAAAGATCTTTTGAGCTTTCCATTGACTTGTATTATAAGGTACAGAGCATCTTCTGAGTGGAAAAAGGCTGAAGAAATGGTCATGTCACTTATTTTAACCGCTTGTTGTTTTTAGAAACCTGAAGCAGTTACAAAATGTTCCACAGCCTGAACATTGGCACAGCTAGTCCTTTTTTACATAGAAATTCATCTGCTCATTCTTTTTTGAACATTTTCAGTTGGTTTTTAAAGGTGCTTGCTGCCTGAAAAAGGTATCTTGTCCACATGCCCTAAAGATGTTTCGAGACAGAAGAAATTTACTGGGGGCATAGATGTGGTGAAAATAGATCAAATCACACATACTTGCCTGCTGCCACCCCGTGGCTGCAGCACAGGCCACTCTAATGGCCTGCACCAGCAATGAAACTGAAGACCTCAAGGTTCTGTCATGGGACCGCTGAGGCTTGTGATTGGCTGCAGCAGACAGGTGACTAGAATGGCACGTCAATAGTGTTGAGCGATACCTTCCGATATCAGGAAATATCGTATCGGATTGGATCGGGCCGATACCCAAAAAGTATCGGATATCGCCGATTCCGATACCGGAAACCAATGCAAGTCAATGGGACACAAATATCGGAATGAAAATAAACCCTTTCTTTCCTTGTAGGTTAATTCTACATGAAGTAAAACAACTAAGAATAATGTAGAATGACATGAAAAGCCGGCAATTCATCAGCGGCATTCACCGGTACCCGACAATTTACAACAGAAAGAATAGAGCTTCACACATAGATTAGATAGATAGAAACATGTCAGTCACATATATATGAAGTACAGTGACAGTGTTGCTTACTGTACTTGTCATTTAGTGTAAAGGATTTATTAAAAAAAATATTAGTGTTTTCGTGCACCGTCTCTTTAAAAAAGCCGGCCGGCAATTCAGCAGGGTACCCGACAATTTAGAACAGACAGAATAGAGCTTCACACATAGATTAGATAGATAGAAACATGTCAGTCACATATATATGAAGTACAGTGACAGTGTTGCTTACTGTACTTGTCATTTAGTGTAAAGGATTTATTAAAAAAAATATTAGTGTTTTCGTGCACCGTCTCTTTAAAAAAGCCGGCCGGCAATTCAGCATCTGTACCCGACAATTTATAACAGACAGAATAGAGCTTCACACATAGATTAGATAGATAGAAACATGTCAGTCACATATATAAGAAGTACAGTGACAGTGTTGCTTACAGAACTTGTCATTTAGTGTAAAGGATTTATTTAAAAAAATAATAGTGTTTTCATGCACCGTCTCTTTAAGAAAGCCGGCCGGCAATTCAGCATCTGTACCCGACAATTTAGAATAGAAGGAATAGAGAATCACACATAGATTAGATAGATAGAAACATGTCAGTCACATATATATGAAGTACAGTGACAGTGTTGATTACTGTACTTGTCATTTAGTGTTAAAATAAAGGATTTATTTAAAAAAAAATTGGCGTGGGGTTCCCCTTAATTTTAGGCTCTAGCGGAGGTTAAGCAGACAGCTGGGGCAAATGTTTGAAGCCTGGGAAGGGGGTAATACCCACGGAGCTTCCCAGGCTACTAATATCAGCCCCCAGCTGAATACCTAGCCTTTACTAGCTATTAAAATGGGGGACCCCCCCAAAAAAATGACGTGGGGTCCCCCCTAATTTAATAGCTAGCACAGGCTAGGCAGACAGCTGGGGGCTGATATTAATAGCCCAGGAAGGGTGCCATGAATATTGGCCCCCTCCCAGGCTAGAAACACCAGCCGTCAGCCGCCCCAGAAATGGCGCATCCATAGGATGCGCCAATTCTGGCACTTAGCCTCGCTCTTCCACGCTGCCCTGGTGCGGTGGCAGGGGGTAATAGGGTTGGGGTTGATGTCAGCTTATAATGCCAGCTGACATCAAGCCCAGGTTAGTAATGGAGAGGCGTCTATAAGACACCCCCATTACTAACCCCATAGTCAAAGTTAAAAGAAAACACAAACACCCAGAGTAAAGTCCTTTAATTGAAATAAAGACACAATTCTTTATTGTTCTAAATTAAACCATACTTACCATCACGCCCATTCCAGCTGAAGCCAACGATCTCCTGCAATAAAAGAAAAATAATAAAGCAACCTCATCCTTACCTTTCGATGGTTCCCAGGACAGCTCCAGCTCTGCTACATCGAGATGACAGGCTGGACCGCAGCAGAAAGCTGCCATCCAGCCTGTCATCCCGCAGACACTGAGAAGCGCAGGCATGCTTGCGCTCCTCAGTGTCTCTCTGTGACGTCATCCAGATGAGCCGAGTTCATGTCCAATGAACTCAGCTCACCTCATGCACGTCACTGACAGCGTGGGAAAATTCTCCTGCACTCAGCGCTTCAGCGTGAGAATTCTCCCACGCTGTCAGTGACATACATGAGGTGAGGTCATGTCCAATGAACTCAGCTCACCTCATGCACGTCACTGACAGCGTGGGAAAATTCTCCTGCACTCAGCGCTTCAGCGTGAGAATTCTCCCACGCTGTCAGTGACATACATGAGGTGAGGTCATGTCCAATGAACTCAGCTCACCTCATGCACGTCACTGACAGCGTGGGAAAATTCTCACGCTGAAGTGCTGAGTGCAGGAGAATTTTCCCACGCTGTCAGTGACGTACATGAAGTGAGCGGAGTTCATTGGACATGACCTCGGCTCATCTGGATGCCGTCACAGCCAGACACTGAGGAGTGGAAGTATGCCTGCGCTTCTCAGTGTCTGCGGGATGACAGGATGGATGGCAGCGTTCTGCTGCGGTCCAGCCTGTCATCTCGATGTAGCAGAGCTGAAGCTGTCGTGGGAGCCATGGAAAGGTAAGGATGAGGTTGCTTTATTATTTTACTTTTATTGCAGGAGATCGTTGGCTTCAGCTGGAATGGGCGTGGTGGTAAGTATGGTTTAATTTAGAACAATAAAGAATTGTGTGTTTATTTCAATTAAAGGACTTTTTTCTGGGTGTTGTGTTTTTTTAAATACTTTACTAGAAATTCATGGTGGTCATGTCTAATATTGGCGTGACCCCATGAATTTTGGGCTTAGGGCCAGCTGATAATGCCAAGCTGGCCTTAACCCCTTTATTACCCAGTGAGCCACCGCACCAGGGCCCTGGATGAGTTGGGTACAGCGCCAGAAGATGGCGCTTCTATGAACGCGCCATTTTCTGGGGCGGCTGCGGACTGCAATTTGCAGCGGGGGTGGCCCAGAAAGCTTGGGTCTCCCTGCGCTGCGGATTCCAGCCCCCAGCTGCCTAGTTGTATCTGGCTGGGCACAAAAATAGGGCGAAGCCCCACGCATTTTTTTTTAAAATTATTTCATGAAATTCATGGAATAATTAAGAAAAAAAGGGCTTCCCTATATTGTTGTGTCCAACCAGGTACAAATAGGCAGCTGGTGGTTGGGGGCAGCCCATTCCTGCCTGCTGTACCTGGCTGGACACAAATATAGTGCGAAGCCCCACGTCAATTTTTTTTTAATTATTTCATGAAATAATTTTTTTAAAAAAGGGCTTCCCTATATTGTTGTGTCCGGCCAGGTACAAATAGGCAGCTGGTGGTTGGGGGCAGCCTGTTCCTGCCTGCTGTACCTGGCTGGACACAAATATAGGGCGAAGCCCCACGTCAATTTTTTTTAAAATAAGTCCTTTATTTTAACACTAAATGACATTTGAGGAGTTAATAAAGATGCAGTCCCTAAATTATTATTTATTTTTTAATTAATTTTTCCCAAAACTTTTGACGTGGGCTTCGCCATATTTTTGTATGCCAGCCAGGTACAGCATCCAGCTTCTATGAACGCGCCATTTTCCGGGGTGGCTGCGCACTGCAATTTTCAGCGGGGGGAGGGGGGGGGGCAGAAAGCTTGGGCCTCCCTGCGCTGCAGATTCCATCCCCCAGCTGCCTAGTTGTACCTGGCTGGACACAAAAATAGGGAGAAGCTTCACGTATTTTTTTTTTTTAATTATTTCATGAAATTCATGAAATAATTAAGAAAAAAAGGGCTTCCCTATATTGTTGTGTCCAACCAGGTACAAATAGGCAGCTGGTGGTTGGGGGCAGCCCGTTCCTGCCTGCTGTACATGGCTGGACACAAATATAGTGCGAAGCCCCACGTCAATTTTTTTTAAATCATTTCAGGAAATTCATGAAATAATTTAAAAAAATTGATGTGGGGCTTCGCCCTATATTTGTGTCCAGTCAGGTACAGCAGGCAGGAACGGGCTGCCCCCAACCACCAGCAGCCTATTTGTACCTAGCCGGACACAACAATATAGGGAAGCCCTTTTTTTCTGAATTATTCCATGAATTTCATGAATTTAAAAAAAAAAAAACGTGGAGCTTCGCCCTATTTTTGTGTCCAGCCAGGTACAACTAGGCAGCTGGGGGCTGGAATCTGCAGCGCAGGGAGGCCCAAGCTTTCTGGGCCCCACCCGCTGCAAATTGCAGTCCGCAGCCGCCCCGGAAAATGGCGCGTTCATAGAAGCGCCATCTTCTGGCGCTGTACCCAACTCATCCAGGGCCCTGATGCGGTGGCTCACTGGGTAATAAAGGGGTTAAGGCCAGCTTGGCATTATCAGCTGGCCCTAAGCCCGAAATTCATGGGGTCACGCCAATATTAGACATGACCACCATGAATTTCTAGTAAAGTATTTAAAAAAAACACAAACACCCAGAAAAAAGTCCTTTAATTGAAATAAACACACAATTCTTTATTGTTCTAAATTAAACCATACTTACCATCACGCCCATTCCAGCTGAAGCCAACGATCTCCTGCAATAAAAGAAAAATAATAAAGCAACCTCATCCTTACCTTTCCATGGCTCCCACGACGGCTCCAGCTCTGCTACATCGAGATGACAGGCTGGACCGCAGCAGAACGCTGCCATCCAGCCTGTCATCCCGCAGACACTGAGAAGCGCAGGCATACTTCCACTCCTCAGTGTCTGGCTGTGACGGCATCCAGATGAGCCGACAATGAACTCGGCTCACCTCATGTACGTCACTGACAGCGTGGGAGAATTCTCCTGCACTCAGCGCTTCAGCGTGAGAATTTTCCCACGCTGTCAGTGACGTGCATGAGGTGAGGTCATGTCCCATGAACTCGGCGCACCTCATGCACGTCACTGACAGCGTGGGAGAATTCTCACGCTGAAGCGCTGAGTGCAGGAGAATTTTCCCACGCTGTCAGTGACGTGCATGAGGTGAGCTGAGTTCATTGGACATGACCTCGGCTCATCTGGATGACGTCACAGAAAGACACTGAGGAGCGCAAGCATGCCTGCGCTTCTCAGTGTCCGCGGGATGACAGGCTGGATGGCAGCGTTCTGCTGCGGTCCAGCCTGTCATCTCGATGTAGCAGAGCTGAAGCTGTCCTGGGAACCATGGAAAGGTAAGGATGAGGTTGCTTTATTATTTTACTTTTATTGCAGGAGATCGTTGGCTTCAGCTGGAATGGGTGTGGCGGTAAGTATGGTTTAATTTAGAACAATAAAGAATTGTGTCTTTATTTCAATTAAAGGACTTTTTTCTGGGTGTTTGTGTTTTTTTTAAATACTTTACTAGAAATTCATGGCGGTCATGTCTAATATTGGCGTGACCCCATGAATTTCGGGCTTAGGGCCAGCTGATAATGCCAAGCTGGCCTTAACCCCTTTATTACCCAGTGAGCCACCGCACCAGGGCCCTGGATGAGTTGGGTACAGCGCCAGAAGATGGCGCTTCTATGAACGCGCCATTTTCCGGGGCGGCTGCGGACTGCAATTTGCAGCGGGTGGGACCCAGAAAGCTTGGGTCTCCCTGCGCTGCAGATTCCAGCCCCCAGCTGCCTAGTTGTACCTGGCTGGACACAAAAATAGGGCGAAGCGCCACACATTTTTTTTTTTAATTATTTCATGAAATTCATGGAATAATTAAGAAAAAAAGGGCTTCCCTATATTGTTGTGTCCGGCTAGGTACAAATAGGCAGCTGGTGGTTGGGGGCAGCCCGTTCCTGCCTGCTGTACCTGGCTGGACACAATTATAGGGCGAAGCCCCACATAATTTTTTTTTAATTATTTCATGAATTTCCTGAAATAATTAAAAAAAAATTGACGTGGGGCTTCACACTATATTTGTGTCCAGCCAGGTACAGCAGGCAGGAACGGGCTGCCCCCAACCACCAGCTGCCTATTTGTACCTAGCCGGACACAACAATATAGGGAAGCCCTTTTTTTCTTAATTATTCCATGAATTTCATGAAATAATTAAAAAAAAAAAAACGTGGAGCTTCTCCCTATTTTTGTGTCCAGCCAGGTACAACTAGGCAGCTGGGGGATGGAATCTGCAGCGCAGGGAGGCCCAAGCTTTTTGCCCTCCCCCCCCCCGCTGAAAATTGCAGTCCGCGGCCGCCCCGGAAAATGGCGCGTTCATAGAAGCTGGATGCTGTACCTGGCTGGCATACAAAAATATGGCGAAGCCCACGTCAAAAGTTTTGGGAAAAATTTATTAAAAAATAAATAATAATTTAGGGACTGCATCTTTATTAAGTCCTCAAATGTCATTTAGTGTTAAAATAAAGGATTTATTTAAAAAAAAAATGGCGTGGGATCCCCCATAATTTTAGTCTCTAGCGGAGGTTAAGCAGACGGCTGGGGCAGATGTTTGAAGCCTGGGAAGGGGGTAAAACCCACGGAGCTTCCCAGGCTACTAATATCAGCCCCCAGCTGAATACCTAGCCTTTACTAGCTATTAAAATGGGGGACCCCCCAAAAAAAAATGACGTGGGGTCCCCTCTATTTTAATAGCTAGCAAAGGCTAGGCAGACAGCTGGGGGCTGATATTAATAGCTCAGGAAGGGTGCCATGAATATTGGCCCCCTCCCAGGCTAGAAACACCAGCCGTCAGCCGCCCCAGAAATGGCGCATCCATAGGATGCGCCAATTCTGGCACTTAGCCTCGCTCTTCCACGCTGCCCTGGTGCGGTGGCAGGGGGTAATAGTGGTGGGGTTCATGTCAGCGCCAGCTGCCATGAAGCCCAGGTTAGTAATGATGGCCGTCTATATGACACCCCCATTACTAACCTACAAAGTGTTAAAAAGAAAAAACACACTACACCCAGAAAAAAATAATTTATTTGAAATAAAACACCATTTTATTTAATTCTTAGTTTACTAAAAAAAAAATAGTTACCTGTCCACGTTCCTGCGCTGATCTCCCATGCACAGCTGTCACATCTGGAGATGGTGACAGCTGTGCATGGCTGCTGTAAGCTCACGCTGCCGGGAACACGTCCGCTCCCGGCAGCGGGAGCCACTGACTGAGGTCACCGGAGTGCATTCAGGCAGCGCAGCTCCGGAGACCTCCTTTACGGCAGTGCTGTACCGTGGGAATTTCTCACGATACAGCAGTGCCGTAAAGGAGCTAACCGGAGCAGCGCTGCCTGAACTCCGGTGAACCCTTACGGCCCCGTCATTCTAGCGGCGGCAGCGGTTCAGAGCGGTCACATTCTATGTGGCTGCTCTGAACTGGAGATCTTCGTGGGACACTCGTGGACTACTACGGAGGGGTAAGGATAAGGTTGTGGTTTATTATTTTATATTTTATTACAGGAGATCGATGGCTTCGGGGAATTAGGTGTCTTGGTGAGTATAGGTGTAGTTTTTTATTTTTTACTTTATTTTAGGTGGCGATCGGCGGGGACAGGTAATGTATGAACTAATTTCTTTTAGGTAACCACTGGCCACCAATGACATGTATTTAACATTTATTGGGGACACAGTAGGGCAATTTAAATAGCAGGATCAGGCTGATGGGAACTACTGCTCCCATCGAGCTGATCCTGCTGGCACGAGTGGACGGGGGACAGACATAGGCCGATGGGAGTAGTAGTGTCACATCGGCCTATGTCTGCCCGCACACACACCCGCACACACACACCCCGCACACACACCCGCACACACACCCCGCACACACACACATCCCGCACACACACACCCCGCACACACACCCGCACACACACACCCCGCACACACACCCGCACACACACCCCGCACACACTAATCATGACGGGTCCGGGAGGTGAGGCTGACCTGTGCGGCCGTGGGAAAGTTGATGTGAGTTCATGCAGTCAAGCATGAACTCACATGAACCCTCTGAGGGCACCGCGGCTACTTCAAATGAACAGCTGATCGGCATCACCTGATACCTCAGCTGTTCATTTGAAATAACCGGCGGGAAAGCGCAGCACAGAACGGGAAAGCCGGCGGTGAAGTCTTTTCACTGCCGGCTTCCCCGCCCGGGTCCTTCGCTCCTTGGTGCTGCGCTCCCCGCCCGGTCCTAATTTACGATCGGGATGGGAGGTGGCGAGGGGAGCGGAGGATCGGGGTGGGAGGCTGCGGGGAAGCAGTATGGGGCTGCGTGATTGTTTAAAAGCCGGCGGCTTTTTACCGCGCGCCGGCTTTTAAACAATCAGGAGAATTCTCCCACGCTGGGATGGCATTCTGATGACAAGCTGGATCGCAGCTGAGCGCTGCCATCCAGCTTGTCATCCTTCAGAGACACTGCAGAGCGCAGGCATTATGGGAACTTCCGATTCCGGTATTCGATATTATAAAAGTATCGGAATTAAGTATCGGAATTCCGATACAGTGAATATCGGCCGATACCCGATATTTCAGTATCGGAATGCTCAACACTACACGTCAATGGATGTTTATCTGATAGCACATCGCTCCAGTCAACTGACTGCTGCAGCTAATCATGGGACTCCGAGGCCATGTGACAGAAGGGGGAGAAAGTTGTGCCAGGGCAGAGCACCAGAGAGGTCTGTGCTGGATCACTGGAGGTTGCAGTAGGTAAGTTTGTCTTATTTTGTTATTTTCACCCCATTACCTTGGTAATATTTTTGTTCAGGCCATACAATTCTTTTGATCAAACATATTTCCTAGGAAATTTCTGGGCATATGTATTTTTTTTACATTCCTATAGGCCCCCAATCACCACGTGGGGGCTAATAATGTGTCCCTTTTGCCTCAGTCTGGCCAATTTGCACATTCTATACAGTTTATTTCACTTTGTGGGAAAGTTGTTCGGTCATCAGCACTTGCTTTGCTGCTCTGGGGTCCTGGTTCAAATCCCACCAAGAACAATATATACCAGGAGTTTGTATGCTCTCCCTGAGTTTGCGTGGGTTTCTCCCGGGTACTTTTGGTTTAATCCCACACACCAAAGACATATTGATAGGGAATTGAGATTGTGAGCCCCATTGGGGACAGTGATGATGTCTGTAAAGAGCTGCGGAATACGATGGTGCTAAACCTGGCACATTCCCTTGAAAGCACTGCATTTTGGCACGCCTTCGTTGATTCCATCGGGGCTTACGTCCGAATCCACCTTCCCCCGCAAAACTTATTTCTAACATGCGCCAACGTGCGCGCACGTCATTATCTCCGCCAATTGACGTGATTGCGGTTGGGTTGTCATGGCAGCCGGAGGTCAGCTGATGACTCCCATGCTTGTCATTACGGAGCTCTTTTGAAACCCTGCCTGTGGCCAGGCTTTGAATGAGACCATGATTTCTGCTATATGCACCTGTCGCATTGCTGTATATAGCACAAGCGATCGGACGATCGCATCTTCAAGTCCCTTAAGGGGGCTGACAACAACAGTAAAAAGTAATTAAAAAAAAAAATTATTTAAAAAAAAAAAAATGAAAAAAACCCCCTAAAAGTTCAAATCACCTTCCTTTTCCCCCTTTAAAAATAAAGATATGTGCATTTTTAAAAAATGTTTAATATGTGGTATCGCTGCATTCAGAAAAGTCCGATGTATCAAAATATAAAAACAATTAACGCGATCGGTAAACACTGCAATAGTAAAAAATTCAAGAACACAAAAGTTGCGTTATTTTGGTCTCCGCAGCTCCTCAAAAATGGCTGTAACAAGCGATCAAAAAGTCACGTCTATTCCAAAATGATACCAATAAAAATGTTGTCTCGCCCCACACAAAAATAAACCATCACACAGCTCCATTGGCCGAAAAATAAAAATGTTACGAGTCTCGTAAAATTGCGACACAACCCCAAAAATGTATTTTTGCAAACAGATTTTTTTCTCACCACTAAAAACTGTACATGTTTGGTGTCACCGTAATCGTATTGATGAGGAGAATCGTATTGCTTGGTGATTTTTATCATAAAATGTACACTGTAAAAACAATTCCCAAAACACAATGTCAGAATTGTGTTGTTGTTTTTTTTTTCACAATTTCACTGCATTTTAATTTTTTTTCCCGTTTTCACGTACACTATGTGGTTAAAATGAGTGGTGTCATTCAAAAGTACAACTCGTCCGGAAAAACACAATCCCTCACTTGCCAATGTGGGCAGAAAAATAAGAGTTATGGCTCTGGGAAGAAGGGGAGAAAAAAAACGGAAACGCAAAAACGCAAATTGACTGTGGCGTGAAGGGGTTAAAGTGATTGTCTGGTGAAAACAAACCTATTCACGTAGTAGGTGACAACTTACTGATTGGTGGGGTCTGACGATTGGGACACGCACCAATCATCAGAACGGGGAATTTTATCCCCAAACGGGCACTTTTATCCCAATAACATAATTGTAACGCTGGTGGGTGTGGACCCACTGCGCCACAGGCTGGGCTAACCCTGGAGGGGCGCAACTAAGTACCTGGTATTCACTAGAGCCTCTTATGGTGAATAACCTTGGCCGCAGGTAGTCACCACGTACCACGCCAGGGCAGTCCCTGGGTCTGCAGCAGCTGATCGGAGGGTGAGAGACATGGGTATGAGATACAGGAGGATGAAGACAAAGACTTGGTCAGACAATCCGGGGTCAGGGTAGACATCACAGGATCAGAGTACAAAGCAGAGGTCAAATAGGAAGGGTACACAAGCTGGGTCAATAACGGGAGAATCAAACCAAACAAGTGCATAAACTGGACAAGAGCAGACAAACTAACTAGGAATGAAAGTACAGGCAAGGAGTAGTAGGACGAGCTGCCTAATAAAGCTCCTGCTGACCAGGGATAGGCTGGGGGCGTTAAACCCCGCAGGAATCAGCAGGGTTAAGTTTCTGCAGGATCTGGCAGTGGCTCCCTATAGCCAGATGGAGACAGCAGGGATATGCAGCAGAGTTGGAAGAGGACTCAGGGCAGCAGCCTGACACTGGAAGGAGCAGATCTGCAAACACAGTGAGTAGCATGGCACTGGGAACACGCGTGCGTTACCGCCGTGACAATACCACCGCTCCATTCATTCTGAATGGGACTGCAAGAAAAAGCTGAGTGCAACACCTACAGTTGAAACCAGAGGTTTACGTACACTATATAAAAAGACACATATCTATGTTTTTCTCAATATCTGACATGAAATCAGAATAAACCTTTCCCATTTTAGGTCAATTAGGATTACCATAATGTTTAAAATTTGCCAAATGTCATAATAATGAGAGAGAGAGAGAGTGTTTTAAGGCATTTTTATTACTTGCTGCAAAGTCAAAAGTTTACATACACTAAGATTAATATGCCTTTAAACAATTCTGGACTGCCCATATTATGATGTCATGTGTTTGGAAGCTTCTGAGAAGTTTTTTGGCAACATCTGAGTTAATTCGAGACACATCTGTGGATGTATTTTAATGCACACATGAAACACACTGCTTCTTTGTGTAGCATCATTGGAAAGTCTAAAGAAATCAGCCAAGATATCAGGAAGAGAATTGTGGACTTGCACAAGTCTGGCTCATCCTTGGGTACAATTTCAAGATACCTGAAGGTGTCTCATTCATCTGTACAAACAATTATACGCAAGTTCAAACAAGATGGGAATGTCCAGCCATCATACAGCTCAGGAAGGACACAGGTTCTGTGTCCCCAAGAGATGAACTTGCTTTGGTCCGACATGTGCATATCAACCCAAGGACAAAAGCAAAAGACCTTGTGAAGTTGATGGCGGAAGTTGATAAGATTGTGTCAATAACCACAGTGAAACGAGTACTGTATCAACATGGGCTGAAAGGCCAATCTGCCAGGAAGAAGCCATTACTCCAAAAGAAACATAAAAAAGCCAGATTAATGTTTGCAAATGCACACAGGAACAAAGACCTTCATTTTTGGAGACATGTCCTGTGGTCTGATGAAACTAAAATTGAACTTTTTGGGCATAGTGACCCATCGTTATGTTTGGAGGAAAAAGGGAGAAGCTTGGAAGCCTAAGAACACCATCCCAACTGTGAAATATAGGGGGTGGCAGCATCATGTTGTGAGGTTGTTTTGGTGCAGGAGGGACTGGTGCACTTCACAAAATAGATGGCATCATAAGAAAAGAAGATTTTGTGGCAATACTGAAGCAACATCTCAAGACATCAGCCAGGAATTAAAGCTTGGGCGGAAATGGGTCTTCCAAATGGACAATGACCCGAAGCATACTGCCAAAATGGCAACAAAGTGGCTTAAGGATAACAAAGTCAATGTTTTGGAGTGGCCATCACAAAGCCCTGATCTCAATCCTATTGAAAATTTATGGGCAAAGCTGAAAAGGCAGGTGCGAGCAAGGCGACCTACAAACCTGGATCAGTTACACCAGTTTTGTAAGGAGGAATGGGCCCAAATGCCGACCAACTATTGTGAGAAGCTTGTGGAAGGATATCCTAAACGTTTGACCCAACTCATTCAGTTTAAGGGCATTGGTACCATATACTAATGAAATTTATGTAAACTTTTGACTTTGCAGTAAGTAATACAAATGCCTTAAACCATTCTCTCTCTCTCTCATTATTCTGGCATTTGGCAAATATTACAAATTATGGTAATCCTAATTGACCTAAAACAGAAAAGGTTCATTCTGATTTCTTGTCAGATATTGAGAAAAATATGCATATGTATCTTTTTATATAGTGTATGTAAACTTCTGGTTTCAACGGTATCAGCCCCATAAAGAAAGAATAGAGCAACAGTCAAGCATGCACACTGCCGCTCCATTCATATGGGATAAAAGTGCGGGACTCAGATGATGAACTTCCACCGATCAATAAGTTATTACCAATCCTTCTAGATCTCATCTCACAATGCTGTCAGCTCTCATCCACCCACACTGACTGCCGTGAGATGAAATCTGGAAGTGCTTGTAATGGTACATAACTCAGCTCTGTTGTACCTCTACACAGTAGATCCAGAGATCAGTTTATTTATCATTTAAACTTTACAAGCTAATATCTCATCAATGGAGAGGAGAAATTAAAAAATAAAAACTACGTTTTACTCCGGTCTACAGCCACTATTCCATGATGTGGCCAGTTTAAGCTTGTCAAACTGGTGAAAGGTACTCTTTATGTCATGTAGGTCATTCAATCCGGAAAATTGTTAGTACCTAGAAGATATCCTCAAATGCAGTCATGAAAACCATTAATTGCTATGATAAAACTGGCTCTCACAGGGACCACTTCGGGAAAGGACGGCCAAGAAATAACTCTGCTGCAGAAGATAAGTACATCAAAGTTATGAGCCTCAGAAAATCCAAAGTAATAGCACCTCAGATAACAGCCCTCATAAATGATGCACAGCCAACAAGAAGCAGTCACATCTCAACATTAACTGTCCAGAGGAGAGTGCGAGAAGCAGGCCTTTATGGTCAAATTGCTCCAAAGAAGTCACAACCAAAGACCGCAAACAAAAAGAAGATACTGTACTTGTTTGGAAAAAAGCAGCACAAGGACTGGACATTGGATAAGTGCAAATCTCTACTGTAATCTAATGAGTCAAAATTTGAGAGTTTGGTTACCAACCACTGTGACTTTGTGAGATGCAGAAAAGGTGAGCGGATGATTTCTACATACTGTATGTGGTGCCCAACACGAAGCATGGAGGGTGATGTGTGATGGTGTTGGTATGCTTTGATTGTGACGCTGTTGGTGAGTTATTCCAATTTCAAGACATACTTACCCAGCATGGCTACCGCAGCATTCTGCAATTACACATCATATCACCTGGTTTGTACTTAGTGATACCATTATTTGTATTGTAAAAGGACAATTACCCAAAATACTCCCTAATGGCATGTAAAAGTTATATGATCAAGATGGAGAGGTATGAGGTGCCAGATGACATGCCATCCACAATCATCTAACCTCAACCAAATTGAAATAAAAACACAGCTGGTATGTTTCTGCTTTCTTTGTTACAAGTTCGTTGGTGCTAACATTACTAAATATAATAACCGCTAAAAATGTAGCTAAAGTGTCTTATACAAAGAAGTTACTTAAAAAAAAACATTAGCTACCTTCAAGTGAAATTGACTAGTGAAAGGAAGGGGCAAGAATTTTCATTGCTTCGTCTTCTTCTTGTCGCTCAGATTGCACCTTTAGAGGAAGTTCTTACTTTATAATGACACTAGCATTTTGATTCACTCAACATTTTGTAGAAAAGGTGGATGCGCTCGCTACTTAAATTTGGTATACTCCTTTGCACACTACCGGTCAAAAGCTTGGACACACCTATTCATGTAGTGGTTTTACTTGTTCTTATTATAATGTGCACATTTTAAATTCAAAATGAAGGCAAATAAACACAGAACACATGGAAACAAGGGAAGAAATACATTGGAAACAAACTAGAATATAGTACGTGAGCCCTGGTGGGCAGGGTCCTCTCTCCTCCTGTACCAGCTGCTGTTGCGTTTTTGTTCAAGATTTTTGTAATTGTTTTTGCTATGTATACTCCCTTTTTCACATGTAAAGCGCCATGATTAAATGGCGCTATAATAATAATAATAATAATAAAGATTCCTCAAAGTACCCCACTTTTACTCTGATAACTGATAGCAACTTTACACATGGAATTCTCACAAGCAGTGTCATCAGGTAGTCATCTGGAATAGCTTTCCATAAGCCTTGCAGAAGCTCCAAGAGGTATTGAGCACTTGTTGACTCCTTCACTCTGTGGTCAAACTCGTCCCAAAAGGAATAACATTTTTTCCTGCGGTTATCCTTTTTTTTTTATATTGCTTGCCACAAATGACCTTCATCTTTGTGGGGGTTGTCTAATTTGCCCAAACCCCTCTCCAGCATTTTTCTTACACCCTCTCTTCACTGAAAGTGCCTTGAACATTTCTAGTATGTGCCCACATGCTACTGAAAGACAACGCAGTTAGTTTACTTAATCTGTGAGGGCGAAGGTAGCAAAATAGTGGAAACCTTTACAACAAAATCTCAAGTAGGTGTTAATTAGAGGTCTGGTATGCTGTCTGCTTCCATGTCCTAGCATGGACCATTTTTACCTCTCTGTGGCTGGCTTGCAATGCACTCTTGACAACATCAACTACCTGAGTTCTTGTCTTCCCATGCCTCTTGATTAGCACAGTTACTGCAGCATTACTTAGTGTGCCCTAAGAACTCATACGTGGGCTGTCAGTGTTTCTTACCACCTGCACACTGACACAATATATTCTATGGACATATTCACAGGTCAGCTTTGTTTCTTTTTGCTGACTGATGGCCCACAACAAATAAAAATGTCCTACTTTGGTCCAGTTTGCTGACCAAACTCACACATTTAAGTGATTGGGTCTGCAGCAAAAAAAACGGTCACTTCACTGATGGCATCTGAGTTACATCCATGTGCTTGTCTGATTTTCACTGACTGGTTGCTAGAAGATTGTGAAACCTCCATCAGATTTCTTTTTTGCATACAGGAAAAATGGGCAATTGAACCAAAACAGAAGAATATCAGATCCAGAACACTGCTGAAAAACTTTTTGCCGACAAGAAAAAGCACAGCCGACTGAGCATTCCTATACAAATAATTTATGCCATGCAGTATACATTTCTTTTTAACATGGAAGAAAATACATGTACTCCTGTCGCTTACTTCATCCTTTGGATTTACTCAGTGGTCCTCCTCAGCCACCCACACAGACAGACACACACTAGACCTCATCTTCACCCGATTCTGCTCCCTATCTAACCTCACAATCTCACCCCTACCCCTATCTGACCACCATCTACTCACTTTCTCATCCCTGTCCTCACCTGTCACCCATGTCCAGCAACTATCACACCCCCGCAGAAACTTTGCACATCTAGACACCCACACACTCCCTGACTCTATTCTACCACTGACATACATATCTTCAATCCATGACACAGACAGCGCCACTGCTTTCTACAATGCCACTCTTGCATCAGCTATTGACTCGGTCGCCCCTCTTATGCATGGCAGAGCACGACGAGTCAATAGGCAACCCTGGCACAACAACCTCACTAAACAGCTTCGACAAGCGTCCAGGATTGCGGAGCGGCGTTGGAAGAAAACACATTCTCAAGATGACTTCACTGCATTCAAACAGGCAACACTCGCATTCAAATCAGCCCTCACCTCTGCTAAACAGACCCACTTCACAACCCTCATATCTTCCCTATCTTACAACCCCAAACAGCTATTCAACACTTTTAACTCTCTCCTCCGCCCTCCACTGCCCCCTCCAAACGCCTTCATCTCTGCTGAGGAGTTTGCCACTATGAGGAGCTGCCCACTTACTAAAGATTATGATACTTTTCCAGGACGGACCACCATTTTTGTCAATATTATTATTGTGTTTTATTAGTGATTTACTTGTTATGTTTTATATAGTTCTGCTAACTTGTCAGTATGTGCACTAGATTCACTTGTAAAATGTGCAGCATTCCATTAATCTGTATCTCAGGATATCTGTATCTCAGGAGTATCTAACCATTGTTCCAACAGCAAATAATCTCATTATGTGTGTGTAGATTGTAGACACAGTGGAGCGGTCACCACAGGGGGTCTTACATGCAGTCTCAGATGAAGGCTTTTAGAATATTCTTCATTGTTTTTAGCTAACAGTAAATGCTTAAGGGGGAGGGTGATCACTTCTGACCTGGGAGGGGTCTGATCCCAGCGGAAGAAAGGACAGACATGTTTTAGTCAGAGTTGTGTGGAAGGATTGAAGGAAGAGGACAGAGACCGTGGACTTGGAAGGATGGATGGATAAACATGTTACCATTATAGATTATGTCGTTTGGATTTAAACTTTGCTAAAATGACTGCTGCTACTGGATACCTGTGCTTTCATCAATTTATCTGCCATCTAGAGGATCACGGACTGTGGATACAGACTATACTGGCTGGAGATACGAAATCTGTGGGCCAACCAAAAGTTGGGAGACAGTGAGTATGGCCTTATACAAAGCCAGTGGAACTACTGAACCCAGATTGGGAACTTGAGGACTCAGAGAACTGTATTTTGGCCATTTACCTGGAATTGCTTTATTACCATGGCTGTGATCAGTAAAATATTGTTGCATCGTTAACCTGCCTAGGTGATTACTTACAACCCACAACCTCAGATCATTACAGCCACACACTTCAAAAACAAGATTGACCAAACACGGCAAGTCTTTACTGTCCGACCACCACAACCCCTTTGTTTTCCACACCATTGCCCTTCCCCCATAACCTCCCTTCCCAACATCACGGAAAGAGACCTTACTCGTCTCCTCTCCAAATCACACCTCACCACTTGTGCACTTGACCCCATCCCATCCCACCTCCTCCCCAACCTCACCCCCACACTCATCCCATCCCTAACCCATCTCTTCAACCTATCACTAACTTCTGGTACCTTCAAACATGCCTCAATCACGCCCATCCTCAAAAAGTCATCCCTCGATCCAACCGCCTTATCCAGCTACTGCCCCATATCGCTGCTCCCATTTGCCTCCAAACTCCTTGAGCAACACATTCACGCTGAACTTTCCTCCCACTTCTCATCTAACTCTCTCTTCGACAATCCGGCTTCCACCCCACCATTCCACTGAAACTGCCCTTACCAAAATCACCAATGACTTACTTACAGCCAAAGCTAACAGCCAATTCTATGTGCTCCTTCTTCTTGACTTGTCCTCTGCTTTCGATACAGTTGACCACTGCCTCCTACTACAGAACCTCTCTTCCTTTGGCGTCAAAGACCTTACCTTATCTTGGATCTCCTCATACCTTTCTAACCGCACATTTAGCGTCTCCCACTCCCACACTAACTCCTCACCCTGCCCCCTCTCTGTTGGAGTCCCTCAAGGCTCTGTCCTAGGACCCCTATTCTTCTCAATCTATACCCTTGGCCTGGGACAGCTCATAAAATCCCATGGCTTCCAGCACCATCTATACGCTGATGACACCCAGATTCCTCAAGCTCAATGTGGACAAAACTGAACTCATCATCTTTCTCACATCTTGCATATCTTTCATACCTGATCTTTCTATCACAATAAATGACATCACTCTTTCCCCTGTATCAACAATCCGCTGCCTCGGAGTAACCCTTGACTCTGCCCTGTCCTTCAAACCCAACATCCAAGCTCTCGCCACCTCCAGCTCAAAAATATTTCCAGAATCCGTCCTTTCCTCAACCCTCAATCTACTAAACTGCTTGTGCATGCTCTCATCTCCCGCCTCGACTACTGCAGCATCCTCCTCTGTGGCCTACCTGCTAACACTGTTGCACCCCTCCAGTCCATCCTTAACTCTGCTGCACGACTGGTCCATCTTTCGCCTCGTTACTCCTCTGCTACCCCCCTTTTCAAATCCCTTCACTGGCTCCCAATTGCCCAGCATATCGAGTTCAAACTACTAACACTGACCTACAAAGCCATCCATAACCTCTCTCCTCCATACATCTCTGAACTAATCTCCCGATACATTCCCTTATGTAATCTCCGGTCCCCCCAAGACCTCCTTCTTTCCTCCACACTTATTCATTCCTTGCCCAATCGCCTCCAAGATTTCTCCCGAATATCCCCCATCCTATGGAATTCTGTGCCTCAACACGTCCGATTATCCGCCACACTTGGATCCTTCAGACGGAACCTGAAAACCCATCTCTTCAAACAAGCTTACAGCCTGCCATGACCTTGCTTGCTGCCACCTCAACAACACTGGAGCTACTGCAACCTCCCCCAACCTACTGTCTCCTTCCCCATTCCTGTAGAATGTAAGCCCGCAAGGGCAGGGTCCTCTTCCCTCTGTACCAGTCTATTATTGTTAGTTTGTTTACTGTAAGTGATATCTGTATTTGGTATGTAAACCCTCCTTATGTACAGCACCATGGAATCAATGGCGCTATGTAAATTATTATTATTATTATTTATTATTATAGCGCCATTAATTCCATGGCGCTTTACATGTGATAGGGATATACATAGCAAAAACATTTACATAGTCTTAACAAAACGAGTCAGCGACTGGTACAGGAGGAGCGAGGACCCTGCCCGCGAGGGGTCACATTCTACAAGGGATGGGTGAGGATACAGTAGGTGGGGGTAGAGGAGGTCATGCAGTAATGTGGTGGAGCGGTGGTTACTGCAGGTTGTAGGCTTGTGGGAAGAGGTAGGTCTTCAGGTTTCTTTTGAAGGCTTCCATGGTAGGCGAGAGTCTGATGTGTTGGGGTACAGAGTTCCAGAGTAGGGGGGATACACGGGAGAAGTCTTGTATGCGATTGTGGGAAGAGGAGATAAGAGGGGAGTAGAGAAGGAGATCTTGTGAGGATCGGAGGTTGCGTGCAGGTAAGTACCAGGAGACTAGGTCACAGATGTATGGAGGAGACAGGTTGTGGATGGCTTTGTATGCCATGGTTAGGGTTTTGAACTGGATTCTCTGGGCAATGGGGAGCCAGTGAAGGGATTGACAGAGGGGGGAGGCCGGGGAATAGCGGGGGGACAGGTGGATTAGTCGAGCAGCAGAGTTTAGGATAGATTGGAGGGGCGCAAGAGTGTTGGAAGGGAGGCCACAGAGCAGGAGGTTGCAGTAGTCGAGGTGAGAGATGATGAGGGCATGCACTAGTGTTTTTGCAGAGTCTTTGCTGAGGAATGCACGGATCCGGGAGATATTTTTGAGCTGGAGTCGGCAGGAAGTGGAAAGGGCTTGGATATGTGGTTTGAAGGAGAGATCAGAGTCCAGGGTTACCCCAAGGCAGCGAGCTTGTGGGACTGGGGAGAGTGAACAGCCATTGACGTTGATGGATAGATTAGATGGGGGATATGAATGAGAGGGTGGAAAGATGATGAAGGATGAGATGGCGGACAGACATAGTGGGATTTGGGTTAGTAGGGAGGAGATATCGGGTCCAGAGAGGTAGATCTGTGTGTCATCAGCATAGAGGTGATACTGAAAGCCGTGAGACTCTATGAGCTGTCCCAGGCCAAAGGTGTAGATGGAGAAGAGCAGAGGTCCTAGAACTGAACCTTGGGGGAAACCGACAGATAGGGGGCGAGATGAGGAGGTGGTGCGTGAGTGGGAGATGCTGAATGCCCTGTCTGTTAAGTATGAGGAGATCCAAGATAGGGCCAAGTCCGTGTTGCCAAGAGATGAGAGAATCTGTAGTAAGAGGGAATGGTCCACTGTGTCGAAGGCAGATGACAGGTCCAGAAGGAGGAGGATGGAGTAGTGTCGCTTGGATTTGGCATTTAGTAGGTCGTTGGTGACTTTGGTCAGGGCAGTTTCAGTTGAGTGATGCAGTCGGAAGCCAGATTGCAGGCGGTCGAAGAGGGAACAGGAGGAGAGGTGGGAGGACAGTTCAAGGTGGACATGTTGTTCTAGTAGTTTTGAGGCAAATGTGAGAAGTGATATGGGGCGGTAGCTAGTCAGAGAGGATGGGTCAAGGGAGGGCTTTTTGAGGATGGGTGTGATTGCAGCATGTTTGAAACATGAGGGGAAGACACCGGTTGTTAGTGACAGGTTGAAGAGGTGGGTTAGGGTTGGGATGAAGACTGTGGTAAGGTTAGGGATGAGGTGGGATGGGATTGGGTCAAGTTCGCAGGTGGTGAGGTGTGATTTGGAGAGTAAAGAGGAGACTTGACCTTCTGTAATGGTGGAAAAGTGGGGTTTGGAGGAGGAAGGTTGAGTAGATATGAGGAGGGGTTGTGCGGACTTTAGGCAAAAGCTTTGTCTGATGGTGTCAATCTTCTGCTTGAAGAATGAGGCAAAGTCTTCGGCTGAGATGAGAGAAGAGGGAGGAGGTGCTGGGGGACGAAGGAGAGAATTGAAAGTGTTAAATAGCTGTTTAGGGCTGTGAGACAGGGAGGATATGAGAGATGAGAAGTAGGTTTGTTTTGCTGTAGTGAGTGCGGACTTGAAAATAGTGAGGGATTGTTTGAATGCGATGAAGTGCTCGATGGAGTGAGACCTTTTCCATCTCCGCTCCGCAACCCTGGAGGCCTGTCGCAGTTCTTTAGTAAGTTTGGTGTGCTAGGGTTGCCTGTTGATTGTGCGAGATTTGGTATGTGTGAGAGGGGCGATCGAGTCGAGAGCTGCAGCTATTGTGGTGTTATATGAAGCGGCAGCAACATCTGCATTGTGTAAGGAATTTATGTCTGTAAGAGGGAGGAGGGATTCAGAGAGTAAGTGTAGGTCAAGGTGTTTGAGGTTTCTGCGAGCGTGTGTAAGTTTGTGGAGTGGGGATTGTGCACCTGGAGAGGAGAGGGTAGAGAATGTGAGGAGGTTATGGTCAGAGAGAGGGAGGGGTGAGTTAGAGAGGTTAGATTGGGAACAGAGGCGGGTGAAGATGAGGTCCAGTGTGTGGCCATCTTTATGAGTAGCTACCGAAGACCATTGAGCAAGGCCGAAGGAGGAAGTGAGGGATAGGAGCTTAGAGACAGACGAGTGGGAAGTGTCAATGGGGATGTTGAAGTCACCCATTATGATAGTGGGGATGTCAGTGGAAAGGAAGTGAAGCAGCCAGGTGGTGAAGTGGTCTAAGAAAGTGGTGGCTAGCCCTGGGGGTCGGTAAATGACGGCCAGTTGGAGGTCAGAGGGGGAATAGATGCGCACACAGTGCACCTCAAAAGAGGGGAGTGTAACAGAGGGTGGCAGTGATATTTGGGTGAAAGCGCAGGTATCTGACAGGAGAAAACCTACGCCTCCGCCATGTTTGCTGTTGGGGTGGGGGGTGTGGGAAAGGTGGAATCCGCCATATGAAAGTGCAGCTGGGGAGGCTGTGTCAGAGGGGGTGAGCCATGTTTCGGTGATGGCGAGGAAGGAAAGTTTGTTAGTAATGAAAAGGTCGTGGATGTAGGAAAGTTTGTTGCAGACGGAGCGAGCGTTCCATAGAGCTCCTGTTAGAGCAACTAAGGAAGTGGGGATTAGTTGGATGGGTATGAGGTTAGAAGGTTTGCGACAGTTTGTGGAAGGTCGTGGATAGGAGGTAGAAGTAACTGTGGGGATATGGCGAGGAGGACCAGGATTTGGAGAGATATCTCCAGCAGTGAGGAGGAGCAGAGAAAGTGTTAGCAGGTGGGAGCACGAGAGAGCATGAGGTGGCTGTCTGTGTTTGGAGATCCAGGATTGAATGTTGAGGAATAATTCAGAGGAGGAGGAGAGATGAAGAGTTCCTTACTAGGTGTAGGGATTTGAGGGGTTAGTAGAAAGTGGAGGACTATAGAGGAAAAAATTCGAGCTAACAGAAACATAGTTAAAAGAGAGTAAGTGGTCAAAGTGTTGGTTACCTGACTCCTGCCCTGACTAACTGCCTCTGAAATAACTGCCACTTATCTCCGAAGCCACTTTGCACAAGAAGACGCGTGCACCCCTTAAAGAGCTTCTAAATATATAGGGCACTCTAAACCATCAGGTGAGGGGCATTGTGGGAGCTGCTTGTGGCTAAATTAGCAGCTGGTCATCTCACCAGGAGATGGCTGGGTGATCAAAGACAGAGCTAGGACTCCGGAGGCTCTGCAGTTTGGCACCTCTAAACATCAGATAAAGTCTACAGTGGGGAAAGGACAGACATATGTGAGTATTGAGTGGAATGGGACAGATAAAGCAGAAATATCAAGCAGAGAATTCTACTGGTGAGTTGAATCAGGAGAGCAGAGCATTAGATGGCGGCATATACAGCAAGCAGAGGAATTGTGCAGGAGAAGAGCATGTACCAGTGAGTTGAATCAGGAGAGCACAGCATTAGATGGTGGCATATACAGCAAGCAGAGGAATTGTGCAGGAGAAGAGCATGTACCAGTGAGTTGAATCAGGAGAGCAGAGCATTAGATGGCGGCATATACAGCAAGCAGAGGAATTGTGCAGGAGAAGAGCATGTACCAGTGAGTTGAATCAGGAGAGCAGAGCATTAGATGGTGTCCTATACAGCAAGCAGAGGAATTGTGCAGGAGAAGAGCATGTACCAGTGAGTTGACTCAGGAGGGCAGAGCATTAGATGGCGTCCTATACAGCAAGCAGAGGAATTGTGCAGGAAAAGAGCATGTACCAGTGAGCTGAATCAGGAGAGCAGAGCATTAGATGGCGTCCTATACAGCAAGCAGAGGAATTGTGCAGGAGAAGAGCATGTACCAGTGAGTTGAATCAAGAGAGCAGAGCATTAGATGGCGGCATATACAGCAAGCAGAGGAATTGTGCAGGAGAAGAGCATGTACCAGTGAGTTGAATCAGGAGAGCAGAGCATTAGATGGCAGCATATACAGCAAGCAGAGGAATTGTGCAGGAGAAGAGCATGTACCAGTGAGTTGAATCAGGAGAGCAGAGCATTAGATGGCGGCATATACAGCAAGCAGAGGAATTGTGCAGGAGAAGAGCATGTACCAGTGAGTTGAATCAGGAGAGCAGAGCATTAGATGGCGGCATATACAGCAAGCAAAGGAATTGTGCAGGAGAACAGCATGTACTTGTGTGAAAAGAGAAGAAAAAGATGGGTGTTAGTCCATGGCCTCTGAAATAACTGACACTTATCTCCAAAGCCACTTTGCACAAGAAGACGCGTGCACAACCCAGCACACGTGCACCCCTTAAAGAGCTTCTAAATATATAGGGCACTCTAAACCATACGGTGAGGGGCATTGTGGGAGCTGCTTGTGGCTAAATTAAGAGCTGGTCATCTCACCAGGAGATGGCTGGGTGATCAAAGACAGAGCTAGGACTCTGGAGGCTCTGCAGTTTGGCACCTCTAAACATCAGATAAAGTCTACAGTGGGGAAAGGACAGACATGTGAGTATTGAGTGGAATGGGACAGATAAAGCAGAAATATCAAGCAGAGAATTCTACCAGTGAGTTGAATCAGGAGAGAAGAGCATTAGATGGCGGCATATACAGCAAGCAGAGGAATTGTGGAGGAGAAGAGCATGTACCAGTGAGTTGAATCAGGAGAGCAGAGCTTTAGATGGTGGCATATACAGCAAGCAGAGGAATTGTGCAGGAGAAGAGCATGTACCAGTGAGTTGAATCAGGAGAGCAGAGCATTAGATGGCGGCATATACAGCAAGCAGAGGAATTGTGCAGGAGAAGAGCATGTAACAGGGAGTTGAATCAGGAGAGCAGAGCATTAGATGGCGGCATATACAGCAAGCAGAGGAATTGTGCAGGAGAAGAGCATGTACCAGTGAGTTGAATCAGGAGAGCAGAGCATTAGATGGCGGCATATACAGCAAGCAGAGGAATTGTGCAGGAGAAGAGCATGTACCAGTGCGTAGAATCAGGAGAGCAGAGCACTAGATGGCGTCCTATACAGCAAGCAGAGGAATAGTGCAGGAGAAGAGCATGTACCAGTAAGTTGAATCAGGAGAGCAGAGCATTAGATGGCGGCATATACAGCAAGCAGAGGAATTGTGCAGGAGAAGAGCATGTACCAGTGAGTTGAATCAGGAGAGCAGAGCATTAGATGGCAGCATATACAGCAAGCAGAGGAATTGTGCAGGAGAAGAGCATGTACCAGTGAGTTGAATTAGGAGAGCAGAGCATTAGATGGCGTCCTATACAGCAAGCAGAGGAATTGTGCAGGAGAAGAGCATGTACCAGTGAGTTGAATCAGGAGAGCAGAGCATTAGATGGCGTCCTATACAGCAAGCAGAGGAATAGTGCAGGAGAAGAGCATGTACCAGTGAGTTGAATCAGGAGAGCAGAGCATTAGATGGCGGCATATACAGCAAGCAGAGGAATTGTGCAGGAGAAGAGCATGTACCAGTGAGTTGAATCAGGAGAGCAGAGCATTAGATGGCAGCATATACAGCAAGCAGAGGAATTGTGCAGGAGAACAGCATGTACCAGTGAGTTGAATCAGGAGAGCAGAGCATTAGATGGCGGCATATACAGCAAGCAGAGGAATTGTGCAGGAGAAGAGCATGTACCAGTGAGTTGAATCAGGAGAGCAGAGCATTAGTGTCACGGGTGTGTCGCCACGAAGATCGTCACGATTACACAGCCTGACTTCTCGCAGCTGACTTTTTGATGCTTTGTGTTTTTCGGCAGTGAGGGAGTTAATTCTCTCTCTCTCTGTGCTAGACGAGGTCCAGCCTCGCCCAGCTGCAATCAATGCTGCTGTAGTGAGACTCCTTCAAATGCCTGCTGGTCTGTTAGGGAAGTGTCGGTGAAAGCATTTCATGCAGACTAACAGAGCGGATCGTGGTATTTGGAGTTTCAGAGATAAGTGTATTCGGAGAGTTTTTTCCCTTCCTCGCTTTATCATTTATCTCCTTTCCCGTTGGTGTTCCCTCTGTTGTAGTTGTGTAGTTTTTGTATGCAAGGTGGTTTTGGTTTTTCCCTTGTACTGTCTCGTTCGTCTAAGTACTGTGTGTGGGCATATTATTACTTGTCCCCTTTTGTTGTGATCGGGGTCCTTCTCAGGACTAGATTACTTAGGTGCAGGGATCCTCAGGAGGTAGGGGTTACGCTGGCGGCCTGGACCTCTGTACCTTTAACAGTACCTCCAGGTTGAGGGATTAGTCAGGGCCCCAGCTTAGGGTCAGCTTAGGCCCCCTACCTCCAGTATACAGAGACAGCGTGACAATTAGATGGCGGCATATACAGCAAGCAGAGGAATTGGGCAGGAGAACAGCATGTACTTGTGTGAAAAGAGAAGAAGAAGACGGGTGTTAGTCCATGGCCTCTGAAATAACTGCCACTTATCTCCGAAGCCACTTTGCACAAGAAGACACGTGCACCCCTTAAAGAGCTTCTAAATATATAGGGCACTCTAAACCATACGGTGAGGGGCATTGTGGGAGCTGCTTGTGTCTAAATTAGCAGCTGGTCGTCTCACCAGGAGATGGCTGGGTGATCAAAGACATTTTCACCGACCACTTAGTTTTTCTCCAGCTACCATGGATCCAGTAGCCGGTCTAGCTCGGCAGTTGCAGAGTTTGTCCATGGAGCTGGCGGACGTTAGGTCCAAGGTTTTGTATCCTCAGGAGCAAGCCGGACCAGAACCTAAAGTAGCTCTCCCTGACAGGTTCACTGGGGGGGCGGGACAAGTTTTTTGTTTTCCGGGAGGCATGCAAGTTGTACTTTCGGCTGCGGCCTCGGTCATCGGGGAGTGAAGAACAAAGGGTGGGAATTGTCATCTCGCTCCTACAAGGGGACCCACAATCTTGGGCGTTCTCTCTTCCCCCGGGCTCCCCGGCTCTCCAGTCAGTGGATAGGTTTTTCGCTGCTCTGGGACTCGTATATGATGACCCAGATCGGATCTCCCTTGCTGAGTCTAAGTTACGTAGGATTCAGCAGGGAGATCGTCCGGCGGAGGAATTCTGTTCGGAGTTCCGTAGGTGGGCCACGGACACCCAGTGGAATGACCCGGCTTTTAGGAGCCAGTTTTGTCAAGGTTTATCCGACAAATTACAGGATGTGTTGGCACAGTATGACTCTCCCGCGTCACTGGAAGCCGCTATGGCCCTTGCTATTCGCGTTGACAGACGGCTTCGGGAGAGGTGCGGGATAACTCTACCCCCTGTGATGACTCCACCTCCTACAAGGTCCCCTCATATGGTGGTTCCCCTGGTCAGTCCAGAGGAGCCTATGCAATTAGGAGGGACATCATTTCGGGGGAGGGGACCGGTGGTGCGCCATAAGACAGGAAGGTGTTTCTTCTGCGGGAGAAAGGGACATTTTATTGGGGGGTGTCCATCCCGTCCCTTGCAGAGTGAAGAGTCGTCGGAAAACTGTTGATCCCAGGTTGTGTGGTGGACGGCAATCTGGGAGTAGGTATTTCGTCCCTAGGTTCGTCTCAGTTTCTCGTACCGGCGGAGGTGGTGGTGGGTACGAGAACTGAGAGGATATCTGTTCTTCTGGATAGTGGGGCCGGGGCTAATCTGGTTGATGCTCGGTTTGCCCGGGTTCAAGGTATGCGATTGAGTGAGTTGGCTAAACCCATCCCCATATTCTCGATCGATGCCAGGCCTCTCGGTCAGGGAAGTTTTTTGCAAGCTGTGCATGACGTAAAACTTCAAGTGGGGGCGATACATAAAGAACTGTTGTCTTGCTACGTGTTGGAGGGTCTTCCCACTCCTATAGTGTTGGGCCTTCCTTGGTTAACTAAGCATAACCCGGCTATTAATTGGCAAACCAGAGAGATAAGCCAATGGAGTAAATTCTGTAATAAAAACTGCATGAACACGGTCATCGGTGCGGTTACTCCTTGGGTCTTACCTCCATTTCTGGCGGACTTTGAGGATGTATTCTCGGAGAAAGGGTGTCAGGAACTACCTCCTCATCGCGAGTATGACTGTTCTGTAAAACTGCTCCCTGAGGCCAAGTTACCTAAAGCTAGGTTGTATAACCTTTCTGGTCCTGAGAGGCAGGCCATGAAGGATTATATTTCAGAAAGTCTGGCTAAGGGGCATATTAGACCTTCATCTTCACCGGTGGCTGCGGGGTTCTTCTTTGTTAAGAAGAAAGATGGAGGCCTACGCCCTTGCCTGGATTTCCGTGAACTTAATCGGATTACGGTCCGAGATCCGTATCCGCTCCCACTTATTCCCGATCTCTTTAATCAGATCGTGGGCGCCAAATGGTTCTCTAAGTTGGATCTCAGGGGGGCGTACAATCTGATTAGGATGAAGGAGGGGGATGAGTGGAAGACGGCGTTTAACACTCCGGAGGGGCATTATGAGAACCTTGTCATGCCATTCGGTCTGACTAATGCCCCGGCGGTGTTCCAACACTTTGTTAATGACATTTTTCGCCGCCTGGTGGGACAGTTTGTTGTCATATATCTGGATGATATCTTAATTTACTCGCCGGATCTGGTGTCTCATCAGGAGCACGTTAGGCAGGTGTTACAGATCTTGCGGGATAATAAACTGTATGCCAAATGGGAAAAGTGTGTGTTCGCCGTACAGGAACTCCAGTTTTTAGGCTTCCTGGTTTCAGCGTCCGGTTTTCGTATGGACCCTGGGAAAGTGCGGGCAGTTCTTGAGTGGGATCGGCCAGAGAATCTCAAGGCACTACAACGTTTCCTGGGGTTTGCTAATTATTACCGGAAGTTCATTCGTAATTTCTCGTCCATGGTTAAGCCTCTCACAGACATGACTAAAAAGGGGACGGATTTTTCTAGGTGGTCTGACAAGGCTTGTCAAGCATTCTCCTCCTTGAAAAAATGTTTTGCCTCGGCACCCATACTCATTCAACCTGATGCGTCACAGCCATTCATTGTAGAGGTAGACGCTTCCGAGGTAGGGGTGGGAGCAGTATTGTCACAAGGTTCGTCCCCTGGTAAGTGGCATCCGTGCGCCTTTTTCTCTAAAAAATTGTCGTCCGCTGAGAGGAATTACGATGTCGGCAATAGGGAACTCTTGGCCATTAAGTTAGCTTTTGAGGAGTGGCGCCATTTTTTGGAGGGGGCAGTCCATCCGGTCACCGTTATCACCGATCACAAGAACCTGCTATATCTGGAGTCCGCGAAACGTCTGAATCCCAGACAAGCTAGGTGGTCATTGTTTTTTACCAGGTTTAATTTTGTCGTTACATATCGTCCTGGGTCAAAAAATGTAAAGGCGGATGCCTTATCTCGTAGTTTCCCTGGGGCCGGGAATACGGACGACCCGATTCCTATCCTTCAGGAGGGGGTGGTGGTTTCGGCAGTATGCTCTGAGCTGGAGGAGGAGGTATTGGAGGCTCAGGGGGACGCCCCTGTTGGACCTCCGGGGAGACTGTTTGTTCCAGATCAGTTGCGACAAAAGGTGATCGAGGCACACCATAACTCAGTTTTTGCAGGACACCCGGGGAGTAAAGCAACTGTGGATCTCCTCTCGCGTCGGTTTTGGTGGCCTAACTTACATAAGGAGGTGGTAACTTTTGTCGCGTCCTGTGGGGTTTGTGCGCGCTCTAAGACCTCACATACCCGTCCGTCTGGGGCCCTCTTACCTTTGAAGATCCCGGAGCATCCTTGGACTCATCTGTCTATGGACTTTATTACGGACCTCCCTCCATCTTCGGGTAAAACGGTCATACTCGTTGTAGTGGACAGGTTCAGCAAGATGGCACATTTTATCGCTCTTCCTGCTCTCCCTAATGCTAAAACTCTTGCGCAGGTGTTCATTGGGGAGATTGTGAGGCTTCACGGGGTACCCTCCGAGGTGGTGTCTGATCGGGGGTCTCAGTTTGTGTCCAAGTTCTGGAAGGCGTTTTGTGCACGGCGGGGGATGCATTTGTCGTTCTCATCGGCTTTTCATCCTCAGACCAATGGTCAGACGGAACGAATGAACCAGAGCTTGGAGACATATCTCCGGTGTTTTGTGTCAGAGAACCAGGAGGACTGGGCTTCTTTCTTACCTCTGGCAGAGTTTGCTCTTAATAATAGGCGGAGCGAGTCCACTGGTAAGTCCCCGTTTTTTGGGGCATATGGTTTTCACCCCCAGTTTTGTACTTTCAGTAGGGGGGGCTCTTCGGGGGTTCCTGAGGAGGAACGATTTTCCTCATCACTCGCTTCAGTATGGAGAGGGGTGCTGAAGAATCTGAATACTATGGGGAACCGATACAAACGTATGGCTGATAGGAGGAGAGTGTCTGGTCCGGACCTAAGTGTGAACGATCGGGTATGGTTGTCTACCAGGAATATAAAACTTAAGGTTCCCTCCTGGAAACTGGGTCCCAGGTTCATCGGGCCGTACAGAATCAGTTCTATAATTAATCCGGTGGCATTCCGTCTTGACCTCCCCCCTACGTTTAAAATTCACAACGTGTTCCACAGATCGTTGCTTAAGAGGTATGTGGCGCCGGTGGTACCGTCACCTTTACCTCCCCCTCCAGTGGTGGTCAATGGTAACTTGGAGTTCCAGGTATCGAGGGTCATCGATTCACGCTTTAATCGCCGGTCCCTTCAGTACCTGGTTCATTGGAAA
The DNA here is from genome assembly GCF_046119375.1 of Phyllobates terribilis. NCBI lineage: Eukaryota > Metazoa > Chordata > Amphibia > Anura > Dendrobatidae > Phyllobates > Phyllobates terribilis. Next base: position 307,373,809 of record NW_027362761.1, read on the forward strand.
GGGTATGGTCCTGAGGAGAGGATGTGGGTTCCTGCGTCGGATATTAACGCAGACCGATTAGTTCGGGCCTTCCACACGACTCACCCGGATAAACCTGGCCCTGAGGGTCCGGAGGCCCCTCGTAGAAGGGGGGGTACTGTCACGGGTGTGTCGCCACGAAGATCGTCACGATTACACAGCCTGACTTCTCGCAGCTGACTTTTTGGTGCTTTGTGTTTTTCGGCAGTGAGGGAGTTAATTCTCTCTCTCTCTGTGCTAGACGAGGTCCAGCCTCGCCCAGCTGCAATCAATGCTGCTATAGTGAGACTCCTTCAAATGCCTGCTGGTCTGTTAGGGAAGTGTCGGTGAAAGCATTTCATGCAGACTAACAGAGCGGATCGTGGTATTTGGAGTTTCAGAGATAAGTGTATTCGGAGAGTTTTTTCCCTTCCTCGCTTTATCATTTATCTCCTTTCCCGTTGGTGTTCCCTCTGTTGTAGTTGTGTAGTTTTTGTATGCAAGGTGGTTTTGGTTTTTCCCTTGTACTGTCTCGTTCGTCTAAGTACTGTGTGTGGGCATATTATTACTTGTCCCCTTTTGTTGTGATCGGGGTCCTTCTCAGGACTAGATTACTTAGGTGCAGGGATCCTCAGGAGGTAGGGGTTACGCTGGCGGCCTGGACCTCTGTACCTTTAACAGTACCTCCAGGTTGAGGGATTAGTCAGGGCCCCAGCTTAGGGTCAGCTTAGGCCCCCTACCTCCAGTATACAGAGACAGCGTGACAATTAGATGGCGGCATATACAGCAAGCAGAGGAATTGGGCAGGAGAACAGCATGTACTTGTGTGAAAAGAGAAGAAGAAGACGGGTGTTAGTCCATGGCCTCTGAAATAACTGCCACTTATCTCCGAAGCCACTTTGCACAAGAAGACACGTGCACCCCTTAAAGAGCTTCTAAATATATAGGGCACTCTAAACCATACGGTGAGGGGCATTGTGGGAGCTGCTTGTGTCTAAATTAGCAGCTGGTCATCTCACCAGGAGATGGCTGGGTGATCAAAGACAGAGCTAGGACTCTGGAGGCTCTGCAGTTTGGCACCTCTAAACATCAGATAAAGTCTACAGTGGGGAAAGGACAGACATATGTATGTATTGAGTGGAATGGGACAGATAAAGCAGAAATATCAAGCAGAGAATTCTACCAGTGAGTTGAATCAGGAGAGAAGAGCATTAGATGGCGGCATATACAGCAAGCAGAGGAATTGTGCAGGAGAAGAGCATGTACCAGTGAGTTGAATCAGGAGAGCAGAGCATTAGATGGCGGCATATACAGCAAGCAGAGGAATTGTGCAGGAGAAGAGCATGTACCAGTGAGTTGAATCAGGAGAGCAGAGCATTAGATGGCGGCATATACAGCAAGCAGAGGAATTGTGCAGGAGAAGAGCATGTACCAGTCAGTTGGAATCAGGAGAGCAGAGCATTAGTTGGCGGCATATACAGCAAGCAAAGGAATTGTGCAGGAGAAGAGCATGTACCAGTGAGTTGAATCAGGAGAGCAGAGCATTAGATGGCGGCATATACAGCAAGCAGAGGAATTGTGCAAGAGAAGAGCATGTACCTGTGTGAAAAGAGAAGAAGAAGACGGGTGTTAGTCCATGGCCTCTGAAATAACTGCCACTTATCTCCGAAGCCACTTTGCACAAGAAGACGCGTGCACAACCCAGCACGATAAATAATAAATAATGTACTAAATAAAACAACACCATCAAAACTCTTGTAAAAAATTCAGTGGAAAAAAATCTGGAAATTCAGGATATTCCTATTAATTTGCTGTTCATACATTCCTCAATACTGAAATTGCATCATCAAGAAGCAACAGTTGTGGAACTATGGAAATTACAGGATCGATAGACATGTAAATGACATGCAAATGATGGAAAAATTAAAACAAAATTTCAATTTTCCATTACTTTTGGAATTATGTTGTAGGTTGGCATAATGTATGATAGCTGGACACCTAGTCTTCATTACAGGTACACAAACAGATCGGCATTACATTGATTTGGTGGTGGAACTGGTCGTACGGCCATTCATCCAAAGTATCCAAGGAGCCGGTTTTTAACACAACGCCAGGCCACATGTTGCGCGTGCTACTATGAGCAGCCAGCTGGCCTAAACCTGTTACCATGGTCTGCATTGTCTCCGAACTTGTCTATCATCCAGCACATTTGGGACATCATTAGTCATCAATTGCAAAGGGAGAAGCAAGCAGTGGATCTTGATAATTTGCTTGTCCAAGCGCATTCAGTTTGGAAGCACATTTCTCAGACAACCAATAATAACCTTAGTGATAGCAGCCAAAGCGTGCAAGTGCGTGTATTTCTGCATGTGGCGCTCATACTCAATACTGAATAAATTGTTTGTTTTTTTATTTGTAAATTTTGTTTCAATGTTTTTATCATTTGCATATTAAGATGCTTATTGATTCTGTGATTTCCATAATTGCACAACTTTTCCTTCTTAGGCTAGGGTCACTCAACCGTTTTTATCTCATCCGAGAAAATTGGGCCGATTATGCTAATCAAACTCTGATCAGAGTGTGATCCGATTTTCTTGGATCTGAAGAATAAAAAATAAATTTCTCCATCTTCTCCATTCTGTCAGTCAGTGAAAATTGGACTGTACTTGGATGACATCTGAGAGCGGTTCTATTTTTTCCACAGACCAATAGACATGAATGGCCGAGTGCGATCCGATAATCGGATGTAACTCATGCCTGCTGCAATTTTTTTCCATGCACCACTCGGTCGGAGTAAAAAAATAGGACATGTGCATGGCCCCATAGAATAACATGACGACGGGTGCTTTCCATCAAAATAACGTATAGCACTCGTTCGATTTTTACGGTCATCTGCACGAGGAAGTAGAGTGTGTTCACGCAGACTTTTCACTGAATTTTTGGAGCTAACACTCTCCAAAAATTCTGCTCAAAAACTTGGCGTTTCCACTCCAAAAACTCATCAAAAAGACTTTGTGTTCCAATTTCAATATTGAGGTGTGCATGGTTAGTGTTGAGAGAGTTTTTTTCCTTCTTCAGGCTTTCAAAAACTAGTAGAAAAAAGAGCGCTTCTGATGTAGTGGGTGCCTCATGGAATTCACTTCAAATTTGACATATCAAGTCAAAAGGCTGCAAAAATCATTTCAGGAAAAAAATGCTTCAAAAAATCTTCTTCAATAAACACAAACATTCCGCAAAAAAAAACATGAAAAAAGGGAGCATTTATTTAGGAGATTTGACTACAATTTTTTTTTTCAGGTAAATTCCTTGAGGGGGTCAAGTTTCCAAAATGGGGTCACTTCTAGGGGGTTACCACTATTTTGGCACATCAGGGGCTCCCCAAATGTGACATGGCATCTGCTAATTATTCAAGCAAATTTTACATTCAAAAAGTCAAATGGTGCTCCTTCCCTTCCGAACCCTGCCGTCTGCCCAAACAGTGGTTTTCCCCCAGATATGGGATATTGGCTTACTCAAGAGAAATTACACAACAAATGGTATGGCACAATTTCTCCTGTTAGGCTATGTGCCCACGATGCAGAAATGCTCCGGATTTTTCCTGAGCATTTCTGCATCTCCCTGGCAGAAAAAAACACATGCGGATTTTACATGCGTTTTTCCTGCCAGGGACAAGCGGAAGTGAAGCGTTTTTGCATGCATTTCCGCATGCGGGTTGTCAAGCGGATGTGGATAATCCGCAGCAGAAATTTCCGCAGCATGTGCACTGCATATGCGGATTATCATTGCGGAACATGGCAGACCTTCTACCAAGCATTTTTTAAGCGTTTCTGCAGCGGAATTGCCGCTGCGGAAACGCTTAAAAAACGCATAGTGGGCACACAGCCTTATGAAAATGCAAAATGTGGGGCTGAAAAACATTTTTGTGGGAAAAATGTGAAAATTTTATTTTTACAGCTCAATGTTATAAACTTCTGTGATGCACCTGGGGGTTCAAGGTGCTCACCACACACCTAGATAAGTTCCCTGAGGGGTCTAGTTTCCAAAATGGTGTCACTTGTTGGGGAGTTTCAACTGTTTAGGCACATCAGGGGCTCCCCAAATGCAAGATGGCATCCGCAAATTTTACATTCAAAAAGTCAAATGGCGCTCCTTCCCTTTTGAACCATGCCGTGCATCCAAACAGTGGTTTTCCCCCATATATGGTGTATTGGCGTGTTCAGGAGAAATTGCACAACAAAGTTTGGGGTTCATTTTTTCCTGTTACCATTGCGAAAATAAAAAAATTTGAGTCTAAAGTAAAATTTTTGTGAAAAAAGTTAAATGTTCATTTTTTTCCTTTCACATTCCATTAATTGCTGTGAAGCACCTGAAGGGTTAATAAACTTCTTGAATGTGGTTTTGAGCACCTTAAGGGGTGAAGTTTTTAGAATGGTGTCACTTTTGGGCATTTTCTGTCATATAGACCCCTCAAAGTGACTTTAAATGTGATGCGGTCCCTAAAAAAATGGTTTTGTAAATTTTATTGGAAAAATGAGAAATCGCTGGCCAACTTTTAACCCTCATAACTTCCTAACGGAAAAAAATGTTGGTTCCTAAATTATGCTGATGTAAAGTAGACATAGTTACATAGTTTATAAGGCCGAAAAAAGACAAGCGTCCATCCAGTTCAGCCTATTTCTTGTGCACTGCAGCTATTCCGCAGCGTTGATCCAGAGGAAGGCAAAAAAACACCATGTGGTATAGGCCAATTTACATCATTGAGGAAAAATTCACTTCCCGACTCCAATCTGGCAGTCAGATTAAATCCCTGGATTAATTAACTATCACTAAGCATAAGATGTAATTTTATTGTTCTCAAGAAAGGCGTCCAGGCCTCTCTTGAACTCATTAAGTGAGTTGGACATCACCACTTCCTCTCCCAGAGAGTTCCAGAGTCTCACGGCTCTGACCGTAAAGAATCCCCTTCTATGCTGGTGCAGGAACCTCCTTTCCTCCAGATGCATAGTGTGCCCCCTCGTCTTTGTCACCATCCTTGGTATAAACAGGTCATGGGAGAGATCTCTGTACTGCCCCCTGATGTATTTATACATGTTTATGAGGTCTCCCCTAAGCCTTCTCTTTTCCAACGTAAATAGGCCTAATTTTGACAACCTCTCTGGGTATTCTAGTCCCTCCATTCCCTTTATTACCTTAGTCGCCCTCCTTTGTACCCTCTCTAGCTCCAATATGTCTTTCCTGAGCACCGGAGCCCAGAACTGTGCACAATATTCTAAGTGCGGCCTTACCAGCGCTTTATACAGAGGAAGAACAATGTTCTCATCATATGCCTCTATTCCTCTTCTGATGCATGCCATGACTCTATTTGCCTTCGCAGCTGCTGCCTGACACTGGGCACTCCAATTTAATTTGCTGTTAACCAAGACGCCGAGGTCCTTCTCCATGTCAGATTTCCCCAACGGTTTCCCATTTAATATGTATGGGTGACTGCTGTTTTTCTTTCCCATGTGCATGACCTTACATTTATCGGCATTGAACCCCATTTGCCATTTTTTGGCCCAACCCCCCAATTTATCTAAATCCTCCTGTAGCTGTGCCCTATCCTCATCTGTATTAACTACTTTACAAAGTTTAGTATCATCTGCAAATATTGCTATTTTACTATGCAACCATTCCACTAGATCATTAATAAATATATTAAATAATATAGGGCCCAAGACAGACCCTTGAGGCACCCCACTAGTAACCCTGACACCCCCTGAGCTTACTCCATTGATAACCACCCTCTGCTTTCTATCACTCAGCCAGCTATTTACCCACTTGCACACATTATCCCCCAGACCAAGCATTCTCATTTTATATACCAACCTTTTGTGTGGCACGGTATCAAACGCTTTGGAGAAGTCAAGGTATACAACATCCACTGACTCTCCCCGGTCCAGCTGTGAGCTCACCTCCTCGTAGAAGGCGATCAGGTTTGTTTGGCAGGAGCGATCCCTCATGAATCCATGTTGATATGGAGTTAGACAGTTATTATCATTAAGATATTCTACAATAGCATCTCTAAGAAATCCTTCAAACAATTTACCCACAACAGACGTTAAGCTTACTGGTCTATAGTTCCCAGGGTCACTTTTAGACTAGTGGGACAGTCCCGTCCATAAAGAGTGCTTGAATATAAGATACAGCGGTCTGTCTATCACATTACTTAATTCTTTTAGTACCCGGGGGTGTATGCCATCTGGGCCTGGTGACTTGTCTATTTTGATATTATTTAGGCGTTTCTGAACTTCCTCCTGGGTTAGGTGGGTGATATTTAGCGGAGGGTTTACTTTATCACTCTGCATTTCCTCCGATAAATTGTTTTCTTTTGTGAAAACAGTGGAGAAGAAGCTATTGAGTAGGTTTGCTTTACCCTCATCGCCCTCTATGATTTTACCCAGGTTATTTTTCAATGGGCCAACTCCATCAGTTTTAATCCTTTTACTGTTTATATAGTTAAAGAACAGTTTGGGATTCGTTTTACTTTCCTTGGCAATTAGTCTCTCTGTCTCCTCTTTTGCTATTCTTATTTGTTTCTTACAGATTTTGTTTTTTTCCCTATAAGATATTAGCGCTTCCTCGCTGCCTTCTTGTTTAAGTTTACCGAAAGCCCTTTTTTTGTTTTTCATTGCCCTCTTGACTTCCTTATTTAGCCACATTGGCTTCCTCCTATTCCTAGCCCTTTTATTCCCATAAGGTATGTACCTTCTACAGTGACTATGTAGGACTGTTTTGAAAATTTCCCATTTTCTATCCGTGCTCCTATTACTGAAGATACTATCCCAGTCTATAAGGTGAAGGGCATCTCTTAGCTGATGAAACTTTGCCCTCCTGAAGTTCAGTGTTTTTGTGACTCCCTTGCTGGGCACCCTACTGAAGCACATGTGGAATTGTATAATGTTGTGGTCACTATTTCCCAGGTGCCCCCCGACCTGCACCTCAGTTATTCTGTCTGGCCTGTTAGTTAATATTAAGTCTAAAAGGGCCGTCCCTCTAGTTGGTTCCTGCACAAGTTGTGACAAATAATTGTCTTTGATAGTTGACAGAAACCTGTTTCCTTTCTGAGATCTACAGCTTTCGGTTTCCCAGTCTATTTCGGGGTAGTTGAAGTCCCCCATAATAATCACCTCGTTATTTTTTGCTACTTCGTCTATTTGTCTCATTAATAGACTTTCCGTGGCTTCTGCTATATTTGGTGGTTTATAACAGACTCCTATGATAATTTTATTATTGTTTTTTGCCCCATGTATCTCCACCCATAAGGACTCGACCTCCTCATTTCCCTCCCATACATCCTCCCGTATTGTAGGCTTTAGACACGTCTTTACATATAGACAGACTCCACCTGTTAATAAATGTTATTTATTAACTATTTTGTGTGACTTATCTCTCTGATTTAAAGGCATGAAAATTAAAAGTTTGAAAATTGTGAAATTTTCAAAATTTTCGCCAAATTTCCGATATTTTCACAAATAAACGCCAGTCATATCAAATGAATTTTATCACTATCATGAAGTACAATATGTCACGAAAAAACAATCTCAGAATCAGGGGGATCCGTTGAAGCGTTCCAGAGTAATTACCTCATAAAGTGACAGTGGTCAGAATTGTAAAAATTGGCCTGGTCATTAACGTGCAAACAGCCTTCGGGGTTAAGCAAGTAAGCAGACCATTGTTCATGAGTCTTTTGCTCTGAAGAAGCTCCATATTTATAGGCCAAAAACCATAAACTAAGGAATTATTCACGCAGTGCTTTTTTGCATGAACAACGCAGTGTTAACAGGAAAAATGATGCATATACGTCACATGTGATTTTTTAAAGTGATTTTATTTAGGCATTCAATGTATAAAAAAAAAATACAGAAAAACACTGAAAAAAATGACATGCTGCGGGTTTTTTAAAAAAAGGCACCACGGCTCAAAAAACAAGATAAAATAGCACCGCGTGAACGAGATTTTAGAATTTTTTTCCTCATAAAAACTGAAAAAATTAAACAACTACACTATTTGTTCAGGAAATCACCAAAAAAAACGCTTCAGGAAAAAATGTGTTTGCCTCTTAAAAAGCTGTACAGGTGTGACTGACTGAAAAAGACGTTGCGTGCACTGAAATGGTTTCCACATGAAAAACTCGTTTTTGAACGCCCCAAAAACTCTGTATAAACTATGTATGTGTTTCAGCAAGCACAACAATAGTGGAGGCTGGAGAGGCCTTTCCTCTAAAGCCAGGCGGACATGTTTCAGGTAAAGTGCTTTCTGCAGAGCAGCTGTCTGGCGCTACACTACACATGAAGGTAACAGCGCGGAGTGCTTGTGCACACGCACATAACCTAATCCGTTACACGAGCATGCGTAGTGTAATGCTCCCGTCGGGACGTGGGCAAGGTTAGGGAGCTACGACTAACGGCTAATACGCATGCGCTATGCTGTGTCGCCGCCGTGTCTTGTAGGAGTCCGTAAGCTCCGGAACCGGAAGTGCTCCCTGGACCTATCCCGATCCAGAGCTCCGGAGTCGCTTCACATTTGGGACAAGGGATGAACATCGTACGTATACCGTCCAAATGTTGTCTCTGCTAGAATTGTCATTGCCTGTGCATCCAGCTAGCGTTATACCGTGTATGGTGACCGTACAGTGCCTGCCAGATGGAGAGATGGATGTGCCCTACTCACTGCTGGCTCTCCAGTGTGTGTGCATGTATGCTGTGTAATATATATCTATATGTGTGTGTGCATATTATATTACTATGTGATGTTATATTATGTTAGTGTGTGCATATATATATATTTATGTGTGTATATTATATTACTATAATGTTTAATCATATAAGTATGTGTGTGTGTGTATGTATATATATGTGTGTGTATATATATATATATATATATATATATATATATATATATATATATATAGTAATGACAGCATGTACAGTCATCCATGCATAGTGGCACATAAAGTAGGACATCACATAACTGCGGTTACATAATAAATGGAAGTGCTGTAATTAGGAACATGCCTCATTCTGGATGGGAGTTGTCTGAAGTCTTTTCCTTCTGTTTTGATTGTGCCATCCGGGCATTGCCATATCTCAATGCCTGACATCAGTGTGACATCTGGACTGGTTATGTCAGCAGCTAGGTAGTAGTAATAGTAGTATGTCTTGTTCTCTGCAGATGAGCTGTGGTATTTTAGCTGATATTCGTCCTCCTGTCTATTAGATGTGTTGTTACAGCTGCCACTCGCCGTCATCACTATCCCTTTGGTATGTGGAGTATTTTTTTTTATTTATTTTACCCACTTTTGTATAGTGCCATTAATTCCACAGCGCTTTACGGACCTTATGGGCACTGTCCCCATTAGGGCTCACAATCTAAATCCCCTATCAGTATGTCTTTTGAGTGAGGGAGGAAACCCATACAAACTCCTTGCAGATGTTGTCCTTTGAACCCAGGACTCCAGCGCTGCAAGGCTGCAGTGCTAACCACTGAGCCACATGCTGCACTGGAGTATGGGGGACTACATGTCTCCCTTGGATATTGCCCCTAGACAGTGGTGGACACAGGCAGAAAAGGTTCCTTGTGCAAGAACAACACATGAGCCCTTTGCAGTCCACCTATTTATCATAATAGACAATTCCATTTGCTTTAAAATTGGACGTGGGCTCCCTATCTCTCTACCTACCTATAAAATAATTTGATTACTTTTTTCATTTATTTGGTAGGATACATGAAGAAAAACCATACATCTGTATGTTTTTTTATTTTATTTTTTTACGGTTTTCACTGTGCAGTTTAATTCACATGTTAAGTTTATTCTGCAAGCATGTGCACACAGCATTAAAGGGGTATTCCCATCTCCAATAACCTATCCCAATATGTAGTAGGTGTAAATAATATTAGCAAATACCTCCAATTAGAAATGTAGTGTAGTTTTTCAGCTTCCCTATGTTGCTTACCCCATGTGTAGGATATTACAGTAGCTTAGGTATCCATGGATATGACCACACATATAATGACAGTTAGATTAAAACCGCTCTTCAGGCTATGTGCCCACGATGCTGAAATGAAGCAGAAAATTTCTGCATCTCCCTGGCAGAAAAAACGCATGCAGATTGTGCATGCGTTTTTCCTGCAGAATACATGCGTTTCCACATGCGGATTCACATGCGTTTCCGCATGCAGATTGACAAGCGCTTTCCAGGCGATACTATCACTTGGAAAGTGCTTGACAACTAGGTCACACTGTATAAATCCATGCAAACAGCATGGATTTATACAGTGTGAACCGTAAAAATTAAAACAAATCAAGCTATACTCACCCCCGAGGCCCCGGTGTGGCAGTAGCGCTGCTTCCTGGCTGGTTCCCGGCTGCCGGCATATCGCGAGACAGAGCGATGAATGACCTGCGGTCACATGACTGTGACGTCACCGCAGGTCCTCAAGCGATGCCGGCATTCAGAGAGAAGCCGCCGGACAGGTGAATATAAACTTTATTTGTTATTTTATTCTTTTTTTACAGGTACAATGGTACCCAGGTCTGGATGAGAGTCTTCTCTCCTCCAGAACTGGGTACTATCCGCACATAGAGACGCATAGAAGCCGCTTGTACAAATGTACAGTCGCGGTTTCTATGCGTTTCAATGCAAGTCAATGGCGGGAGTTCCGCTGCGCTTCCGCAAAATTAAATGACATGCTGCGGATTTTTGTACGCAGCATAAACGCTGCGGAAAAATCCGCAGCATGTGCATAGAACATGCGGAATCCCCTTGGGGACCATGGGGTGCGGATTACCTAGCGTTTCACAAGCGTTTACGCTGCGGAAATTCCGCAGCATAAACGCTTGAAAAACGCTACGTGGGCACCCAGCGTCATGGTCGTAACCATGGATACCTATGGTCCTGCAATTCCTGCACATGAGGTAAACGACATAGCGAATCTGAGAACTATGCTGCATTTCTAATTGGAGGTATTTGCTAATATTATTATTATTACACCTACTACATATTGGGATATGATTTTGGAGATGGGTATACCCCTTTAACTACTGAACGCTGTGGCGCAAACAATGTAGGATTACGTTCCTGTGCCAGAGTCAGGATGTTGTAAGGATAGGCCATCAATGTTAGTCTTGGACAACCCCTTTCACTTTTTCTTGTAGCTGTCAGTTTTAGCCTTTTTGAGAAACCATTTTTGTTTTTCACTTTTTTATTGCCATGTTCCAGAAACCTTAATTTTATAATCTTTTTAGTAGTGGTTTGAGGGATTTTTTATTTTCGGGATGAGTGTTATTTATTATTGGAAACATTATGGAGTACATTTAAACTACTCCAACAACCCCTTCTCAAACCTCCTGTTTTCTTCTTTTAAAAAAAACACTAATAGGCTGTGGGCCCACGATGCGTTTTTCAAGCGTTTACGCTGCGGAATTTCCGCAGCGTAAACGCTTGGTAAACCTTCCCCCATGGTCTCCAATGCAATTCCGCACTTTCAATGCCCATGCTACGTATTTTTCCGCAGCGTTTATGCTGCGCTCAAAAATCCGCAGCATGTCCATTAATTTTGCGGAAGCGCTGCGTTTTCGCTGCCATTGACTTGCATTAGAACGCGCCAATTCCGCAAGACTGCATCTGTACTTGCGTAATTGACGCATTCTAATGTGCGGATGGTACCCGGGTGTGGAGGACAGGAGACTCTCCTCCACACCCAGGTACCTTTAAAAGCTGTAAAAAATAAAGATTATATTCACCTTCCGACTGCCCCCGGACTCCTTCCCTGTGCTTGCCGATAGATCGCGCAGGACTGAAGGACCTGCACAGATGTCACAGTCATGTGACGGCAGGTCTTTCAGTACAGCGTACCGCGATCTGCCGGCAGCCAGCACAGGAGCGCAGCAAGACTGCAGGGGCCATCGGAGGGTAAGTATAGATTTATTTTTTTATTTTTAACCATTCTCTCGGGTCACACTATATAAATCCAAGCCGGTTGCATGGATTTATATAGTGTGACCTAGTTGTCAAGCACTTTCCAAGTGATGCTAAAATCGCTTGGAAAGCGCTTGACATCCGCATGCGGAAATGCCAGTGAAGAACGCTTCATTTCCGCATGTCCCTGGCATGAATAACACATGTACAATCCGCATGCGTTTTTTTCTGCCAGGGAAATGCAGAAACGCTCAGGAAAAAATCCTGAGCATTTCTGCATCGTGGGCACATAGCCTTATACTCCGCCCTGGTGCCAGCACCGTTTCAGCTATGTCGGCACTGACACAGTGCCGTGTCACTTAATCCCTGCAGCCAATCGGCACTGGCTTCACTCTTCCCGCCTTCGGACGTATCATATACATCCAGAGGAAGTGAAAGAACTTTTACACCAAAGAATGCTGTTTTCTTTTTTCTTCCCACTATTTTCGGCTACCCATAACTTTTTTTTTTTGAAGGACAACCTGTATTTCCTGTTGTTTTTTTGTAAAGCTTTTACTGGTATCCTTTCTTTTGTCGATATATACATAAAAGCTTTTGATCACTTTTTTTTTAATTTATTTGGTAGGAAGCATGAACAAAAACAATACATCTGGATTTTTTTTAATTTTTTTTATCGTGTTCACTGTGCAGTATAATTCACAGGTTAAAGAAGTTGTCCACTACTCTATATGAACCCCCCAATGTATCCCCCCGGGGCCCAGAAGTTTTTTTGTAAATACCTTGCGGTGCCTTTTCTGCCTCTGAGCGGCGCTATCGCTGGCTGCTCAGAGGCATCACGTGACCCGTCACTGATGTCACGTCAAGTGAGGCGTGACATCAGTGACGCGGTCCCCACGGTGGATGCTGAGCTGTGGGTGGGTTTACCCCGCGCTTCACACCCAGCATCCACCGCACGCTTTCCCAGTGAATGAGGAGAGGGAGAGTGCGCGGTGGATGCTGGGTGTGACGTGCTGGGTAACCTCGCCCACAGCCCAGCAGCCACCGTGGAACGCAGAAGAGGGACCCCCGGCTGCATCCGGAATCATGACGTGACATCAGCGGATGTCAGAGCCGGATGCAGCCGGGGGTCACGTGATGCCTGTGAGCGGCCAGTGATAGCGCCGCTCACAGGCAGAAAAGGCACCACAAGGTATTTAGAGAAACACTTATGGACCCTGCGGGAATACGTAGGGGGATCATATAAAGTACTGGACACCCCTTTAACTTTATTCTGTGGGTCAATACAGTGTTTTATGTTTTACCACTTTTATGCAAGATGATCCCTTTTTACATTTTTTTCTATTTGGTTATCATATAGTGAGAGCTCTGACTTTGCACTTTTCTGTCAACAGAACTGTTTTTTTTTTTTTTTTTTTTGCATATTGAGGTGGGGTTTTTATTGTTATCATCATAGGTAACATATAACACGATGAACCAAAACAGCAGTTCTCGCATAGTTTCATATGTTGAATAAAATTATAATCTACTTTTAGATCATAACTAGAAAAAGACATGGACTGGCACATCCAAATCCTACACATTAGACATGCACTTCCAAATCTTGTCTGTCTTTAGGGGATAATTATTTATTTTAAGGGGCGTGTATTTAGTACTGAAAATAATGTTTGCAATTTAGTTTCACTAAAAAAAATAATAATGTTACAGTTTGTCTTCTGTATCCTCTGTGGTGTACTGTCTACTGCTGGATGTAGTATGAGTTAAAGGGAACCTGTCATGTCCTAGTTACTATTTACACTGCCCCCATTGCTTTGCCCCCAAGCTTTTTTCATTAAAGTCGGTGGTAGCATAATGATTTTATAACATTTTATACACTTTGTCCTACCTGCTCTATTCAGTCATAGGGGTATTCTCACATACAGTCAGGGGCGGGCGCAGCATTCACTCACTGCTGGTGCCGCCCACGTATTTGAATATTGCTTCCGGCAAGCACTATTATAGTGGGGCGTATTTTAACCCCTTTCTGGCCTGGGGCGTATTTGCCTGGGGCGTACTATAACCCCAGGTTCAGCGCGGCCTCCAGCGCTGAGCCCGCACTGAACCGGGCACATGTCAGGTGATTTATACAGCTGACATGTGCCCACAAAACCCCCTGCTGGAATCGAGATCCACCTGCGGCTGTTAACCACTTCATAGAATCATAGAATCATAGAATGGTAGAGTTGGAAGGGACCTCCTGGGTCATCTGGTCCAACCCCCTGCTCAAAGCAGGATTCACTAGATCATCTCAGACAGATGTCTGTCCAGCCTCTGTTTGAAGACGTCCATTGAAGGGGAACTCACCACCTCTCGTGGCAGCCTGTTCCACTCATTAATCACCCTAACTGTCAAAAAGTTTTTTCTAATATCTAATCTGTGTCTCCTCCCATTTAGTTTCATCCCATTGCTTCTAGTCTTTCCTTGTGCAAATGAGAATAAAGATGATCCTTCTACAATGTGACAGCCCTTGACATATTTGTAGACAGCTATTAAGTCTCCTCTCAGTCTTCTTTTTTGCAAGCTAAACATTCCCAAATCCTGCAACCGTTCCTCATAGGACATGGTTTGCAGACCAGTCACCATTCTGGTCGCTCTTCTCTGAACTTGCTCCAGTTTGTCTATGTCTTTTTTAAAATGTGGTGCCCAAAACTGTACACAGTATTCCAGATGAGGTCTGACCAAAGAGGAGTAAAGACCGATAATGACTTCACGTGATCTAGACTGTATGCTTCTGTTAATACATCCCAGAATTGTATTTGCCTTTTTTGCTGCTGCATCACACTGTTGACTCATGTTCAGTCTATGATCTATTAGTATACCTAAGTCTTTTTCACATGTACTGTTGTTTAGCTCTATTCCTCCCATTCTGTATATGCTTTTTTCATTTTTATTGCCCAGATGTAGTACTTTGCATTTTTCCCTGTTAAAAACCATTCTGTTGGTTGCTGCCCACTGCTCCAGTTTATTTAGGTCTTTTTGAATCCTCTCTCTCTCTTCTCTAGTATTAGCTATCCCTCCTAGCTTTGTATCATCAGCAAATTTAATCAGTTTACCCTCAATTCCTTCATCTAAATCATTGATAAAGATGTTGAACAATACAGGTCCCAGGACGGAGCCCTGTGGTACCCCACTTGAGACATTCATCCAGCTGGATGTAAAGCCATTTACAACCACCCTTTGAGTCCGATCACTAAGCCAGTTATGAATCCACCTAACAGTTGCCTGGTCCATTGCATACTTGGTCATTTGTTCAATAAGGATGATGTGAGATACTTTGTCAAATGCTTTGCTGAAGTCAAGATATACTATATCTACAGCATTTCCCTGATCCACCCAGTCAGTGATTCTGTCATAGAAGGAAATTAAGTTAGTCTGACATGACTTGTTAGTTACAAACCCATGCTGACTCTGGTTAATCACTTCATTCTTATCCATGTACTTACATACATGTTGTTTAATAATTTGTTCAAAGATCTTTCCTGGTATAGAAGTCAGACTCACCGGCCTATAGTTCCCTGGGTCCACCTTCTTCCCCTTTTTGAAGATAGGAACAACATTTGCTCTTCTCCAGTCTTCTGGGACTTCTCCTGTTCTCCAAGAATTTTCAAATATTATGGAGAGTGGTTCTAAAATTTCTTCTACAATCTCCTTCAGTACTCTGGGGTGTAATTGATCTGGACCTGGAGACTTGAACTCATTTATGTTAGCTAAATATTCCCTCACAATCTTTCTGTTTACAGATAACTTGGATTCCTCTATTCCTTTAAAAGGACAGTGAAGATCAGTTGATGTTACATTTTCTTTCTGAGAGAAAACAGATGCAAAATAGGAATTAAAAAGTTCGGCCTTCTCAACATCCTCTCTTACCATTTCTCCATTTTCATCCTGTAAAAATCCTATAGCATCTTTGACTTTTCTTTTACTTTTGACATACCCCCAAAATCCTTTTTTATTGCTTTTGACATCTCTTGCAAGCCTTAATTCATTGTCAGCTTTAGCTAACCTGATACGTGCCCTGCAGGATCTGCAGACTGCATTATAATCTTCTTTAGATATGCCTCCCTCTTTCCATTTAATAAACATTTCTTTCTTTCTTTTTAGCATGTGTTTAAGTTCTGTGTTCATCCATCCTGGTTTTCTTAAATGCTTCCCATTCTTCCTACTTTTCGGGATTGTTAACGATTGTGCTTTGAGAATCTCATTTTTAAAAATTTCCCATCCTTCCTGGACATTTTTGTCCTTAAGGACATCCAGCCATTGGATCCCTCCTATTCTCTTTCTGAGTCTCTTAAAATCTGCCTTTCTAAAATCTAACCTTGAAGTTTGAGTCTTCACATGTCTTCCTCCTCTAGTTATCCAAAATTCTATAATAGCATGATCGCTGCCTCCTAGCGTCCCAGCCACCTTTACCTCCTCAACCATTTCCTCCCTGTTTATAAGGATTAGATCCAAAGTAGCAGATCCCCTTGTTTTCTCCCCTACCTTTTGGAAGATAAAGTTGTCAGCAAGAGAGGATAAGAATTTGCTTGACCTGTTAGTTTTACTTGAGAGAGATTCCCAACAAATGTCTGGATAGTTGAAATCTCCCATGACCACTACGTCATATTTTTTGGAGAACTTGGTCATTTGATACATAAAGAGTTCATCCATATCTTCAGCTTGCCCAGGTGGCCTGTAGTAAATGCCTACAATGGTGTCCTTTCCGTTGTTCTCTCCTTGTATTCTTACCCAAACAGTTTCCACAGAACTCCCAGTCTCTGAAGCTTCAATCTCTGTGCAGATATACGCTTTTCTAACATACAATGCAACACCTCCTCCTCGTTTATCAAGTCTGTTTCTTGCAAATAAGTTGTATCCTTTTAGCCTTTTATTCCAATCATGTGTATCGTCCCACCAAGTTTCAGTGATTCCAATGACATCATATTCCTTTTCCTGCATTAGTAGTTCCAATTCTCCTTGTTTGTTGCCCATGCTTTGTGCATTTGTATAAAAACATTTTAGTTTGTGATTGGTTTCTCTTCCTCCCATATTTTTATTATTTAGATTTTTTTGTCTTTGTTCTTCTTTTCCACTTCCAGTAGCAGAGATCTCAATAGTATTTGTCAGCTGTATGGCTTTTTCTGGCCTTTTGCTTCCCTTCCCACATTGTTCTAGTTTAAAGCTCTTCTGATGAGTGTAGCAAGGCGACTTCCAAATACATGTTTTCCAGTCTTCGTAAGGTGCACCCCATCTCTAGCAAGTAGTCCATCGTATAGGTAATTCATTCCGTGATCCAGAAGTCCAAATCCTTGTTGACGGCACCATCGACGTAGCCAGTTGTTCACCTGTAGAATCTTATTCCACCTCATTGTTCCATGGCCATCCACTGGGAGGATGGATGAGAAGACCACCTGCGCTCCCAATTCTTTCACTTTCTTGCCTAAGTCTTTAAAGTCACTGCAGATGGTTTCCAGGTCCTTTCTTGCGGTGTCATTTGTCCCCACATGTATTAGCAGGAATGGGTAGTGATCTGTAGGTCTGAAGAGTCTTGATATCCTGTCAGACACATCTTTAATTTTTGCTCCTGGAAGACAGCACATTTCTCTTGAGGTTATGTCTGGTCTGCAGATAGCGGCCTCTGTTCCTTTTAACAGGGAATCCCCCATGACCACCACTCTCCGTTTTTTCTTCACAACATTCTTCTTTCTCCATCCAGGAGGATTCTGAGGGCTTACAAGGTTATTCATTGCTGGCAAAGTCTTATCTTGCTGTATTTCTTCATGGTTCTCCTGTGTGAGAGCCTGGTACTGGTTCCTGAGCAGTATGGGTGCTGACTGCCTCTCGATCCTCCTGCTTCTGTGGGTCACATGCTTCCATTCCTCTGTTTCGTCAGGTGCAGTTCGAATTTCTTCTCTTTCTGAATCATGAAGAGATAATTCTGCTCTGTCTAAGAACTCTTCACCTTCCTTAATGATTTTCAAGGTAGTTAACCTCTCTTCTAGATTTCGCAACTTTTCCTCCAACAGGGACACAAGCTTGCATTTCTGGCATGTGAAGTTTGGCTTTTCCACTGGCAAGTCTGTGAACATGTAGCAGGATATGCAGCTCACCAAATGGCTCCTGGACTCTTCCATGTTCTTATTGTTAATGTTCTGAAAACAGTGAAAAAAGCTTAAAAAAAAAGCTTAAAAATGCGCGCGCCGGTAGGCGCGCGGTTTACCGATGTCCTCTTTTCAGCTCCAACAGCCAAAATCCAGTGTTCTTTGAGCTTGCGGAGACTCTTCACTTACCCCAAAATGCAGTGGGAATATGCAAATTATCTCCTCAGGACTCCTCCACTGGTTTACCGATGTCCTCTTTTCAGCTCCAACAGCCAAAATCCAGTGTTCTTTGAGCTTGCGGAGACTCTTCACTTACCCCAAAATGCAGTGGGAATATGCAAATTATCTCCTCAGGACTCCTCCACTGGTTTACCGATGTCCTCTTTTCAGCTCCAACAGCCAAAATCCAGTGTTCTTTGAGCTTGCGGAGACTCTTCACTTACCCCAAAATGCAGTGGGAATATGCAAATTATCTCCTCAGGACTCCTCCACTGGTTTACCGATGTCCTCTTTTCAGCTCCAACAGCCAAAATCCAGTGTTCTTTGAGCTTGCGGAGACTCTTCACTTACCCCAAAATGCAGTGGGAATATGCAAATTATCTCCTCAGGACTCCTCCACTGGTTTACCGATGTCCTCTTTTCAGCTCCAACAGCCAAAATCCAGTGTTCTTTGAGCTTGCGGAGACTCTTCACTTACCCCAAAATGCAGTGGGAATATGCAAATTATCTCCTCAGGACTCCTCCACTGGTTTACCGATGTCCTCTTTTCAGCTCCAACAGCCAAAATCCAGTGTTCTTTGAGCTTGCGGAGACTCTTCACTTACCCCAAAATGCAGTGGGAATATGCAAATTATCTCCTCAGGACTCCTCCACTTAAATGCCGCTGTCAATCTCTGATAGCGGCATTCAACATCGCTGCGCCAGAAGTGCGGCATTAGCCCCGTCCATTGGTGACCCCGTCACATGATCGCAGGTCACCGATGGGTGGGCATGACAACCCAGGGTCTACAGCTGACCCCTGTGGTTGTCATGTCTTGATTGCTATGAGCGCCACCCAGTGGTCGGCGCTCATAGCCAGTGAGCATTTCTGTTGCATACAAGCGATCTGCTCATCGCCTGTATGCCGCAGAGGCAATCTGACAACTGCTGCTTCTAGTCTCCTATGGAGCAAGCAGAAAGTGTGTAAATTTTTTTTAAAAAAATATAAAAGTTTAAATCACCCCATTCAAAATAAAATATTTGGTATCTCTGTTCAGAATCGCCCGATCTATCAATATAAAAAAAGAATTAATCTGTTCGGTAAATGGCGTAACGAGAAAAAATTCTAAACGCCAGAATTACTTTTTTTAGTCGTCTCAACATTGCAATAAAATGCAATAACGGGCGATCAAAACATCGGATCTACCCCAAAATGGTATCAATAGAAACGTCAGCCCAGCGCGCAAAAAATAAGCCCTCACCCAGCACCAGATCCCGAAAAATGGAGATGCTACGGGTTTTGGAAAATGGCGCTTTTTTTTATTTTTACAAACTTTGGATTTTTTTTACCACTTAAATAAAAAAGAACCTATACATGTTTGGTGTCTACGAACTCGTAATGACCTTGAGAATAATAATGGCAGATCAGTTTTAGCATTTAGCGAACGTGGTTAAACCCCCCCCCCCCCCCCAGAACTGTGGAATTGCATTTTTTTTGCACTTGGAATTTTTTTCCCGTTTTCCAGTACACGATATGGTAAAATCAGTGATGGCGTTTAAAAGTACAACTCGTCCCACAAAAAATAAGCCCTCACATGGCCATATTGACAGAAAAATAAAAAGGCTATGGCTCTGGGAAGAAGGGGAGCAAAAAATGAAAATGCAAAAACGGAAAATCCCAAGGTTGTTAAGGGTTTAATGAAAAAAAGTTTGTTAGTGATGCACATTGCATCACTAACAACGCTATGGGGGCAGTGTAGATAGTAGATAGGGAACAACCCCTTTAAACGGAACCTGTCATTTCCTATCAGTTTTCTCCCTTGTCTGCTGTTTGCTATAAAATAAAAAAACAACAAATTTCGCTGTACTCGCCTTCTCTATGGCCACCAATGAGTCTCCGCAGCTGCTCCTGGTGTTTAACATTGGAGTTCATGTCACATCCACAACGCCGCATCCAATCAGTGAGCTCAGCTCTCTGCCAATCAGGGCTGTGGAGTCAGTCGGTGTCCATTTCGGTGGAGTCAATATAAAATAGACCGACTCCAACTCCTAAAATATTTAATAAATTGGGTACAGTGGTTCAATGCAGTTTATGGGGAATATATTTTTTCATAACAATTTGGGAAAGTTATGAAATGTCCTATTCCTGATCTAAGGGTCTAGACTTTTAGCTGAGATGAATCTGTGCTACAGTAAATTTATCACTTAAACATGAGCCATGTATGAGGGAGTCGGTGTGATGGAAATTGAGGAGTCGGTGTTGGAGTCGGAGGTTTGGCTTACCGACTCCACAGGCCTGCTGCCAATGTGGACTGAATGCCCTCTGTAGAGCCACTGAGCTCACTGATCGGCTGCTGCACTATGGGTGTAATGTTGGCATTGCAGCCAATGCCAGATTCAGGGAGCAGTGGCGGAGACTTGACGGTAGACATAAAGAAGGCGAGTACGACATTTTTGCTTCTTTCTTTTTTTTTCATAGCAAACTGCAGCCAAAGTAGAAACATAATTGAAAGGGAACAATCCCTTTATCTTAGGCCACATTCACACGATGCAAATTTTGTGAGTTTTTGATGTTGCAGATTTTTTGCAGCATTTCTGCACCTATTATGTAAATTAGGTTATTTGCATATTTTTTCATTATGTTTTTGAGTGCGTTTTTTTTACATGTGTTATCCCGTTTTTGACACTGTGCTGTTTGTCTGTGTGGTATATCATGCTTTAAATAAAGCTGTTTCGTTTTTGATACTTCTGGTATTTGGCTTTGCCAGAATTTTATTGATAGTCATGTGTGATTTACATGTGGTTTTTATTGCGTTTCTGCAGCCAAACCACAGTAAAAACACACATGCATTTTTTACCTGCAGGTTTTCTGCATCTAATGCAATTCTATGTGAAAGATCTGCACATAAAACTCAGCGTACCCGCAAGAAAAATTTACATGTTGTGGATTTGAAACACAAAGCTCAGGTCAGTTTACGCTTCATTACAAAATGAAAAAAGCAGAGTGGACATGAGATTTCTGTAAATCTCATCCACCTTTTTGGAACTATAAGACGTTATATTTTTGACACAGCAAAATACACAACGTCATCAATTCGCCAAAGCCACATGGTGGGTACACAACCCTAATTAGAGTCCATCATTCAGCTTGCTATGATAGTCTATATGTACTGTATTTTTGCAGACTATAAGACACACACTCTCCCAACCCCCCCCCCCCCCCCCCCAAAATTGGGAGGAAAATGGGGGTGCGTCTTATAGTCCGAATGTAGCTTACCAGGGTGGGGCGGCTGCGGTAGACTGGGGTCCCAAGAGGCAGGGTCACCGCTGCTGGAAGCCGGCGTTGGCTGGTGTGGGGCGATGCTGCGGACCCTGGGATTAGAGAAGGGAGTGTCCCTGTGGTGCGAGGCTGTGGGCCCTGGGTTTCAAGAAAATGTCAGGGGTGAGGCAGGAGCGGAGTCCCCGCTCTGCCTATTGTTTTCCTGGCGGTGGGCTTCAGGAAAATTTCGAGCAGAGCTCTCACTTTTCGCATGCTCCATCTCTGGCGGCCATTTTCCTGAGGCCCACCGCCGGGAAATCAATGGGCAGAGCATGGGCTCCACTCCTGCCTCACCGCCAACATTTTCTTGAAGCCCAAAGCCTGCAGCCTCACAACGCCAGGACACCCCCTCCTCCTAGCCCGGAGCCCGCAACATCGCCCCACTTCTGCTGCCGGCTTCCTGTAGCAGCCCCCTGTGGCCCCGCTCCTTTGCCGCCGCCCCCGGTAAGCTACCGTAAATTCGGACTATTTAAGATGGACACCTATTTTATAAAAAAAAAAAAAAAATGTTTTCCTATTTTCTTTTCCAAAATTTTTGATGTCTTATAGTCCGCAAAATATGGTAACTCTTTTTCTCTGTGTTTTTTTTCTGAGATCCTTGCACCTGATTTATGACCACAGACCACATCAAAGTTGAATGTGTAAGGAAACAAAGAACTTGTAGAAGCCAAACTGTTTAACATTTTTAACAAGACCCATTTGAAAATATGATTTTAAATCCCAATTACATGTGTTTAAGTAAAAAACTCCCTAAAAGCAGACAAACCCTTTTAATATATTTTGATCAGAATGTATAAGCCCACTGTCACATCACAGCGAACCTCTCAGTGGATCCCAGTAGTGGACAAGCCCTTTTAAGTTTTTGTATACCAATTTTCCTGTTTTTCCAGGTGATCTAAAAAGGCATAGTCATTTTCTAAACCCAAAATATGTATATTTCACAGTTTTTAGAATTCCCAGTCTGAAATTGTAAATACACCATACAGAAAGTCTGCATCGCATCCATATTTCTATTAATGTACCTTACAGTAAAGAGGTTAATCAATGTTATGGAAATGTTACATATTCATTTTCTAATGTAAAGTTTTGTGGGTGAATTCCTCGTCATGACCTTGTGATTTTCGTGGATGGCTCATTTGAAGAGGAAACAGAGACTTTGTAAGCGGTGCTTTGCGTGACTAGCTGTGGATGAGAATCCGTTTTCAGTTCCTGAATGATTCCATGCACTGATGGCAATCAGAGATCTTGAAACCTTTGAGAATTTGAAACACCAAATATATCTTAGTTGGTGCTCTTTTCATTTTTATTATTTCTATAATGCTAGTAAAACCTGTTGGGTCTCAGGCTGAGCTTGTCATGCATGTTATGTTGTAATGTGTTATATTATATAAGAAGTGAATGACCACTTACACCACTGAGCTCCCTCTGGATGTATGAGCTTATGTTTGGCATATTATTTTCTAATAACTGCAGATGCTGAAAAGATTAACCCTTATATCTAGCTGAATTGAAGAATCGAGAGGATGCATGTTTTAAAGATGCACTCTGGCCAAAAATGTTATTTCCTAAACCTTTCTAAATATGTATTGTATTTTGCGGATTATAAAACGCACTGCATTATAAAATGCACTCTAAATTTTGGGGTGAAAAATAGGAAAAAATGTTTGTGTTTTTTTTTAAATAAAATGGTGCTCCTTATAATCCGTTTTACCTGGGGGGCGGCGGTGGTGGAGCAGGGGTCACATATGCAGGAGATTAGAGTCAGCCTTCACCAACCTCCTGTACCTGTGACACCCCGCTCCTCCGACGCTGCCCCCCAGGTAAAATATCGTAACTTTGCATTATAAGACGCACCCCCCTTTTCTTTTCAGCTATAGGCTAATAGATTCTGATCAATACAATGATGCCCCAAGCACAGAATAAATTTAAAACATAGTTTTTAATAAATACCACTAAAATAGTAAAGTGCCCATTGCATAAGTGCTCAAGACTAACAAACCCATAAGTAAAAGATGTAGATGTGAAATGCTGGTTATTAAATCCACAACCAAAGTTCATATACTTCTCTTGGCATTCCCACACTATAGATTGTGTTTAACAATTTTCTTATAGCAGCAAAAAATAAGGGGATTGTATATATCCAGCCCAACACAATGTATCAAGATCCCTGGGATTATTTATATGGATAATATACAATCAATGTCCCACCCTTGGACTGCCAGACAAGAGTTTGAGAAGGCCTCTTATTACCATCAGGACCTTAAATCCTCAAAAAAGGCTATTGGTTAGATCTCACCCTAGGGCTTTCTTTCCCTTTCATTCATTGGTGATTCTAATGATCATAGGAACCTCCCCGATGCGTTTCAGTGTCTCATCAGGGGCAAATGGTTCCATGCATCCTGATCCGGCATTTGTCCCTCAATATCAATGGGCGCCAATGCCTCCAGCCATTACACACAAGTGTCCCGTGCCTCTTTTCATGCACCAGCCGTGCTCAACCTGTTCGCAGTATACTTGATAACGCACTTCCGGTCCAGGAGCCTCGCCGCCGGAATTGTCATCACAACAACATGGAGCTGGAATGCATACTCCATTTCCGGAGATGCGTGTCAGCGGCCATGAGGGATGATGCTGAACCGCATACATAACTTCCGGTCATGTGGTCCAGCAACCATATTGTCTAGGTCACAGTGTAAGGTACCAGGATATCTTATCATCCAACTTAACCCCTTAGGAACCATTCACTTTACGACTGCGCCTAACAAATTCAAGGAGGCGCAAAGTACACAAATTACTTAGACCTCACTGCCTAATAAGTATATGCAAGGTACAACCCTTCACTACTATGAATGTACTGATTGTGGATAAAATTCTCAGACATAAATTAACGGTTAGATTATAATATAACTTTTGACCTAAACCCATTAATGCGACCAAGGCGGACCTGCAAGATTAAAGGGAAACCCTATTATTGAACCTAATTACACCTATTCTGCTCGCCCTACCTACGTGGAGGTTGGCACCCTGTTTTCCTGTGCAATGGTGCCCCCACTCTACGGCGACTGACCCTAACTGGTTGACCCTGTATAGCCCTATGCCGGAAGGAACGGGCGAAAGATATAATTTCATTCATACCATCAGTAGCATTGGTGCCTAATTTGAAGATCCATTGGGTTTCTTTTTGCAATATCATAAGATCCCAATTTCCTCCTCTCTTTGGTGGCATAATTCTCTCACTCCCCATAAACTTGATCTTAGTGTCGTCTCCCTGATGCATAGTGTTTATGTGGTTGGCCAAATGGGTGTCCTTTTTATTCTTAATGTCTCTAAGATGTTCTAGTACTCTCACTTTTAATTCTTTCTGTGTCTTGCCTACGTACTCTAGATTGCAAACATAAGCAGCTTTATACACCACTACCTTTGTAGAGCAATTGATAAACTGTCTGATGGTGTAACTTTTCCCTTTCACATTGCTTCTAAATTCCGCTCCGTGTGATGGCTCCACACGCTCTGCAGTTGTTACATCTGAAGCATCCTTTTACCGCTCGATCCAACCCTGTCGGGGTTACCTCAGCCTGAAAATTACTATGTACTAGTCGTCTCTCAATGATCTCCCTTTACGGTATGTTGATTTGTGGGCATGGAGCTAATTTGTCTCTTATGTCTTCGTCCATCAAAAGAACTTCCCAGTGCTTCTGAAAAATTATTTTGATTTGTTACAATACTGTGTCATATATCTGATTAGTAGTTTCTTCATTGTTTTTCGGATTGGGGTCGAGTAATTGTCCTCTTTCTCTAGCAAGGGACTCTTTATAAGCTACATCCCGGACCCTTTTTGGATATCCCCTTGCCACAAACCTGTTTCTGACATCTAATGCTTATACTTTGAAACTGTCTATTTCAGAACAGTTCCTTCGTAGTCTCAGAAACTGCCCTTTAGAGATGCCTCTCTTGAGGGGGATCTGGTGGTTACTCTCCCACCTCAAGAGAGAGTTTGTGGCCATTGGCTTCCTGTAAGTCTCTGTGTTTAATTCTACATTTAGTCCTTTGCGGATACGCACGTCAAGGAATGCCAGTTCTACCATGTTTGCCTCCAAGGTAAAAGTTAGTCCAATAAGGTTATCGTTGAGTCCAGTAACAAATTCTCCAAAATTTTAAGGGAGCCATTACAAATCACAAAAACGTCGTCAATGAACCTAAGCCACATGTCAACGCTACTTGATGAGTCAACATCACTAAATACGATGGTTTCCTCCCACCAGCCCAGGAGCGGATTAGCGTACGAGGGGGCACAAGGACCCCCCTTTTCCTCCCAAATTTCTGGGCAAAAAAGTGCATCTTATAATCCGAAAAATGCGGTATGTCATGTAGTGTAGTTCCTTTTTAAAATTCCTACCGATCGCCCTCTTCTTCGATTTCCAGCGTGGTTTTGGTCCTCTTCTGAATCACGTAAGCGCTCCTCATCTTCGCTGGCTCACAGAGGGGAGCGTTGTGCGATGTGGTGCTACATTCATCTATGTAAGCCTATGGAGTATCAGATGAGGCTCCATAGTCTTACAGTGAAAGCAATTTCTGGTCCACACATAAACACCAGTGTGATCCGGCGCATCTGATGTGAAGTTACAGTCATGGCTGAAAGTGTTGGCATCCTTGAAATTGTTCCATAAAATGAAGTATTTCTCCCAGAAAATGATTGCACTTATACATGTTTTGTTATACACATGTTTATTTCCTTTGTGTGTATTGGAACAACCTAAAAAACTGAGGAAGGCAAATTGGACATAATTTCACACAAAACCCTGAAAATGAGCCGGACAAAATTGTTGGCACCTTTCCAAAATTGTGGGTAAACAACTTTGTTTCAAGCATGTGATGCTCGTTCAAACTCACCTGTTGCAAGTAACAGGTGTGGGCAATATAAAAATCACACCTGAAACCAGATAAAAAGGGTAGAAGTTGACTCAATCTTTGCTTTGTGTGTGTCTGTGTGTGCCACATTAAGCACAAAAAACAGAAAGAAGAGAACTGTCTGAGGACTTGAGAACCAAAATTGTTGAAAAATATCAATCATCTCAAGGTTAAAAATCCATCTCCAGAGATCTTGATGGTCCTTTGTCCATAGTGCACAACATAATCAAGACATTTACAACCCATGGCACTGTAGCTAATCTCCCTGGATGTCAAAGACAGAGAAAAATTGATGAAAGGTTGCAACGTAGGATAGTCTGGATGGTGCATAAGCAGCCCCAATCAAGTTCCAAAGAAATTCAAGCTGTCCTGCAGGCTCAGGGTTAATCAGTGTCAGCGAGAATTATTTGTTGACATGTGAATGAAATGAAACGCTATGGCAGGAGACTTAGGACAACCCCACTGCTGACGCAGAGACAAAAAAAAAGCTAGACTACAGTTTGTCAAAATGTACGTGAGTAATCCATATATATGTTTGTTTATATATATATATATATATATATATATATATATATTTATGTGTGTATGTGTGTGTGTGTATATATATATATATATATATATATATATATATATATATATATATATATATATATATATATATATATATATATATAATTATGTGTGTGTATTATTTATATAAATATTTATAAATATTATAAATATAAATATAAATAATACAGTACAGACCAAAAGTTTGGAGACACCATCTCATTTAAAGATTTTTCTGTATTTTCCTGACTATGAAAATTGTACATTCACACTGAAGGCACCAAAACTATGAATTAACACATATGGAATTATATACCTAACAAAAAAGTGTGAAACAACTGAAAATATGTCTTATATTCTAGGTTCTTCAAAGTAGCCACCTTTTGCTTTGATGACTGCTTTGCACACTCTTGGCATACTCTTGATGAGATTCAAGTGGTAGTCACCGGAAATGGTTTTCACTTCACAGGTGTGCCCTGTCAGGTTTAATAAGTGGGATTTCTTGCCTTATAAATGGGGTTGGGACCATCAGTTGTGTTGTGGATAAGTCTGGTGGATACACAGCTGATAGTCCTACTGAATAGACTGTTAGCTGCTTTTTTCTTGCTATAATACAAATTCTAAGTAAAGAAAAACGAGTGGCCATCATTACTTTAAGAAATGAAGGTCAGTCAGTCCAAAAAATTGGGCAAACTTTGAAAGTGTCCCCAAGTGCAGTTGCAAAAACCATCAAGCGCTACAAAGAAACTGGCTCACATGAGGACCGCCCCAGGAAAGGAAGACCAAGAGTCACCTCTGCTTCTGAGGATAAGTTTATCCAACTCACCAGCCTCAGAAATCGCAGGTTAACAGCAGCTCAGATTAGAGACCAGGTCAATGCCACACAGAGTTCTAGCAGCAGACACATCTCTACAACAACTGTTAAGAGGAGACTTTGTGCAGCTGGCCTTCATGGTAAAATAGCTGCTAGGAAACCACTGCTAAGGACAGGCAACAAGCAGAAGAGACTGGTTTGGGCTAAAGAACACAAGGAATGGACATTAGACCAGTGGAAATCTGTGCTTTGGTCTGATGAGTCCAAATTTGAGATCTTTGGTTCCAACCACCAAGATTGTTGGAAAACCATTTCCGGTGACTACCTCTTGAAGCTCATCAAGAGAATGCCAAGAGTGTGCAAAGCAGTCATCAAAGCAAAAGGTGACTACTTTGAAGAACCTAGAATATAAGACATATTTTCAGTTGTTTCACACTTTTTTGTTAAGTATATAATTCCACATGTGTTAATTCATAGTTTTGATGCCTTCAGTGTGAATGTACAATTTTCATAGTCATGAAAATACAGAAAAATCTTTAAATGAGAAGGTGTGTCCAAACTTTTGGTCTGTACTGTACATATACACATACACACACACATAATTATGTGTATATATATATATATATATATATATATATATATATATATATATATATATATATACATACATACATACATACATACATACATACATACATACATACATACATACATACATACATACATACATACACACATACACACATACACACACACATACACACATACACACATACACACACACACACACACACACACACACACACACACACACACACACTATGGTTCCTAAGTATCGGGATGCTGGGGAGGAAGTGAGGAGCAAACCTTATTGTTGCGAATGTCGGAGGTCACTTAAGCGGAAGTCACAGTGACTCCCCGGCGCTTGTGCCCTAGAGCACAGCAGGGATCCGCAAAACGAAACTGTACGTCACAGGGCACTGTGATGTGCAGGGGAGGGGGGGAATATGGAAATGAAGTAAGTAGGCAGGGATTTCTTCGCGTCCCCCGGATGGCATGAGTGAAAAAACTGATTTAATAAAAAAATTTTTTCAAACCAACCAAACCTCTAATATGGGGCATACAGGTATGTATAGATTTACATTTCTTTCACCTGTATGCCCATATAAGAGGTCTGATAAGTCCCAGGGGGGTGACAGATTCCCTTTAACATCAAGCAGATAAGTGGGAGGAAGCAAGAGGCACTATTCCCATTGATGTCAATGCTCCTGTTTCTAGATGAAGCCTTGCCAGATCTGTCAAATCCTAATGCTCCTCACATCCCATATTGACATCTATTTTGGTCTGTGGGGATGTGCTCAAGGTTTCCATTGTTTTGATTGAAAGTTTATTGTGGCTTGCTGCTCTATTCATTTTTTCCTCTGAAACGGAGGGCAAAAATTCCAGTTTAATCCTGTACACAAATGCAAATGTTAATGTTGCCTCTTAGAAGACTTCATGCAGTTGTATGTGGGGGGAGAAAAAGATTTTCACCACTGTGCAGGTTTGGCTTTTCATCCTTGTTTGGTCCGTGTGTCAGTTTTTATCATCGGTAATTCTAATGAAGGTTTTCTCAAGATTCAAACATGAAAAACAGACAGCACTAGGATACCACCATCTTATTGTCTTTTTTTTAGTTTTTACATCGACCATAGATTTGAATGTGCAATTTTGATTCTTGACTTGGATCAAAAATAGGCGCTTTTTTTTTGCGGAAGCTCCGACTGACAAAAAAACAGCTTCCGTTGACTTTAAAGGGGTTGTCCACTACTATCACATTGATGTCCTGTCTGTAGGATAGGGCATCAATGTGAAAGTAGTGAACAACTCCTTTTAATAGATACGTGTTCTATATGGGGGAAAAACACTTACTTGAAACCTACATATCGTAAAACTGGTTATCCCTCTGGACTTTTAGGAATTTGAAAAATGGGGTGGTTGTGGAGAAGTATCTGTGTATATGTGACCCCTTTACATTAAAGGGGTTGTCCAGGCAGAAATTTAAGGTCTATAGTCACTTTGTGACTTCAGATTGCCAAATCCTGACAGTGTGCCCCACACTGTCACAATTCCCCTGTATTCCCTGTGTGGGTGAGCGTCACATGACTGCATGTATGTGATTTGCATACTTGCGGTTAAGTACCAACTAGTCTCATCCTGCTTCTCTCAACTTATCTTCTATTGAGAAAATCCGGGCGAATAATCGGCATGTGACCACAAGTATGAAATGACGTCTATAGTCACGTGACGCATACATGGGAATTGTAACAGTGTGTGCATCAGACTCTTCTTCTGAGACTGAACAATCCCTTTAAATAAGATAAAAGCCCAGCAGGGCACGCTCACAATTGTATGGTACGCAGTGTCATACTGTTACATATCAGATGTACTACAAGTTAGGCCATGTGCCCACATAGCGTTTTTGCCGCGTTTTTACTGCTTCGAAAACGCTTGTAAAACAGCCTGCCATGGAAAGCAATGTGAATTCGGATGTGCTGTGCACATGATGCGCTAATTAGCGCTCTGAATTTGCAGTGCGTTACAAAATGCAGCATGACAATTTCTACCGCGATTACGCTGCAAATTTGCGGCCATTGAGGAACATTGAAACGCAGCAAACCCGCAGGTATATGTGGATTTACTGCGTATCAATTAAATTCAATGGCCGCGAATTTGCAGCGTAATCGCGGTGCGTGTGGTACCCAGGATGAAGAGGAGACTGCGACTCCTCTTCATCCCTGCTACCACGCGGTGAAAAAAAGAAATAAAAATGTTAAAAATAAACCCTGTATATTCACCTCTCCGGTCTGCTCCCGGCCTTTTCCTCTCTCCTCAGCGTCCCGTGGTGTCACTACAGGTCCTGCAAGTACCATCATTTAGTCAGCTGATGGTCACGCGACCGCTGATGTCAGGTGATGGTCGCGTGACCATCAGCTGACTAAATGACGTCACTGCAGGTCCTGCAAGTACATCTCGGGACGCCGTGGAGAGTGGACGCCGCCGGGAGCAGACCGAAGAGGTGAGTATACAGGTTTTTTTTATTTTTAACTTTTTTATTTTTTTTTACTACGGATGCAGCATTTAAAGCATCTAAGTTGGTCACACAATATAAATCCATGCCGGTTGCATGGATTTATATTGTGTGACCAACTTGTCAAGCACTTTTCCAAGTGATGCTCAAAATTGCTTTGAAAAGTGCTTGAAAAAACGCATGCGAAAACTCATGTAAAAACGCTAAAAAATCAGTTGTCTCTGGCAGAAAAAACGTGTGTAAATCTGCATGTGTTTATTTTCTGCCAGAGAGAGGCAAAAACGCTCTGCATCAAATCTGCTATGTGGGCACATAGCCTGAATCTGTATTGAAATATGGCACTCCTTGAGATTTTTGGTGCTTCGATAGGGTGCAAGCCCATAAATATCAATACCGAAGAATCTGGCACTCTTAGATGAATTAAGGAACTTTGTAATCATGTTTTCCACTATACAGTGTGTGATTATGTGACTTTTCCTTCTAAGAGTGTCGGATTCTTCTAAATTGACGTATGGTAGAGTCATTTTTCTGGCCTCATTTACTGTCTGCACAGATATTAAGGAATGGGTCGCAACTGCACATAGAAGCTGGTGTTTGGGGAACTTATCGTGTGCACATTTAGTATGATGATCTCCCTCATACAGTCACTGTTATTACTGTTTGGTTTGTTAAGAGAATTAAATCAAAGGAGGAACGCCTGTTATTCTATAAGACGTACGTTGGCGTGTCTTCTGCGCAGGTTTCTGAGAGGCTGAACACAATAAACCTTCTGTAGTTTCCTTGCAATGTGTCCCTGCCAGTGTTTCCCAAGCTCTTTGAAGTGGCTTTTGGAGAACAAACCTCCCCCTCACAATCTGATCTCCAGCACAAACCGCCTAGCACTTCCTATTAACTGAATCCCCTGTGGTTAACTACTAGCACGCTTAGGAAAACCAAATTCTCCTCCCCCACAATATACAAGCTAGCTTATATATAGTGGAATAGGCAGGTTAGGCCGGCTACAAAACAGTATTGTCGGATGTAGTTGGCTAGAATTTGACATGACGTTAGTTCAGCATTAAGAAATTGCTGCAGTTTTTAGAATTTATATACAGTGCCTACAAGTACTATTCAACCCCCTGCAGATTTAGCTGGTTTGATAAGATGCAAATAAGTTAGAGCCTTCAAATTGCAAATGAGAGTAGGTTTTATGAACAGAAGCATAAATCTTACAAACCAAAAAGTTATGTTGCTCAGTTGAATTTTTTTAAATTTTAAACATAAAAGTGTGGGTCAATTATTATACAACCCCTATGTTTAATATTTTGTGGAATAACCCTTGTTTGCAATTACAGCTAATAATCGTCTTTTATAAGACCTGATCAGGCCGGCACAGGTCTGTGGAGTTATCTTGGCCCACTCCTCCATGCAGATCTTCTCCAAGTTATCTAGGTTCTTTGGGTGTCTCATGTGGACTTTATTCTTGAGCTCCTTCCACAAGTTTTCAATTGGGTTAAGGTCAGGAGACTGACTAGGCCACTCCAACACCTTGACTTTTTCCCTCTTGAACCAGGCCTTGGTTTTCTTGGCTGTGTGCTTTGGGTCGTTGTCTTGTTGGAAGATGAAATTACGACCCATCTTAAGATCCTTGATGGAGGAGCGGAGGTTCTTGGCCAAAATCTCCAGGTAGGCCGTGCTATCCATCTTCCCATGGATGCGGACCAGATGGCCAGGCCCCTTGGCTGAGAAACAGCCCCACAGCATGATGCTGCCACCACCATGCTTGACTGTAGGGATGGTATTCTTGGGGTCGTATGCAGTGCCATCCAGTCTCCAAACGTCACGTGTGTGGTTGGCACCAAAGATCTCGATCTTGGTCTCATCAGACCATAGAACCTTGAACCAGTCTGTCTCAGAGTCCTCCAAGTGATCATGAGCAAACTGTAGACGAGCCTTGACATGACGCTTTGAAAGTAAAGGTACCATACAGGCTCGTCTGGAACGGAGACCATTGCGGTGGAGTACGTTACTTATGGTATTGACTGAAACCAATGTCCCCACTGCCATGAGATCTTCTCGGAGCTCCTTCCTTGTTGTCCTTGGGTTAGCCTTGACTCTTCGGACAAGCCTGGCCTCGGCACGGGAGGACACTTTCAAAGGCTGTCCAGGCTGTGGAAGGCTAACAGTAGTTCCATAAGCCTTCCACTTACGGATGATGCTCCCAACAGTGGAGACAGGTAGGCCCAACTCCTTGGAAAGGGTTTTGTACCCCTTGCCAGCCTTGTGACCCTCCACGATCTTGTCTCTGATGGCCTTGGAATGCTCCTTTGTCTTTCCCATGTTGACCATGTCTGAGTGCCGTTCACAAGTTTGGGGAGGGTCTTAAATAGTCAGAAAAGGCTGGCAAAAGAGATCTTTAATCCACACATGTGAAGCTCATTATTCTTGGTGCCTGAACTACTTCTTAATACTTTAGGGGACCAAACAGAATTCTTGTGGTTTGAGGGGTTGAATAATAAATGACACTCTGAATTAACTTTTAACGTTTTAAAAAAAACAAAACAAAAAAAGCAAAAACAAAATTTGCTGCAGTGCATTTCCCACTTCCAGGCTGATCTACAGTACAAATGTCACAATGCCAAGTTAATTCCGCATGTGTCAACCAGCTAAATCTGCAGGGGGTTGAATACTACTTGTAGGCACTGTATTACAATTTGGTCTCTGAGCCAACAACCTAAATACCGTACGTATGGCTAGTGTGGATCAGCTGTATGATCACATTATAGTGCTATGCTCCGTCAGTGCAGTAAGAGAGCTTTGCTGTTACACAGTGTGATACGAGGGCAAAGAGTCCCCTTTAGTTTTATGGTACAGAGCGGCACAGTACTCCATGTTCCCTTATACAGCTACCTGCACACGCTTCCTTATGGCCGCTGATGGGATTCAGATTAGTATCTGCGTATTCAATATGCTAATTGTCTAGTTATCCACCAACCTATGATCCATGCCAGCCTCTTTTTTTTTTTTTTTTTAATCATGTTGCTATGAGACACCCCGCTTTTCTGTACGTGAGCAGTTGGACATGCAATGTCCCATTCATCTTTCCTATGTTCTATGTTTTGCAGTATACACAGTGATTAGATGAACCAGCCATCAGAGTGCTGCCTTAGAGGAACCACAGTTTGATCCAGGCATAAGCACTGACGGGGTGAAGCTAGCAAACTCTGGGTGCACTAGAGCGCCCGCATAGCTCCCAACCATCCCAGTTTCAGCCAGACTGTCCTGATTTGAGGGCTCAGTCCCAGCACCTCAGTTCTTTGTCCCGACTTCCTCTCACTCTGTAGCCCCTCATCCCAATCCTACCCCCGAGGATCTCTGCTCACATATACATGAATTAAATAAACAATTCTCTTCTCTGGTCTCCACCGAGAAGCCAACTTGCAGGCAGCAGCTCAATCTTGGAGACTTGGCCCACATAGTGGAAGATGGGAGCTAGTGATCAGCGAGCATGCTCGTTTAACCCTTTCACCAAGCACGCTCGGGTGGTTTCCGAGTATCTTCGGTGTGCTCGTATGTTATGTTCGAATCACGGCGTCTGCATGATTACAGCTATAAGCCAGCCTCAACACATCTGAGGACTCCTTAACAAACAGGCATGCGTTGAAGCTGTCTAACAGCCATAAATCATGCAGTGACTTGAACATAATATACGAGCACCCCGAAGATACTCGGAAAGCACCCGAGCTTGCTCGGTGAAAGGGTTAACACTAGAACTACTGATGGAGTCATTTTGACTCCTTTCGTTTTTTATTTCTCTTCTGTGACTACATTTTTCAGAATTCCGGCTTGAAACTCGGTGACTTTTCCTCAAATATGATGTGAAAAAAGATTTTGTGAGAATAAATAATTTTGGTGAAAAATTTGTGCGTTTTTTTCAAAATTTACCAAGAACTACTGAAGGGAGTCATTTTGACTCCCTACTATATTTTGAGGTCCTTTTGTCACTAAATGTTGCTATATTTGTGCATAATTTTTTCACTCTGTCTTATTTACCCTGATGTTCATATAGATGTAGTTCAATTTACATGTCAACTTTTCACATTTTCCTTGTGTTTTACCTGCTTGTATTACTGTGTAATGCTGAACAAACTCTATCTGATGAGGAGCTAGATGCATTCATTGCGATATTCTATGCTCGTGGAATATCTGGCACGAACCGTCACTCGATTAGCAGTATTTGGTGTAATGACTGGGGAATACCGTTTTGCAAAGCGACAATGTCTAGGGACCGCTTTGTTGAAATTGAGGTTTCTCAGATTTGATGAGAAATCTACTCGATCGGAGAGACTGCAAACGGACAAGTTTGCTCTATTTTCTACTGTGTGGGACAGGTTTATTGAAAATTGTATTGTGTGTTACAAACCTGGCCCATACATAATGGTGGATGAGCAACTTTTCCAAAGCAAAACTAGGTGTCCATTCACGCAGTACATGCCTTCCAAACCAGATAAATATGGCCACAAATATTGGCTAGCTGTTGATAAGAGGAGCAAATATCTGGCAAATGGCTTCCCTTATCTAGGCAAAGATGACACATGCCGTGCTGAGGACCGTTTAGCTGACCATGTGGTAATGAAGTTATTGGACCCGTTTTTGAAAAAAGGTCGCAATGTTACAACCGATAATTATTTTACTTCAGTAAAATTAGCTAAACAGCTAAAAAGCAAAGGAACAACCATCGTGGGAACACTGAACAAGATAAGGCGAGAAGTGCCTAAAGAAATAAAATCCATGAAAGAGGAATTGTACAACACTAAAGTGTTTAGAAATGAAGACAATTTTACACTTACAGTATATCAAGGAAAGCCCAACAAAAATGTTGTCATTTTGAGTTCCGTCCATCCAGATGTTGTTGTTGCATCTGATTCCGCTAAAAAACTCCAGAAACGGTAAAGTTTTACAATGAAACAAAATATGGAGTAGATGTAGTGGATCAGATGGCACGAAAATATACCACACGAACATGCACAAGGAGATGGCCTGTTCATGCATTTGAAAATGCCTTAGACTTTGCGGGTATAAATGCATGGATAATATTCAAGGAGATTACCCACCAAAAAATGTCATGCAAGGCATTTTTGCAAACGCTTGTGAGAGAGTTGAGTGGTCCTTATGTCACAGATAGGGAAAAGGGTTCCACGTCCCAAGTTTCTACATGCTCAGAAATGATGGTTCAAACAAAATTTTGCCAGATCAAAGAAAAGTGCAAGAAAAATAGATCTGTCGGAAATTGTAAGACTTGTGGTAAGTCTTTGTGTGGGCAATGTACTGCCATAAATCAAAGGCAATGCCTAAAATGCGAAACACCAAATGTTTAGAAGGTGAATTCTGCGCCATATTTTCATTTTTATGCTCCTCCACCTACATTTTCTCTGCTTTTTGTTCTTCAGTTGTTGTTTATATGTGTGCACTTGAATAAAAAAAAATGTTTGAAAAACGTCTATTATAATTATTGTTATTTTCTGTAGAAAAATAAGAAAAGCAGAAAAAAAACAATCAAAAGCATTACTGTTGGATCTCACAATAATAATACATTACAAAAAATATAATTATTAATAAATAACCACAAATGAAACTCTAAAAATAAACGAAAACAAGCAAGGAGTCAAAATGACTCCTTTCAGTAGTTCTAGGCGGGGTCACGAGTCCAGTAGTCCTAGTGTTAAACGAGCACACTCGCTCATCACTAATAGGAGCATTTGATAATCTTGAGCTGTATTTCCGGCAGTGACCCCATTCCTATAAAGCTACTAAAAAATAATAAACAATTATAAAAATGTTATTTTCTCTGTTTTTCTGAGTCTCCCTAGTACTTGAACCCACAACTGCTAAAGTTTTGAGCCAGAGGCTGCAGCAATGTCACTAGGAGAATTTTGTATACTTGAAGCTGCGTTGCGGCCCCTGACACCACAGGTAGATTACACTGGTACATACATCTATACATAGCAGTGTATTTCTATCTCTGTCAATGTATTCTACAGGGAAAATAAAAGATTTTTTTTTCGTCCTATAAAATTACTAAAAAAATAATTAAAAACAATTACACTAATGCAATTTTTAATGTGCTTTTTTAAAAAATATTAAATGTCACAAATTAGCAAATAACAGACATGTTTGCTGTCCCTGCAATGGTAACAGCCCGCACAACCCAGCAATCAGATTATTTATGGTGTTTGGTAAATGGCGGGAAAAAAAAGGCACGATTTTTTTTTTTTTCTTCTCTATCAAACCCCCCAAAAATGTAATAAAAATGTAATGCTGAGGCCATGTTCACATGTAGCTTAAATGCTGCACTTTTTCTGCTACTTCTTTCTGCACATTCTCTTCAGCTGTCCGCACCACACGACGCAATAACAATCTTCTCTGATTACTGCATGTTTGCTGCATTTCTTCTATGCGTTTTCCCAGGTACCACTGGACCGGAGTCGTGGGGCCGTGGGCAAAAGTTTAAAGTGCGGCCCCAAATGCTCACACATTGCACCATCACACAAACATTTCGGTTGCATCTACATGAGCGGAGTTCAGGCATTTATTTTCGATCACGCTCGTTTATGTAAGTCTTTCGGTGCTTGTTTCCCAGCCTCTTTACACCCGCTGAGGAAGAATGATGGAGACAGAACGATCAATCTGTCCCCATACAGTATCATGTTATCAGCAGCATATCTGCAGGTTTCACCGGCGATGTGCTGCTGAGAAGTTCAACAGTGATTTTTGTTCTGGCATAAACAATCCAATCAGTCGATGAATAGGCAGCATTCTGCTGGTTTAGTATAATGCACCCCCCATAGTCCTCCATACTGTATAATGCAGCCCTCATAGTCCTCCCGCATTATGGCCTCTGCAATGTACTTATTGACTTAAAAAAAAAATATAAATAAATAAAATTCAATACTCACCTCTCCCTGTTCCCCCACTGCTTTGGTCTCTTCAGCGCCCTCAGCAGCTCCACTGCCCAGCATGAATTTACGTCATTGCCCTTTGGATGAGACGTCAGATGCCAAGGAAGAATGATGGGGGAGGGAGCAAGCTGCATCCCTCCCCCATCATTGCTTTTACTTGTATCGGCATCCTGGATCGGACGCTGATACGGTTGAATGTGCAATGACTGGTGGGGGGGGTGCCGGTGCGGCCACCGGCACCAGGCCTCCTGATACATGGGCCCCATAGCGGCTGCACGGTCTGCTTCTGTTAGCGGCAAGCCACTGGCTGGGGCCCTGGGCAAATGCCCAGTTTGCCCAACTCTTGCGCCACTCTGCACATATGCTAATAAGACAGGATTAGTTTGGCAATAGTCCAATAGTCCTTCCCCAAATTGTCTCATCACGCCGCCTCCCTGGATGTGATTGACAACCAACATACTGGTCCTACCATGGTGGGAATTGTATCCAGGCTTTGTCACACCCAAGAGGTGTTGTTATGGTTTCTGAGGTAAAATTAGTTTAAGTAAAGAGATCGTCTCCCGGGCTAGTTCTATCTCATTAACTTATGATTTGTTGCAGGGTTAATGTTAATTTTTCAAATACTGCAGCATTATGGAACCTTATCAAATGAAAGAAATCTGCACCCATACTGCTATGTGAACAGTTGGGAACAGTCAAGAGACTTGACATATTCACTTTTAGGACTTCCCCCAGTATCCGCTCTCACTAATAGACTGGTATCTGCACATGTGCAGCAGCTGTCTCCATTTATTTCTGTGAGAGCTCCAAAAACTGCTGAGCAAGCACAATGAGCAACTGGTGATTGCTAAAAGTAAGTAGAAAATGCTTGGGAATCTCGGTGTGATTGTGATTTGACTATTTGGATGTGACCGTATCAACACAGCTGGACTGGCTAATGTGCCACAAGGCAGCAGATATAATGGTTGTGTCAAAAAAGGCTGCACCCCCTCGGATGCATACCTTCCCACCAGCTGGATAAATATGCATTGTGTGCTGGGCCCTGGTCAGGCATGAACAAAAATCAACAAAACTTTTATTCTTCTTTCTGGTAAAAGTTGCCTTACTGGTTTCAGTAGCGTGTTTCATCCACAGATACAAGCTCCTGTAATAACAAACCCCTTATCCTTGCGACTTCCGAGCAGTCTTTGTTGTATACTGGCCTACCAAAGCTCTGAAATAGTTGTGGGCTACATAAGCCCATCAGGTGAGCAAGCATGCCCTACTAACCTAACTGTTGCTATCGGCTAAGACCCTATAGTGCTTTTTTGCTAACCAGCTCCCGTTGATATACTTGTATGATAGGTGCAGATGACCCTTTAGAACACTGCTGTCAGATGAGAGATGACTGCGTATCTCTGGCTCTTTTTATTAGCTTTTATAGCCGCTCTGAAAATTGACGTGTGCTCTTGCGCTGCATTTCTCAGAACGCCTTTACCCCCGAAGGCTGTTTGCACTTTAATGGCCAGGCCAGCTTTTTACAATTCTGACCACTGTCACTTTATGAGGTAATAACTCTGGAACGTTTCAACGGATCCCACTGATTCAGAGACTGTTTTTTCGTGACATATTGTACTTCATGATAGTGGTAAAATTTATTTGGCATGACTGGCATTTATTTGTGAAAAAAATCGGAAATTTGGCTTAAATTTCACAATTTTCAAACTTTCAATTTTCATGCCTTTAAATCAGAGAGATATGTTACACAAAATAGTTAAAGCGCACCTGTCAGCAGGATTGTGCTCAGTAAACTACATACACTGTCAGGGAGGGGTGCCGTTACACTGATTAATATGATACATTTGTTGATGAAATCCGTCCTGTGGTTCTTGTGTGATCATTACTTTTAGTTTGGAGATAATGATATGCTCGTGCTCTGGGGCGGCCTGTGGGGGGGCACTCTATCTGGTGCTCTGCTTACATATTCATCTGTATGCTCTTATGACAGCTCACTGTGCCTTCACTGACCTTCCTCCTATTTTACCTAGCCCTGCACTACTAGATGCATTATGTAATATAGGAGGATGGTCCGTGAAGGATCAGTGAGCTGTCAGAAGAGCATACAGATGCATATGTAAGCAGAGCACCAGATAGAGCTGCCTCAAAGCACGCGCATATCATTATCTCCAAACTGAAAGTACAGATTACACAAGACCCACGGGATGAATTTCATCAACCAAGGTATCATTTTAATCAGAGTAATGTCGCCCACCTGACAGTGTATGTAGTTTACTCAGCACAATCCTGCTGACAGGTGTGCTTTATTAATATTTTCCACATGTCTACTTTACATCAGCACAATTTTGGAACCAATTTTTTTTTTTTTTAGGATTATAAGGGTTAAAAGTTGACCAGCGATCTTCTAATTTTTCCAATGAAATTTACAAAACCATTGTTTTAGGCACCACATCACATTTGAAATGACTTTGAAGGGCCTTTATGACAGAAAATACCCAAAAGTGACACCATTCTGAAACCTGCACCCCTCAAGGTGCTCTAAACCAGATTCAAAAAGTCTATTAACACTTGAGGTGCTTCACAGGAATTTTTGGAATGTGGAAGAAAAAAAATGAACATTTAACCTTTTTTGTTAAAAAAAAAAAAAAAAAAGTTACTTTAGACCCAATTTTTTTTATTTTCACAAGGGTAACAGGAAAAAATGGACCCCAAAATTTGTTGTGCAATTTCTCCGGAGCATGCCAATACCTCAAATGTTGGGAGAAACCACTGTTTGGGCGCACGGCAGGGCTCTGAAGCGAAGGAGCACCATTTGACTTTTTGAATGTAAAATTTGCTTGAATAATTAGTGGACACCATGTCATGTTTGAGGCGCCCTTGATGTGCCTAAACAGTGGAAACCCCCCTACAAGTGACCCCATTTTGGAAACTAGACCCCTTAAGGAACTTATCTAGATGTGTGCACTTTGAACCCCCAAGTGTTTCACAAAAGTTTATAACGTAGAGCCGTGAAAATAAAAAAAACAAACACTTTTTTTCCACAAAAATGATCTTTTAGCCCCAATTTTTTATTTTCACAAGGGTAACAGGAGAAACTGGACCCCAAAATTTGTTGTGAAATTTCTCCTGAGCACGCAAATACCCCATATGTGGTCAAAAACTACTTTTGAGGCACAGTGAAACGCTCAGAAGGGAAGAAGCGCCATATTGGAGTCATATTTTGCTGGGCCGATTTGACGGTGCCATGTCACATTGGCAGAGCCGCTAAGGTAGCAGAACCCCCCCATAAGACACCCCTTTTTACAAACTACACCTCTCAATGAATTCATCTAGGGATGAAGTGGGCATGTTGACACCACATGTGCCTCACATAATTTTACACCATTGGCAGTGAAGAAAGAATGATTACATTTTTACCACTAAAGTTTTGTTTTAGACCCAGATTTTACATTTTCACACTGGGAAATGGGTAAAAATGGCACCAAAATTTGTCACACAATTTTTGCTGCATGTAGAAATACCCCATATGTGGCTGTACAGTACTGCTTAACCACATGGTGAAACTCGGAGTGACTGAGCGCTATCTGCCTCCTTGAGCGCAGATTTTCCTAGAATAGTATGCAGACTCCATATACACAGCTCCTACGTAATTCGGATGAACCCCCGAGGGATCCATTCACTATAATGAGGCAGCAGAGTCGGGCCTCTTTCACACGTCAGTGTGTTCGGTACATGTAGTGACAGTTTCCACGCATACCGGAGACACATACACATGCAGACCCATTCACGTGAATGGGTCTGTGCACACGTCAGTGTGTTTCCATGGACCGTGTGTCCGTGGGCAAAACACATTGACATGTCAATTTTTTTTCACACTGCACGGGCCACAAAATGTCCCACGCTGACACACAGATGACGTCCATGTGTCATCAGTGTGACACGTACCGGCGCCTGGGAATCAGTGTACAGTTAGCACTGTTCCCGAGTGCTGAACGATGCCCTCCTCATTGTCCCCTGCCGGCACTGCAGTCAACGCGAGCAAGGGACCATGATGAGAGTAGTATTCTGCTCCCGCTGTGTCCTGATGTAAAAATAAGAATAAAATAAAAAAATCCTTATACTCGCATGTCCGAAGATGTCCCCCCGCTGT
Organism: Phyllobates terribilis; assembly: GCF_046119375.1. Classification (NCBI taxonomy): domain Eukaryota; kingdom Metazoa; phylum Chordata; class Amphibia; order Anura; family Dendrobatidae; genus Phyllobates; species Phyllobates terribilis. The sequence goes on from NW_027362761.1 coordinate 307,415,822, forward strand.
AATCCACCTGACCGCTCACGCCGAGTAGCTGGGGAGAATGACTCGCTCCAGCGAGTGGGCCCCGAAGCTGCGCTGGGCTCAGTGAGTGACAAGACATCGCTCGCTGAGGGCCGTTCCAGGGCCTGTTCGCTGGAGCGAGTCATTCTCCACAGCAGTACGCCACACAGGTGCACACGGACACTGATATCTCCAGCACTGATTTTTCCAGTACCGGAGATATCGGGACGCATGAAACCGGCCTTACTCTGGACTCCGTCTGGCCTCTGTTTAGCAGTGTCGTTTTTTCAGAGGTTCACAAAACTGTGGCCAACAGCACTTTTATGCATGCTTGATAGAAAGACAGACACCGTGGGATCACAGGCCAGACTGCATCCATAGTGCCTCCATCTGCCTCATTACAGCGAAACGTCCGCCAGGGGTTCCGTCTGAATCAGGTATTTCAGAGATTTACATGGAAACCCCGGTGTAAGCGCTCAGCGCTCAGCGCAGAGCACAGGATAAATGTGAGCTGAGCCTTACTGCAATCTTTGGGGGGCAGAATGAACAAATCACCAGTAGGTGAAGAATTTATTTTATTTTATTTTTTTTACGCTGTTCCTCATGCGGTATAAGTGATTAGATGACTTTATTCTTCGGGTCGGTGCGATTATAGCGATACCAGATTTAAAGGTGCATCTCAATAAATTAGAATATCATCAAAAAGTTAATTTCTTTCAGTTCTTCAATACAAAAAGTGAAACTTATATATTATATAGAGTCATTACAAACAGAGTGATCTATTTCAAGTGTTTATTTCTATTAATGTTGATGATTATGGCTTACAGCCAATGAAAACACAAAAGCCATTATCTCAGTAAATTAAAATCATTCACAAAAAACACCTGCAAAGGCTTCCTAAGCATTTAAAAAGGTCCCTTAGTCTGTTTCAGTAGGCTCCACAATCATGGGGAAGACTGCTGACTTGACAGATGTCCAGAAGGCAGTCGCTGACACATTCCACAAGGTCACAGAATTCCAATTTTCATTTTTAAATCGGGGTCCCCGAGTCTGAAGGAAGAGTGGAGAGGCACAAAATCCAAGCTGCTTGAGGTCTAGTGTGAAGATTCCACAATCCGTAATGGTTTGGGGAGCCATGTCATGTGCTGGTGTAGGTCCACTGTGTTTTTATCAAGACCAAAGTCAGCGCATCCATCTGCCAGGAAATTTTAGAGCACTTCATGCTTCCCTCTGCCCACAAGCTTTTTGGAGATGGAAATTTCATTCTCCAGCAGGACTTAGCTCCTGTCCACACTGCCAAAAGTACCAATACCTGGTTTAAAAACAACAGTATCACTGTGCTTGATTGGCCAGCAAATTCACCTGACCGTAACCCCATAGAGAATCTATGGGGTATTGTCAAGAGGAAGATGAGGTACCAGACCCAACGATGCAGACGAGCTGAAGGCTGCTATCAAAGCAACCTGGGCTTCCATAACACCTCAGCAGTGCCACAGGCTGATCGCCTCCATGCCACGCCGCATTGATGCAGTAATTGATGCAAAAGGAGCCCCGACCAAGTATTGAGTGCATTTACTGAACATACATTTCAGTAGGACAACATTTTGGATTTTAAAATCATTTTTCAAGCTGTTGCTATAAAGTATTCTAATTTACTGAGATAATGACTTTTGTGTTCTCATTGGCTGTAAGCCATAATCATCAACGATCATCATGATGACATCAGGTCACTAAGGCAATGATCAGGACCCCGCGATGATGTCGCGGGGTCTCCGATCCAAGTAGGGCCTCTGTCCCTCTGCTCTCTCGCTAAATACTGCGATCTCAGCATTTAGTGGGTTAAAGTGTTGGGAGCGATGTGGGACTGCTCCTGGCACTGGGTGTCATCTGACAGAATCAGCTGACACCCGGTGGCCATCAGAGGCAAACAGAGGCTTTGTGGGCGCGATCACTGAGACGTAATAATACGTACCTGATAATTAAGGCCCATGGCACAGGTACGTATTACGCCTCAAATCAGAAAGGGATTAAAAATGAATAGAGAGATTATTATTACTATTATTTATATCCCCATTGATTCCATTGTTCTGTACATGAGAATGGGTTACATACAAAATACAGATATCAATTACAGTGAACAAACTAACAATGATACTGGTACAGAGGGAAGAGGACCCTGCCCTTGTGGGCTTACATTCTACAGGATGGTGGGGAAGGAGACAGTAGGTTGGGGGGTTGCAGCAGCTGCGGTGTTAGTGAGGAGGCAGTGTGCTCTTTGCAGGTTGTAAGCTTTCTTGAAGAGATGGGTTTTCAGATGTGCATGCGTGACCACCTTTTCCTGACAGTCTGTGACAGGACTGTGGTGGGACCCCCATCTGTCAGACAGTTATGGCAGGAGGCTATGCATGGTTCTGCAATTCAGGCCTGTTCAAGTGAAAGGGACAGCTGCCTGTATGGAAGAATCTGTTACCCACAGGAGCACGAGGTCCCCTTGAGTGTACTGATCAGTGAAGTCCCAGTGATCGAACCTTTTTAAAAGCTTTCTGTTCACCTCACTGTTTGCATAGGATAATATCTTTGGTAGAAGCCCTCATAGAAAATAATTGATTTGGGATTTTAACCTTTCACATCAAACAGGTAGCCAACCATCTTACATATGTTTGTATTTCATCAATCATCTTGCATAGTAATAGATAGATGTATTCCGTATGTTTAGTGTTGGACATTAGATGGGGGCAGGGCAAATATGAACTTTCTCTTGTCTGTCATTTCCATGGAATTCCAAATATTAGGAGCGTTTAATGTCTGTCAGATCCCCGCAGTGCTGTGTGAGACTCCAAATAAGGAAGACTTGTCCCCGGGATACGAGACGCTGTCTCTACATCAGTTGCTTGGTTTAAATCTAAATCCCGTTGCCTCTCTGACCCTCTGGATGCAATGCTGGAGAAGAATCCAGAGTGTTTACTGATGTCTGATGCACCGCTGCTCATTGGGTTACCGCAAGTTTTGAAAGGTGCAAGAGCGGGCATCAAAAGCTATAAATATCCTAGAACGCTGTAATGGGTAGATACGGGACGTAGTCCAGATCAGTCTCACCATGTGTTCTACAAGAAGCCTTCAGCTTAACAGCAGGTAACATAAAGGATACCTTTTATGTATTCTAGCAAGTTATGGACAGGTATGTAGTAATTGTATTAAGTATATAAGGACTCCTCAAGATATTCCATATAATGTGTGTGGGTTTTTGGAATTGCATATAAGTCTCTGCTGTCTCCTTCAGCTGCCTTTGGCTTACATAGCAGTGTATCTGATCATAACAGATGTATGTATTGAGCTTATGTGATGCGATAAGGAATATATATATATATTTAATTCTGTGAAATGTATGCTCAGCTGGTAGTAAAATTCTGCACATACGAGATATGTCTATGATTTACTCCCTTGCACCACTGCTCACCACGTATAGAAGTGGTATGGGTCCTTAATGTTCCCCTGATCTCATATAGAAACATACATGGTTTTTCTGTTGGATTGTTTATGAATCTGAAAAGGACAAACCTGGCATAGTAAAGTGAATATTGTACTACGGGGGTGTTTTTCTTTAGAAACACGTTTAGGGAAGAATATTTCAGAATACCTGGCTGCACGGGGCATCATATGGCTCATGGACTGCGTACAGCCCTTTTGTGCTTTATTGTCCATCAGGATGAGACCTATCTTTGTAGTTTAGCTTTTATGTGGCCTTTCCTCTCCAAAGTGGTTATTTAAAGCTGTAAAATTATATCAAAGCATTTTGCTGTTTATTTAGCCCAACATTTGCCATAACAGCAGACCTGTTCATAAAAATGCTGTCTAATATATTGATGTCCTATTCTTACTTGACAGATTCAGCTGTAAATGCATCACAAACAGGCCGCCCAGGATGAGGAAAGCAAGCAGGAGTGTAGGCTCTGCGCCCAAAGTACCGGTCACCAACAGACCACAGGGTGGTGAGAAGGCCAAGTCGGACAGCTGTGCCCCTACATCATCCAGGGCACCCCGACCAGGATCATCTTTATCAAAGGTTAGAACTGGTGTTCGCAAAAATTGCTACCTAAACTCTAATTTACTTTATAACAATATATATATTCTATATGTATTTTTTGTTAATTATTCCGACATTAGATGTGTCAGAAGCATTAGTATTGCTAGTGAGAGGCTGAAGGATCATGGTGTCCTAGTGTCTGTTCCCAGACATGCCGGTGACGACCATACAGAGTGGTCCCTGAGGTCTCAGCTTAGACCAAAATTCACACAAACATTGTGTTACAGTAGAGCTCTCACTATATCTTTTGAGTAAAGAATTCCTCCTATGCCATATTTGAAAGGGTTGTACACTACTTCTCAATAACAGTGTTCACCCTTATAAAATAATAAGAGTGCAGGCGCTGTTCCAGCTCCAAACTGCTGCTTGTCTGCTTGCAACCAATGTGTTCCGGCTTTCATTAGAAAAGTTTTCCATTGGCTGAAACTTTTAGGCTATGTTCACACATTGTGTTTTTTTTTTTTATGCGTTATTTTATGTAAACTTTATTCTGCGTTTTACAGTACCAGCAAAGTCTGAGATTCCAGAAATCTCATGCACACACATTGATCTTTATTTGATCAGTATTTTGTGCTTTGCATGTTTTTTTGCAGAATAGAGCATGTCACTTCTTTCAGCGGTATTTCACCCATTGGAAGTAATGGGTGGTGAAAAAAAACGCTGAAAAAACGCACCAAAAAGCAGGTGTCAAGTTTTTCAGCTTTTTTTCTGTGTTCTTTTGTGCCAAAACCAGAATGAGATTTTTTTTTTTTCACTGAACTTTACGTACATTCATAAAAGATACAATAGGACAGTGAAAAAAACGCACCAAAAACAAGCAAAAAAGCAAGAAAAATCCTGACCAAAAACCACCTGCCCAGAGATCAGGTTTTGCTGCAGAAAAAAAAAACGCTGAAAAAACGCAATGTGAGAACATAGCCTAACAAACCTGGATTAAGAAATAGATTTAATTTTGACAATAAAGTGTGGAAAAGTCTTTCAATATGTCAATAAGTTCTGTACATATAGATGTCATTGCGATCTCTGGCTTATATTTTGGCCTTCTTTAGCCCTAAACTACCCCTGAAATTTTTCAGTTGAAGTACGGTGTATTAGAAAAGTGCTTACTTTTTTTGTTTTTCTTTTACTTTGAATTTAATATAATTCTCTATTTAGTTAGTTTTCGGACAACTCCTTTAAGGGCAGAGTTCTTGTCCCAGGACAACAATCGCTAAATCATTATATAATAATATTATATGTTCACAAAAATTACAGGAATTAATAATAGTTGTGGTGCAAAGGCATCAGCTATTTCCAATATACAAAATACTCATGAAAACCAACGTGGAGTCCCCTTTGCGTGTTCCCCCACTGGTGAGCGTCCGGCAACAGGTTGGTGAAGCAGGAGCAGCTGCCTGCTCTTGGTGTCAACAATGTGCACATAGTAACTGCAGACCGGGCAACCCCCTTTAAATTAAATGACCATATTTTACGGACTATAGGGCGCATCTTGCTATAAGATGCACCCCAGGTTTAGACAGCATAAACTAGGAAAAACGCATTTCCTTCTAATTAACCCATTAAGGACCAAGCCACTTTGTAGCTTAATGACCAGCTTTCATTTTTTAAATCTGACCACTGTCACGTTATGAGATAATAACTCTGGAACGCTTCAATGGATCCCGCTGATTCTGAGATTGTTTTTTCGTGACATATTGTACTTCATGATAGTGGTAAAATTTCTTGGATATGACTGGCGTTTATTTGTGAAAAAAATCGTAATTTGGCAAAAAAAATTTAAAATGTCACAATTTTCAAACTTTTAATTTTTATGCCCTTAAATCAGAGAGATATGTCACACAAAATAGTTAATAAATAACATTTCCTACATGTCTACTTTACATCAGCACAATTTTTGAAACATAATATTTTTTGTTATGGAGCTATAAGGGTTAAAAGTTGACCAGCGATTTCTCATTTTTCCAACAAAATTTACAAAACCATTTTTTTGAGAGACCACCTCACATTTGAAGTGACTTTGAGAGGAATGTATCTAGATGTGTGGTGAGCATCTTAAACCCACAGGTAATTCACAGAAGTTTATAACGCAGAGCTGTGAGTATATATAAAAAAAAAAATCACATTTATCCTACAAAAATTTTCCTTTAGCCCCAAATTTTTTAATTTCACAAAGGTAACAGAGGAAAATTGGCCCCAAAATTTGTTGTGCAATTTCTCATGAGTGCGTCAATGCCCTCGTGTGGTCGAAAACTAGTTTTGAGGCACAATGCAAAGCTCAGAAGGGCAGAAGCGCCATATTGGAGTTAATATTTTGCTGGAATGGTTTGATGTTGCCATGTCACATTGGCAGAGCCTATGAGGCGCCCGAACAGCAGAACCCCCATAAGTTACCCTATTTTACAAACTACACATCTCAATGAATTCATCTAGGGGTGCAGTGGGCATGTTGACTCCACATGTGCCTCACAGAAATGTACAGCATTGGGTGGTGAAGAAAGAATAATTCACCGTATTTTCCGGCGTATAAGACAACTTTTTAACCCCTGAAAATCTTCTCAAAAGTCAGGAGTCGTCTTATAGGGCATATATCCTTATAGTCCGAATGTTGGGGGAGGAGGGGGTATATACAGTACAGACCAAAAGTTTGGACACACCTTCTCATTTAAAGATTTTTCTGTATTTTCATGACTATGAAAATTGTACATTCACACTGAAGGCATCAAAACTATGAATTAACACATGTGGAATTATATACTTAACAAAAAAGTGTAAAACAACTGAAAATATGTCTTATATTCTAGGTTCTTCAAAGTAGCCACCTTTTGCTTTGATGACTGCTTTGCACACTCTTGGCATTCTCTTGATGAGCTTCAAGAGGTAGTCATCGGAAATGGTCTTCCAACAATCTTGAAGGGGTTCCCAGAGATGCTTAGCACTTGTTGGCCCTTTTGCCTTCACTCTGCGGTTCAGCTCACCCCAAACCATCCCGATTGGGTTCAGGTCTGGTGACTGTGGAGGCCAGGTTATCTGGCGTAGCACCCCTTCACTCTCCTTCTTGGTCAAATAGCCCTTCCACAGCCTGGAGGTGTGTTTGGGGTCATTGTCCTGTTGAAAAATTAATGATGATCCAACTAAACGCAAACCGGATGGAATAGCGTGCCGCTGCAAGATGCTGTGGTAGCCATGCTGGTTCAGTATGCCTTCAATTTTGAATAAATCCCCAACAGTGTCACAAGCAAAGCACCCCCACACCATCACACCTCCTCCTCCATGCTTCACGGTGGGAACCAGGCATGTAGAGTCCATCCGTTCACCTTTTCTGTGTCGCACAAAGACACGGTGGTTGGAACCAAAGATCTCAAATTTGAACTCATCAGACCAAAGCACAGATTTCCACTGGTCTAATGTCCATTCCTTGTGTTCTTTAGCCCAAACAAGTCTCTTCTGCTTGTTGCCTGTCCTTAGCAGTGGTTTCCTAGCAGCTATTTTACCATGAAGGCCTGCTGCACAAAGTCTCCTCTTAACAGTTGTTGAAGAGATGTGTCTGCTGCTAGAACTCTGTGTGGCATTGACCTGGTCTTTAATCTGAGCTGCTGTTAACCTGCGATTTCTGAGGCTGGTGACTCGGATAAACTTATCCTCAGAAGCAGAGGTGACTCTTGGTCTTCCTTTCCTGGGGCGGTCCTCATGTGAGCCAGTTTCTTTGTAGCGCTTGATGGTTTTTGCAACCGCACTTGGGGACACTTTCAAAGTTTGCCCAATTTTTCGCACTGACTGACCTTCATTTCTTAAAGTAATGATGGCCACTCGTTTTTCTTTACTTAGCTGCTTTTTTCTTGCCATAATACAAATTCTAACAGTCTATTCAGTAGGACTATCAGCTGTGTATCCACCAGACTTCTGCACAACACAACTGATGGTCCCAACCCCATTTATAAGGCAAGAAATCCCACTTATTAAACCTGACAGGGCACACCTGTGAAGTGAAAACCATTTCCGGTGACTACCTCTTGAAGCTCATCAAGAGAATGCCAAGAGTGTGCAAAGCAGTCATCAAAGCTAAAGGTGGCTACTTTTGAAGAACCTAGAATATAAGACATATTTTCAGTTGTTTCACACTTTTTTGTTAATTATAGAATTCCACATGTGTTAATTCATAGTTTTGATGCCTTCAGTGTGAATGTACAATTTTCATAGTCATGAAAATACAGAAAAATCTTTAAATGAGGTGTGTCCAAACTTTTGGTCTGTACTGTATATATCTATATCTATATAAATTTAATGCGGGGAGCGGGGCGCAGGAGGCACGAGCCGCCTGCTGCAGCCTACACTGTCCCCGCTGCTAAAGAAAATGAATATTCACTGCTCCTTAATAGCGGCACACAGTGTAGCCGCAGCACGGCTCCTGCTGCTGCCGAAATCGCCTGTGCCTGCTGTTAAAGGGCATGAATATTCAACTTCTTTCCACGCCCATGGGCGTGGGGAGGGGTGAATATTCATGCCCTTTAATAGCGGCCACACTTGATCGCCCGGCAGCAGCAGGAGCCGCGCTGCGGCTACGCTGTGTGCCGGCTATTAAGGAGCATGAAGTCACTGCTCCCCGCGCACAAAGTCCCGGCGTGGGGAGCAGTGACTTCCGGCAGCTGATCTCTCCTTGTGAGCTGCGCATGGTAGCCCCATGCACGGCTCACATGGCGAGCTCAGTGTGGGCAGACAGGACGCAGCGCTGGAGGAGAGAAGAAAGGTGAGTAGGAGTTTTTTTTTTTTTTTTTAATGTGCAGCATGATGGGGATTAGGGGGACCATGCATACCAAGATAAGGCTGAGGGGGGCCATGCATACCAGGACGGGGATGAGGGGGGCCATGCATACCAGGACGGGGATGAGGGCCACGTATAAAAGGAAGGGGGGGGGCATACCAGGATGGGGGATATTCTCAGAATTGGGGGACATTTCCCCTATACCAGTGTCAGCAGAAGACCCCTCCCCCTTAAAAGTGCATCGTGAACACATTTTTTGCTTACATTTTTTTTCTATTTTCCTCCTCTAAAACCTAGGTGCGTCTCATGGTCCGGTGCATCTTATAGTCTGAAAAATACGGTGTTTATGGTAATTTATAAGCTCTCCCTGTCTCCAAGACTATCAGAGCTGTAGCACATCCCTCTGGCCCGCCCTTGTATCCTATTACCGGTACCTCCTTCTCTGCCTCTCTGATCTCGCTCCTGAGGACTGCAGTGACGAGGTGAGGGGGCACCTCACCGAGAAAGTGTAAGTGAAGCAAGCTGCAGGCGTCCGGGACGCCCGGGGTATGGAAAAAAGAGAGAGAGCGGTGCTGTGCCTAGAAAAACACGCCTCTTTCACTCGTCTGGCCCGCCCTTGTATTACCTTCTTCTCTGCCTCTCAGATCTTGCACATGCGCGCCTGCGCTGCTTCACTGCAGTCCTCAGGAATGAGATCTGAGAGGCAGAGAAGAAGGTAATACAAGGGCGGGCCAGACGAGTGAAAGAGGCGTATTTTTCTAGGCACAGCACCGCTCTTTCTCTTTTTTACATACCCCGGGCGTCCCGGACGCCTGCAGCTTGCTTCACTTACACTTTCTCGGTGAGGTGCCCCCTCACCTCGTCACTGCAGTCCTCAGGAGCGAGATCAGAGAGGCAGAGAAGGAGGTACCGGTAATAGGATACAAGGGCGAGCCAGAGGGATGTGCTACCACTCTGATAGTCTTGGAGACAGGGAGAGCTGACCAATCCAAGCAGGATTTGAATACAACAACCAGCCAATATCCGGTAAGGTTCATCACTTTAAAATTACCATATTGAAAATAAATCTGATTTTTTCTTAAATTTTTACCGTATGTGCGTTAGAAGAGGGGTAGCCTTATACGGCGAGTATATCCCAAACTCTATATTTTGATTGGAAAAGTTGGGGGTCGTCTTATACACCCAGTCCTCTTATACTCCGGAAAATACGGTAATTTTTTCCACTAATGTTGTTTTGGTCCCAAATTTTACATTTTTATGAATACGAATAGGAAAAATGGACCTCTGTTTGTTGTGCAATTTCTCCTGATTGCGCCAACACCCTACATGTGCCATGACCCTCACTGGGAGAGCCCCTGAGGTGCCAGAACAGCAGAATCCTCCATAAGTGATCCCATTTTACAAGCTACACCTCTCATTGAATTCATCTAAGGGTACAGTGATCATACTGACAGCACGGGGGTGTCACAGAATTTTATACCATTCGGCAGTGAAGAAAAAAAATTTCATTTTTACCACAAAAATTTTGTTTTAACCCCAGATTTTACATTTTCACGCTAGGACATGAGTAAAAATGGCACCAAAATGTGTCCCACAATTTCTGCTGAACTTGGCAATACCCCATATATGGTTGTACAGTACTGCTTAGCCACACTGCGAGACTCTGGATGGATGGAGCGCTATTTGCCTCCTGGAGCGCAGATTTTCCTAGAATAGTTTGCGGATTTCATATACAGAGACCCTGAGTGCTAGAAGAGCAGAATCCCCCCTCAAGTGATCTATTTTGGGAATTATACCCCTGTCAAACATGTGGACGCTAACTCCAATTTAGGCACACTTGGGCTCAGAAGGGAGGGGGGATTTGGATTTGTGATTTCAGAATTAGGTGAATTTCTTTTGGGGGGCGATAAGTCATAGCGCTTTTCCAGAGCCTTTGTACTACCAGTAACGTGGAAGCCACCTATTTTTTCCGTTAACAGATGGCGGACCTGAGTGGGTTTTTTTTTTGTGGATTGAGTTGCAGCTCTTATTGGGAACATTTTACATAATGTTTCGGATCACATTTATCCTGCGCTCCACGCAGAGTACTTGCATCAGGGTTTCCATCTAAATCTCCGAGTGACGTGATTCAGATGAAACACCGAGGGATCCATTCACTATAATGAGGTGGCAGAGTTACTCTGGACTCGTCTGGACTCTGTTCAGCGGTGTCCTTTGTTTCAGAGGTGCACAAAACTGTGGCCGCTTGCGCTTTTATGCATGCCTAAAAAGAAAAGACATCTTTATTCTTCGAGTCAGTAAGATTACAGCGATACCTCATTTACAGTGGTGTGAAAAAGTTTGTCCCTTCCTGATTTCTTATTCTTTTGCATGTTTGTCACACTTAAATGTTTCATGTCACAAAGCAATTTAAAATATTAGACAAATATAACACAAGCAAACAGAAAATACAGTTTTTAAATGAAGGTCTTCATTATTAAGGGAAAAAGAAAAACAAGCCTGATTACTGCCACACCTGTTCTCAATCAAGAAATCACTTAAATAGGACTTGCCTGACAAAGTGAAGTAGACCAAAAGATCCTCAAAAGCTAGACCTCATGCTGCAATCCAGAGAATTTCAGGAACAAATGAGAAACAAAGTAATTGAGTTCGATCAGTCTGGAAAAGGTTATAAAGCCAATTCTAAGGCTTTGGGGCTCCAGTGAACCACAGTGAGAGCCATTATCCACAAATGGCGAAAACTTGGAACAGTGATGAAGCTTTTTAGGAGTGGCCAAAATTACCCCAAAAACACAGCGACGACTCATCCAAGGTTACAAAAGACCCCACAACAACATCCAAAGAACTGCAGGCCTCACTTGCCTCAGTTAAGGTCAGTGTTCATGACTCCATCATAAGAAAAAGACTGGGCAAAAATGGCATGCATGGCAGAGTTCCAAGACGAAAACCACTGCTGTGCAAAAAGAACATAAAGGCTCATCTCAGCTGTGCCAGAAAATATCTTGATGATCAGCAAGAATTTTGGGAGAATACTCTGTGGACTGACAAGACAAAAGTTTAACTTTTTGAAAAGTGTATGTCCCATTACATCTGAAGTAACACAGCATTTCAGAAAAGGAACATTATACCAACAGTAAAATGTGGTGTGATGGTCTGGGACTGTTTTGCTGATTCAGGACCTGGAAGACTTGCTGTGGTAAATGGAACCATGAATTCTGCTGTCTACCAAAAAATCCTGAAGGAAAATGTCCGACCATCTGTTCGTGACCTCAAGCTCAAGCGCACTTGGGTTATGCAGCAGGACAATGATCCAAAACACACCAGCAAGTCCACCTCTGAATGGCTTAAGAAAAATAAAAATCAAGACTTTGGAGTGGCCTAGTCAAAGTCCTGACCTTAATCCGATTGAGATGCTGTGGCATGACATTAAAAAGGTGGTTTATGCTCGGAAACCCTCCAGTGTGGCTGAATTACAACAATTTTGCAAAGATGAGATGGCCAGAATTCCTCCACAGCGTTGCAAAAGACTCATTACCAGTTATCGCAAATGCTTAATTGCAATTGTTGCTGCTAAGGGTGTCCAAACCAGTTATTAGGTTTAGGGGGCAATCACTTTTGCACACAGGGTCCTGTAGGTTTGGATTTCTTTTTCCCTTAACAATAAAGACCTTCATTTAAGAACTGCATTTTGTGTTTACTTGTGTTATCTTTGTCTAATATTTAAATTTGTTTTGTGATCTGGAACATTTACTTGTGACAAACATGCAAAAGAAATCAGGAAGGGGGCAAACACTTTTTCACACCACTGTATGTCATTTTTTTATGTTTTGATGCTGTTACACAATAAGAACTTTTATAGAAAAAATAATTATTTTTGCGTCGATTAATTCTGAGAGCTATAACTTTTTTATTTTTCCGCTGATGGAGCTGTATGGCGATTTGTTTTTTTCCGGGGCAAGATGACGTTTTCAGCTATACCACTTATATTTAAATTTGTCTTTTTGATCCTGTTTTATTCCACTTTTTTCCAGCAATAGGATGAAAAAGCTTAGTTTGCTATGGTTGTTGTTGTTTTATTACGACGTTCACTGAAGAGGTTAACTAATGTGACACTTGGGTTGTTCCAGAGGCGGTGATATCAAATGTTTTTTACTTTTTTTTTTTGTTTCATTTTTTTTTTTTGCATAAAAATGTGTTTTTATTAGTGTAATCTTTTTTTTTTTTATTATCATTTTTTACAGATTTTTTTTTTTTTTTCATTTTTGTTTTTACTTTTTTACATAGTTCCTTTATGGGACTTTCACTTTCTTTACTTTGTTTGCAAGTATAATGCATTGCAGTGCACCAGCATTGCAATGCATTAAACCTATACTGAACGTTTTAGACCTTGTTCTGAGCATGGTCTAAGAAGTTCTCCGTAGCTTGGTGACTCGGGGGCATTGTTATGACGATGCCGGGACACCATAGCACTGATCGGGCCCCAGCGATGACGTAGCGGGGGCGGCAATCTGAAGGCAGAGGGAGCTCCAGTCCCTCTGCCTGTCTCCTAAATGTTGCGATCGCAGCCTTTAAGGGGTTATCAGACTGGGGTGGTGCTGGCAACACTCCTAGTTTTTAGTGCAGGAGTTCGGCCACTGGCCACGCTGAGCTCCTGCTCTGATGGGGTGGGAGGATGCACATTATGTGCACTCTCTGCAGCGTACACATATATACAACACTACTGCATGCACAGAACATAGTCGGCTCTGTTGCGCGCGCCTCTGTTGCTCCGCTGCACTCGCATTCGCAGCTCCGCTCCACACTCGCACGCACACTCTGTATACATTACCATAGCCAGGATATGCAGCATCCATGCAGCTGTAGAGATGTGCAGGTACTAGTAGTTCGCCTCTCTTGCACCAATCAGACTAATCCGTGTCAGGTTGAAGGAGAGTACTTCTTTCAGTGATCAGGAAAGAAACTGTATCATTGTTTTCCTTGATCATAGGAAGCTGCCTCCACACTATAAGACGAATGCTCTTTTTAGCAAGATTTTTTTCTTGCTAAAAAGTGTCTCATAGTCCAAAAATATATTACCGTATTTTTCACTTTATAACACGCACCTGATTATAAGATGCACCTAGTTTTAGAGGAGGAAAATAAGAAAAAAAAAATATTTGAGCCACTGTTGTGGGGGATCTGTGGAGGACGCACTGTTGTGGGGGATCTGTGGAGGACGCACTGTTGTGGGGGATCTGTGGAGGACGCACTGTTGTGGGGGATCTGTGGAGGACGCACTGTTGTGGGGGGGATCTGTGGAGGACGCACTGTTGTGGGGGGGATCTGTGGAGGACGCACTGTCGGGGGGATCTGTGGAGGACGCACTGTCGTGGGGGGGGGATCTGTGGAGGACGCACTGTCGTGGGGGGGGATCTGTGGAGGACGCACTGTCGTGGGGGGGATCTGTGGAGGACGCACTGTCGTGGGGGGGGATCTGTGGAGGACGCACTGTCGTGGGGGGGGATCTGTGGAGGACGCACTGTCGTGGGGGGGATCTGTGGAGGACGCACTGTCGTGGGGGGGATCTGTGGAGGACGCACTGTCGTGGGGGGGATCTGTGGAGGACGCACTGTCGTGGGGGGGATCTGTTTTTACGGTACATTAAATGTGACTACGGCTCCCATCATCCTTCAGAATACACCTACCGTGTGTACTGCATTGCCTGGATGCATTCTTAAGGATAACTGGGGATATTGTTGTATTAAAATACAGTAAACATTTTGACCATTTTGACAGTGCAGTCCCTGTTTAACTGCAACCCCCCTCATTCTTAGGAATACACCCACGTACTGTACACACGAGTGTATTCTTAATGATGATGGGGGAAGTAGTCACATTTACAATAAACACTACTTTGGCCACTTATGGTACACTCCTTGGACTGTTTATACTAAATGTGACTACAATCCCCATCATCCTTGTAGACTGTGAACCCTCGCGGGCAGGGTCCTCTCTCCTCCAGTACCAGTCGCTGACTCGTTTTGTTCAAGATTATTGTAATTGTTTTTGCTACTTATACCCCTTTTTCGCATGTAAAGAGCCACGGAATAAATGGCGCTATAATAATAAATAATAATCCTTCAGAATATACCCATTGGTACTGTATATTCTGAAGGATGATGGTGGTTGTAGTTACTCCCCTCCGGTGCCTCTGCTCACCTATAAAGCCGGCTAGATGTTTATTAAAGCCTACAGGACCTTTCATACATGTGACATTTTTTTTTCAATTGCAGATCACTGATTGGTGGAGACAGATTAGCATCAGGTCCCTCCACCAATCAGCATCCAGCCCTGCAGAGGGGGGGGGATTGCTCTCCTCTCTGAAGGTCCCGGCTGCTGCTTAGTACTAAGTGCAGCTTACGTCATCCGTGCCTTCAGAGGGAGAGCAAGATTTAGTGACTCCATGCCTGCGCGCCGCTGCTGTAATGAACAGCCCGGCCACTTCACCGCCCGCTGCACGGATTTTCCCCGGGCCGTGGTGGGTGATAGCGCAGTTTGCGCTTTCATGTAAATATTTGTGTTCGCTTTTTAAGACACATTGAGTTTTTCCCCTCACTTTGAGGGGGAAAAAAATGCGCCTTATAAAGCGAAAATTATGGTATATTATATACAACATATATTTACTAGGTCTACTATTTTTGACCCCCTGTAAATCTTCACTGTATTGACGCTGCCTGGTACTGACTGTACCCACCACACTTCACCGGAACTTCACATCTGGAAGCCGTTGTTGGGTGTCTACCTCATTAACTTGGCACTGACTTCTTACTTTAGGAAAATGGCATTAGTCCCCTCACTCTTTTGTTACACTGTAAATTGCACATGTCATAGAACATGAACAGTTTACATCATATGCACCCCCATCATAGAAGATGGGGTCTGTCTCTGTCTCTATCCTCCTGTTGCCT
The DNA here is from genome assembly GCF_046119375.1 of Phyllobates terribilis. Classification (NCBI taxonomy): domain Eukaryota; kingdom Metazoa; phylum Chordata; class Amphibia; order Anura; family Dendrobatidae; genus Phyllobates; species Phyllobates terribilis. The sequence goes on from NW_027362761.1 coordinate 307,431,609, forward strand.
TTGTGTGCTGTATGTGTAATATAAAAAAAGGACTTTATTCCTTGTAATAACACTTTTGAAATATGACACATTTATGATATGGTATGATGAGGCTTATGGGCCACTTTTTCTTCAGATGTTTAACTTTATTTTTTAAAAGTTGTAAACGTCCTTATGAAACAATTCAGTTTTATATGTGGAATTTTATTTTGCCAAGTGGCCCTAGGCTTAGGTGACAGAACAATCATTAAATGGAAATAAAATATAATTATTTCTATCTCCCTGCTCTACAGGCTAAAAGTAATGATGACCTCCTAGCTGGGATGGCTGGCGGGCCAGCTAGTAATGGTGTGAAGGTGAAGAAAAGCAGTGCCGTGTCAAATCCCAGTTCTGGAGCAGCAATGAGTGGGTCAGATAGCAAAACAAGGAGCAACACAGGTAGGACTATTTCCATTAACACTGAAATCTCTTGACTGTGGTACTTTTAACTAATTATTTTTTGACTCTCTGTGGTTGTAGTGGAAAAGACTTGTGTTCTCCTTTTATGGCCAGTTATGAGAAACTGTTAAAGGGTTTTTCCAAACATTGAAAATAATCATCCATAGTTGAAATGTCCTGTAGGAATTCAGGGACACTACTGCTCCATCCATTCTCGACAGGCTTTCCGGAGATAATAGAGTACAGCGCATGACTTTTTCCAGCAGTTGCATGGAGACTGGATGGAGTGGTGGTAGGCTCATTCACGGCATTCCAGAGCCCTGCCCTCTAGATGAATTGAGGTCTCAGTAGTCAGACATCCACCAAAGTTAGTATCTATCCTGTATATTACATGTATATAATCATTGCTCTTTTTTCACTTTGTATAGGGAGCACGAGCACCAAAAGAAGTAGCTCCTCGGGGACCAAAGAAGCAGGATCATCTCGAGAAAGAGTGCGTGAACGTTCACGTCTGAATGCAAGTAAAAAAAACCAGAGCTCAGGAGTTACTGTAGGAGAGACATCTGCCCCAACTAAACGCTCTCGGGCCCGTGCAGAGTCTGATGTGCTTCGTATGAGCAAATCCAAATCTGACAACCAGATCAGTGATCGTGCTGCTCTTGAAGCTAAGGTAAAAGACTTGGTAAGCCTGGCCAAAAGTAAAGATTCTGAGATTTTGCTCCTCCGCACAGAGCTGAGGGACATTAAGACACAATTAGGAGAAGATCTTTCTGACAAGAGTCCTGAAGAAGCCCCATTAGTGCAGTTGCAGGAGCAGAATGCTGTGGTTCGAGAAGAATTGCAGCAGTTGAAAAATGAAAACCGCATGCTAAAAGACCGCTTAAATGCATTAGGTTTTTCATTGGGTCAGCAGCTAGATGTTACAGAGAAATTGTTTGGCTACCAATCAATGGATATTGCTACTGGAAGCCACAGTGACTGTGGCGGAGGTACTTTAGCCTCATCTGTGGAGGGTTCTGCACCAGGCTCAATGGAGGACCTATTGAGCCAGGATGAGAGTACACTGACAGGAGAGAGGAGAAGTAGCTCCATGGATAATTTGGACAGTGAGTGTAGTGAAGTTTACCAGCCTCTCACCTCAAGTGATGATGCTCTAGATGCTCCATCTTCATCATCTGAGTCAGAAGGTCTTCCTAGTACTGAGCGCTCCCGCAAAGGTAGTAGCGGAAATGTAAGTGAGGTGTCTGTAGCGTGTCTTACTGAGCGTATACACCAAATGGAAGAGAACCAACATAGCACAGCTGAAGAGCTACAAGCAACGTTACAAGAACTGGCTGATTTACAGCAGATAACACAAGAGCTGAACAGTGAAAATGAGAGGCTAGGAGAAGAAAAGGTAATTTTAATGGACTCCCTTTGTCAGCAGAGTGACAAGCTAGAGTTGTTTAGTCGTCAGCTGGAATATGCTCGGGCACTTCTTGATGAGCACCATGTGTCTTACTCTCTAGATGAGGACCTGAAGAGTAGCCGTTATCTAGATCTAGAGCAGAGATATATGGAATTGGCTGAGAGTGGCCGTTTTGAACGAGAGCAGCTGTTGGGCGTTCAGCAACATTTGAGCAATACTCTAAAAATGGCAGAGCAAGACAATAAAGATGCACAAGAGGTAATTAGAGCCCTCAAGGAGAGGAACCACCACATGGAGCGCATTGTTGAGGCTGAGCAACATGCCAAGCAGACACTTGCTGCAAATCTGGAGGAATACAAAGTTTCATTAAATGCTGAACAGGCCGAATGTTCACGTCTGAAGACGCAGCTGGAACAGGAGAAGCAACGAGTGGCAGAGTTATACTCTATACACAGCTCTGGAGATGCATCTCATATCCAGAATCTACTAGAAAGTGTGCGTTCTGATAAAGAAAAAGCAGAAACTCTGGCTGGGAACCTACAGGAGGAATTGCTACATTTACAGAGTGACCTCAGACGAATGCAAGATGCCTATGAAAAGGTGAATTGATATAAAAATAATATCTTATTTTCAACCATGAATTTTAAATTATTGATTAATTTTTCTGTTCTTAATGGTCTTTATAGCTGGAAGATGAATATAGAGCATTCCGTGAGGAGGCACAAAAGCAGGTGTCGGAATTAACCCTGGCACTGGATAAGGTGAGGAGTGAGCTGGAAGAAAAGGAGACGGAACGCAGTGACATGAAAGAGACTATATTTGAACTGGAGGATGAAGTTGAGCAGCACCGAGCTGTCAAGCTACATGACAACCTCATCATTTCAGATCTGGAGAGTAAGTGTCCTGCATTTTTCCCAGCAGAGGGCAGTATGACACAGCCCATCTTACAAATGCGCGCAACATTCAATTTTCGCAGCAGTGAGACAACTCTGCCCCTTGCAAACTAAGGAAGATAAAGAGAAAATAAGGATTAGTGTCCAGAGTATTTCACCCATGCATGATCCTGCCATGTGCCATCAAAATGGGAATGTTTGTGTTGTATATGCAAATTTCTTCGTAAAGCATTTAGACTTATGCTTATATACCGTAGTTAATTTTGGGAAGTGTATTAGTCTTTTCTTATTGTAGCATTATTAAAATAACACTATACCATTGATTCCAAAAACAAAACCACCATGCTTTAAAAACTAAAAACTGAAGTTTTTGCTTAACCACAAAAAAAGTTATAAGTTTGGAATAGTTTAGCAATGTTGACGTCATTTGTCACTCAGATGCAGTCTTCTTGAGTGTGCCCTAATGAAATTCGTGTGAAAACTGGATTGCGTGCATGGAAAAAAAATTTTTTTAATGAGTAACATGTTATTTGTTCCAAAAGATTTCACATGGAAGCCTACCTGGCAGATTAAGGAGAATTTGCACAGTACAATTATCATGAAGGAGCTTTCCTAGGAATGCAAGATTCATCATAATCTTCCTGTGTGAACAGGCTGCCAATCACCCATTGAATGAGAAAAATGGTTGTTCGTTGGGTGAAGTGATGATATGGTTTGCACAAATGATCATCGTTCACAGCAGCACATTGCCTGTGGTAGACAGGTCCTGTGCTGCCGAGACCAATGGCAGCCTATGTGCACTGAATGCAATTATTACCGATCATTTAGTGCTTATCTGAGACTGGGGCTGCCTGTTAAAACAGGCTATAAACGACCGCCGGTTCAGTCGATTAATGCTGCTTATCACACAGTGTAAATGGACCCTCAGCCAGATGCAGCTAAGCCTCATTGAATGGGGTAATTCTTCATAGCAGTGCAAACTGCAAATTTTAATCTATCGTGAACATAGCTATAATATGTTGTTTGGTTTTTCCATTAAGTTTGTGTCATAGAAAACTTTAAGACAACAACAAAAATAATCCTAACAAGCACAGCCACCCATTGATGATCGGCAGACGTCAGACATATTGCGAGTTTTCAGCCCAATAATTCTGCTAAAGAAGAAATAGTTCACTGACAAAAAAAGACCACTAAATATGCCAAACGCCACATGTAATTCTTTATATGAAAAAGTCATTGTTGTAGAACCAAAAATGTCGCCTAAATACAATGCATGAAAGGGATTTTAGCGATGCCATGTCAAGCCAAATATGTAAAAAAATAAAGGAGGATAAAAGTTTGCAAAAATAATTTTAAATAATTTTGACTATCTTGAAGTCTTGTGTTTGTTTTCTGTCACTCTAGAAGCCTAATTGTACTAATTACAACCCTTCATGAGTCAAGTGACTTTAATGACATGGTTACAGACAGCCTTAAGGTGGCATCCTGTCATGTACGTGCTGGATGCCTCAAGCTCCTCTGTCTTCCTGTCTCAAACAATAAGGCTGCAGCACTTATCCAGACGAGGTGTGACGACTGTGCTTTATCAAGGGAACATGTCTCACGTGCAGCTATTAAATGTGACTATTCTCATTTCCTTTCATGCCTCTGGTCTACATACATCCTCAGGCTTTAACCAATACAAAAACATCACTAACTGCCTCTAAAATGAGTGCTGTGGATCATGTCCTTAATTAATGCACCATATATGTCTCACACTTCAATAACGAGTCTCGTTTATCTTACAGACACAGTAAAAAAGCTGCAGGATCAAAAACATGACATGGAGCGTGAGATAAAAATATTAAATCGGAAGTTGCGGGTAAGGACTTTTTTTTTTCTTCCTATAATTGTTAATCTATTTTAATATCTTAAAAGAAAGTCCCCTGTTCTTGTCCTAATTTTTCACAATATGAGAAGATTGTTGTTTAAGAGTAATACTCCACTGTAAAAGCTGTACATATATTTTAATATGCCAGTGAACTCTCTCCTCTTCTGATGCCAAATAGGAGGAGTCTGCTGAGTGGCGCCAGTTTCAAGCTGATTTACAAACTGCAGTTGTAATTGCTAATGATATCAAGTCAGAAGCACAAGAAGAAATTGGCGATTTAAAACGACGGCTGCACGAGGCACAGGAGAAGAATGAAAAACTTTCAAAAGAATTAGATAATGCTGCATCCCGCAAGTAAGGCCACAAAATTGTATTGCGGAATAGAAAAATGTAAAAATGTGCAATTAGTTGTGTATGGGTACTAAAGCTTCCAATCTCTCTAGGCAAGAAGAAGAAAGGGGCAGGGTGTTTAATTACATGAATGCAGTGGAGAGAGACCTGGCAGCGCTCAGACAAGGAATGGGTCTTAGTCGTAGGTCTTCCACCTCTTCTGAGCCTACACCAACCGTCAAGACGCTCATCAAATCGTTTGACAACGCATCTTCACAAGGTACAGTTATCGGCATAACAGGGCAAACAAATGTAATGTGCCATCATCGGTAGTAATGTGTAGTGTAACCTGCGTATTATCCCCTCTCGATAGCCCCCAGTCCAGCAGTAGCAGCTGCTGCTGCAGCAGCTTCAATCCCCCGCACACCCCTCAGTCCTAGCCCAATGAAGACACCACCTGCTGCTGCCGTGTCCCCCATGCAGGTAAGGAAAAGAAAGTCTTCTGCTAATACTTCAGGGTGTGTGCTTTCTACATCCTGCATTTTCTGCCTGCTTTGCTTTCATGATAGAACACTTGTAGTCCTGTTCACTTACTTACCAGCTGATCGTCTTGCTTACTAAGTGTGATGGCAAAACTTATTAGGTCTTTTAATTTGGTCAAATCTTTAATTGTACCATTGTACAAATAAATGGAAGACAACTTGTGAATACATTTGTGTCCTACTTGTACGTTTAGCATGTACCCTGGGAGAGCTCCCGACTTGCATGCTAATGTGTCCAGTGTGCAAAGGGTTAAATGGCATTTTGGCTTCAGTCTGACTTGTATACATTAGTATACCACAAAAAAAATATGAAATGGTATAGTATATATGTGTGTGTGTGTGTGTGTGTGTGTGTATAAATATATATATATTAGTATAGACCAAAAGTTTGGACGCACCTTCTCATTTAAAGATTTTTCTGTATTTTTCATTACTTTGAAAATTGTACATTCACACTGAAGGCATCAAAACTATGAATTAACACATGTGGAATTATATACTTAACAAAAAAGTGTGAAACAACTGAAAATATGTCTTATATTCTAGGTTCTTCAAAGTAGCCACCTTTTGCTTTGATGACTGCTTTGCACACTCTTGGCATTCTCTTGATGAGCTTCAAGAGGTAGTCACCGGAAATGGTTTTCCAACAATCTTGAAGGAGTTCCCATAGATGCTTAGCACTTGTTGGCCCTTTTGCCTTCACTCTGCGGTCCAGCTCACCCCAAACCATCTTGATTGGGTTCAGGTCTGGTGACTGTGGAGGCCAGGTCATCTGGCGTAGCACACCATCTCTCTCCTTCTTGGTCAAATAGCCCTTACACAGCCTGGAGGTGTGTTTGGGGTCATTGTCCTGTTGAAAAATAAATGATGGTCCAACTAAACGCAAACCGGATGGAATAGCATGCTGCTGCAAGATGCTGTGGTAGCCATGCTGGTTCAGTATGCCTTCAATTTTGAATAAATCCCCAACAGTGTCGCCAGCAAAGCACCCCCACACCATCACACCTCCTCCTCCATACTTCACGGTGGGAACCAGGCATGTAGAGTCCATCCGTTCACCTTTTCTGCGTCGCACAAAGACACGGTGGTTGGAACCAAAGATCTCAAATTTGGACTCATCAGACCAAAGCACAGATTTCCACTCGTCTAATGTCCATTCCTTTTGTTCTTTAGCCCAAACAAGTCTCTTCTGCTTGTTGCCTGTCCTTAGCAGTGGTTTCCTAGCAGCTATTTTACCATGAAGGCCTGCTGCACAAAGTCTCCTCTTAACAGTTGTTGAAGAGATGTGTCTGCTGCTAGAACTCTGTGTGGCATTGACCTGGTCTTTAATCTGAGCTGCTGTTAACCTGCGATTTCTGAGGCTGGTGAGTTGGATAAACTTATCCTCAGAAGCAGAGGTGACTCTTGGTCTTCCTTTCCTGGGGCGGTCCTCATGTCAGCCAGTTTCTTTGTAGCGCTTGATCGTTTTTGCGACTGCACTTGGGGACACTTTCAAAGTTTTCCCAATTTTTCGGACTGACTGACCTTCATTTCTTAAAGTAATGATGGCCACTCGGTTTTCTTTACTTAGCTGCTTTTTTCTTGCCATAATACAAATTCTAACAGTCTATTCAGTAGGACTATCAGCTGTGTATCCACCAGACTTCTGCACAACACAACTGATGGTCCCAACCCCATTTATAAGGCAAGAAATCCCACTTATTAAACCTGACAGGGCACACCTGTGAAGTGAAAACCATTTCCGGTGACTACCTCTTGAAGCTCATCAAGAGAATGCCAAGAGTGTGCAAAGCAGTCATCAAAGCAAAAGGTGGCTACTTTGAAGAACCTAGAATATAAGACATATTTTCAGTTGTTTCACACTTTTTTGTTAAGTATATAATTCCACATGTGTTAATTCATAGTTTTGATGCCTTCAGTGTGAATGTACAATTTTCATAGTCCTGAAAATACAGAAAAATCTTTAAATGAGAAGGTGTGTCCAAACTAGTATAGTGAAGGAAAGAATTATTTGATCCCTTGCTGTTTTTGTAAGTTTGCTCACTGACAAAGACATGAACAGCCTATAATTTTAAGGGTAGGTTAATTTTAACATCGAGAGACAGAATATCCAAAAATAAAAATCAAGAACATCACATTGTATAAATTAGATACATTTAATTGCGTTTTTCTGGAAAACAGCACTTAATACTTGGTGGCAAAACCCTTGTTGACAAGCACAACATTCAGACGTTTTACACATTTTACACACATATTATTTCCATATATGTATATCTCTTTATGTGTGGATGACCAATGCCACTAGTAGACATTTGTCAGAGCCTCCGTGCATGTCGATAGCTTCTGTCAGCATGTATGTTAAATAGAGCACTTAAAGGGGTTGTCTGGACCTTTTACATAGGCCACTTGATCAGCTGTTCCAAACACTGGTGGCAGCGGTGGCCGGATGTGCTCCGTTGCATAGTGGAACTACTTGGCTTTGTTAACTGTATACTGGCCAAGACTGAGTACTGCACATCCGCCCCTATTCGAATCCTTATGGGACAGATGTGCAATACCCGGCCGTGAGCATTATGAAGTTGATAGAGCTGTGTAGTTCTGCTCTGCAACTGATCACATCCGGCCACCCCTAGCAGTGAGAACAGTGATCAGTGAGGGTCATCAATCAGAAATTGATGGCTTATCTTAAGGGTAGGCCATCAATCTAAAAGTCAAGGACAACCGCTCTAAAAAATGTTGTGATTGTACAACTATCCTGCAGTAGGTAAATAAATAAAATTGTACCTGTAAATAACATAGGATGCCTAGTTTACACGATTTTGATCAAGAGTTTAAAAGCCATTCCACCGTGACAAGGTGTTCTCATCTGGATGAACCCTAACTCTTGTAGTTCACCTTGCTGTGTCAGCAGACCTCAAAATAGATGGGAGCAGAGCAGGATCCAGGTCTCACTGTTTTATACCTTCCTGTGGAGAACCATATAGACAAGAAGCACAGCCCAAAAAGGGGGAACCACATCCCTGTATGTGCAAAGTACAAAAAATTAAAGCAAAAGAAATGAGCCGGAACACATGTTGGTATAAATGCAATGTGTAGGTGCACATTAATATGGCCATTAACAAGCGCAACCTAGGATAAAAAAACAAAATGATCAAATATCCTGTAGTAAATAAATAGTAATAGTACATGTAATAACATAGGGTGCTTAGTTGACACTATTTTGATCAAAAGAGTGTAATGGTGTGAATGTAGCCTAAGGACGAATTCTTTATTCAGATATTCTATTGGACTTTGTATCTGTTATGCCACAATAAAAAACAAAATGAACTTTGGTTTATGAATGCACTGGCAAAACTTAATCTTATTCTTTTTGAGGTTTATCAAATATATGGCAAAAAAACACATCTACATCCTTTTCTTTTTTTGTAGAGACACTCCATAAGTGGGCCTATATCTTCCACTAAATCATTACCAGGCCTGTCGGAGAAAAGACCAAGTTATGCTGAAATACCAGTACAAGGTACATAAAACATAAGGGACAAAATAGTTCTTTCTTTTTTATATGGAGATGCACAGTACCATCAGGAAATGCTTTACCTCTAGAAGTCTGAGACACTAGAAGACCCCAATGTGTATAATCCATTGTTTAGTTTCATATGTTAAAGGGAGTCTGCCAGCACAAAGTGACTATTCAAAGCAGACAAAGCACCAAATAGAGGATATAGCTCAAATAAATTACCATTTACTTCTTTATCATCTTTGTCCCCTCTCCCACTTCTTTAAAGCAAGATTGCCAACAGGACCTTATAAGACCATGTAGAGAAACATCTCTCTTGATAAGGAAATGGTTATTCTCGTATGTCATTTTACTTATACTTTACCAGGAGGGCTACTAGAGCAGGGTTCCCCAACTCCAGTCCTCAAGGCCCACCAACAGGTCATGTTTTCAGGATTTCCTTAGTATTACACAGGTGATAATTGCATCACCTGCACAGGCAATAATTCCATCACCTGTGCAATACTAAGGAAATCCTGAAAACATGACCTGTTGGTGGGCCTTGAGGACTGGAGTTGGGGAACCCTGTACTAGAGGGATAGAACAATACAAAGTTCTAAAGTTACTTTAGCTCTTTTGGATGTGGAATGAAGGTAGTTACTAGATATGTCCTGTCATGTCCTCTTAATCATTTCCGTGCCCTATATATAAATAAATAAATCGATACTCACCTGTAGCTGCGCCGATCCTGAGGTGTCTATACTGCTACGCTCAGCAAGTCACATGACATTGTTGTGTCAGTTGTTCCGCTAATCATCTGCAGCCTTTCAGTGACTGAATGGTAGGGGCTTCAGCCATTCTTTTTCGCAACTTCTTCCTGAAATGAGGATTAGGACATCCTCACACAAATTCCGCTTAATATGCGGGGTATGTGTAGTCTCCTATTTTATTTTTATTCTTTGTCTCTTCCAATTTTGATCTTGGAGGCCACAATCTCATAGCCTCAACCACCGCTAATATCACATCATAAATTCCAGCCCAGCAACAACAGGGGATTCATAGGGTTAATACAGTGTAGAGCACCAGCTGCTCTTTTATTCAGGACTTAAAGGGAAGGTGCCGCATTTTTACATTATGTAAAATAAATTAAAATGTTAAATTCCTTAATGTTATAACATATTTTCAAGTGCCCAGTACTTATAGTTTATTTTTTATTAATTTGTTTTGCAGCTACTGGGGGCTGCCATCTTGCTTTTCAGGAGTGTAAAAGTTACTGCACTACACTCACACTCTTTCAAATATGGCAGCCCTGGACATAGGCTTCAGCGGTCGGATGCTGACCCTATCTGTAACATTGTAGCCACATTAGCTGTGAACTGGGCACGCCTCTGTGGGCTGCTCAAGTCACAGCTGTAGGTGTGTCTAGGTGCCATTTCATTGTGGCCCAGAGCTTCCACACTGAGGACATGTAATTGGAAGCTTTTTACACACACACACACACACACACACACACACACACACACACACACACACACACACACACACACACACACACACACACACACACACACACACACGCGCGCTCCCCCAGCTCTGTTCTCATATTCTCCCATCCTCCACTGCCTGTGCAGTAAAGCTATGGACCCTCACCGCTGCACTGTTTAGTCTCCTCGGTCCTGGCCTCGCAGCTGCTCTCTTCTTCACTGCATGCAGCTCTGCTCCTCAGGTTCTCGTTGCTCCACAGTCCGTTGTCTTCCTTCTGCTTGCTCTTCTGTAAATATACTGAGATCCACTTCCTGTTTCGCAGCTGGTTGAGATTAGATCACAGTGCAGTCACCAAGAAAATGGCGGTGCATTGTCTCTAGTCTTTATTCTGCCTCCCCCACTTTTGGGTGTAGTATAACACCTAAAAGGGGAGGGAAACATTGATGTCACAAGGACACTGCCCCAATTTTGCAGCTAACGTAATGCAAGTAAGCATTACTGTAGCTGCTTGAGGTCTATACAGGAAGATGCTCCCCCTAGCTGCAAGTATAGGTAATCTTTTTTTTTTTATAGCTATTTTGCATGTTGCAGTGTTTGCAATCTATGCAAACACTGCATTACAAAGCTTAAATTAATATTATAATGTTATTTTCACAAAAAGAAAAAAAAAATTGATGGCACCTTCCCTTTAAGTGGTCCATTTCTGTAGACCTCCTCTGACAACTCTGCCCTAACAAGGAAGTTCATGGTTTTTCAAAAGGATTCATGGTGACATAATCTTCAAAGCAAAATGGAAAGCAAGCTCTCTGAACAGACACAATAAAATTAGCTCAACGAACAAGCCCCCATTTGCAAAATAAAAAAGTATTTATTTATATATACAAAATATCAGTAATACAAATTTTATTTTACTCCCAAATCTGATTTGACAATTTAGAAAAAAAGCAAGAGAAAATGTGTAATTCTTATTTATAACCTTCACAAAAGGAGTACAGTTCTAACCTTTATTCACATTTATATACAATCCACTATTAACCAATTCAGCAGCATAAGTCTTTCCATTTATTTCTGATATTTTGTATAAATAATAGTATTGTATAAATATCCTCTTATTTCTAAAAACTTTAAAGGGATTTTCCCACGAACGAAAGTTCATTTTAATCATTAGATCTTGGAATACTAATAAGTTCCACAATTGGATGTGTTTAATAAAATGTTCCTGTGCTGAGATAATCTTATAAATGTGCCCCTGCTGTGTCCTGTGTAATGGCTGTATTTAAATACATCCAATTGTGGAACTTATTATTATTCTAAGATCTATTGATAAAAATCAACTTTCGTTCTTGGGAAAACCCCTTTAAGGCATAGTGTGGTAGAAGCCTTGTAGTAGACACGGTAGGACCCATTCTACCAACTGGTGATTTATGCCTTTTGAAAGACAAGTTCCCTTGTTTTGCAACAAAAAGGATCATCCAAGTTGAAATCCTGTTATAGTCCCACTTAGCCAAATTCTAATCCAGCTATGTGTTTTATCCTAGAAATCTTTGTAACACATCTGGATAATCTAAGAAGCTGTAAATCTTCATCTAGAGTTAGGATGTCCAGAGAACATTTTTTTCATTCTCCTTTCCTAGCCATAGACTTCCTCTCTCAGTAAGGCCTCATTCACACATCAGTATATATGAAATGTAAAGTGCTGCAGAATATGTTGGTGCTATAGAAATAAAAAAAATATTATTAGTATTATTTTTTTTTACCAGTATTTCATCAGTATTTGTATGCCAAAACCAGAACAACTGTCAATCTTTCAATTTATAGTTTTTCTCTGTAAATTCCACTCCTGGCTTTGGCATACAAATAATGATGAAAAATACTGACGCATGAATGAGGCCTAAGGAGCGAATGTTCTTGCTTCGCAATGAGAATTTAAGTTTGTGTGACCTGGATCTAAGGTCCATCATTTAGTCACAGGCTAAGGAGATTCTAGATGCATATCTTCATATTTCTATCAGCCCCATCAGTGGTTCTTGCTCTTCAGGGGGGCACCTCTTTCCAGTCTAACCTTTTTACCGCATACATTAGCCAAGTAACTTCGCTATGTGTCTACCTCATGTTAATGGCAAAAATCTGTCCTGCTAATGCTACACCTCCTAAAAGTTTTCCCTGAAAGGCTAAGTCTCCAGTTTTGTCTACCACTGTGGACAGCAGCCCTTAAGTAGTGAAAGGTTACTTTAAAGGGGTTTTCCCACAAACAAAAATTCATTTTAATCAATAAATCTTGGAATAATAATAATTTCCACAATTGGATGTGTTAAATAAAATGTTCCTGTGCTGAGATAATCTTATAAATGTCCCCTGCTGTGTGCTGTAATGGCTGTGTCTCACTGTGCAGGAACATGGTCTGATCATACCACATCTCCTCAGCAGGGGAGTAAGCAAAATAGTATACAGACATTACTTTACAAAAAAACAATGTAAGCCTCACCATAATTTAATCCATCCTGCTGCTCATATCTTCTTGGCTCAGACCCACAATGCCGTGACTCTCGGCCAGTATACATAAAGAGAAAGTGGGAAAAGTCTCCAATAAAAATGATAGCGGAGATGTAATCTCGACGCGTTTCTGGCTTACGCCCTTAATCAGTGAATATCAGTTGCATCTCCGCTATCATGGACTTTTCTATATTTTAATATTTTGCACAAATAAAGTGAGAATTATTTTTTATTGGAGACTTTTCCCACGTTCTGTTTAAGTATACAGACATTACAGCAGGGGATAACAGCTGATTCTTTCTTTGAAGCAAAAGATTGTTTAAAAACAGGCAGGGAAGAGAATCAGCTGTGATCCCCTGCTGTAATGTCTGTATACTTTTTTGCTTCCTCCCCTGCCCAGGAGATGTGGTATGATCAGACTGTTTCGTGCACGGTCAGACACAGCCATTACCCAGCACACAGCCATTACACGGAAACATTTCTAAGATTATCTCAGCACAGGAACATTTTATTTGAACACATCCAATTGTAGAAATTATTATTATTCCAAGATCTATTGATTTAAAATGAACTTTCGTTCGTGGGACAACCCTTTTAACTATGGCTACTTTTTTTTCGTGATGCCAGTACTGCCCCACCAGGGAAAGGTCAGTGAATGCCGGACAGTTTCCTTCAGCTGTCCACAACATCAATGTCCTGCACTGCCACATTGTCTTCCACTAACTTATGCAGACTCTGCGAGGTTAGTAGCTGCACTTCGCTGGATGTACGTCTTATTTTAACAATACTGCCGCATGCAGCGTTCTTTTTGCCATTTTTCCGGAGAACCCAATGTTCACAAAGTTAAAAGAAAGTTTTTAGTTTTTCCTTAAAATACTTTTTGGCATAAAGGTTCTTGGTGAATCTTATCTTTTTTTTTTCTTTATTTTAAACCTTTAATAATTTTTTTTGTTTCCGTTGTATTCTTAGTAGGAGATACTAATACTTCTCATTAGCCCTCTACTGGGAAGAACTATTCCCATGACGGAATCCACAATGAACTCAACTGCCAAATGTTTTACGGCAGCATTTGCATCTCCTTTTTGTCTAGGAGACCAGGACTGTAGAAACATTACGTAAGTGTAACCAAAGCTGTTATTGTCTACAGATCATTTGCTAAGAACGGCTTCCAGCGCCAGAACCGCATCTTCCTTACCGAGGGTCCCGACTATGGATAGTACAAAATCTATTGCTGGTAAAACCAAGAAACTTACTTCCTATTTATATATCAAAATACATTTTAAATGAACCAAATGCATAACTGGAGATGGAGACTGTGTACTGGATACCAATAGATGGCTTAATAGCTGTCACTTTGCACGTCGTACTTTAGCATTCAGGTTTTTTTTCTTAATTTACGCTGTTCTTTTGTTTTTATACTTCCTGGCCTGATATTGAAAACAATATTGGGGAGGAAGTGTCTGACCTGAACTTCCATACTGATTTCCTGCCCTTTTCCTCGCCTTGTCTGGGATCCCTTGTGGTGCCGATTCGATTGTAAAGCAGGCATGTTAATAAAATGCTCTATATGCTATCATTATTATTGCTGACAATAAATATCTTGCTTTCTGTCAATATTGTTATATCTTGTGCCTTTGTAAAAGGGAAATATATTGGCATGTTTGTCAGCTGTCATACTGGAAGTTGGGAGAAATCTCCAGATTGCCCACTGAGTATCATATCTAACCCTGAAAGCTGTTTCCTACTGTTTTTTTTTAGTAGCTATTTTTGTTCTTTCAGTGTCGCGCCGCAGCAGTGAGGAACTGAAACGTGACATCACTGTGCCAGATGGGGGTTCGCCTTCTCCTTTGATGTCAATGACCTCATCTTCACCACAACTTTCTCTCACTTCTTCCTCTCCCACTGCTTCTGTTACACCAACTGCTCGAAGCCGCATCAGGTATAATAAATCGGACTTGGTATTCTCGCATCCTGTAGATGTATATATATCCTCTGACGTTAAATGGTGCGTTATTTAGTCTAATTTCCATTTGCACCGTGCTTGCTGTAGTCTATGTAATTCTTATTTACTGCTGCAGGTTAGAATAAACTCCTTTTTTATTTACTTGTTTATTTTGATTTTTGGGGAACAGGACTGTACTTTTTATTTGGGTGCATTAGATACTAGAAATGAGCAGAACAGTATGTTTTATTGTGTATTTTCAATAAGATACTATTGATAAATAATGAAAGTGCTTCAGGTCATTTTCATTGCAGGTATTTTCTACCACTGTCTAAAATTTGCAGCAAATCCACAAGTTGCATCTATTTTCTTGGAGCAGATTTTTCCCTATGCATTGCACTGGGTAAAATGTGCTAGCACTCATGAAGAAATCCACGATTGGGTATAATTTTGGATTTATCGGCACAGATATTTTTTCAAAAACGATGTGTGGTTTTGTAAAACCCAACAATTACTCCCTGTGGGAACGTGGCTTAAAGTGTACATTCACCTTTTGAACACTATTTTACAGGTTTATATATTAAATATCTACATAAAAAACTTCAGTAAATGTGCAAATACATTGAATTTACTTCTCTTGTACTGACCCTGAGTTACAGCCTGTATTATAGACCCGAGATGCATTCACAATTGCTATTGGAAACAGTCGACAGAAACTCCCTTAACAGGTTAGATGAGCTTCTACAATGCAATACTCTGTGCTCCGCTATGTTCTGGGCAAGTTAGCTTTTTCTGCATCAGATTCCTATACAGTACCTGGTGCTGAATACTACACGTCCCAGAATGCAAATCATTAGCGCACATTCTATACAGACTGTGGGGTATCAACTAAATGACCTTTTCTTTGCTTCTTGTTTTTGCATTCCGCTTATTTTCATTTCCGCTTCTTATTTCCTTCTGTATATTTTATGATCTCATGTTTTACAATTACTGTTTGCATTGTATATAGGGAAGAAAGGAAGGACCCCTTGTCAGCCCTTGCCAGGGAATATGGTGGTTCCAAGAGGAATGCTTTGCTGAAATGGTGCCAGAAGAAAACTGAAGGATACCTGGTAAGCATGGTGGGGTGCTGAGTAAAGACAGACCACTTTCGTACATGTTCCCTTACCTATCAGCCTTGTTGGCACTGCATGGGTTATTATGTAGATTTGACCCTGAACGAGCGTAGGCAGATTGTTAGGTTGGTTAATTAGGTCCTGGGTTATTAAGCAGCACTTTTTCTCCTGGGAGCGGATGAAGGATAGTTACCGGGATACATGTTGCTCCATCTGTCCAGAACCAGGAAGGAATTAGCAAATGCTCTTTAAAGACACAGATGTCAGTTGGATGACTGTTACTTTATCCTTTCAATAATATAAACAGTAGTTTTAGGGTGCCACAATTTTTGGATGTTCTAAATATATTGCCCTATCATTCTTTGGATCGCAAGTGTGATCAGTCACTGTATCCCAATTTTGAAATAATTTTGTTAATCTAAATGTCAAATCAACTTAACGGAATACTTTGGAATTTAGCTATGTAAACTTGGTTGGCAAGAACATACTAATTTCATGGCATATTTTTAAGCTGTCCACTTGACCACAGTGAATGTGCCGTAAGGTCTACTTGTGTTAGGCCGGATTCACACGTCGCTGAAACACGGACCAGCTAGGAATACTTGGGTCTCCTGACCTTAGCTAACTGTCTCATATATCCTTGTGAGGTAGGAGACCAGTCGGACGATTCGGTTATTCCGATACAAACAGTCCGTGGGAAAACTGCCAATCAGCAGTGGATTTGTGCTGTGTTTTTTTCCCTCCTTTTGCACTGCAACAAGCAAACTTGACAATTCCACATCAAAATGTGGATTTTGTAATGACTTTGCTGTTAATTCAGCGGGAAAATACTGCACATATGGCCTTTACCCTTACAATCTTAAGAACCATTGGAAGGAGATTTGTTAAACTCTACTTGGCAATCTTTTAATACCAATTCGACAACAGACGTTCAGTAAAATATTGGTTCCCTTAGACTCAAGGAATTTCATTTTTTCTAGATCATTTTTTTTGTTGCCAGTTAAAACACTTTTTATTGTGTGTGTGAGACGAGGATAGATTAATGAGCTATAACATGAACAGCCATATTCTTGGTGTAAAGGTCCTGTGACTTCCTGGCAAATAAAGGCTTTGTGCCAAATATTAGAGAAGCTTTTTCCTGTTTAGCTGTGTGGGCACTGCACTGGGGTTGAAACATTTACAAGGCACTTAATTCTGTATGTATTGTGGTCTATTTTCTCACAGTAAATGATTATCTTGTGATGGTCTAGATCTTTCCTGCAGAGTAGACCAGCGATTGTCTTGCAAAAACTAGAACAAGGTCTTTTCTTTTGTGTTCCAGAAAATTTGCACAAATCTGTTTTTTTTTTTTTTGTTTTCTTTTCCTTTTTAGCAATTCACCTGCATAGGTGTTGGTCAGCTCTTGTTAAACCTGCATTGGTGTGTTTTTTTTTTTTTTAGGTACTTTACGTTCTTCTGTTGTGTTACTTGTAAATGCAGTTTATCTTAAATTAATCTTATATAAATCTTATGTTAGTGCATGGTACTGTGTACGGTTTGGTGATTTTGCCAGAAGTCATAGGAGCAGCTCAGTTATTATGGTTTGTGAGAAAAACATACTTTGAGGGTATAGCAAACAATAAGTGGTACATTTAACCAAAAGGATTATCTGATAGGTACATTAAAGGAATATTTTTAAGTCTCTAAAAATGTTTAACTTATCCACTGAATATGGGTTAATTAAATCCATCTGACTACCTGTGGGGACGCCCACCTATTACCAGAATTGGAGATTTATGTACTATATTCGCCTCTGGTTCTTGCCTGGCCACACGGCGACTCCCTAGTAGCAGCTGCATAGAGCAGCATTTTTGTACGAGTGTTCTTGCTCCATTTTTTGTCTGCCCCAACAACCATACTTGTTTGGTGACAATCTGATAAATTGACCTATTGGCACATCCTCAAAGTTGTTGAAGATGGTTATTAGAAACTTCTATACAAGGGGCTTTCCAGAACCTTGATATAAATTGCCTATCCTTAGGATCAATTATAAATATCAGATGTGTGGGGCCCTGATACCCAGCAACCCGTCTTGTAGCGGACTGAAGTACAAATGTACAAAGGCAGAAATGAATAGCTCTGTACACTCTGCAGCAGGCATTCTGTGGTTTCACAGCTGAGCTCCTTTTAAAGTGATGGGGAGCTGTGCTGCCGTACCATAGAACAGCCTTTATACTTGTAAAGAGCCATGATAGTCTGGTTCTCTGTACCTTATATTTGCCCATTGCAGGACCTGCAAACAGCTGATTGGTGGGCGTCTGACATCACTATCTATCTGATTATGATAACTTAAGTCATAGAAACCCCCTTTAAAGAAACAAAATGTATTTTTATGCACAGTAGATTGCTCTTCTACTAGAAACTCCCTAACTCTCATGAGCTCTTTAGAATGGATTTCCCACCCTGCTTCAATGTCTTCTCAACTTTCACCTAAGGAGTTATGGGTGTGTGAACACTGAGATAATTTGTCTGTCTGTGTCTTTTCCTTAAGTAGCTTTATAAATGTGATGATGATCTTTGGAATTTTTCCACACAAAGTTTGAGGAAAGTTCATATGTTCCCTATTATCTTTTTTTCTCTATTTGTGCCTTTAGAAATTCTCACTTTGTAGCTCAGAACAAGATCTATTCAGAATGGCAAATACAACATTGGGTTTTACCAAAAGTGTCAGCAATGTCTATTAAATCTTACGAATCTTGCCATCAACAGCAACATATTGGACAATATCTTAGGTTTTAGGATCTTAGACTCCTAAAAAAATTGAGCCTTTGTATGGCCACCTAAAACTTATGCATCATGCTCAATCAGTATGAATACAGGTTACAGCTCATGAGAAAATCTAAACTTTGCTTTGTTCCTATAGTTTTTTTTTCTAATTGCCGTGTATAGGAAAGGCAATCGTGAATAGACTCCAACAGGAGAGTTGTAAATCTAGATGCAGATTTGTAAAAATGCAAATGAAAAATCCTGTGTAATTATCTCGCATAGAAGCTAGTTCTGAGAATCCTTGATCTCAAGAGGATGGAGACTATTAGCGAAACCTGAATTTCTGCACCTTCTGTGTCCTCGATCTGCTGGTTAATCAGACTCTCAGGCTGGACTCCACGATTAAGCAGGTCATAGCTATTGTATGTGTCTGCGCGCCTCAGCACGTACAGCTGTTCTACAGTCAGGAAATGAATTCTTTATTATTATTGGTATTATTTTAGTTTCTTCCCAGAAATGAATTTGACCCAAGGACAGGCGGGGGGGTAGAGAAGACATGGACAGCGGGAGGGAACTTCCTGCTCCAGTGAGAAGGAGATTCCTTTGTATTACGATATACAGTATTTCTGAGCTTCATGTAAACCCAAAACACACAAGTTATTCGTCATGGTTAATTAGTCATTGATATTTATCTTTTCATATAACTTATATACCTATGCAAAAAAAGGTGAAATAAATGGCAGATTTAGGCTATGTGCACACGATGCGGATTTGGTGCGGATTTGCAGCGCAGAAACGCATTGCACGTCTTATCCCATGACTTCCTATGACATTCTGCCAGTTCTGTGCACATGGTCAGGATGTTTTCTGCCCGGATTTTAGGTGCGGAGAAAAACGCAGCATGACCATTTCTTGTACGTTTCCGCATGCGGATTTGCCTATACAATGCATTGGAAAAACACATGGCAAATCCGCAAGTAAAAACGCTTCAAAAACACGTGGAAAATCCGCATGCGTTTTTTCTGCCAAGGACATGCAGAAATGCTCCCGAAAACTTCTGCTTCATTTCTGCATCGTGGGCACGTAGCCTTAGAGATCTTGGCTATTTCACTTTTTTTTAATAAATTGGACAGAAAAATTGTGACATTTAGCAAAATCATCTTCCTTGGTACTGTGTCACGACAAGTGTAACCCGTTTAACACAAGTACAAATTACTCAATAAAAAAAGAGAGCCCTGCCCTTACAAGATTGCAGTATGAAGGGATTAGGGCCAATATTTGGGGAATGTGAAAACTGCTTTAGGAAGGAGTGGATGTATGCATCTTTTCAGGCATTGAAGCAGTAGTGCAAGGGAAGAGATGTATTAGGGTATACCAATAATTCGGTGTCCACAGTATATCCAGCTTTCCAAAATATGCTCTATTTGATCTTAATTTGTTTTCTTTTCTTGTATACACGAACATATTAGCACAGGCTATACCTGGGTTTTCCCTATAAACTGGACAATATAGTGCATATCTTTACGCAGTCTTTGTTTTGCAGAATATCGATATCACGAATTTCAGCAGCAGTTGGAATGATGGGCTTGCATTCTGCGCTTTACTGCACACCTATCTTCCTGCCCACATCCCATACCAGGAGCTGAGCAACCAAGACAAGGTAACTAGCTGACAAAGAAATACCACTCTCTCACCATTAAAGCTGTCATGACTCATCAGACCTTCTTTTGTTCATCATTCTTTTCCCTCACTTTATAGAGGAGAAATTTCACCCTGGCATTCCAAGCAGCTGAAAGTGTGGGCATCAAGTCTACCCTGGTGAGCTCTGGAGACTTTGGTGAAAAGAATCTATTGGTTATTTCCCTTTTATGATTTCATTATTTCATTTTTTTTCCTAGGACATAAATGAAATGGTACGAACTGAGCGTCCAGACTGGCAGTGTCTCATGACTTATGTCACATCAATCTACAAATACTTTGAAACCTGAAATTGAATCTTGCTGATGTCGGTCAAGACCTCCTCTACCACCTGGGAATGTCTTTGAAGAGTTGTCTCTGCAAGATTTGCCATTCATATGAAGAGTGGTAGAAGTGTCTTAACTGCCTAACATCTTATACAATCTCACCGACATGCCAGACAGACTATGACACACACATCCGTCTATGTGAACTAAGGGTCATCTAATTTTCAGATTGTAGTATCTCAGGATGCAGCTTGTGCCAAGGCAGTGGAAGCAACAAGATGAATGCAGTGGTTGTATTGGTTTTTTAAGTCTTGCTGATGTTCTCCTAGTGCCTTAGCAATGTGCGTCCTTACAGATGATCTGACCACCATCAAGACACAAATGAAGAAATTCCAAGATGCATAGTAAAGGGATGCACACTAAAGCACATATTGTGCAAACATCTTAGCTGCTGCCTTTTGATACCTGATTGTCCACTGTTCTTTGTGCCTATAACACTAGTGACAATACTTGCGAATGTTTAGCTACAATCAGCTCTTGGCCTTTGGACATATGAGAGCTGAAAATGACAAACTGTTCATTTGCAATGTTCCTGCAGACTGATCACACTTGGGATATAGCTACTGAGATCTTCCCATGCTATGTCTTGCACAAACCTCAGACTCCATATCCCATGTTTCTTTAAGAAACTTTGTTTAAGAAGATCTTCACAAGCTGCATACCAGGCTCGGTACATGTTTCCTTCCGCAGGTGCTTTCCCGGGAGGGTTATATTAATATTCAGAATTTTTTTGGATTTAGTGTTCTAGTATTAAAATGGATGCTTTTCATTCCAATGCACAATGAAATACTAGCATTCCCACTACTCTGTACAACTGCACATGCTTTATGTGGACTTAGCAGCATTTCAACATCCTGTAAAATGTAGATTTGCATTTCTTTTTTATATGAATCCTTGATCTTCTTGCAATCTTGAACGGTTTTGTTACCATTACCATCTCTCTTTTTCAAAAGTCATTCCGCTCAGCTCTTTGGATCAAGTAAAAGAATTCTTCAATGGTTTCCCAGTGTAGTTTTCAACTGGAAGAACATAAATCTTTTACTTAAAAGCTGACAAATAGGATTCACAAGTTTGGGCTATAATGGCAGTGTTGCTTATTTTTTTAATTTTAGAATTCGCTGTCTGCTCTGCCATAGCACTTTGTTTAATGTATGTATAAGCTATGCTAGCAAAACACAAATGCTTTTTTAAAAATGTTTGCCTCTATTAGCCAGAATAGAGAGCTGCTGCAGACAGTGCACTACAAGGACATTAAACAGTTTGTACTAAACCTGTGATTTATCCCTTATTTATAGCTCACTGATCGCTGGGGGTCTGCCACTGGGACCCCCTAGTCTCAGGATTGGTTGGGATTCTGACATTTGGACCTCCAGTGATCAGTAAGCTATTCCCTACAATATCCTAACTTGATGCAAACTCTTTAATAACCTTTTATTACTTCACTAGGAACTTTTCACAGATCACTTTAGGAATGATGATCTAGAAAGCTTAACATAAAGCATGTTATCTGGTATACATTCCCTGCCACTTTCAGTTACATAATTTGCAGCTATTTCTGAATGTTGTTTGCCAATTGGCTGTGAAGGTCAGATAATGTAATGGACTTTTCGCCTTCTGATTGCCAGCCTTAGGTATTTATATGAGGTCAGTTACATAGGGCATTCATTGTTAAATACCATTACTTAGGATCCTATAGGCATATTTTATAATGTAAATGTTCCAGGTTAATTTATTTTTTTTGTTACTTCATATTTTCTCACATGCACAAGTGTAGAAAGTAAATGTTTTGCCAAATTTTTTTTTTTTTTTTTTTGTAAGTGTGAATCCGAATGAGTCTTTGTAACCATTACTGTAAATGACTTACATTATTATTCTATGTTAAGTACGAAGTATTTAAACAGAGACTGCCTTCATGATGAATAAAAATTTCTTTGCAGCTTGTCGTTGCATTGATACTTGAGCTTTAACCACAACTGGGCAATAGTACCCTATTGAAGCAGTAACAATATAATATATATGTCATCCTTTAGGTTTCTCTCTGCAAGCACGGTATTATAGGCATTGTTTTATTATTATTTTATTAATAACATATCTATTACATATGATATATGTAAACATGCGTTGGCTTTGCGATGCAAAAGGGCATTTACAAAATAAAGACGTAAAGCTTCATTTTCCCGTGTCAACATGGTTATTGAGTCTGCCCAGGACGTTCTGAGGATAACTTCTGCACGTTTAGGCTTCATTGAGTTTGTGTATATCTTGCCAAAAACGAGAGCAGATTTAAAAAAAATACGAAGAGATTTCTGATTTTTTTTTTTTTGTCCGATGGCAGCATTGATATACGATTTGGCTGTGTGAAGGCCATAAGAAAGCATACTTTAAAAAGAAACAAACGCCTCACAGGTAGTGTTGAGCAATACCTTCCTATATCTGGAAATATCGGATCAGATTGCATCAGACCGATACCCAAAAAATATCGAATATCGCCGATTCCGATACCGGAAACCAATGCAAGTCAATGGGACACAAATATCGGAATGAAAATAAACCCTTTCTTTCCTTGTAGGTTAATTCTACATGAAGGAAAACAACTAAGAATAATGTAGAATGTATTGGGGGAGGTGGAGGAGACATTAAAGGCATAGAGGTTTAGCCCAATCAAATGGAATAGCAGGAAATAATATTTTTTTTAAGACGTTTGGAGTTACAAAGATATTGACTGTTAAGCTTTTTTATATTTTGTCAGATATTTATGTTTCACTACTTCCATTCTCTTCACCTTCTTTTTTACTTCTCCCACACTTTCTCCTTCATCATCCTCAGCAGCAGCATCTTTTTCATCAACTTCACCTTATTCATCTTCTTCTTCTTCACCTTCTTCCTATTCTTTTTTTTTTTACATTCTTCATATCCTTCTTATTCAACTATTCTTCTTCTTCATATTCTTCTTCATCATATTCTTAGTTGTGACAGGCATTCCTGTAGTTGTTCTCTATAAGAGTTTGAAGATTACACCTTCCGTTCTGCCTGTCACAAAAGATTTACAACAGGATTTGTCCACGTTCAGTTTGGCCTGCAGCAGCAGGTATTTTCCAGGGGCACCACGAGGAGGAACGGACTCACCCCCATACACTGCTTAGTCGTCTTCTGCTTATAATTTAGATAATATCTTTTGCTCTGATTTTTAGTCTTATGCTTAATGTTCTTCTGCTTTTTGTTCTGCAGCTTCTTGGTCTTCTGTCTCTTGTTCTTCTGTATCTTGGTGGTTGTCTTCTTGTTCTTTGTCCTCTTGGTCGTCTTCGGGGTCGTCGTCAGGGAGATCCAGAGTGATTACCAAAAACCATTTCAAAAAGCTTGAACTTGGAAATGTAGCAGAATGTACAAGAAGGCTGAGGAACTGCCGAGAACCAGCTGACGGTACTGGAACACGGATGGGTAGCAGAAGGTACAAGAGCCAATGGAACTACCGAGGACCAGCTGATGGTACTGGAACCCGGTTACTAAGCAGGAGGTACCTGTGTCAGAAAGCACTACCAAGGACCAGCAGACGTTGGTGGAACTCTGATACCGAGAAGGAGGCACCTAAGCCAAAGGCACTGCCTGGAACCAGCTGATGTTACTGGAACCCAGGGGGACATATTCAAGATTGACTTCCAAAGAACCAGCTAATTGTACTGGAACTCGGATAGTCAGCAGAAGGTACACATGAAAAAAAAAGTTGCAAGGCCGCAAGCTGGCCGGAGTTACCGAAACCCACAGTCCTACAGGGGGTGCTTGTCCTATTGGCACTATGGAACCAGCCTTCATTGCCAGATCCCGCAGCCCACATAGGAGTCACCTAAACTGCAGGCACCATAGAATCGGCTAACCCGACCGCAACACGACAGGACAACGTATTGGAGGCAAAGTGACGTTGACACTACCCAGAAACAGCTGGCGTGCTGGAACCAGGCTGGGCAGGAGGGAGTAGCCATGCCAAAGACACTGCTGGGAAACAGCTGGCGGTGCTGGAACCCAGGGTAAATTCTAAAAGCAGAGTAGAGCCAGAGGCCTAATTGGAGCAAGTTTAACATCAGTAGTAGTGTGAATGTGGACAGAGCAGGAGAAATTGCCGGACACACAGCAGGGGATCAGCTGACGTTACTGAACCCCAATAACACTGGAGCAAGTGTTGACTGTGCAGATGGCACTTCTGAGCAGCGACTGGCGGTGTTGGAGCCCAGGGATTACAGTTCAGGTGGTAGAAACATGAACACAACAGGAGACCTGGATACTGTTGACAACCAATTATTTAATCTGGAAGAGGATGGGCAAATTCATGCGAGATCCAGGCCTTGTTCATTTTCAGAAAAGTAAGCCGGTCAACGTTATCGGAGGATAGTCTGATGCGACGGACTGTTAGTACACCACCTGCGGCACTAAAGACGCGTTCCGATAATACACTAGCAGCATGGCAAGCCAGCACCTCCAATGCATACTGGCTAAGCTCTGGCCATGTATCCAGCTTAGAGACCCAAAACTTGAAGAGGGAAGAGCCGTCTGGGAGTACACTGAGAGGGCAAGACA
Source organism: Phyllobates terribilis (assembly GCF_046119375.1). Classification (NCBI taxonomy): domain Eukaryota; kingdom Metazoa; phylum Chordata; class Amphibia; order Anura; family Dendrobatidae; genus Phyllobates; species Phyllobates terribilis. The sequence continues at coordinate 307,456,938 of NW_027362761.1, forward strand.
TGTAGTCTGTCACCATCTGACGGAAACGTTGCCTCCTGCTGACTGGAGCCGTCTGTGATTGTATAGACATTTGTGGCGGGGACACAAAACTTTGCCACATTTGGGCCATACTGGTTCTTGCCTTGTGCTGAGGCGCTGCTTCTGCTCCCTCTTTGTGCAGAGTTTCCTCCACTGCCTCGACGCACTGAGCTGCTTTGTAAAGCACTAGCAGCACTGCTCTCGGGTGGAATGGAGAACATGATGGAATGCACCAGTGTGTCTTGGTACTCCTGCATTTTACGCTCCCGGTTCAACGGTGTTCTAAGGCTTTGTAAGTTGTCCCGGTAGCGAGGATCTAGGAGGGTGGACACCCAATAATCAGCCATGTTGAGAATGTGGGCGATGCGGCGGTCGTTTCTCAGGCACTGCAGCATGAAATCAACCATGTGCTGCAGACTGCCAACTGGCCAAGAAACGCTGTCCCCTGCTTGAGGCGTGATCTCTGCCTGCTCTGCATCACCCCACCCTCGCTCTAGATACTGACTACTAGAGCATTGTGTACCTCCCTCCTCTGGACAGATGTCTTTCTCCTCCATTGACTCCTCCTCATCCTCCTCACAAAGTGTCCCCTGCCTAGGCCTTTGTGAGGAACCACGTTGCGCAGACTGTACAGAAGCAGATGGCATTTGTGACTCCTCATCCTCCACCTCTTCCAAAACCTCCTCCTTTAGTGCTTGCAGTGTTTTTTCAAGCAGGCAGATAAGGGGGATAGTCATGCTGACTAGTGCATCATCTGCACTCGCCAGCCGCGTGGAATAATCGAAGGCACGCAAAACGTGGCAGATGTCCTTCATAGAGGCCCACTCAGTGGTAGTGAAGAGTGAACGGCGCGCAGTGCAACTTGTTTGCGCCTGCTGCAGCTGGTACTCCACTGCTGCCTGCTGCTCACACAACCTCTCCAACATATGTAACGTTGAATTCCACCTGGTGGGTAGGTCACATATGATGCGATGTTCCGGAAGGCGTAATCGGCGCTGCAATGCGCGATCTTGTGATGCTGGCACGCCGCAAGTGAGCGCACTCTATGCGGACCTTGTGCAGCAGTGCTTGGTCCGCACATGTTTCCACATATTTGTGGTATTGAGGTTGCTGACACTTTTCCCTCTTTTCACTTTCTGATTACACAGCTTGCATTTGACAAAGCAAATGTCATCTGCAACTGTGTCAAAAAAAGGACCAGGCACTGCAAGTCTTGGGAGCGCCCGTTTTGGAAGATGCATGCTCCTAATGGGTGCCGAAGAGGAGGCTACAGGAAACCAAGTCTGCTCCCTCCCTCTCCCTCCTTTTTGGGCCGTTCGGGGAATCTCTTCCTCAGAGCTGCTCCCACCACCTTCCTGTACCTCACGCCATGATGGGTCAAGGACCTCATCATCTACACTACCCTCTTCAAACAACTGCTTCTCCTGGGTAGTCTCGAGAGCACAGTAAGCACCAGAAAGTGGCACCTGAGTCTCATCATCAGATGCGTACTGAGGTGTGCTGACCATAGGCACTGGCCCACCCGCCTCTTCAGATTCAGAGAGACAAAGCGGTTGCGCATCACTGCATACTACCTCTTCTTCAAAGTCTAGAATTCTGCTTGGCTTGCCCCCTCTTTCCAAGCCAAGAGATTCAGAGAACAGAAGTAGAGATGTCTCCTGTCCAGGGCTCTCTGACTGCCTGGGCAATTTGGCAGGTGGTGAAGAGACAGATGGGTGCTCTTCAGTGCTCAGGACCTAAGAGGATCTGGAACTAATTGAAGTTGATGCGTTAGCTGCCATCCATCCGACAACGGCTTCAATTTGTTCCTCCCGCAGCAGTGGGTATGGCGAGCTCCTACAAAGCTGTGCATAAAGGACTGTTCCCTGGTAAAACTGGGGGATGCTGAGTCACTGGTGCCCGCAGCAGGCACAGAATCCCCACGTCCTCTCCCTGCAGAAACTCCACGCCCACGACCACATGCCTTACTCCCTGCCTTATTCATCTTGGTAGACTGATAAGGATAGGCAGAAAAGTACTAAGGGCTTAGTGTGCTTATTCCTGAACAGCTGCTAACAGGTATAAGAAACACTAATTTTATAAAGTGTGGACTAGACTTTAATATGAGTTAATGTGGCCTACACAACTGTAAAGTGGAGTGTTTGGTGAACTTTATTTACGTTTTTTTTTTCACAAAAAGACACTGGATGTGCCCAAAGATGTAAAACCGATCGTATCACACACTTTTTGTAGCTATTACAATGCAGGAAGGTAACCTACAATTCATTAGATGAGGCTACAAAAAATAGGTTACATATTAGGCAAATCTGCCTGGGGCTGCAGGGCACAAGGCTGCAGAAAGGCTCCTCTATCTACTCCTATATAGTGTGTTTGGAAGCAATCTATCTGGATAGGGATGGAACCACACTAATAGGAGAAATCAGGAAAAATGAGCAGCACTAATGCAAAAAAGGACAATGTATGAGGCAGTGACGCACGCTGAGCGGACTACAACCGGACGTGGCTGCAGAACACACTACAGCATGAGCTGCACTCACACACAGAGACCTCGTCGACAGCCGGGAACAGTGCAGAGAACTGTGCACTAGCGCTGCAAGGCAAAAGAAAGCTTCTCGCACAGCGGTTTATAAAGTAGCCTGGGTAAAGCACAATAAAGCAAATCGCTATCTCAAACAGTCCCTCAGAACAGCAGCGTCCTGTCCCTAACTGAATTCACAGCAGAGTGAACCCAATATGGCTGAACTGGATGGACGCTTGTCTTTTCTCGGCCTTATAAACTATGTAACTATATGGCGGCGACGGCACTTATAGTGCATCATGACATCATTTCAGCAGCCAATCACAGCCATGCCATTAGTTAACATGCTTAACATGCCTAACAGGATGTGCCCACACTTCTTAGGATCCTCATTGGCTGAATAAAATCAAACTGGCTCATTGCATTATGGGAACTTCCTATTCCGGTATTCGATATTCTAAAAGTATCGGAACTCCGTATCGGAACTCCGATACAGCGAATATCGGTCGATACCCGATATTTCAGTATCGGAATGCTCAACACTACTCACAGGTAATCCAACAATTGAACTGAGGATGAGCTTGGTGGACAGATAGAAGTCTACAAATAACCAAACAGCAGCTATCAAGAAGAAAAGGAAAACCATTATAATGCAGTGCCACCCTTTTCTACAACACCACACTAGCATCCGCTATTGACTTGGTCGCCCCTCTCATGCATGGCAGAGTGCGACGAATCAATAGACAATCCTGGCATATTAACCTCACTAAAAAGCTTCGGCAAGTGTCCAGGGTTGTGGAGCAGCGTTGGAAGAAAACACACTCTAAGGCTAAGTGCCCACGATGCGGAGCGTTTCTGCATCTCCCTGGTATAAAAAACGCATTCGGATTTTACATGCGTTTTTTCTGCCAGGTAGAAGCGTTTGTGAAGCGTTTTTAACATGCGATTTCGCATGCGGGTTGTCAAACGCTTTTCCAAGTGATTTTAGCATCACTTGGAAAAGTGCTTGACAACTTGGTCACAATATATAAATCCATGCTACTGGCATGGATTTATGTTGTGTGACCAAGTAACGATGCTGCAAATGCAGCATCAATAGTAAAAAAAAAATATATTATACTCCCCTTCCGATGGCCCCTGATCTCTACTACGGTGCGTCCGGTGTCCTCGGCTGCTCGCGGTGGTGTAAAATGACCTTCCATGACATCATTTAGTCATGTGACAGGTTACGTGACCGCCGACGTCAGCGGTCGTGTGACCTATCACATGACTAAATGACGTCATGGAAGGTCCTTTTACACCACCACGAGCATCCGAAGAGCCAGCAGCGCCGCCGGGAGCAGACAGGGGGCCATCAGAAGGTAAGTATATGTTTTTATTCTAATTCTTTTTTAGCTACAGGTACTATGGTACCCAGGTCTGGAGGAGAGTCTCCTCTTCTCCAGACCCAGGTACCATCCGCGCATTGAGTCGCATAATATCCGTATGTGTACGTGTAGTCATGCGGATGTTATGCAGTCCAATGCAAGTCAATGGCGGCGATTTTGCCGCGATTCCGCAAAATTAATGGTTGTGCTGCAGATTTTTCCGCAATGATAATCCGCAGCGGAAATTTCCGCAGCATGTGCACAGCACAGCATTGTCATTAGGAAACGTGGCAGACAACTTAACAAGCATTTTTAATGTGTTTTCGCGGTGGAAACGCATTAAATCCGCATCGTGGACAATCAGCCTTAAGAAGACTTCACTATATTGAAAACAGCAACTTTCACATTTAAATATGCTCTCTCCTTTGCTAAACAGGTCTATTTCACAACAGTTGTATCATTATCCCACAACTCCAAACAGTTAATCAACACTTTTAACTTCCTTTTCCACCCTCCACTGCCCCCTCTGACCTCCCTCATTTCTGCAGAAGACTTCGCCACACATTTCAAAAATAAGGTCGCCCAAACAAGGCAAGTCTTTACTGCCCATTCACCACAATCCCTATGTATAATAGACCAATGCCCACCCCCATAACCTTCCTCCCTACCATTACTAAACGAGAGCTCTCTCCTCTACAAATCGCACCTCACCACGTGTGCACTTGACCCCATCCCACCTTCTCCCCAACCTCACCACCAGGCTTATCCCAGCCCTAACCCATCTTTTCAACCTATCGCTAATCTCTGGTACCTTCCCTTCTGCTTTCAAACATGCTACTATCACACCTATCCTAAAGAAGCCATCCCTTGACCCGACCTCTACGTCCAGCTATCGCCCCATATCGCTGCTCCCATTCGCCTCCAAACTCCTTGAATAACATGTCCATGCTGAATTTTCCTCCCATCTCTCATCTAACTCTTTGACAACCTACAATCCGGCTTCCGTCCCCACCACTTCACCGAAACTGTCCTGACCAAAATTAGCAACGACTTGCTGCCAAAGCTAATAGACAGTTCTCTATAAACTTCATTCTAGACCAGTCCTCTGCCTTCAACACAGTCGACCACTCCCTCCTACTACAAAATCCTCTTTTCCCTTGGTGTTAAAGACCTTGCCCTCTCCTGGATCTCCTCATACCTCTCCAACCGCACATTTAGTGTCTCCCACTCCCACACTACCTCCTCATCCATCCCTTTCTCTCAATCTATACTTTTTGGCCTGGGACTACTGTCCCATGGCTTTGCGTACCATCTATACGCTGATGATGCTCAGATCTACGTCTCTGGTCCAGACGTCACTTCTGCTGTCCAAAATCCCTGAGTGTTTATTAGCTATATCCTCCTCATCATGCTTCCTAAAGCTCAGTGTGGAAAAAACTGAACTCCTATTTCCCCCATCTCACCTAACTCCCCTGCCTGATCGATCTATCACAATAAATGATAACAAGCTTTCCCTGGTACCGCAAGGCTGCTGTCTCGGAGTAACCCTCGACTCTGCCCTGTTCTTCAAACCGCACATTCAAGCTCATGCCACGTCCAACTCAAAAACATTTGCAGAATCCGTCCTTTCCTCAACCCTAAATCTTCTAAAATGTTAGTGCAAGCCCTTATCTCCTGCCTCGACTACTGCAATATCATCTCTGTGGCCTCCCTACAAACACTCTCACACCTCTCCAATGCAGCAAAGTTAAGGACGGACGACTAATCCATCTTTCGCCTCGCTATTCCTCCGCTTCTGCCATCTGCAAATCCTTTCATTGGCTCCCAAATCCCCAACGTTTCCAGTTCAAACTATTAACCTTTACTTACAAGGCCGTCCATAATCTGTATCCTCCTTTATATCACCAAACTAATCTCCCATTACCTTCCAACACGTAATCTCTGATTGTCTCAAGGGCCTTACTCTCTCCTCCACACTTACCAAATCCCCCCCCCCCCAACCTACTGTTTCCTTTTCTATTATTTGGTAGACTGTAAGCCCGCAAGGGCAGGGCTTCCTCCCCTTTGTACCAGTCTGTCATTGTTAGTTCACTTTGATTTATATTTGTACTTTGTATGTAACCCCCTCTCATGTACAGCTCTATGTGCTCTAAAAATAAAAATAATTATGCTCATGAGTAGTGTTGAGCGATACCTTCCGATATCGGGAAATATCGGATTGGATCGGACCGATACCCAAAAAATATCAGATATCGCCAATTCCGATACCGGAAACCAATGCAAGTCAATGGGACATAAATATCGGAAAGAAAATAAACCCTTTCTTTCCTTGTAGGTTAATTCTACATGAAGGAAAACAACTAAGAATAATGTAGAATGTATTGGGGGAGGTGGAGGAGACATTAAAGGCATAGAGGTTTAGCCCAATCAAATGGAATAGCAGGAATTAATATTTTTTTTAAGACGTTTGTGTAGCGCCGGCGTCCCTGCCCTCTGCTAGGCAGGGACGCTGTTCCCCTCACCTCCCTGCTCCGTGCCCGGCGTCCTCCTCCCGCTCTGCTGGCAGCGCGCGCTCCTTCCCGGCCACTGTGCTTAGGGCGCGCGCGCTCTCCCTCCCTCTTAAAGGGGCCGCGCGCGCCGTCCTAAGGAGTCCCCGGCCAATGGCCGGAGGACTTCACCATATATAAGGCACCTCCTCCAAAATGGAGGTGCCCGAGCAATGTTGTTGCACTGTTCACTACTCTGCTTCAGCCCTCAGGTCCCGTTGCCAGTTACCTGCCAGTTACCTGCCAGATTCCTGCCTGATTATCTGCGACCTCCCTGCTAGTCTGAGGTCCGACGGTCTGCCTTACTACTCCTGTCAGTCTGTCTAAGGACCAGCCTGCCCGCTCACCTGGGAGCGCACACCAGCCACCTGCCTGCTTGCCTGAGGTCCGACGGTCTGCCTTCCTACTCCCGTCAGTCTGTCTATGGACCAGCTTGCCCGCTCACCTGGGAGCACACACCTGCTACCTGCCTGCTAGTCTACCTGGAGGCTCCGCCGTCACATGCTGTGACCACCTGCCTGTCCAGTGACTCCTGCTCGCTCACCTGGGAGCGCTCTTCTGCTGCCTGTCTGCTAGCCTACCTGGAGGCTCTGCCGTCACGTGCTGTGACCACCCGCCTGTCCAGAGACTTCTGCCCGCTCACCTGGGAGCGCTCATCTGCCGCCTGTCTGTTGGTCTTCCTGGAGGCTCCGCCGTCACATGCTGTGACCACCCGTTTATCCAGAGACTCTCGCCTGCTCACCTGGGAGCTCAAGTCTACCATCAGCCGCCACAGGTCGTACCAACCCTTAACCCAGAGACTGCCCCGGTCACTTGCCGTGACCATCTGCCCGTTCACCCAGAGACTGCCCCAGTCACTTGTCGTGATCTCCTGCCCGTTCTTCCAGAGACTGTCCCGGTCACTTGCCGTGACCATCTGCCCGTTCACACAGAGACTGCCCCAGTCACTTGTCGTGATCTCCTGCCCGTTCTTCCAGAGACTGTCCCGGTCACCTGCTGTGACTGCCTGCCTGGTCGCCACCCGCTCCCTTACAAGGACTGCCCCCTTGTATAGTAGCTCAGAGGTTCCGCCTCCCAGACCCGTTACAGTTTGGAGTTACAAAGATATTGACTATGTTAAGCTTTTTTTATATTTGGTCAGATATTTATGTTTCACTACTTCCATGCTCTTCACCTTCTTTTTTACTTCTCCCACACTTTCTCCTTCATCATCCTCAGCAGCAGCATCTTTTTCATCAACTTCTTCTTCACCTTATTCATCTTCTTCTTCTTCACCTTCTTCCTATTATTCTTTTTTTTTACATTCTTCATATTCTTCTTATTCAACTATTCTTCTTCATATTCTACTTCTTCATCTTCTTCATATTCTTCTTCTTTATCATATTCTTATTTGTGACAGGCATTCCTGTAGTTGTTATCTATAAGAGTTTGAAGATTACACCTTCCGTTCTACCTGTCACAAAAGATTTACAACAGGATTTGTCCACGTTCAGTTTGGCCTGCAGCAGCAGGTATTTTCCAGGGGCACCACGAGGAGGAACGGACTCACCCCCATACACTGCTTAGTCTTCTTCTGCTTATAATTTAGATAATATATTTTGCTCTGATTTTTAGTCTTATGCTTAATGTTCTTCTGCTTTTTGTTCTGCAGCTTCTAGTTCTTCTGCTTCTTGGTCTTCTGTCTCTTGTTCTTCTGTATCTTGGTGGTTGTCTTCTTGTTCTTTGCCCTCTTGGTCATCTTCTTCAGGGTCATCTTCTTGGTCTTCTATGGAGTGGTCTTCAGGGTCGTCGTCTTCTTCGGGGTGGTCTTCAGGGTCGTCGTCTTCGGGGTCCGCCTCTTCTTCGGGGTGGTCTTCAGGGTCGTCGTCTTCAGGGTTCTCATCTTCTTCGGGGTGGTCTTCAGGGTCATCGTCTTCAGGGTCGTCGTCTTCTTCGGGGTGGTCTTCAGGGTCGTCGTCTTCGGGGTCCTCATCTTCTTCAGGGTGGTCTTCAGGGTCGTCGTCTTCAGGGTCGTCGTCTTCAGGGTCCTCGTCTTCTTCGGGGTGGTCTTCAGGGTCGTCGTCTTCAGGGTTGTCGTCTTCGGGGTCCTCCTCTTCTTCGGGGTGGTCTTCAGGGTCATCGTCTTCAGAGTCGTCATCTTCGGGGTCCTCGTCTTCTTCGAGGTGGTCTTCAGGGTCGTTGTCTTCAGGGTCGTCGTCTTCGGGGTCCTCGTCTTCTTTGGGGTGGTCTTCAGGGTCGTCGTCAGGGAGATCCAGAGTGATTACCAAAAACCATTTCAAAAAGTTTGAACTTGGAAATGTAGCAGAAGGTACAAGAAGGCTGAGGAACTGCCGAGAACCAGCTGATGGTACTGGAACCCTGATGGGTAGCAGAAGGTACAAGAGCCAATGGAACTACCAAGGACCAGCTGATGGTACTGGAACCCGGTTACTAAGCAGGAGGTACCTGTGCCAGAAAGCACTACCAAGGAACAGCAGACGTTGGTGGAACTCGGATACTGAGAAGGAGGCACCTAAGCCAAAGGCACTGCCGAGAACCAGCTGATGGTACTGGAACCCGGATGGGTAGCAGAAGGTACAAGAGCCAATGGAACTACCGAGGACCAGCTGATGGTACTGGAACCCGGTTACTAAGCAGGAGGTACCTGTGCCAGAAAGCACTACCAAGGACCAGCAGAAGTTGGTGGAACTCGGATACCGAGAAGGAGGCACCTAAGCCAAAGGCACTGCCGAGAACCAGCTGACGGTACTGGATCCCAGATGGCTAGCAGAGGGTACACATGAAAAAAAAAGTTACAAGGCCGCGTGCCGGCCGCAGTTACCGAAACCCACAGTCCTACAGGGGGTGCTTGTCCTATTGGCACTATGGAACCAGCCATCATTGCCAGATCCCGCAGCCCACATAGGAGTCACCTAAACTGCAGGCACCATAGAGTCGGCTAACCCGACCGCAAAACGACAGTACAACGTATTGGAGGCAAAGTGACGTTGGCACTACCCGGAAACAGCTGGCGTGCTGGAACCAGGCTGGGCAGGAGGGAGTACCCGTGCCAAAGACACTGCTGGGAAGCAGCTGGCGGTGCTGGAACCCAGGGTAAATACTAAAAATAGAGTGGAGCCAGAGGCCTAATTGTAGCAAGTTTAACCCCTTAACAACATTAGACGTACTAATACGCGTCTGTGCCCTGGGACTTAAGAACCAGACCCGAATTAGTACGTCATATCTTTAATGCGGCACCGCGACTTAAGTCGCGGTGACAGCATTAAAGTTACGGTGCCATCTTACCTCTGGGTAGATGGCGTCATCATCCCGGGGGGTGTCGCCGCCCCCCCACACCAGCGATCGCTGTGATTGGCTGTTCAAATCTGAACAGCCAATCACAGCATTTCTCACTGTTTCCGGCAATGTGATTGCCGGAAACAGTGATCTGCAGCCTAGGATCGGTGCTCCTAAGAGCACCGATCCTAGGCTGTTGCTAGGACACCCCAGCCCTGGCCCCAGACTGCTATGATCGGTGCGATCGCCGATCACATCGATCGCACCGATCGTAGCGCGACCGCGCGGTGACAGGGCGGTCATGGGGCGGTGACCGGCTTGTGACCTCCCTGTCACCTCCTCATGACCCCCTGTAATGCGATTCAAGCCCCCAGACTGCTGTGATTGGAGTTCCTGAATACAGGTGACCGGCGGTCACAGGGAAGTGTCACCTCTCTGTGACCCCCTGTGGTGCGTGCTCTGCTCCAGCCTTGTCTGATTGGTGCAATCAGTGTCACCAATCAGATGGCTGGGGCACAGCATGCACCACAGGGGGTCACAGAGAGGTGACACCTCCCTGTGACCGCCTGATCACCTGTATTCAGGTACTCTGATTGGAGCAATCAATGTCATCAATGATTGCTCCAATCAGATTACCTCCACCTGTCACCACCCCATCATCACCCTGTGACCGCCCTGCAGACCGCCCTGCAGACCCTCACACTTGGTGAGGATTTCTACAGAGTGGTCACATCTGATGTGTCTGTGCTGGGCCTTGTAGTGCCACAGAATATTCTGTGACACCACAAGACCATCTTCTCACCCATTCCAGTCGCTGCTGCCGCTGCTCCTGGATCTTCTGCTCCAGCGTCCTGGATCTTCTGCTCCTGACCTGCTGTGGTTCCTGCTCCAGAGCCTGCTGCTGATCCTGCTGCTGATCCTGCAGAGAAGACTTTGGTAAGTCTGTTCTCCCCTCATCCACCCCAATCCCCCCTCCCCCCTCTTTTTACCCCCCCTTACCTTTTTTTCTGCGTCCTGCAGCGGTCTCCAGCTCTGGTCCGAGTCTCCAGCTCCGCTCCCGGTCACCAGCTTCGGGCTCCTGGTCACCAGCACCGGGCTCCCGGTCACCAGCGCCGGGCTCCCGGTCTCCTGCTCCGGTCTCCTGCTCTGGGTCTTCTGTTCCAGTCCTGCTGACCCTTTGGTAAGTCCATCTCTGATCTCCCCTCATCCACCCCAATCCCCCTCTTCCGACATCCTTGTCTTTTTACCCCTCTTCCCACTCCCCTGTCTTTTTACCCCCCTTCCCACCTTAATCCACCTCACCCCAGTGTCCCTGTTAATTCTTTTGGTTCTGATCTCCAGCTCCAGTACCTGTCTCCTGCTCCGGGCTCCTGGTCTCCTACTCCGGGCTCCCAGTCTCCTGCTCCGGGCTCCCTGTCTCCTGCTCCGGGCTCCTGGTCTCCTGCTCCGGGCTCCTGGTCTCCTGCTCCGGTCTACTGCTCTGGGTCTTCTGTTCCAGTCCTGGTGACCCTTTGGTAAGTCCATCTCTGATCTCCCCTCATCCACCCCAATCCCCCTCTTCCCACTCCCGTCTTTTTACCCCTCTTCCCACTCCCCTGTCTTTTTACCCCCCTTCCCACCCCAATCCGCCTCACCCCAGTGTCCCTGTTAATTCTTTTGGTTCTGATCTCCAGCTCCAGTACCGGTCTCCTGCTCCGGGCTCCTGGTCTCCTGCTCCGGGCTCCTGGTCTCCTGCTCCGGGCTCCCGGTCTCCTGCTCCGGGCTCCCGGTCTCCTGCTCCGGGTTCCCGGTCTCCTGCTCTGGGCTCCCGGGCTCCTGCTCTGGGCTCCCGGGCTCCTGCTCCGGGCTCCTGCTCCAGGCTCCTGGTCTCCTGCTCCGGGCTCCCGGTCTCCTGCTCCGGGCTCCTGCTCCGGTCTCCCGGTCTCCTGCGCCGGGCTCCCTGTCACCAGCGCCGGGCTCCCGGTCACCAGCGCCGGGTTCCCGGTCTCCTGCTCCGGGCTCCTGCTCCGGGCTCCCGGTCACCAGCGCTGGGCTCCTGCTCCGGGCTCCCGGTCCTGAAAGAAGAACAGAGAGGACTTTGGTAAGTAATCTCTGATCTCCCCTCATCCAACCCAATTCCCCTCTTCCCACTCCCCACACATCTGTGCGCACATCCAGCAGCCGCCGAGTATTGATCGGTGACATAGTTCACCAATCAACACTCGTGCTCGCTGTTTGCACCACATACAGTATTTCCTTTTTCCACACGCTCTAAATAAAGTACTGACACACACACTCTCAATAAAGTATTGACACACACGCACCACATACATAACAAACAATGTCCTGCTCATCCCAAACTCAGTATTCAGCAGAGGAGGCATATGCTATTCTTGCCTCCGACACTGACAGCGAGGGTGAGGATCCCACATTTCTCTGTTTTTCCGACTCCTCGTCGTCTTCCTCCTTCTCTTCTTCCTCCTCTTCCTCAGGTTCTGCTGGCCCGCCCCGCCGTCGTCGCAGGAGAGATGTTCCAGCGCCCCCCACTACTGAGCCTATATGGACTTCGCCCCCCGAAAATTATGAGCCGCTGATTCCTGATTTCGTGGCGGAATCAGGACTCAAGTTTGACACCACCGGCCTCACAGAAATAGACTTTTTCAAAGTCTTTTTCTCTGAGGATTTTATAAACCTCATGGTGGGCCAAATTAATTTATACGCTCATCAATTTTTAGAACAAAACCCCTCTTCATCATTTTCTAACTGGTCTCCTGTAGACGCAGTAGAAATGATGAAGTTTTGGGGCCTGGTCCTTCTTATGGGGATCTTGAAGAAGCCCGAGCTTCGGCAATACTGGAGTGTTGACGTTTTGTATAACACTCCAGTGTTCCAAATGGTCATGCCCCGGACACGCTTTCAGGCCATCTACAAGTTCTTGCATTACCAAGATAATGCAAGGTGTCCTGCACGCGATGACCCGAACTTTGATCGTCTTTTCAAAGTTCGGCCGGTCATCGAACACTTCAACAACAAGTTTGGTGAAGTGTACGTGCCCCAAAGTGACATCTGTGTGGATGAGTCCTTAATTTCTTTCAAGGGGCGGCTTGGATTCCGGCAGTACCTGCCCAGTAAGAGGGCAAGGTACGGGATCAAGCTGTATAAACTTTGTGAGAGTACCTCAGGATACACTCACAAGTTTAGAGTTTATGAAGGGAAGGACTCCCGGATTGAACCCCCTGAATGCCCCCCTGTTCTGGGAGTGAGTGGGAAAATTGTGTGGGACTTGGTGCACCCACTGCTTGATAAAGGTTATCACCTCTACGTGGATAACTTTTATACAAGTATCCCGCTCTTCAAGTCCCTCTCTGCGCGACGTACCGCAGCCTGCGGTACTGTCTGCAAAAATCAGAAAGGCCTCCCAAAGACGCTAATTGGGCAGCTGCTCAGAAGGGGTGAGAGCAGAGCCCAATGTAGCGACCACCTGTTGATGGTCAAGTACAAGGACAAAAGGGATGTCCTTTTCTTGACCACCATACATGGTGATGGCAGCACACTCAGCACTGTACGAGGTTCCACTACTCAGGTCGTCAAACCAGACTGTGTAATGGGGTACAACAAGTACATGGGGGGAGTTGATCTCTCTCATCAAGTCCTCCAGCCGTACAGTGCTTTGAGAAAGGCCAGAGTGTAGTACAAGAAGCTGGCCGTGCACATTGTACAGATGGCAATGCACAACGCTTTCCTTCTGTCACAATGTGCAGGCCAGACTTCTGCGTCGTATCTTCAGTTTCAGGAAACATTTATCAAGGCCCTGATATTTGGCAGCGGTGACAGAGCGGGCCCCAGTACTTCTGGAATTGAAGGACCGAGAAATGTACCAGGCCAGAATTTCCCAGGGCAGATCCCTCACAGCGGAAAAAAAGGAAAGTCACAAAAGAGGTGCCGAGTGTGTTATAAAAGTGGAATACGCAAGGACACCATTTATCAATGTGACACCTGCCCTGACAAACCTGGCCTGTGTATGAAAGACTGCTTCAAAAGGTACCATACTTCGATGGACTATTAAATTAATTTCTGACGTATGACAACCTGACGAACACTACACAGCTGATGTAGTGTTCGTCAGGTTGTCATATATCAGTTGTGTAGTGTTCGTCAGGTTATCCTACACAACTGATGTATAACACTACATTACAAAATTCAAAAATCAACTACCACTACCAAAAAGGGGGCACTTGTTGGGCATTTCACTGTTTAGGCACATCAGGGGCTCTGAGAACATGACATGACGCCCGCAGACCATTCCATCAAAGTCTGCGTTCAAAAGCGTCACTCCTTCCCTTCCGAGCCCTTACATGCGCCCAAACAGTAGTTTTTTCCAACACATGGGGTATATGCGTACTCAGGAGAAATTGCACAACAACTTATGGGGTGCAATTTCTCCTGGTATCCTTGTGAAAATATTTTTTTTTGCATTTTTGTGGAAAAAATGTTTTTTTTTTATTTTCACAAGTCAACATTATGATTTTCTGTGAAGCACCTGGGGGTTTAATGGGCTCACCACACATCTATATAAGTTCCCTGGGGGGTCTAGTTTCCAAAATGGGGTCACTTGTGGGGGAGCTCCAATGTTTAGACACACAGGGGCTCCCCAAACGCGACATGGTTCCAATTTGTTAGGGGACACCATGTTCCGTTTGGAGAGCCCCTGTGTGCCCAAACATTGGAGCTCCCCCACAATTGACCCCATTTTGGAAACTAGACCCCCCAAGGCACCTATCTAGATGCATAGTGAGCACTTGGAACCCCCAGGTGCTTCACAAATTGATCCATAAAAATGAAAAAGTGTTTTTTTTTTCACTTTTTCATTTTTACGAATCAATTTGTGAAGCACCTGGGGGTTCCAAGTGCTCACTATGCATCTATATAGGTGCCTTGGGGGGTCTAGTTTCCAAAATGGGGTCACTTGTGGGGGAGCTCCAATGTTTAGACACACAGGGGCTCTCCAAACGCGACATAGTTCCAATTTGTTAGGGGACACCATGTTGCGTTTGGAGAGCCCCTGTGTGTCTAAACATTGGAGCTCCCACACAAGTGACCCCATTTTGTAAACTAGACCCCCCAAGGCACCTATCTAGATGCATAGTGAGCACTTGGAACCCCTAGGTGCTTCACAAATTGATTCGTAAAAATGGAAAAGTATTTTTTTTTCCACTTTTCCATTTTCACGAATCAATTTGTGAAGCACTTGGGGGTTCCAACTGCTCACTATGCATCTAGATAGGTGCCTTTGGGGGTCTAGTTTCCAAAATGGGGTCACTTGTGGGGGAGCTCCAATGTTTGGGCACACAGGGACTCTCCAAATGCAACATGGTGTCCGCTAACAAATTGAATGAAAAATCGGCTCAAATTGTTAGCGGACACCATGTTGCGTTTGGAGAGCCCCAGTGTGCCCAAACATTGGAGCTCCCCCACAAGTGACCCCATTTTGGAAACTAGACCCCCCAAGGCACCTATCTAGATGCATAGTGAGCACTTGGAACCCCCAGGTGCTTCACAAATTGATTCGTAAAAATGATAAAGTGAAAAAAACTTTATAATTTTTACGAATCAATTTGTGAAGCACCTGGGGGTTCCAAGTGCTCACTATGCTTCTAGATAGGTGCCTTGGGGGGTCTAGTTTCCAAAATGGGGTCACTTGTGGGGGAGCTCCAATGTTTAGACACACAGGGGCTCTCCAAACGCGACATAGTTCCAATTTGTTAGGGGACACCATGTTGCGTTTGGAGAGCCCCTGTGTGTCTAAACATTGGAGCTCCCACACAAGTGACCCCATTTTGTAAACTAGACCCCCCAAGGCACCTATCTAGATGCATAGTGAGCACTTGGAACCCCTAGGTGCTTCACAAATTGATTCGTAAAAATGGAAAAGTATTTTTTTTTCCACTTTTCCATTTTCACGAATCAATTTGTGAAGCACTTGGGGGTTCCAACTGCTCACTATGCATCTAGATAGGTGCCTTTGGGGGTCTAGTTTCCAAAATGGGGTCACTTGTGGGGGAGCTCCAATGTTTGGGCACACAGGGACTCTCCAAATGCAACATGGTGTCCGCTAACAAATTGAATGAAAAATCGGCTCAAATTGTTAGCGGACACCATGTTGCGTTTGGAGAGCCCCTGTGTGCCCAAACATTGGAGCTCCCCCACAAGTGACCCCATTTTGGAAACTAGACCCCCCAAGGTACCTATCTAGATGCATAGTGAGCACTTGGAACCCCCAGGTGCTTCACAAATTGATTCGTAAAAATGATAAAGTGAAAAAAACTTTATCATTTTTACGAATCAATTTGTGAAGCACCTGGGGGTTCCAAGTGCTCACTATGCATCTAGATAGGTGCCTTGGGGGGTCTAGTTTCCAAAATGGGGTCACTTGTGGGGGAGCTCCAATGTTTGGGCACACAGGGGCTCTCCAAACGCAACATGGTGTCCGCTAACAATTTTAGCCGATTTTCCATTCAATTTGTTAGCAAACACCATGTTGCATTTGGAGAGTCCCTGTGTGCCCAAACATTGGAGCTCCCCCACAAGTGACCCCATTTTGGAAACTAGACCCCCAAGGCACCTATATAGATGCGTAGTGAGCACTTGGAACCTCCAGGTGCTTCACAAATTGATTCGTAAAAATTAAAAAGTGTTTTTTTCTTCACTTTTTCATTTTTACGAATCAATTTGTGAAGCACCTGGGGGTTCCAAGTGCTCACTATTCATCTAGATAGGTGCCTTGGGGGGTCTAGTTTCCAAAATGGGGTCACTTGTGGGGGAGCTCCAATGTTTGGGCACACAGGGGCTCTCCAAACGCAACATGGCGTCCGCTAATTATTCAAGCAAATTTTACAATCAAAAAGTCAAATGGCGCTCCTTCCCTTCCGAGCCCTGCCGTGCGCCCAAACAGTGTTTTTTCCCCACATATGGGGTATCTGCATGCCCAGGGAAAATTGCACAACAAATTTTGGGGTCCATTTTTTCTTGTTACCCCTGTGAAAATAAAAAAAATTGGGTCTAAAGTAACATTTTTGTGAAAAAAGTTAAATGTTCATTTTTTTCTTCCACATTCCAAAAATTCCTGTGAAGCACCTGAAGGGTTAATAAAGTTCTTGAATGTGGTTTTGAGCACCTTGAGGGGTGCAGTTTTTAGAATGGTGTCACTTTTGGGTATTTTCTGTCATAAACACCTCTCAAAGTTACTTCAAATGTGATGTGGTCCCTAAAAAAATGGTTTTGTAAATTTTGTTGGAAAAATGAGAAATCGCTGGTCAACTTTTAACCCTTTTAGCTCCCTAACAAAAAAAAATTTTGGTTCCAAAATTGTGCTGATGTAAAGTAGACATGTGGGAAATGTTATTTATTAACTATTTTGTGTGACATATATCTCTGATTTGAGGGCATAAAAATTCAAAGTTTGAAAATTGCAAAATTTTCAAAATTTTCGCCAAATTTCCATTTTTTTCACAAATAAACGCAAGTGATATCGAAGAAATTTTACCACAAACATGAAGTACAATATGTCACGAAAAAACAGTCTCAGAATCTTGGGGATCCGTTGAAGCATTCCAGAGTAATTACCTCATAAAATGACAGTGGTCAGAATTGTAAAAATTGGCCTGGTCATTAACGTGCAAACCACCCTCGGGGGTTAATGGGTTAAAATCAGAAGTAGTGTGAATGTGGACAGAGCAGGAGAAATTGCCGGGCACACAGCAGGGGATCAGCTGATGTTACTGAACCCCAATAACACCGGAGCAAGTGTTGACTGTGCAGACGGCACTTCTGAGCAGCAACTGGCGGTGTTGGAGCCCAGGGAAACTACTGAAAACAGAGTGGAGCCAGAGGCCTAATTGGAGCAAGTTTAAAATCAGTAGTAGTGTGAATGTGGACAGAGCAGGAGAAGTTGCCGGGCACACAGCAGGGGATCAGCTGATGTTACTGAACCCCAATAACACCGGAGCAAGTGTTGACTGTGCAGACGGCACTTCTGAGCAGCAACTGGCGGTGTTGGAGCCCAGGGAAACTACTGAAAACAGAGTGGAGCCAGAGGCCTAATTGGAGCAAGTTTAAAATCAGTAGTAGTGTGAATGTGGACAGAGCAGGAGAAATTGCCGGACACACAGCGGGGGATCAGCTGACGTTACTGAACCCCAATAACACTGGAGCAAGTGTTGACTGTGCAGACGGCACTTCTGAGCAGCAACTGGCGGTGTTGGAGCCCAGGGAAAATACTGAAAACATAGTGGAGCCAGAGGCCTAATTGGAGCAAGTTTAAAATCAGTATTAGTGTGAATGTTGACAGAGCAGGAGAAATTGCCGGGCACACAGCAGGGGATCAGCTGATGTTACTGAACCCCAATAATACTGGAGCAAGTGTTGACTGTGCAGACGGCACTTCTGAGCAGCAACTGGCGGTGTTGGAGCCCAGGGTAAATACTGAAAACAGAGTGGAGCCAGAGGCCTAATTGGAGCAAGTTGAAATTCAACGTGAATGTGGACAGAGCAGGGGAAATTGCCGGACACACAGCAGGGGAACAGCTGACGTTACTGAACCCCAATAACACTAGAGAAAGTTTTGACTGTGCAGATGGCACTTCTGAGCAGCAACTGGCGGTGTTGGAGCCCAGGATAAATACTGAAAACAGAGTGGAGCCAGAGGCCTAATTGGAGCAAGTTTAAAATCAACGTGAATGTGGACAGAGCAGGAGAAATTGCCGGACACACAGCAGGGGAACAGCTGACGTTACTGAACCCCAATAACACTGGAGCAAGTGTTGACTGTGCAGTCGGCACTTCTGAGCAGCAACTGGCGGTGTTGGAGCCCAGGGAAACTACTGAAAACAGAGTGGAGCCAGAGGCCTAATTGGAGCAAGTTTAAAATCAGTAGTAGTGTGAATGTGGACAGAGCAGGAGAAATTGCCGGACACACAGCTGGGGATCAGCTGATGTTACTGAACCCCAATAACACTGGAGCAAGTGTTGACTGTGCAGACGGCACTTCTGAGCAGCAACTGGCGGTGTTGGAGCCCAGGGTAAATACTGAAAACAGAGTGGAGCCAGAGGCCTAATTGGAGCAAGTTGAAAATCAACGTGAATGTGGACAGAGCAGGAGAAATTGCCGGACACACAGCAGGGGAACAGCTGACGTTACTGAACCCCAATAACACTAAAGAAAGTTTTGACTGTGCAGATGGCACTTCTGAGCAGCAACTGGCGGTGTTGGAGCACAGGGTAAATACTGAAAACAGAGTGGAGCCAGAGGCCTAATTGGAGCAAGTTTAAAATCAACGTGAATGTGGACAGAGCAGGAGAAATTGCCGGACACACAGCAGGGGAACAGCTGACGTTACTGAACCCCAATAACACTGGAGCAAGTGTTGACTGTGCAGACGGCACGTCTGAGCAGCAACTGGCGGTGTTGGAGCCCAGGGAAAATACTGAAAACAGAGTGGAGCCAGAGGCCTAATTGGAGCAAGTTTAAAATCAGTAGTAGTGTGAATGTGGACAGAGCAGGAGAAATTGCCGGACACACAGCAGGGAATCAGCTGACGTTACTGAACCCCAATAACACTGGAGCAAGTGTTGACTGTGCAGACGGCACTTCTGAGCAGCAACTGGCTGTGTTGGAGCCCAGGGAAAATAATGAAAACAGAGAGGAGCCAGAGGCCTAATTGGATGAAGTTTAAAATCAGTAGTAGTGTGAATGTGGACAGAGCAGGAGAAATTGCCGGGCACACAGTAGGGGATCAGCTGACGTTACTGAACCCCAATAACACTGGAGCAAGTGTTGACTGTGCAGACGGCACTTCTGAGCAACAACTGGCGGTGTTGGAGCCCAGGGAAAATACTGAAAACAGAGAGGAGCCAGAGGCCTAATTGGAGCAAGTTTAAAATCAGTAGTAGTGTGAATGTGGACAGAGCAGGAGAATTTGCCGGGCACACAGCAGGGGATCAGCTGATGTTACTGAATCCCAATAATACTGGAGCAAGTGTTGACTGTGCAGACGGCACTTCTGAGCAGCAACTGGCTGTGTTGGAGCCCAGGGTAAATACTGAAAACAGAGTGGAGCCAGAGGCCTAATTGGAGCAAGTTGAAAATCAACGTGAATGTGGACAGAGCAGGAGAAATTGCCGGATACACAGCAGGGGAACAGCTGACGTTACTGAACCCCAATAACACTGGAGCAAGTGTTGACTGTGCAGACGGCAATTCTGAGCAGCAACTGGCGGTGTTGGAGCCCAGGGTAAATACTGAAAACAGAGTGGAGCCAGAGGCCTAATTGGAGCCAGTTTAAAATCAACGTGAATGTGGACAGAGCAGGAGAAATTGCCGGACACACAGCAGGGGAACAGCTGACGTTACTGAACCCCCATAGCAATGGAGCAAGTGTTGACTGTGCAGACGGCACCTCTGAGCAGCAACTGGCGGTGTGGGAGCCCAGGGTAAATACTGAAAACAGAGTGGAGCCAGAGGCCTCATTGTAGCAAGTTTAAAATCAACGTGAATGTGGACAGAGCAGGAGAAATTGCCGGACACACAGCAGGGGAACAGCTGCGTTACTGAACCCCAATAACACTGGAGCAAGTGTTGACTGTGCAGACGGCACTTCTGAGCAGCAACTGGCTGTGTGGGAGCCCAGAGTAAATACTGAAAACATAGTGGAGCCAGAGGCCTAATTGGAGCAAGTTTAAAATCAGTAGTAGTGTTAATGTGGACTGAGCAGGAGAAATTGCCGGGCACACAGCAGGGGATCAGCTGACGTTACTGAACCCCAATAACACTGGAGCAAGTGTTGACTGTGCAGACGGCACTTCTGAGCAGCAACTGGCGGTGTTGGAGCCCAGGGTAAATACTGAAAACAGAGAGGAGCCAGAGGCCTAATTGGAGCAAGTTTAAAATCAGTAGTAGTGTGAATGTGGACAGAGCAGGAGAAATTGCCGGACACACAGCAGGGGATCAGCTGATGTTACTGAACCCCAATAACACTGGAGCAAGTGTTGACTGTGCAGACGGCACTTCTGAGCAGCAACTGGCGGTGTTGGAGCCCAGGGATTACAGTTCAGGTGGTAGAAACATGAACACAACAGGAGACCTGGATACTGTTGACAACCAATTAGTAAATCTGGAAGAGGACTGGCAAATTCATGCGAGATCCAGGCCTTGTTCATTTTCAGAAAAGTAAGCCGGTCAACGTTATCGGAGGATAGTCGGATGCGACGGTCTGTTAGTGTGTCACCCCAGGCCTGGATGCCACAAATATTAAAGGCTGTGTCTGAGAGCAGGAGGGAGGTTCCCTGGTCAGGGACCATTAGCATGCAGCACCTCCTGTCCCAGGCCAGTAGGGGGAGCTGGCTGCCCCTATAAAAGCTGGAACTGAGGGCAGGGTTAGAGAGACCAGGACCCACTTCTGAAGCATCCAGAAGGCTTCCCAGAAGAAAGGGACAGGTCAGCAGCTGCTGAGGAGTCCGGGAGGCAGAGGAGGAACAGCAAGCCAGGGACAGAGGCGACGAGAGCCGGTCCTGGCTGAGAGAGAACTACACAACCGGACATTGGGGTCCGAGGCTGTCAGGGTTGCAAGCCCTGCAGCAGATAACCAACCCGCAAGGGATTTCAGGTTCCTTGGCCTAAGAAGCCTGGAGGCTCCGCCACACAGAGGGACCAGTACAGCACGGAGAAGTAACAGGTACCTAAGGCCCGAGACACAAGCCATACAGGCGAAGTACACGGCCAGCTCAGGGACGTGGGCTATCATACCACAAAAAGGGGGATAGTCAGCAAGGGCAGAGAGAGAACGGTAGGCCTTCACACTCACCCTGACCAGTGGGGCTCGCCCGAATGTTCTCATACACCCAGGCCCATTCCTACCCTGTACTCCTGTTGGGTCATTAGAAATACCTGCAATAAAGACCCTGGACTGTTTGAAGTGGTCTCTGAACTCTGATTATTGCGGCCTGCACTATCACCCCCAGCATTCACATACCCTGCCCTGAGGCTGCACTCTTCCTGTGGGGAGTTATCCTATCCCTGTGCTGCACCCCAACATCAGCTTGAGCGGTCTGCCTTGCAGCGGCGGTCATCCCTGACCGCAATCCACTGGTGGCGTAGTTGGACATTCATAACCCTAAAAATAGACTGCCACAGCATTTGGTCTGACCACCCTGAGCCATGGGATCGGGTTGCCACTACTACCCCCAGCATCGCACAGAAGCCCGGTTCCGGGTGCCCCATGTCCCAGGGGGCGAGTCAGCTTTGGCGTAGTCGGCAGGATTGTGACCAACCCACCACAAACGGGTATTGCGTGCCTGAAAAAGACTTTGTACTTACCTGAGTGAAGTTTCCCGCCATCCGGAGCCGTTTCCCGCCATCTTCAGCCGTTTTCCCGCCATCGGATGCCATCTTCAGGACGCCGTGCGGGAAGAAGAGGGGCGTGGACGTCCAAACCGCAAGAGACCTGAAGCCCCGCCCTATGCACCGACGCTGCGCAAGGTCCTGGAAGGAGAGAGAGCGACGCTGACGTCACCAGGACGCCACGCAAGGTCCTCGCCTGGAGCAGCACCAGCGGAGCCGCGGCCTACGGAAGAGGATCAACGGAAGGTAGGCCACGGTTAACTAGGGGGGAGGAATATGACGGACGCGGAGGGACCTTCTACCACCAGCGTGGCTGCAGCAGCAGTGATGCCGTTCTCCATGCCCTACATCCCCGGAGCAGCCTGGCTGCCCTGATACTCAGGAGAATCCCATACATTAACTGACTTTAAGGAAAAACTGCACAGTTTATTTAAAGTTTATCCCCTGACAAAAGAACAGAAAGTGAGCATTCTGACGGGGCAGCTAACCGGTGCAGCCCAGCGGGAAGCGAAATCATGGTCAGATGAGGAGAAAAGGACTGTAAAGGACATTCTGACCCGGCTGTGGAGTGCCTTTGATACCCGTACTTCAGCAGAAATCAAAATGCGGTTCTATGGCTGTAAGCAGCGAGCCCAAGATAGTATCAGAGACTATGCCTTGAACCTGCAAGAAGCTCTGGGAGCAATTAAACAAGCTGACCCTGGCAGCGTGCAGGACACCGATAAACTGTTGACTGACCAGTTCATAGAAAGTCTGCTGTCCAGCGCCCACAGAACCCAGCTGCGCCTCATGGCCCTACAGAACCCCGATCTGACTTTTGCGCAGTTCAAGGATAGGGCCATCCGGGTGCTCCGAGAACCCGCACCAGGTGGCGCTGTAGTTTCCCGGCGCCCTGCCATCACTTACCACCAGGAGGCGGCGCCCTACCCCGCAGACATAGTGGGGGCTGATGCGCAGGCCCTAAATTCATCCCAGCCTGCAAACCTGCACCATCAGGTCCAAGAATTAACCAAGAGTGTGGCTGCATTGACCAGGACCGTACAGTCGTTGCAGATGGAACCATCAAGACCAATCAAGCTGGCTTCCAGTCCGGAGGATGTCCCGTGGCGTCAACAGAGGAGGATCCCGTCGTTCAGAGGGAGGCCCGCCGACTGTTACACTGAGGATGGACAGCCGATTTGCCGCCGTTGCAGTCAGCCAGGACACATAGCAAGGTACTGTACTTTAAATGGGTCCGACCTGGGGCAGAGGGCCAACCTCCAGGCATAAGGTCATCAGGCCCGTCTAATTGGCGTGATAAGTACGTGGGGGGACGCCCGGTTTTACCCGTAGTGCAGGACGGTATCCCCATGAGTGCACTGCTAGACACCGGGTCCCAAGTGACTACCATCCCCTACGTACTTTTCAAGCGGTACTGGAGTGACGCGGCCTACCTGGCCTACCTAATCCTGGCCTACCCCGATTATGGCCAGCCTTTTATCCTCCACACAGACACCAGTAATGTGGGGCTGGGAGCCGTACTGTCACAGAACCAACAGGGCAGAGAAAGGGTGATCGTGTACGCCAGCCGGAAGCTGAGACCCACCGAGAGAAACCCGGAGAATTACAGCTCCTTCAAGCTAGAATTCTTGGCAGTGGTGTGGGCCATCACATAACGGTTTAAGCATTACCTGGCCTCTGCAAAGTTCACTGTGTACACGGACATCAACCCGCTGACACACCTGGACAATGCAAGACTAGGTGCCCTAGAACAGCGGTGGATGGCCCGGCTATCCAATTATGACTTCACAATCAAGTACCGGGCAGGCAGGACCAACGCCAACGCAGACGCCCTATCAAGAATGCCCCACCTACCTGAAGGAGAAGAAGACTCGGAAGAGCTGGAGGAAGTAGAGCTCCCTGCGTTCCACCGGTATGGGGCCACTCAGTATTCTCACCGGGTAAGAGACAAATACCTAACCACTGTCATGTTCAACCCCTTACCCCACCACGGCTGGGCTGAAACGCAAGGTAGTGACCCTGCAGTTCGCCTGGTGAAAGACCTGTTAACCCAGGCAGACGCTAGCCCTGGCCCGGACGCTCCAGAGGAAGCCAAGCAGATATGGAAGGAGAAAAGCAGGCTATTCCTCTACGAGGGCAAGCTGTGCAGAAGGCTTGTCAACCACCGGACGCACGAGCTGACCTGGCAGATAGTGGTCCCAAGGCGAGATGCAGCAATGGTCCTGGAGGCCTACCATGACAGAGCGGGACACTTCAGGTGGAAGAAACTGGAGTACCTACTGAGAGAGCGGTTCTACTGGATCGGTATGAGAGGGGCCATAGAGAAGTGGAGCAGGGACTGCGGCCCATGCCACCTCAGAAGGAAGGACCGTACCAGCCAGAAGACACCCTTGAGTCCCATAGTCACCAGGCAGCCTCTTGAGCTAGTAGCTCTGGACCATGTGAAGTTGGCTCCAAGCCGGTCCGGCTATGTCTATGCCCTCACGATTGTGGACCATTACTCCCGGTTCCTGGTGGTGGTTCCTGTTAAAGACTTGACAGCCCAAACAACGGCCAGAGCCTTCCAGCAACTCTTCTGCCGCCCACACGGGTATCCGGAACAGGTCTTGACAGGTCAAGGTCCAGCGTTTGAGGCTGAAGTATTCCAGGAGTTCTGCAACCTCTACGGCTGTAGGAAGATTCGGACAACGCCTTACCACCCGCAAACCAACGGGCTGTGTGAGAAAATGAACAATATCGTCATTGATCTCCTCAAGACGTTGCCCCTGGAAGAACGCAGCCTGTGGCCGGAGAAGCTGCCAGACCTGATTGACTTGTACAACCATATCCCGGTGAATGCTACAAATTGCACCCCGGCTTACCTGATGCGCGCAAGACCAGGTAAGCTGCCGATAGACCTGGAGATGGGAGTCCTGACACCCGAGGACACCTCCCCAGACACGGACTGGGATATGGAACGGCGGCTACAGTACAAGAAGGTACAGGAGAGTGTAGATAGGAGTCTGGCTCAAGCGAGAGAAAAGCAAGAGAGGCTCTTCAACCAACACGCCCCTGCTGGTCCCCTGGAACCTGGTGAGCAGGTCCTGAAGCGGAAGAGAAGGCTTCACAAGCTGGACGACCAGTGGGAGAGAGACCCGTACACAGTACTGCAGTCCGACCACAACAACCCAAAGGTATGTGTGATTACCAAGGATGGAGGAGAAACCACTAGCACCGTCTCCAGAGACCACCTAAAACGGTGCCCCGAGCAACTGCAGAGTCCAAGTGAAGATCAAGATGACCTTGAACCCGCAGAGGACAAGGAAGAAATGATCAGCACAGTTCTCGGAGAGTTCCCCCGGACCTGGACTCGGATAAATGACGCGATAGTGGTACCCGTCCTACACTTCCTTCAACCTACCCAGCAGGAGTCTACAGGAGAGCAGGAAGAACAAGAAGAACAAGCAACCCCAGAGGCAGAAGAACCCATGCCAGCAGCCCAGGAGAGTCAACCCTCTGCTGACAGTGAGCCTGCCATGCCTGCGGTAAGCCAAAGAACCCGAAGACAGCTGCCTGCCTTGCCTGTGAACCCAGCTAGTAGCTGTACCCTTAATACTAGTGGGGAAAGCCAGGTTAGACCACCACCAGACAGTAGGTTACGGAGGTCAACCCGGAGCACTAGGGCTCAAATACCAGCTCGCTGGAAGATCTAAATGTATAATGTATCTATTTAATGTGTTATGTTTGTACCCTGGTTATTAATAATGTTTCTCCAGTTTTCCTAGATGCAATGGACTAACAGGTTATGGACAGTGAATAACCGGAACTACCATGTAGATAGTTGCACTTGGTGCCCTCTTTCGAAGTTGGCCACAGAAGAAAAACCTGTCCGGCGTGGCCTCCTTGTGATCCAAAGTAGGTAGCTCAGCCTTGCCACCACGCCCAAGGCCAGGAACTTGGGGTTTATAGGGACAGGTCCCCACATCGCTCAAAAACTTCGCCTTATTGGGTGAAATGGACACCCGGTCACAGACCACACTGTGACCTAAAGAACTCAATATGTGGTGTTGTTTGTTATTTCTTTCACTGTTGTGTTTATGGTCATGTATTTATGCCCTATATTTGTGTTTCCTGTTTAGTCCCGGAGTACTAAATTTTACTAGGGGGGAATGTGTCACCCCAGGCCTGGATGCCACAATTATTAAAGGCTGTGTCTGAGAGCAGGAGGGAGCATGCAGCACCTCCTGTCCCAGGTCAGTAGGGGGAGCAGGCTGCCCCTATAAAAGCTGGAACTGAGGGCAGGGTTAGAGAGACCAGGACCCACTTCTGAAGCATCCAGAAGGGTTCCCAGAGGAAAGGGACAGGTCAGCAGCTGCTGAGGAGTCCGGGAGGCAGAGGAGGAACAGCAAGCCAGGGACAGAGGCGACGAGAGCCGGTCCTGGCTGAGAGAGAACTACACAACCGGACATTGGGGTCCGAGGCTGTCAGGGTTGCAAGCCCTGCAGCAGATAACCAACCCGCAAGGGATTTCAGGTTCCTTGGCCTAAGAAGCCTGGAGGCTCCGCCACACAGAGGGACCAGTACAGCACAAAGAAGTAACAGGTACCTAAGGCCCGAGTCACAAGCCATACAGGCGAAGTACACGGCCAGCTCAGGGACGTGGGCTATCATACCACAAAAAGGGGGATAGTCAGCAAGGGCAGAGAGAGAATGGTAGGCCTTCACACTCACCCTGACCAGTGGGGCTCGCCCGAATGTTCTCAGACACCCAGGCCTATTCCTACCCTGTACTCCTGTTGGGTCATTAGAAATACCTGCAATAAAGACCCTGGACTGTTTGAAGTGGTCTCTGAACTCTGATTATTGCAGCCTGCACTATTACCCCCAGCATTCACATACGCTGCCCTGAGGCTGCACTCTTCCCGTGAGGAGTTATCCTATCCCTATGCTGCACCCCACCATCAGCCTGAGCGGTCTGCCTTGCAGCGGCGGTCATCCCTGACCGCAATCCACGGGTGGCGTAGTCGGACTTTCATAACTCTAAAAATAGACTGCCACAGCATTTGGTCTGACCACCCTGAGCCACGGGATCGGGTTGCCACTACTACCCCCAGCATCGCACAGAAGCCCGGTTCCCAGGGGGCGAGTCATTAATACACCACCTGCGGCACTAAAGACGTGTTCCGATAATACACTAGCAGCAGGGCAAGCCAGCACCTCCAATGCATACTGGCTAAGCTCTGGCCATGTATCCTGCTTAGAGACCCAAAACTTGAAAGGGGAAGAGCCGTCTGGGAGTACACTGACAGGGCAAGACATGTAGTCTGTCACCATCTGACGGAAACGTTGCCTCCTGCTGACTGGAGCCGTCTGTGATGGTGTAGACATTTGTGGCGGGGACACAAAACTTTGCCACATTTGGGCCATACTGGTCTTGCCTTGTGCTGAGGCGCTGCTTCTGCTCCCTCTTTGTGCAGAGCTGCCTCGATGCACTGAGCTGCTTTGTAAAGCACTAGCAGCACTGCTCTCGGGTGGAATGGAGAACATGATGGAATGCACCAGTGTGTCTTCGTACTCTCGCATTTTACACTACCGGTTCAATGGTGTTATGTGGCTTTGTAAGTTGTCCCGGTAGCGAGGATCTAGGAGGGTGGACACCCAATAATCAGCCGTGTTGAGAATGTGGGCGATGTGGCGGTCGTTTCTCAGGCACTGCAGCATGAAATCAACCATGTGCTGCAGACTGCCAACTGGCCAAGAAACGCTGTCCCCTGCTTGAGGCGTGATCTCTGCCTGCTCTGCATCACCCCACCCTCGATCTAGATACTGACTACTAGAGCATTGTGTACCTCCCTCCTCTGGACAGATGTCTTCCTCCTCCATTGACTCCTCCTCATCCTCCTCTCAAAGTGTCCCCTGCCTAGGCCTTTGTGAGGAACCTTCTTGCGCAGACTGTACAGAAGCAGATGGCATTTGTGACTCCTCATCCTCCACCTCTTCCAAAACCTCCTCCCTTAGTGCTTGCAGTGTTTTTTCAAGCAGGCAGATAAGGGGGATAGTCATGATGACTAGTGCATCATCTGTACTCGCCATCTGCGTGGAATAATCGAAGGCACGCAAAACGTGGCAGATGTCCTTCATAGAGGCCCACTCAGTGGTGGTGAAGTGTGAAAGAAGCGCAGTGCGACTTGTTTGCGCCTGCTGCAGCTGGTACTCCATTACTGATGCCTGCTCCTCTCACAACCTCTCCAACATATGTAACGTTGAGTTCCACCTGGTGGGTAGGTCACATATGATGCGATGTTCCGGAAGGCGTAATCGACGCTGCAGAGCTGCAATGCGCGATCTTACGATGCTGGAACGCCGCAAGTGAGTGCACTCTATGCGGACCTTGTGCAGCAGTGCATCAAGATCCGGATAGTCCCTCAAAAAACTCTGCACGACCAAGTTTAGCACATGTGCCAGACATGGGATGTGAGTGAGGTTGCCTAGGCCCAGAGCTGCCACCAGATTTCGGCCATTGTCACACACTACCATGCCTGGCTGGAGATTCGCTGGCACAAACCACACGTCGCTCTGCTGCTGTCAGTCTCCACCAGCCTGAATGATAGCATTTCAAGGGACAGTAGTTTTGCAATGCCAGCATTCAGAGCCTGTGCTCGGGGGTGGTTTGCCGAGTATGGGCGCCTTTTCTCCCATGCCTGTGCTAACGATGGCTGTAGACTGGCCTGGGAATGTGAGGATGACAGGGAACGTGGTGCTGTGGGTGGATTGACACTGTGTCTCTGTACAACAGTGCCAGAGGTTCTTCCATGGCGATCCTGTGAGGAAGCCGAACCAGCTGTGTGTGAGCTGGAGGAAGAGGCTACAACACGAGCTGAAGAGGTGGTAGGTGGCGCTGTAGGTTGGCCTAGGTCTTCAGTGTGTTTTTGTAACTCCACCATGTGCTTGGTCCGCACATGTTTCCACATATTTGTGGTATTGAGGTTGCTGACACTTTTCCCTCTTTTCACTTTCTGATTACACAGCTTGCATTTGACAAAGCAAATGTCATCTGCAACTGTGTCAAAAAAGGACCAGGCACTGCAAGTCTTGGGAGCGCCCGTTTTGGGTTTTGGAAGACGCATGCTCCTAATGGGTGCCGAAGTGGAGGCTACAGGCAACCAAGTCTGCCCCCTCCCTCTCCCTCCTTTTTGGGCCGTTCGGGGAATCTCTTCCTCAGAGCTGCTCCCACCACCTTCCTGTACCTCACACCATGATGGGTCAAGGACCTCATCATCTACACTACCCTCTTCAAACAACTGCTTCTCCTGGGTAGTCTCGAGAGCACAGTACGCACCAGAAAGTGGCACCTGAGTCTCATCATCAGATGCGTACTGAGGTGTGCTTTCCAAGCCAAGAGATTCAGAGAACAGAAGTAGAGATGTCTCCTGTCCAGGGCTCTCTGACTGCCTGAGCAATTTGGCAGGTGGTAAAGAGACAGATGGGTGCTCTTCAGTGCTCAGGACCTGAGAGGATCTGGAACTAATTGATGTCGATGCGTTAGCTGCCATCCATCCGACAACGGCTTCAATTTGGTCCTCCCACAACAGTGGGGTATGGCAAGCTCCTACAAAGCTGCGCATAAAGGACTGTTCCCTGGTAAAACTGGGGGATGCTGAGTCACTGGGGCCCGCAGCAGGCACAGAATCCCCATGTCCTCTCCCTGCAGAAACTCCACGCCCACGCCCACGACCACATGCCTTACTCCCTGCCTTCTTCATCTTGGTAGACTGATAAAGATAGGCAGAAAAGTACTAAGGGCTTAGTGTGCTTATTCCTGAACAGCTGCTAACAGGTATAAGAAACACTAATTTTATAAAGTGTGGACCAGACTTTAATATGAGCTAATGTGACCTACACAACTGTAAAGTGGAGTGCTTGGTGAACTTTATTTACATTTTTTTTTTCACAAAAAGACACTGGATGTGCCCAAAGATGTAAAACCGATCGTATCACAAACTTTTTGTAGCTATTACAATGCAGGAAGGTAACCTACAATGCAATAGATGAGGCTACAAAAAATAGGCTAATACTAATCTGGCTGGGGCTGCAGGGCTCAAGGCTGCAGAAAGGCTCCTCTATCTACTCCTATATAGTGTGTTTGGAAGCAATCTATCTGGATACGGATGGAACCATACTAAGGCTATGTGCCCACGTTGCAGAAATGAAGCAGAAAATTTCTGCTTCATTTCTGCAAGTCCTCTCCCGGAAAAACGCATGCGGAATTCCGCATGCGTTTATTGCGTGTTCATCGCGCGTTTATCGCGCGTTTTCCACATGTGGAATTGCCTTGCGTTTTTAATGCATTGCACAAGGCAATTACGCTTGCGGAAACGAAAAATTAATGGACATGCTGCGGATTTTTGAACGCAGCATAGACGCTGCGGAAAAATCCGCAGCATGTGCATAGAACTTGCGGAATCCCATTGGGGACCATGGGGAGCGGATTACCTAGCGTTTCACATGCGTTTACGCTCCGGAAATTAAGCAGCATAGACGCATGAAAAACGCAGCTTAATAGGAGAAATCAGGAAAGATGAGCAGCACTAATGCAAAAAAGCACAATGTATGAGGCAGTGACGCACGCTGAGCGGACTACAACCAGACGTGGCTGCAGAAAACACTATACCGTGAGCTGCACTCACACACAGAGACCTCGCAGACAGCCGTGAACAGTGCAGAGAACTGTGCACTAGCGCTGCAAGGCAAAAGAAAGCTTCTCTATCTACTCCTATATAGTGTGTTTGGAAGCAATCTATCTGGATACGGATGGAACCACACTAATAGGAGAAATCAGGAAAAATGAGCAGCACTAATGCAAAAAAGCACAATGTATGAGGCAGTGACGCACGCTGAGCGGACTACAACCAGACGTGGCTGCAGAAAACACTATACCGTGAGCTGCACTCACACACAGAGACCTCGCAGACAGCCGTGAACAGTGCAGAGAACTGTGCACTAGCGCTGCAAGGCAAAAGAAAGCTTCTCGCACAGCGGTTTATAAAGTAGCCTGGGTAAAGCACAATAAAGCAAATAGGTAGCTAAAACTGTCCCTCAGAACAGCAGCGTCCTATCCCTTACTGAATTCACAGCAGAGTGAACCCAAAATGGCGGCGGCGGCTTTTATAGTGCATCATGACATCATTTCAGCAGCCAATCACAGCCATGCCATTAGTTAACATGCCTAACATGCCTAACAGGATGTGCCTACACTTCTTAGGATCCTCATTGGCTGAATAAAATTAAATTGGCTCATTGCATTATGGGAACTTCCAATTCCGGTATTCGATATTCTAAAAGTATCGGAACTCCGATACCGCGAATATCGGTCGATACCCGATATTTCAGTATCGGAATGCTCAACACTACTTATGAGGTTTTGACCTGGACTATCAAACTAATAGCATGCTGGCTTGATTTATGCTTTTTTTACAAGAGCTCCTTGATGTATTGAATAATGCATTTGTAGACCAAAACTCAGGAAGTAAAACACAACCTAAAAGGCTATGTGCGCACGTTCAGTATTTGATTGCGGAAATTTCCGCAAGGTTTCTGCATCTCTTGGCAGCAAAAACGTGCGTTTTGTTGTAATTTTGGTGCTTTTTTGATTCGTTTTTGTACAGCAATGAATGCTTTTTTGGAGCTAAATAAAGATATTTGAAAAAAAAAACGTGGGACAACGTTTTAACCCTTGGATTACCGTCGGACCTGGGGTGAGTATATTGGTTAATTTAAATTATTAAAGAATGTGTCTGTTGTATTTTAAATAAAGTGTTTTATTCTCTGTGTGTATGTTTATTTAACTCTTTATTTAGTTATGAGGGTGTCTGGCTGACACCTCTTCATTACTAAAGCCAGGGTTAGGTAGCAGAGACACCTAATCCCATTAATCCTAATAACACATGTGTTGTGTCAGTATATGCGAATCCACCGCATGTAATGACATTTCAATCAGTCAAAATTTGCAGCGGCTCCGCTACAGAAATTGACATGCTGCGGATGAGTTTGGCTAGGTGCCCATGATCAGGAAATGCTGCTGGTTTGATGCTGAGTATTTATGCAATGTCAAACCCGCGGCGGCCATATGTTACAGCATAGTGGATGGGATTTCTAGAAATCTCATGTCCACTATGCGTGCATCTGAGACTGCGGATCACCCGCGGACAGTCTCATGCGGCACGTCTTTCAGGACTGCAGCATGTCAAATTCACTTGCGGAGTCGCTGGTCTCCGCAACCATAAGATGCGCCAAATCTGGCGCTTAGCCTCCGCTCTTCCCACTTGCCCTGGTGCGGTGGCAAGTGGGGTAATAGGGTTGGGGTTCATGTCAGCCTTGTATTGGTAGCTGACATGAAGCCCAGGTTAATAATGGAGGGCGTCTATAAGACACCCCCATTATTAACCCCGTAGTAAAGTTTTTGAAATAAAGACATGGCCAGAATAAAATCTTTTCTTTTAAATAAAATTACAGAATAGGGGGGCGTGGCCTGGCTATGGAGGAGTGAAATTGCATGGTTAGCTGCTCCCGTCCCTAGACCAGCTTCAGGGCATTCTTACCACTTCAAATCGGGCCAAAACACTGCCAATGCCGGCAAAAAAGAAAAAGAACACAACGCAGACCAGTGGGCCCCTCCAACAAATATTACCCGCTACCTGAGAAGTACAGCATCTGCCTCTCCTGTGCGAGTGGGATAAAAGATGGCGTCAGCTGTCCCTGCCCAGCGCTCCTCAGCTTCTGCATCGGAGGGCCAAATCTCCCGGTGTAAATGCTCCCCCACATCAATGTTAGCAGAGCGGACGATACCTTCATCGGTGGAGGATGCGCACCTGGCTCCTCGGACTTGGGGAGCCGCGGGAGGCCTCGCTGCTGCTGCGGGGGATCTCCCTCAATCCAAGATGGCAGATCCCGGCTTCGCGCCTTCAGAGCTCAGGTGCGTGGTAGAGGATCACCTGGGACCCCGGCCCCTGGACACACCAGATCGGGCAGTGCTTACCTCTGCTGCAGGCCCTGGCTTGGAGAGGCTCCAGTCGCATACTGATGCCCGGAGTTCCCCTGAGAGGCTCCTTCCCTGCATTATTATGTCCTCCTTCCCCTGACTGCTCAGAGGAGAGCCAACAGGATGACTCATTACAATGTGAGGCAGTGTGGAGGGACCTCAGAGCCCGAATACGAGCTATTCCAACCAGGGAGGACATGGAGAATTATATGTCTAGACTGGAGTCCTCTTACAGGGCTGAAGCAGCCTCCATTAGAGGGGATATACAAGAGTTAACAGAAAAGGTGTCTGCTGATGAATCTCATACGGCATCCATTGCTCAACAAGTAAATACTCATGAACAAACTTTCTCTTCTCACTCATACCAACTGGAATACAGGGCCGTAACTACAACCGGGGCAGCCGGGGCACTGCCCCGGGGCCCCAACCACCCAAGGGGCCCCAAACTGATGGTAAAAAAATGTATTTTAATACTTTAATTTCTCATAAAATACCCAGCTCCTATATTCCTGTCAGACAATGTCACCCGGAGGACAGGAGAGACTATCATTTCAATAATTTCCAGGAGCTCTGCCAGCTGTCAATGAATGGAAACCTGCACTGGCCTGGAGAGTCTCATAGCACAAGATTTGTAACAATATGTTAGTCTGGAGATCACAGAGAGTTGGCAAGGCCGGCACAGTGCACACTGACTGTAACAAACTCTCAGCATCATTGAGAGGAGTCTCAGCAGACACAAATATCTCTGTGACAAACTGTGAGAAGCCCTGCTATTTAATAAACATATACATTTATTTGAAAATTGTGCAATATTTGGAATTATTCACCTTATTAATTTTCCAAACATATTCACTGAATATTTAACTTCTAAAACTTGCATCATAAACAACAAAATCTATCAAAGGTCTTGCGGAACGTGGTGAAGCCTGTGTGTTGTATACAACAATGCGTAGCAGGCTTCACCACGTTCCGCACAACCTCTAGTGATTGAAATGTTGAGGGGCCCCACTATGAAGTTTCGCCCCGTGGCCCCGAAGTTTATAGTTATGGCACTGCTGGAATACCTAACAAATTTGATAGATGATATTGAAAACAGAAGAAGGCGCAAC
This sequence comes from Phyllobates terribilis, assembly GCF_046119375.1. Taxonomy (NCBI): domain Eukaryota; kingdom Metazoa; phylum Chordata; class Amphibia; order Anura; family Dendrobatidae; genus Phyllobates; species Phyllobates terribilis. The sequence continues at coordinate 307,491,162 of NW_027362761.1, forward strand.
AATATTAGGATTAGAGGACTTCCAGAGACAATTGAACACCATAAATTGGATGAGACACTACGTCATTTGTTTAATTCAATTTTGGGTCTGCTCTTAGAGAATGAGTTAGATAGGGCTCATAGATCCTTGGGCCCCAGATCCTCTGATGTGACAAAACCTTGTGATGTGATTTGCCGGGTTCACAAATATAAAACAAAAGAAAGCATCTTAATCAAAGCTAGAAAAATGGACTCCATTTTATAGCAAGAATATCCTGTTCAACTCATGTCTGACTTATAACGTCACACACTACAGAAGAGGAAGGCATTAAAGCCACTATTAGAGGTTCTGAGACAGCAGAACATTTTATACTCTTGGGTTTCCCTTTCTGTCTACAGGTCTGCCATTCAGGGGCTATACATGTGGTACGTTGCCCTGGAGACATTCCAGCTTTTGTTACAGGTTTGGGGATTCCCCATGTATCTATATCAACAGAGGATTGGCCGAGTCTCCCAGGAGGCCCCAAGTCAGATCTGAATCCACGACCACAAAGAGCGACAAGAAACAAATCCAGAGAAGAATATAGGAGAGTGAACAATGGAAAACATATCCCTCACTCCCCAGATTGAATCGTCTCTTACTAATGGATCCTGTGGTCAATACGCTAGCCTTCAGCGCTAGTCAATCTTGTGAAGGATATTAGAGTGTTATATTCCTCTAAAATGTTTTCAGCAATGAGTATAGTTCATATTACGAATAATTCATTTATATGGTTGGCTCTCAATAATAAGATCTGATTATATTATGTCAATAATATTCCGTTCTTGGACGGTATTGATATTACTCCATAAGGATATATGATATACTGATTTAACGTTAAATATAATGATAAGTAGATGCTAATCTTTGACAGCTTTTGGCTGCTTATCTCTCATAGGTTTTAAGGCAAAAAGGTATGGCCTGATGTCTGATTTGGGGGGGCTCCCTGGTAGAAAGCCCGTCCTTCCAGGGGGTTTACACTCTGCTGTGCAGGTGTAAAATATATCTATTTCCCCTCATCAGATTGCTCTTCTTTCATTTTTCTATACAATTTTGTTTTTATTTTATATATCCCATTCTTTCTTCTTAGTTTTCGGTGTATTTCCGTTTCCCATCTGATGAGGTTGCGGATGGTCTCCTGTGGGATCTCCTCCCAGACCTGGACTAAAGCATCCGCCAACTCCTGGACAGTCTGTGGTGCAACGTGACGTTGGATGGAGCGAGACATGATGTCCCAGATGTGCTCAATCGGATTCAGGTCTGGGGAATGGGCGGGCCAGTCCATAGCTTCAATGTCTTCATCTTGCAGGAACTGCTGACACACTCCAGCCACATGAGGTCTGGCATTGTCCTGCATTAGGAGGAACCCAGGGCCAACCGCACCAGCATATAGTCTCACAAGGGGTCTGAGGATCTCATCTCGGTACCTAATGGCAGTCAGGCTACCTCTGGCGAGCACATGGAGGGCTGTGCGGCCCTCCAAAGAAATGCCACCCCACACCATTACTGACCCACTGCCAAACCGGTCATGCTAAAGGATGTTGCAGGCAGCAGATCGCTCTCCACGGCGTCTCCAGACTCTGTCACGCCTGTCACATGTGCTCAGTGTGAACCTGCTTTCATCTGTGAAGAGCACAGGGTGCCAGTGGCGACTTTCCCAATCCTGGTGTTCTGTGGCAAATTCCAAGCGTCCTGCACTGTGTTGGGCTGTGAGCACAACCCCGATCTGTAGATATTGTGCCCTCATACTACCTTCATGGAGTCGGTTTCTAACCGTTTGTGCAGACACATGCACATTTGTGGCCTGCTGGAGGTCATTTTGCAGGTCTCTGGCAGTGCTCCTCCTGTCTCCTGTTCCTCCTTGCACAAAGGTGGAGGTAGCGGTCCTGCTGCTCACTACCTGAGCAACTTCTGTGGGTTGTAGAGTCTGTCTCATGCTACCACAAGTGTGAAAGCACAACCAACATTCAAAGGTGACCAAACCATCAGCCAGAAAGCATTGGTACTGAGATGTGGTCTGTGGTCCCCACCTGCAGAACCACTCCTTTATTGAGTGGGTCTTGATAATTGCCAATAATTTCCATCTATTGTCTATTCTATTTGCACAACAAAACCTACAAAAGACAAAAAATATATCTCATACCCTACCATCATTATATATAATTGTAAAGCAAAGTTGCATATGAAATATAGGGTACTTAGTGAACTATTTTTGATCAAAAAAAGTATACAAGCCGTCCCAACAGCGACAAGGTGACCCTAAATTGGGACGGTACCTACACTGTCTATATTAAAAACCTTACTGTATATCAAAGTTGAAGTAATGCATATAAAAGGGTAGACAAATAGGACCGGGTCCCAACTCCAGACCACCTAGGCCCGTGGTAAGCTACATATATACTAATCAGCTCAACAAAGGGGATGCCACACCCTTAATTTGCACAGAATGCAAACAAGACAAAAAAACAAGCAATGTGAACTGAGGTCTAAGATGGTACACATGCAAGAAATAGGAGCATGTTCACACTAGCAAAAAGAAGCAAAACCTACAAAAGACAAAAAATATATCTCATACCCTACCATCATTATATATAAATGTAAAGCAAAGTTGCATATGAAATATAGGGTACTTAGTGAACTATTTTTGATCAAAAAAGTATACAAGCCGTCCCACCAGCGACAAGACAAGGTGACCCTAAATTGGGACGGTACCTACACTGTCTATATTAAAAACCTTACTGTATATCAAAGTTGAAGTAATGTGTAACATACCTGGCGGCGTCCTTGCATAGTGATCCATCTCCCACTGTGCAAGAGCGCGCACTTGATCTCCAGTCCAGTCTGCTAGTCTGGCTTCCCTCCATGCTGTTTGCTTGCCTCTGTTTCTGCTGCTTAAGGGCGGCGCCCGATCACTTCCTGTTTCTTGTACCTGCTGCGGGCACACCCCTTGTGCGTCCTCAGCCTATTGCTGTCTGTCATCTGGTATTTAACCCAGCTCCTCCCAAGAAACCCTGCCTAAGCATTGTGTTTCATTCAGTGTGCTCTTTCACTCTGAATGTGCCAGGTCCCTTTCTGTGTTTGCTTGCCTGCCTTTCCTGGAGGCTGTATTTCCAGGCCTGTCTGAACTCGCTCCTAGCCTGTTCCTTCCGCCCTCTAGGGGCTGCATACCTAGACCCGCTCCTGTATCTCGTCTGTCCTGTCTGAACACGCTCCTAGCCTGTTCCTTCCGCCTTCTAGGGGCTGCATACCTAGACCCGCTCCTGTATCTTGCTACTGTGTCTGTTCTTGTCTGTATACTCTTCTAGCCTGTTTCCTGTTTTTCTCTATGTCCGTACCTTTCCTTTTTCTGCAGAGTCTGAACTCGTACCTAGGTGGTCTGGAGTTGGGACCCGGTCCTATTTGTCTACCCTTCTATATGCATTACTTCAACTTTGATATACAGTTAGGTTTTTAATATAGACAGTGTAGGTACTGTCCCAATTTAGGGTCACCTTGTCGCTGGTGGGACGGCTTGTATACTTTTTTTGATCAAAAATAGTTCACTAAGAACCCTATATTTCATATGCAACTTTGCTTTACATTTATATATAATGATGGTAGGGTATGAGATATATTTTTTGTCTTTTGTAGGTTTTGCTTCTTTTTGCTAGTGTGAACATGCTCCTATTTCTTGCATGTTTACCATCTTAGACCTCAGTTCACATTGTTTGGTTATTTGCACAACAGCATGTGAAATTGATTGTCAATCAGTGTTGCTTCCTAAGTGGACAGTTTGATTTCACAGAAGTTTGATTTACTTGGAGTTATATTCTGTTGTTTAAGTGTTCCCTTTATTTTTTTGAGCAGTGTATATCCATTCCCTACCTTGTCCAGCGTTCAAGGACATGGAAAATGAATGATCACCTTCTAAAAGACAACCTTTGTATGGCAGAATTAAAGGAGTCTATTGATTCTTTCTTGTTATCAGCGGGGGCGGCCTTAGGATGATGGAAGGAGTAGTAGCGGGCAATTCTTTGTGCGTTATTGCCGCGTTTTTAACTCATTGACTTGAATTGAGTCAGTCAAATACGCAGCAAATCCCCAAATATATTTATGCCTGCGTTTTTGCTGTGGATTTGACTGACTCAATTGAAGTCAATGGATTAAAAACGCTGCAAAAACGCACAAAGAATTGACATGCTGCAGATTTAAATGCAATGACAATCCTGAGAGGAACATTCCTGATCATGTGCACAGCACTTCAGGATTGTCATTGCACTAGCTGGCACAAGGATTCCATAGCATGTTTGGCCCATTTCCGTGCGGAAACACCTTGAAAATGCACAGTGTACACATAGCCTCAGCATCCCGCTTCACTTACATGTTCAAAGCATTCTAGACAAAAGATCTGGGGCTAAATTATGTGTAAAATATATACACTGCTCAAAAAAATAAAGTTAACACTCAAATAACACATCCTAGATCTGAATGAATGAAATATTCTCATTGAATACTTTGTTCTGTACAAAGTTGAATTTGCTGACAACAAAATCACACAAGAATCATCAATGGAAATCAAATTTATTAACCAATGGAGGCCTGGATTTTGAGTCACCCCCAAAATTAAAGTGGAAAAACACACTACAGGCTGATCCAACTTTGATGTAATGTCCTTAAAACAAGTCAAAATGAGGCTCAGTATTGTGTGTGGCCTCCACGTGCCTGTATGACCTCCCTACAACGCCTGGGCATGCTCCTGATGAGGTTCCGGATGGTCTCCTGTGGGATCTCCTTCCAGACCTGGACTAAAGCATCCGCCAACTCCTGGACAGTCTGTGGTGCAACGTGACATTGGTGGATGGAGCGAAACATGATGTCCCAGATGTGCTCAATCAGATTCAGGCCTGGGGAACGGGCGGGCCAGTCCACAGCTTCAATGCCTTCATCTTGCAGGAGCTGCTGACACACTCCAGCCACATGAGGTCTGGCATTGTCCTGCATTAGGAGGAACCCAGGGCCAACTGCACCAGCATATGGTCTCACAAGGGGTCTGAGGATCTCATCTCTGTACCTAATTGCAGTCAGGCTACCTCTGGCGAGCACATGGAGGGCTGTGCGGCCCTTTAAAGAAATGCCACCCCACACCATTACTGACCCACTGCCAAACCGGTCATGCTGAAGGATGTTGCAGGCAGCAGATGGCTCTCCACAGCGTCTCCAGACTCTGTCACGCCTGTCACATGTGCTCAGTGTGAACCTGCTTTCATCTGTGAAGAGCACAGGGTGCCAGTGGCGACTTTCACAATCCTGGTGTTCTGTGGCAAATGCAAAGCCTCCTGCACGGTGTTGGGCTGTGAGCACAACCCCCATCTGTGGACGTCGGGCCCTCATACCACCCTCGGAGTTGGTTTCCAACCGTTTGTGCAGACACATGCACATTTGTGGCCTGCTGGAGGTCATTTTGCAGGGCTCTGGCAGTGCTCCTCCTGTTCCTCCTTGCACAAAGGGGGAGGTAGCGGTCCTGCTGCTGGGTTGTTGCCCTCCTCCGACCCCCTCCACGTCTACTGGTGTACTGACCTGTCTCCTGGTAACGCCTTTAGCCTCTGAACACTACGCTGACAGACACAGCAAACCTTCTTGTCACAGCTCGCATTGATGTGCCATCCTGGATGAGCTGCACTACCTGAGCAACTTCTGTGGGTTGTAGAGTCTGTCTCATGCTATCACAAGTGTGAGAGCACAACCAACATTCAAAAGTGACCAAAACATCAGCTAGAAAGCATTGGTACTGAGATGTGGTCTGGGGTCCCCACCTGCAGAACCACTCCTTTATTGAGTGTGTCTTGATAATTGCCAATAATTTCCATCTATTGTCTATTCCATTTGCACAACAGCATGTGAAATTGATTGTCAATCAGTGTTGGACAGTTTGATTTCACAGAAGTTTGATGTACTTGGAGTTATATTCTGTTGTTTAAGTGTTCCCTTTATTTTTTTGAGCAGTGTATATACAATGTCAAGACAAAATCTTTATTCATCCAAAGACATACTGATGGGGAATGTAGATTGTGAGCCACAATGAGGACAGTACCGATAATGTCTGTAAATTGTCTGAATTGTAAAGTGCTGCGGAATATGTTGGCGCTATATAAATAAAAAGATTATTAAAAAAGATTATGTAATGCAGGAGAGGACAGATCACTATAAATGTTTAATGGGCCATACATGTCTAAACAATTAAAGCAAAACCATCCCAAAAGTTAGCAAATCTTTGTTGGACTGCCTACCTGATTCTTAGTTGTACAGAACCAAAAAAAGACAGATTTATGGTAGGGTGGGGATGGGATAGTTGCAATAGGGATACGCTGTTCTGACACCTTGCAGTATTAGGTATGGTTCCAAGAAGAAGTTAGACTAGGTTCACACAATATCATTCTCAATATTGTAATCTGTTTTTCACTTTACCACATCTGATCCTGTACCATACAACAGGTGTGTACTGAAGCTTCAAAAGTATTGACGAGGGGACAAAACTTGGTGGAAATGTTATATACTTCAGGTCAAGGCTGAACATTTCTCATCGTGGAGAATGTCATAAGGAGACTTATAGGCCATGCGTTGCTCCTCTGGGAAATTAAATATGCCTCTTCTCAAAGGAAGAACTCGAACTCTAGTGGCACGTATTGGCGGTCGATAAATGGTCAATATTGACTTTTAAGATTACTACCCCCAATAGGGATCTCTAAGGGATAATGTTTCTCCTTGTGGAGAGTGACATTCCTGGAATGCCAGGGTCAAGAGGCTTCCAAGCAAATTGCCTCTTCAGAGAGGAAGAGGACTAGAACACTAGTGCCACCTATTGGAAGTAGCAATCCTAAAAGTCAATATCAACCCTTTAATGAGCTTTTCCATACGACTTAGTATAAAAGCCAAACCAGAATTTCAATTTGCTGACACTGTGTTTTGTATTTCTGCTCCTAGTCAGTGCAAAAGTATGAGATATGATTTGGCTCTGAAGAGGCAATTTGCATACCTCCAATAGGTGGCACTAGAGTTCCTGTCCACTTCCTCTCTGAAGAGGCTGTTTTCATATTTAAATTGCCTGAGGAGCATTGCATGGCCTATAAGGCTCCTTATGTCATCTGGGCATTCTCCAGGAGAAATATTCCCTCTGTCAGAGGCCTCTTACTAAGCCAAATCAGATGACCTGCTTTGCACTGTAGTGGGGCAAACACAGAGAAACACATGTCTGCAAATTAATTGTCTGATTTGGCTTCTTATGTAACGTCATGTGGCAAGGTTCGTTAAAGGATCAGTTTTGTCTTTTTTTAAGATTGTTACCCTCAGTAGGTGGTGCCAGAGTTGAGGTCATTTTCCTTTCAGAAGAGGCTATTTGCTTGTTATATGTTTAAAATAGTCTGAAGTCAGTAGCGGGGTACTATAAGGACATGTGTTAGACCCAAATGCTTTTTAATATCTACAGATACCAGGAGTCATAAAGACCATTTAATTTGATTAAAATTGTAAATGACCGTACTTTCTCTATTGCTTCATTGGGGAACACAGGAAACCATGGGTGTATGCTGCTGCCACTAGGAGGCTGACACTATGCATAAAAAGATAGCTCCTCCCCAGCAAAGTACACCCCACCGACTGGCTTTAAGTTAATCAGTTTAGCTTAGTGTCAGGAGGTGGACACAGGTCTTTTGCTAGACCGAGATCAACCTCGGCTTTCGTCGTTTTCCAGTAACGTCTCCCTCTGTTCTTTTTCAGATGCTCTTCTCCTTACCTCTGGAGGGATACAGTGCGCGACAGTCACACTGCACTCCCATGTAGAGGCTATGAGTACGGCGTGGGATGTCACCCCATATACTCATATATCTATCAGGCAGGACCTTAAACCCTAACACATGTAGAGTGTGTAGGTGACCCGACGATCGGTCCAGGCCCCCCTCTCGTGTCCGCTCGCTTACCAGAGCCTGATGGTCTCAGGTGGATCGGATGTCCCCACGATTTACCGAGTCCTGGATGTCTGATGGTCCTTTACATTTTCAGGGATGCAGAGGTACCCCCTCCTCTTTCTTTCAGGTCCCATGCCAGAGGATAAGAGATGAAAGGAGATGAAGAAGAGGAAGATGAAAAAGAAGATAAAGAAGAAGTTGAAGAAAAGGATGGTGAAGAAGAACTGACCATATTAGGAGGGGCAGTATGGCCCTGGGGTACCCACATACACAGATCTACAGCATCTGGGGCTATCCGAATGTATGCCTGTGTATCTGGGATGAGTGGGAGGCTCAAGGCCTCTTTTTACCGCATTCCTCTAGGCCTCCGCACCGCCGACCTCTCACAAATTTAGGCCCCAGCTTCTGTGCGGCCTAGCCGTGGCGTTTAGCCCTGCCCCTCCTCCTCAGTATCATCGCACAAGCTTTTCTCCCGCACATTGCGGTCATGCCCCCTCCCTCCTTTTGTGCCGCTGGGTTTGCACGCCATGCTTACAGCCCAGGGTCCGCCTCTTCCTCTGTGGCTGCCATTTTCCGGCGCCTGGGATCCTTCTTTTTAGGAGTCCTTGTTCCTAGGAGCTGAAATCGCACTGTGCTCTCTCCTCCACGCTTTCTGAGGACCAGTCTTCAGGACTTTCAACCTGCCTGCCTTAGGACCACTGTCCTGTGGGTAAGCTCTGCTTTGCAGACTGACACTCTCCTCAGCGATCTTTCTGTCCCCTAACCTCCGGCATTAGTTAGTGAGTCTATCTCTTGTCATGTCTAATTTTAAAGGGGAGCACTCTTTCCCTCCGGCCTCTACTGCTCTTATCATGTTTGCTCCTCTTGTAAATGCAGACTACCTTCAGGTCAGTCTTCTTCCCTCTGTCAGGACTACAGTACCTCCGCTGTTCTTACTACTCAGGAGTCCTCTACTGCTTCTGAAGAGTGTGGCCCCACCCCTATCCCAGAGTGGGCGACTTCTCTGTCGCAATCCGTTGCGGATCTCACTAGGGTGTCCTAGTCCCTTGTATCCATACTGGACCGGTTGCCGATACCCCCCCTCCTCTGTTGGCGGATCTCAGGACTCATCAGCCAAGTTGTCCAACAATGACCGTAAGAGGACCAGAGAGGACTGTTGCTCCCGGTCTTCCTTTCTTCCCATTCACTGGCAAGTCGTGACGACGGATGCCAGTCTCCTCGGTTGGGGAGTGTTTTTTCGCAACCTGACAGTCCGGGGATGTTGGTCGGTGGAGGAGTCCTCTCTGCCGATCAACATCCTAGAGATCAGAGCCATTCTGCTGGCCCTTCTCCACTGGCAGAACCTTCTCAGGGGCCTGCCAGTCAGAGTTCAGACAGACAACGCCACAGCTGTGGTATATGTCAACCACCAGGGAGGGACTTGGGGTATTTTGGCATTAGCCGAGGTCTCCAAGATTCTTCTCTGGGCAGAGAACAAGATTCCGGCAGTATCTGCAGTACACATCCCCGGTTTAGAGAATTAGGCCTCCAAGTTTCCAAGTTGCAAGGGTCTCGCGGCAGGAGAATGGTCCCTACATCAGGATGTCTTTCTTCAGATTTGTCTGAAGTGGGGCACTCCGGATGTAGATCTCACGGCATCCCGGCTGAACAGAAAGGTTCAGCAGTTCGTCTCCAGGTCCCGCGATCATCTCGCGGTGGGAGTTGACGCTTAGGCGATACCCTGGTCGCTGTATGTCTTTTCCTTATCTGTTCCCGCCCCTTCCCCTTCTTCCCAGAATGTTGAAGAAGATCAAAGCGGAAGGGGTATCAGTCATTCTGATATCACCGGATTCGTCCAGGAGATCCTGGTATGCAGAGGTCATGAATCTTCTCGCGGACGCTCCTTGGAAGCTCCCAGAGAGGCAAGATCTGCTTTCCCAGGACCCCATCTTCCACCGCAATTCTCGGTCGCTCGATTTGATGGCATGGCTGTTGAAACCGAGGTTCTAAGAACGTCTGGGTTTTCGGGACAAGTAATTCAGATGATGATCCGGGCTCGGAAGCCGTCCTCGTCTCGAGTCTATTATCGGACTTGGAAAGCTTTTTTCCGTTAGTGTGAGGCGAATCACACCGCACCTATGAGTTTCTCACTTTCTTCGATTCTGCCTTTTCTTCAGGTGGGTCTTGACGCAAGCCTTGCTTTCAATTCTCTGAAGGGCCAAGTTTCTGTTCTATCGATTCTCTTCCAGAAGAATTTGGCTTCTCACTCTCAAGTCAGAACCTTTCTTCAGGGCGTGGCCCATGCAGCTCCTCCATACCGAATGCCAGTTGATCCCTGGGACCTCAACCTAGTTCTGGAGGCCCATAGTAGTTCCCCCTTTGAGCCACTACGAGAAGTATCTCTGCCTTTCCTTTTTGGAAGGTGATTTTCACCTTCATCAGGCGCGTTTCGGAGCTTCAGTCCCCTTTTCTTGTCTTCCACCAGGACAAGGTGGTTTTGCGACTGGTGCCTTCCTTTCTTCCCAAGGTGTTTTCCACCTTTCATCCCAATCTCCCTTCTTTTTGTCCAACTCCGACTCACCCTCTGGAACGCTCCCTGAATAGGTTGGACCTGGTCGGGGCAGTTTGAGTTTACCTTGCCAGGACCGCCCCCTTCCATAGGATGGACTTTGTTTTTGTTATCCCTGAGGGAGCGCGGAGAGGCCTTCCGGTGTCCAAGGCTAAAATTGCTCGCTGGATCTGGATGGCAATACTGGAGGCGTACCAGACTAAGAACAGAATGCCTCCCCCTGGGATTAAGGCCCACTCTACCAGAGCGGTGGGCTCCTCCTGGGCGGTTCATCATAGGGCATCCGCCCTACAGGTTTACAAAGCGGTGACCTGGTCTTCTGTTCACACGTTCGCCAAGTTTTACAGGGTTCATACCTACTGTAAGGTGGTTACCGGACACTCAGTTGATGGGAGGTATGTATCACAGAGATGGCTGTCCTCTGTGATGTAACTCGGAATGTTGATCTAGTGCACATAAGCACTGAGGACTGTTTGGTGCACCTGGGGCCGGGTTACGGGTAGTTGGAGAAATGGGTGGGTCTAGCTACCCACATACCTCACCTCTGGGTGTGGTTAAGATAAAAAAAAATGCAGGTCGTTGTTTGGCACATGGTCTGTGTGTTTGGAGGGAGAAGGCCTCCTGTGTGTTGTGGTCTTCCGACTGAGCCAGTGAACGGGATGCTATCTAGCCTGTGTGCCCACTGGACTGGCTAACAAGAGACTTTGCCTTAAGGACTCTTTACTTTGTTTTGGCCTGAAATAAAGGCTGTTTGTATTCCTTTTGCTTTTGCCTGGGTTCTGAAGTAATAAACCGACATGGACGTTTAAAGGAACATGCTTCCTGTTTGCCTCCCGTCTCACTCAAGTGAGTAGAAACCCCACACTACGCTTTTTCAGATGCCAGCCTAGATAGGAGAATTTTGCAAGCGGTAGTGGTTAGTGCTCCAACCTGAATGGAGTTTTCTGCTGTTTCCCTCTCCAGGGACTGCTTTGGGATGTCCCATGGTTTCCTGTGTCCCCCAATGAAATGATAGAGAAAACAGGATTTTTGGTTACTCACCGTAAAATCTGTTTCTCGGAGCCTTCATTGGGGGACACAGCACCCTCCCATGTTTGACAGCTCTTACTAACTGTTATATGGTTACAGTTTGGTTGTGTTGTTTCTCTTTAAATGTTGCTTCTCCTACTGCTTGCACACTAGCTGATTAACTTAAAGGAAAGGTGCCATAAAAAAAAAATTTCAACAATTGAAAAAAAGTATTAATGTTTTAATTTTTTTAAAGAATATTATCATTTGTTTTGAATAAAGTAAAATATGAAAAATAATTTTAAAAGGTTTGGTATTTCCACTTTTAAACACTAGGGGGTGCAGTTGCTGAAATTTGCCATGAAAACCTAGTGTACAACTAGCTCACATTACGACTGCAGTAAATGTGGGCTGAATCTGCTCACGTGTGTGACATCACTTCCCTCTCTCCCTTCTTGGTGTTTGTAACAGGATAAGAGAGGATGAAGTTTAGGATCACAGTGTGGAGCCATTTTGTTGGTGACTGCCAGTGATACTGACAAGTACAGTGTCACCGAGGACGGCCGGCAGTACCGATTCTGTTAGATACGCGGAGTGCATTCTACTGTATGGAGGCCAATGGGGAGTGCATTCTACCGTATGGAAGTCTATGGGGAGTGCATTCTACCGTATAGAGTCCGAAGGGGAGTGCATTCTACTGTATGGAGGCCGATGGGGAGTGCATTCTACCGTATGGAGGCTGATGGAGAGTGTGTTCTACCGTATGGTGGCCAATAGGGAGAGCGTTCTACTGTATGGAGGCCTAAAGAGGAGTGCATTCTACCTTATGGAGGCCGAAAGGGAGTGCATTCTACCGTATGGAGGCCGATGGGGAGTGCATTCTACCATATGGAGTCCGATGGGGAGTGCATTCTACCGTATGGAGGCTGATGGGGAGTGCATTCTACCGTATGGAGGCCGATGGGGTGGGCATTATACTATATGGAGTCCGATGGGGAGGGCATTATACTTACTATATGGGGTATTTAATACTTTTAGTAACAGCGCGGTCATCTGCTGAGGTTTTCCTACATGTACTATTAGGGTGCCCCACCGTAGTTGTAATCAGGGTTAGGGGCCCACTCAGAAGTTTCACTATCCTAAACCGATGCCCAAAAATGACAAAAGTATTCTCTTAAAGATACCTTTATTGGCTAACCAGAAAAAAAAATATATGCAATATATATATATGGTTAGCCAATAAAGGTGTCACTCCGAGAATACTTTTGTCATTTTTGGGCATAAAAGTATTTACATAGATTTTTCTGGCTAACATGGTACCACAATAGAACTTTGCATTGTACACCATCTCAAACCAAACCCTAGCTACGCTTCCGGTGTCACCACTTCTATGGGAGCAGTGGTGTAATGTGTGACCCTGCTCCGTCTACTTCTATCGGTATATATCGTAAACTATATATATATGGCCCCATCATCCTCCTCCTCCTCCTAGTATATACGGCCCCATCATCATCCTCCTGGTACATGCAGCCCCATCATCATCCTCCTCCTGGTATATATGGCCCCATTATCATCCTCCTCCTGGTATATGGCCCATCATCCTCCTCCTCCTCCTTATATATGGCCCCCATCCTCCTCCTCCATATATATGGCCCCCATCATCCTCCCCCTCCTCCTTATATATGGCCCCCATCATCCTCCTCCTCCTCCTTATATATGGCACCATAATCATCCTTCTCCTTATATATGGCTCTATCATCATACTCCTCCTGGTATATGGCCCCATTATCATCCTCCTCCTGGTATATGGCCCCATCATCATCCTCCTCCTGGTATATGGCCCCATCCTCCTCCTCCTTCTTATATATGCCCCCATCATCCTCCTCCTTTTTATATATGGCCCCCATCATCCTCCTTATATATGGCCCCCATCATCATCATCCTCCTCCTGGTATATAGCCCCATCATCATCCTCCTCTTTGTATATGGCCCCCATCATCATCCTCCTCCTCCTTGTATATGGCCCCATCATCATCCTTCTCCTGGTATATGGCCCCATCATCATCCTCCTCCTGGTATATGGCCCCATCATCATCCTCCTCCTGGTATATACGGCCACCTCATCATCCTCCTCCTTCTTATATATGTCCCCCATCATCCTCCTCCTTTTTATATATGGCCCCCATAATCCTCCTCCTTACATATGGCCCCCATCATCATCATCCTCCTCCTGGTATATGGCCCCATCATCTTCCTCCTCCTCCTTGTGTATGGCCCCATCATCATCCTCCTCCTGGCATATGGCCCCATCATCATCCTCCTCCTGGTATATGGCCCCCATAATCATCCTCTTCCTCCTTGTATATAACCTTATCATCCTCCTCCTGGTATATGGCCCCATCATCATTTTCCTCCTGGTATATGGCCCCATCATCATCCTTCTCCTGGTATATACGGCCACCTCATCATCATCCTCCTCCTTATATATGGCCCCCATCATCATCCTCCTCCTTATATATGGCCCCATAATCATCCTCCTCCTGGTATATGACCCCATCACCATCCTCCTCCTGGTATATGGCCCCATCATCATCCTCCTTATATATGGTCCCCATCATCATCATCCTCCTCCTGGTATATGGCCCCATCATCTTCCTCCTCCTGGTATATGGCCCCCATCATCATCCTTCTCCTCCTTGTATATGGCCCCATCATCATCCTCCTCCTGGTATATGGCCCCATCCTCCTCCTCCTCCTTATATATGGCCCCCATCATCATCCTCCTCCTCCTTATATATGGACCCCATCATCATCCTCCTCCTCCTTATATATGGCCCCATCACCATCCTCCTCCTTGTATATGGCCCCTATCATCATCATCCTCCTCCTTATACACTCCCTGACAGAAGTTATGTCGCTTATCCATGTTATGTAAATAAAAGCTTATAACCTGACGTTAAATTCATCCATTGGTTTTATAAATTCCTCTTTTGAAAGCTGAAACCCTCCCAAATTTGGTATAGGTTAAGAAAATAAATTGGCATCAATGCTGAAATATTGATCATTTAATGAACACAGAATGGTCAGATTTTGGCAAGACAAAAGGTCATATAATGCACCCAATTCTAGTTTACATCCTCACCAGTGGTCAGTAAATTATCGGTTAATTAGTGGGTGTGTATAAAAAGAAACCCAGCACCCCAGACCTTCACTTGAACTGCAGCTTGAGCTCTGACAACATTCCAAAAATCCACCCTGCGACCAAAGCCTTAATTATCAAGAGGCTGAAGACCAGATCCACTGCAGAGGTGGCTGGCACATTTAATGTGTCTCAGCGTCAAGTACAAAGAATTAAAAAAAGATTTGAAGAGACTGGAGATGTGTTTGACAAGCCCATGTCCGGCAGACCCTGCAAGACAACTGCTCAGGAGGAACGTTTGTTGGTTAGAAAATCCAAAGCAAGCCCCTCTTCCACTGCAGCAGAGCTCCAACAGGCCTGGTCACCTCAAGTCCCTGTGTCAACTAGAACAGTTTGTAGGATTCTATCTCGAAATGGCCTCCATGGTCGAATCAGTGCCCAGAAGCCAGAACTAAACAAAAGGCAACTAAAAAACCATGTGGCATTTGCAAAGTCCCACAGCCTGCTAAACAGATGGATGCTGGAAAAGTGGCAGAAGGTGGATTTCTCTGATGAATCTTCAGTAGAATTACACCACAGCAGCCGCAAATACTGCATAAGACCTACTAGAGCCCATATGGATCCAAAATAGACCCAGAAAACAGTTCAATTTGGTGGTGGAAAGATCATGGTCTGGGGTTACATTCAGTATGGGGGTGTGCAAAATATTTGCAAGGTGGAAGGCAATATCAATAGCCTAAAATATCAAGAAGTATTAGCTACCTCTTACATTCCAAATCATAAAAGGGGTCAAATTCTGCAGCAGGATGGTGCTCCATCTCATACATCCATCTCTACAACAAAGTTCCTCCAGGCAAAAAAGATCAAGGTGCTCAAGGACTGGCCAGCCCAGTCACCAGACATGAACATCATTGAGCATATTTGGGGTAGGATGAAAGAGGAAGCTTGGAAGACAAAACCAAAGAATCTAGATGAACTCTGGGAGGCATGCAAGACTGCATTCTTTGCTATTTCTGATGACTTCATTAATAAATTGTATGAATCATTGTTGAACCGCATGGATGCAGTCCTTCAAGCTCATGGAAGTCACACAAAATATTAAATATGACTCTAATAACACCACAACTTCATTCAGCAATGTTATGCAGCATATATTTGTATTTTAAGATAATTATTTGTTTGAATATCACATTACTTTCGGTGGGCGACAAAACTTTTGTCTTGCCAAAATCTGACCATTCTGTGTTCATTAAATGATCAATATTTCAGCATTGATGCCAATTTATTTTCTTAACCTAAACCAAATTTGGGAGGTTTTCAGCTTTCAAAAGAGGAATTTATAAAACCAATGGATGAATTTAACATCAGGTTATAAGCTTTTATTTACATAACATGGATAAGCGACATAACTTCTGTCTGTATATGGCCCCCATCATCATCCTCCTCCTGGTATATATGGCTTTATATATTCAATAAAATAAAAAACTCTTGTACTTACCTTCCCGGCGCTTCCACCCAGCGCTGTGTCCTGTTCAGTGTGTTCAGGGCACAGCAGATGGATGATCTCTCTGCTGTGTCCTGAACAGGGCGGCGGTGATCCGCAGCCTGTACTATAATACTGACAGGCTGAGATCACCGCCGCAGCCCATACTCACCCCGGGAACTCCACCGCCCGGCACCCCCGCTGCCCGGCTGCTCCAGACTGTCATCGCACACACTGCTTGTGCATGCAATGACAGGGTGAATGTGCAGCTTGCAGCTTACACTGTGGGCTCCACAAACATGGCCACGACCTCCTCCCACGCCCAGGTGGTAGCTAGAGGCAGGAGGAGCAGCCTCTAATGTAAGAGATAGGGTCGGTCACCGACTCCTGTCTCTTATGGCCAGGGCTGCCGTAAGTGAGGTGTGTACGATGCTGCTTAGCTTCTTACACCCCCCCCCAAAAAATAGCAGCCCCAGTGGCCAACGTAAAAATGAATAAATAAAATCTAATAAAGTGGTACATTTAATTTTATATTAAAAATAATTGAATATACAGTACAGACAAAAAGTTTGGACACACCTTCTCATTTAAAGATTTTTCTGTATTTTCATGACTATGAAAATTGTACATTCACACTGAAGGCATCAAAACTATGAATTAACACATGTGGAATTATATACTTAACAAAAAAGTGTGAAACAAATGAAAATATGTCTTATATTCTAGGTTCTTCAAAGTAGCCACCTTTTGCTTTGATGACTGCTTTGCACACTCTTGGGATTCTCTTGATGAGCTTCAAGAGGTAGTCACCGGAAATGGCCTTCCAACAATCTTGAAGGAGTTCCCAGAGATGCTTAGCACTTGTTGGCCCTTTTGCCTTCACTCTGCGGTCCAGCTCACCCCAAACCATCTCGATTGGGTTCAGGTCTGGTGACTGTGGAGGCCAGGTCATCTGGCATGGCACCCCATAACTCTCCTTCTTGGTCAAATAGCCATTACACAGCCTGGAAGTGTGTTTGGGGTCATTGTCCTGTTGAAAAATAAATGATGGTCCAACTAAACGCAAACCGGATGGAATAGCATGCCACTGCAAGATGCTGTGGTAGCCATTCTGGTTCAGTATGCATTCAATTTTGAATAAATCCCCAACAGTGTCAGCAGCAAAGCACCCCTACACCATCACACCTCCTCCTCCATGCTTCACGGTGGGAACCAGGCATGTAGAGTCCATCCGTTCACCTTTTCTGCGTCGCACAAAGACACGGTGGTTGGAACCAAAGATCTCAAATTTGGACTCATCAGACCAAAGCACAGATTTCCACTGGTCTAATGTCCATTCCTTGTGTTCTTTAGCCCAAACAAGTCTCTTCTGCTTGTTGCCTGTCCTTAGCAGTGGTTTCCTAGCAGCTATTTTACCATGAAGGCCTGCTGCACAAAGTCTCTTCTTAACAGTTGTTTAACAGATGTGTCTGCTGCTACAACTCTGTGTGGCATTGACCTGGTCTCTAATCTGAGCTGCTGTTAACCTGCGATTTCTGAGGCAGGTGACTCAGATAAACTTATCCTCAGAAGCAGAGGTGACTCTTGGTCTTCCTTTCCTGGGGCGGTCCTCATGTGAGCCAGTTTCTTTGTAGCGCTTGATGGTTTTTGCAACTGCACTTGGGGACACTTTCAAAGTTTGCCCAATTTTTCAGACTGACTGACCTTCATTTCTTAAAGTAATGATGGCCACTCGTTTCTCTTTACTTAGCTGCTTTTTTCTTGCCATAATACAAATTCTAACAGTCTATTCAGTAGGATTATCAGCTGTATATACACCTGACTTCTGCACAACACAACTGATCGTCCCAACCCCATTTATAAGGCAAGAAATCCCACTTATTAAACCTGACAGGGCACACCTGTGAAATGAAAACCATTTCCGGTGACTACCTCTTGAAGCTCATCAAGAGAATCGCAAGAGTGTGCAAAGCAGTCATCAAAGCAAAAGGTGGCTACTTTGAAGAACCTAGAATATAAGACATATTTTCAGTTGTTTCACACTTTTTTGTTAAGTATATAATTACACATGTGTTAATTCATAGTTTTGATGCCTTCAGTGTGAATGTACAATTTTCATAGTCATGAAAATACAGAAAAATCTTTAAATGAGAAGGTGTGTCCAAACTTTTGGTCTGTACGGTAGGTATATAGTATAATAAAGATATAGAACTCAAAACCAGGCGTCCCTGGAGAAAATATTTAACCTCAGTATAGCACCTATATAATGGCTCATATAACACATACACAGTATAACTATACAAATCCAGTGTGCGAGCAAAGAACCTGAAATGCAGACTAGTGTAGCCACTCCAACCTGTCAAAGGCAGTGTTAGTCATATAGATCTCCATGTGGTGGGATGAAGAGGAATGCATGTGGATGTAGTGGGGAAAATGGGAGAGGGACCATAGGAGTGAGCGAAGCCCACAGACTGCACAGACTAATGGAAAAACAAGTGTGAGCAAAAACGCCCACACGCAATTGATCTATGTCATTATCTGTACTTTCAGGTTATCGATTACTTGTGGATATGGTTTTTCTGTATGGTTTCTGTTTTTAATTGGTTTTAGCATGTTTGTGTCAGTGTACATTAATACATTTTGGAATTTTTTGATTTAACACTATTGACTCATAGGTGTGCATTTCCATATTACATTGTCTCTTTCTTCTTTTTTTGCTTCAGATTATCTTGTCAATGTAGGTATTTTGCACCCGGTCATTTTTTGCCCTATGATTGTGTGACGCCTCTCAAGCCCTGCCCTGGGAAGATGGGGTACTCGGAGCCGGGTCAGATGTTGAGAAGGGCGATGCAGTCGTGGCCTTGACCCGTTCCGTGCCCAGGGCCGTCACATTAAAAATTATGTTAGGGCTATCCGGGTTGAGTGGTAATTGTCGACTACGCCACCTGTGGTGTCTGGTGATGTGCCACCAGCGCCGCTACAGTCCGCTGAGGCCCGGTGTCATGGCGGCCAAAGTTCTCGCTGCTCCCCACAGGCGGAGCGCGGCCTCAGGGCAGGCAAGGAGGGATTAAGGGGGGGTAGTAGTGCGGGAGTAGAGACGCGGGCACCGTGTCGCGTGGTATGACGCGTAATGAACAGTCCGGAGGCCATAGGGATGAATTTCCAAGGCTTTACTCACAGTTCTCATAAGCAGCGCAAGGCTTCTCCCAGCTCCTCGCGGAGTCCTGCGGCCACCAGGGACGGGGGTCCGACTACCTCCGAGGAAGTCCAGTGTCCGGCAGCGTCCCTACACCAGGGTGTTCCTGCACTACAGACTTTACCCCTTCCCATCTGTGCGTGTGTAGATAGGCCGGGTCTCCCTCTGAGCTCCTCTCAGGTGTATGGCTCGGGTGGCAATTCCTCTCCATCCCAAGCCTGGCGGGATCCTCTGGGCCTAACCGGGCTTTCCCGTCCTGGACATAGAGTACGAGGTCGGGTGGCGGGGGCCGGTACCCCTCTTGCAGACGGAATCCCTCTGAATAGATCAGGTAGGAGATGACAGGTGGCGAACTCCGCTCCGTCTGCATCCTCTCCGGGACCCATTTGCTAGGGAGCCACACTCTAAAGCTCCCGGGCCTTCTTGATCCTGGTCCTTGGCCGGGTTGAGACATTCCTTGTCTGCAACCTCCCTCTCGTCCCATAGATCGGGGTACGAGGGCTGTGTCCCATACCGGTGCAGGCCCACACAGGATCTGCGCTCCCGGAGGGAAGTCACATTAACACACAGTAGATGACAGCACAGTACGACCACTTGACAGACACACTGTCCGAGACCACACAGGTCAGGAGGACCAAAAAGAATGAAAAGGACCAAGATCAAAGATGGCATTCTATTAAATATGAAATTAGAAGTGTCACTAACTAACTGTTCCTCCACCCACACCCACTAACTGGTTCCTACCACTTTGTGTTCCCCAGTCTCCCTGTAACCAGGGGAGAGCAGCATCTAGTGCATATTAGCTCCCTCTGGTGGAAATGTGGCGTTGGATGCAAAACTAGGTAACTACCATCACACCGGACTTACCTCAGAGGAGGAACACCACACTCCAATAAAGAAGTGTAGCATTCCTGTGGCGGCCGAACCCTCAGGGGCGCCACATTTGGCACTCGTGCACCCCCATTTACATATATTTACCTTGTATATTCATGTCACAAATAGTGTTTCAAATTTATTTGTCATCTAAATTGCCCAGTCAATGCCCTATTCATGAAAATGAGTAACTCATCCAATGGAAGTCCTAAAAGTGCTAGTGTAACAAAGAAATCCTTAGTAAAGATCAGTGATTTTTCAGATTTCAGAATTTTTTTTTATGATTCGCTTAGGCATGAATTTGGCAAAATAGTGACTGACATTTTTTTCCTACCCGTAAAGGGCTATCAAAAGGTTAAGAAATTATTACTTATTATTATATTACTTACCTTACCGCTCACCTTGACCCTCTGATCCTCGACGTCACCTCACCGAAACTTGTCACATCTTCTGATTGCCTGTAAGTGTACCAAGCTTGAAGCATCATACCCAAGAAGACTCAAGGCTGTAAATTGCCACAAAAGATGCCTGAGTAAAGGATTTGACTGTTAAAACCAAGTACAGGCACTTGGAGCACCCTTGTATTGGCCAAAAATTTAAGTGCACCTTCCCCCTTATTTTCTCTGTATCGCCACCTCTTCTTTGATTGACAGCTTTGGCTTTATAGAGCCAGAGAAAAGTGGAGATAGATGGAAAACAAGCAGGTGGGAAGGTGTATATAAATGATTGGCCTCCTGAAGAAGTAACATACGAAACGTACGTTGGGGGTAGGGACTCCTGGTTTCCTATATATCTGAGTAGTTGCAGCTTTGTTTAAGGTATTGTTAAAACCATCTATATATTCTTTCTTGCCATTTATTTTGAGGCACATGCCTTTGTTTTATGCACTATGCACTTTATATAGTTTAAAGCTATATTCTTATGATCTTTAGGGCAGCACGGTGGCTCAGTGGTTATCACTGCAGCCTTGCAATGCCGGGGTCCTGGATTCAAATCCAACCAAGGACAACATCTGCAAGGAGTTTGTATGTTCTCCCAGTTCTCTGATTTCCTCCCACACTCCAAAAGACATACTGATAGGGAATTTAGATTGTGAGCCCCAATAAGGACAGTGCCAATAATGTCTGTAAAGCACTGTGGAATTAATGACGCTATATAAGTGAGTAAAATAAATATATCTTTGAATAGCAGAACTATTGTGTTCTTTAGCCTTAGCTGCTAGCCTATGTATCAATGTAGTATACAATGTATACTTATATTTCCAAAACATTGTTAGACAGTCTGCTGACAATTTTTTGTAGGATTTATATTTCTAAATTATTTTGATTATACTGATACCATCATATTATTCCATATAGGCAACCTTGTACATCCCTCACAGTGTGAGGTTCTTTATTAGTGTATATGTCGTTGCAAGTGTTATGTGATAATCAATAAAGTATTCATAATTTTATAAATGCTGTGCTTGCCTGATGGTAATTTATTACACTGGCCAGACCTATTGATCTACTGTATATTCATTTATATGCACAGCATTATGCAGTGTGTAATATAAGGACAAAATTGATTATAACTCATTTGGTGAGTGCCTACTTTTTTCCGCACATTTTTTGAAATTTATCATATTCATCTTGATCCTAGTCTTGAATTCATGTCAATTTAATTTATATAATTTTATATATCTTAGCTTGTCCTTCTGTGCCTAATTCACTTTTATAATTTTTGACTTCTGTGTTATTATAAATTTTTGTAGACAAATCATAACATATTGCAAAATAGAAGTATGGAAAAGATGAAAGGAAGTGTTTTTACAGGATCAGAATACACAAGATGTGTTTGTCCTTTAACCCAGGGCCGGCTCCAGATTTTTGTGGGCCCTGTGCGAAAGAGTCTCAGTGGGCCCCTTCAACACATACCGCGATTCATGGTGCACACATACCGCAGATATAGAGATATATATATATATATATATATATATATATATATATATATATATATATATTAGTACAATGCCAAAGATTTCACTTCTTACATTACATGAGCGATATCTATTGTAAATTCTACAATAGCTCAGAAACCAGCAAATCGTTCCATACAGAATACTGGCCCCCATATAACGCTCGATACAGGATACTGGCCCCCATATAACGCTCCATACAGGATACTGGCCCCCATATAACGCTCCATGCAGGCTGTGCCCCCACATAATGCCCCATGCAGGCTGTCCCTCCCCATATAATGCCCCATGCAGAATGTCACCCCCCTTATAATGCCCCATGCATTATGTCATCCCCCCTTATAATGCCCCATGCATGATGACACCCCTTCCCTTATAATACCCCATGCAGGATGTCACCCCCCTCCCTTATAATGCACCATGCAGGATGTCACTTTTTCCCCCATATAATGCCCCATGCAGGATGTCACTTCCCCCCCTTTTAATGCCCCATGCAGGATGTCACCCCCCATATAATGTCCCATGCAGGATGTCACCCCCCTTATAATGCCCCATGCAGGATGTCACCCCCCTTATAATACCCCATGCAGGATGTCACCCCCCCTTATAATGCCCCATGCAGGATGTCACCCCCCCTTATAATACCCCATGCAGGATGTCACACACACCCCCCTCCCTTATAATGCCCCATGCAGGATGTCACACACACCCCCCCTCCCTTATAATGCACCATGCAGGATGTCACACACTCATTCCCTTATAATGCCCCATGCAGGATGTCATTCTCCCCATATAATGCCCCATGCAGGATGTCACTCCCCCCCTCTTTATAATGCCCCATACAGTATGTCACTCCCCCCCTTTTTAATGCCCCATGCAGGATGTCACCCCCCCCCCCTTTTAATGCCCCATGCCTCCATACATTAAAAGAAAAAAATCAAATACTCACCTCACTCCTCCTCATCTGCTGCCCCTGCTCAGGTCCAGACTCCAGCATCGTTGGTGTCTTCCCGCTCTGCGCTGTGACGGCTCAGGGGAGGGCGCGGTGTAAAGACATCACAGGGAGCACCCAGCAGGAAGACAGCGGATCTGCGGAGGCACGGGGAGAGGTAAGTATTGTTCCGGCTGCCGGGGCCCTGAGCACCGCTCTCCTCCGCTCACGGGTCCCATAGCGCGGCGGGGTGCCCGACGGTGAGTGGCCCCCCCCCCGCTTGCTCAGGGCCCCGTCACTTGCCCGGGTGCTGACGCCGGCCCTGCTTTAACCCTACCCGGATTTTGCAATAATAATAATATGTTGCAGTGATCAGGCCATTTATGTAACATGTCAAACTATTAGACATGAGATATCATTTTCTTAGGAGTTGTGCCCAGGCCATTTGCAATGGGTACAACTTCTTCTCCAATGCAATCTAGGGGTGTCAAAAGTTCACCAATGCAGCCAGGGGTTTAATATTGGCCCCTTTGAATGCTATGTACATAAGTCTATTGAGGCCTAGTAAACTGCATGTCATTATAATTGTAATTGACATACATTGCTTCTACAGTATATTGCCATATATCGGTATAGAAAAAAACCCAGCAAAATAAGTAACAATATTTACCTGCTCAGATCTTCAGTCCTAAATGCACTACTAGGGTGCAGCAAACCCATATAAAGATGGCGGCTACATAGGTGCAAAATACTGATGAGACCATCACTCACAACCTGCCATTTCATGGAGGGGGTGACTGCTTAGTATTAGAATTGCACACAAAAAGGCTTGTATAGGGCGTTGTTCACACTTGGGTAGTGCACAGTATCCGGTTTACAGCCTATTAGTTATGCCCATACTATCAGATTAGGTGGGCTGCATGGTACTATCCAAGTGCACTCTATGGGAACAGACACCCCAGTTTACAATGCCAGCACTGATGGGCCTGGCCGCACCCTGGAATAAAAACGTGCAAAAACGCATATAAATAATATATGAGGTATTAGTCGATATTTAGGCCAAAAATATTTGTAATTCTAATGACAGATAAACTCCACTTTTAAATCACAAATGGAAATATTGCATTGAATCTATCTGAATTGTTGACTCACTTTAAAAAGTCTTTACCCAATGAGTAACCGGTTTTATTTTCTTTTTCATAAATCAATAATGCGCTTGAAAATAAGCAACTTTTAATGTGTCTTATCAGAGAAAACTGCTTCTTTCTCCTCCTGGGCTGATCGATCATTATCTACATTCTCCATTCATGGGTAAAATCTGTCTCCTGTGGAGGCAGATTATTACATTACTGAGAGAGGCACAGCTCCTTCCCTCCTACTCCCTTCTACATAGAATCTTTTCAGTAGCAGCTGCCATCTCCTATCTCAGTAATGTAATAATCTGTCATCTCTGAATACGGATTTTACCTGAGAATTGAAAATTTTGAGAATGAATGA
This sequence comes from Phyllobates terribilis, assembly GCF_046119375.1. Taxonomy (NCBI): domain Eukaryota; kingdom Metazoa; phylum Chordata; class Amphibia; order Anura; family Dendrobatidae; genus Phyllobates; species Phyllobates terribilis. Next base: position 307,515,752 of record NW_027362761.1, read on the forward strand.
TAAGTGCTGGAGGAGAAAGAAGCAGATTTATTATATATTACAATGTTGCTTATTTTCACCTGTACTATTGATTTATGAGATACAAATTAAAATGACTTTAACTCCTTAATGGGATACTCAAGTCATTGTCAGATAAGTGTACCCTGTTCTTCCCTGGCCCCAAGACCGGTGGCAGGAAGAGTTGAATGACATGGGAAGTTGCTCTGTTTTCTAAGGGATTGATGCTAATAGCCAAATGCAGGGCTCGGCAATCTTCATCCATGCCAGAAACTTTACCGTTTTAGACTATACCCAGGGCCGGCGTCAGCACCCGGCGCACCCGGGCAAGTGCCGGGGCCCTGAGCAGGCGGAGGGGCACACTCACTGTCGGGTACCCCTGCGCGCTATGAGACCCGTGAGCGGTGCGGTGCCAGAGCCCGCTCCCCCCCTCCCGCTTGCTCGGGGCCCTGGCACAATACTACAATACTTACCTCTCCCCGTGCCTCCGCAGCAGGTCCTGTCTCTTCTGCAGCTGCTGCACTGTGACGTCTCAGGTCAGAGGCCGCGGTGACGTCTTTATACCGCGCTCTCTCCTGAGCAGTCACAGCGCAGAGCGGGAAGATGCCAGCAATGCTGGAGTCCGGAGCAGCGGCAGCAGGTGAGAAGCGAGGTGAGTATTTGTTTTTCTGTTTTTTAATATATGGAGGCGTGGGGCATTATAAGGGGGGGAGAGATGACATCCTGCATGAGGCATTATAAGAGGGGGTGACATCCTGCATGGGGCATTATAAGAGGGGGTGACATCCTGCATGGGGCATTATAAGAGGGGGTGACATCCTGCATGGGGTATTATAAGTGGGGGTGACATCCTGCATGGGGCATTATAAGAGGGGGTGACATCCTGCATGGGGCATTATAAGAGGGGGTGAAATCCTGCATGGGGCATTATAAGAGGGGGTGACATCCTGCATGGGGTATTATAAGAGGGGGTGACATCCTGCATGGGGCATTATATAGGGGGAGAGGTGACATCCTGCATGGGGCATTATATGGGGGGGGGAGATGACATCCTGCATGGGGTATTATAAGAGGGGGTGACATCCTGCATGGGGCATTATATGGGGGGGAGGTGACATCCTGCATGGGGCAGTATAAGAGGGGGTGACATCCTGCATGGGGCATTATATAGGGGGAGAGGTGACATCCTGCATGGGGCATTATATGAGGGGTGACATCCTGCATGGGGCAGTATATGAGGGGCGACATCCTGCATGGGGCATTAAATGAGGGAAGACATCCTGCATGGGGCATTATAAGAGGGGGTGACGTCCTGCATGGGGAATTATAAGGGGGGTGACATCCTGCATGGGGCATTATGTGGGGGGAACAGCCTGCATGAGGAATTATAAGGGGAGGGGGTGACATCCTGCATGGGGCATTATAACATTGTGACATCCTGCATGGGGCATTATAACGGAGGGGAGAGGCGACATCCTGCATGGGGCATTAGGTGGGGGAACAGACTGCATGAGGCATTATGTGGGGGGAACAGCCTGCATGGGGCATTATTTTGGGGCCAGTATTCTGTATGGAGCATTATAAGGGGGCCAGTATCCTGGGCAGAGCGTAATATGGGAGCCAGTATCCTGCATGGAGAATTATTTGGGGGCCAGTATTCTGTATGGAGCATTATAAGGGGGCCAGTATTTTGTACAGAGCGTAATATGGGGGTCAGTATCCTGCATGGAGCATTATTTGGGGGCCAGTATTCTGTATGGAGCATTATAAGGGGGCCAGTATCCTGTACAGAGCATCATATGGGGGCCAGTATCCTGCATGGAGCATTATTTTGATGCCAGTATTCTGTATGGAGCATTATAAGGGGACCAGTATCCTGTACAGAGCGTAATATGGGGGCCAGTATCCTGCATGGGGCATTATTTTGGGGCCAGTATTCTGCATGCAGCATTATAAGGGGGCCAGTATCCTGTACTGAGCATAATATGGGGGCCAGTATCCTGCATGGAGAATTATTTGGGGGTCAGTATTCTGTATGGAGCATTATAAGGGGGCCGGTGTTCTGTACAGAGCGTAATATGGGGGTCAGTATCCTGCATAGAGCATTATTTGGGGGCCAGTATTCTGTATGGAGCATTATAAGGGGGCCAGTATCCTGTACAGAGCGTAATATGGGAGCCAGTATCCTGTATGGAGCATTTTATGGGGGCCATTATTCTGTATGGAGCGATTCACCGGTTTCTGAGCTGTTGTGGAATTTACAATAGATATCGGTCATATAATGTAAGAAGTGAAATCTTTGGCATTGTACTATATATATATTTCTCTGCTGTATCTGTGCATCATGAATCGTAGTATGTGTTAAAGGGGCCCACAGAGACTCTTTCGCCCGGGGCCCACAAAAACCTGGAGCCGGCCCTGACTATTCCCTTAAATGATGAGCAGTGAGCTCTCCTGACCTATAGATTTTAGCACATAATTCTGGAGCAGAATTTCATATAATTGTGTTGTGCTGTCGGAAAGGCATGTGATCGGTTTAAAACCGTTCAGGAGAAGACAAATACAGGGTTACAGACTCTGCTGTCAGAGGATTCGACTTGGGGTACGTGCACACGATCAGTAATTGCTGCGGATTGTACTGTGCAGTATTGTGCTGTGTGCAATCCGCAGCAGCCAGATGTTACAACATAGTGGATGGGATTTATACAAATCTCATGCCCATTATGCGTCTCCATGCTCCTGCGGATCACCCGCGGACACGGATATGTGGCGTGTCTTTCCAGACCGCAGCATGTCAATTTCTCTTGTGGCGACACTAGTCTCCGCAACAGAAATTATATCAGTGCAATGTATAGGATGCAGTGAACCCGCATGGTTCAATGAACACATGCGGATTCACCTGCGTGCAGCGCTTTGGACGCAGTATAAAGTATCAAAGCGCTGCCAATACCGACCGTGTACACATACCCTAATTCTGCTAAGGTATGTAGAGCGACACAAAGAGGTTACAGAATTAAAACAGTCCAAAATTCTTAATGAAACTATTGAAAAAATGTATCTAAGTAAAATTTCAACAAAAAAGGTGCTCAAAAGGTGTCCATATCCATTACAGGTAACCTATCGGGAGCGTTAGGGTTACCCATCTAATTACATTGCTGAGTATGGAAGTAATAGACATGCAAAGATATACCTTTCTGACCGCAAATGGATTTTCCATTGTTAAGAAAATCAATTTTGAATTTTTTATGTATATGAGGTTACAAGTGCAAAAAAGGTGGTCTGATTCCTTGCTAGTGCACCGTAATCGCCTTCTGACACCCACATGTTTGATTGACGTCTACAGTACTGCTACATCAATCAAGCACATGAGGGTGATGGCATTTGGCATATAATGCCTAGGTCCGATGCACCAGTCATGCATTGGTAATCTCATTTACAGAAAAAAAGTAGATTTTTTTTCCTGGCCTCAAACTCATTTGGAGGATGTATTTGAGCTTGTTGTTTCCTACCTTACCCAGCATTGTAATTAATTTGGTGATCTTAAAGCTCCCTTTCCTGGCAATGTCTTTTAGGCTGTGTGCCCACGATGCGTTTTTTAAGCGTTTCCGCAGCAGCAAAAACGCTGCAGAAACGCTTAAAAAACGCATGGTAGAAGGTCTGCCATGTTCCCCAATGATACTCCGCATGTGCTGTGCACATGCTGCGGAAATTTCCGCTGCGGATTATCATTGCGGAACAAAACGCAGCACTACCAATTATTTTGCGGAAGCACTGCGTTTTCGCCGCCATTGACGTGCATTAGATCGCATGGATTACGCATCACTGTATATGTAGATGCGCATTCCAAGCGTTCTAATGTGCGGATGGTACCCAGGTCTAGAGAAGAGGAGACTCTCCTCCGGACCCGGGTACCATAGAACCTGTAAAAAAAAAGAATAAAATAAAAAATAAATATATACTTACCTTCTGCCGGCCCGCGGTGCGCTCCTCCTCGCATGCCGGCAGTTCGCGATGGACTGAAGGACCTGCGCTGACATCATAGTCATGTGACGGGTCACGCGACGCTGACGTCGGCAGGTCCTTCAGTGTACCGCTACCGGCAAGGGAGAACGGAGGGAAGCAAGACACCGGGTGCCATCGGAGGGTAAGTATATATTTATTTTTTTTATTTTTTACCATTCTTTCGGTCACACTATATAAATCCATGCCGTTTGCATGGATTTATATAGTGTGACCAAGTTGTCAAGCACTTTCCAAGTGATGCTAAAATCGTTTGGAAAGCGCTTGTCAACCCGCATGCGGAAATGCATGTGAAGAACGCTTCACTTCCGCATGTCCCTGGCAGGAAAACGCATGTACAATCCGCATGTACAATCCGCATGCGTTTTTTTCTGCCAGGGAGATGCAGAAACGCTCAGGAAAAAATCCTGAGCATTTCTGCATCGTGGGCACATAGCCTGATTGAGACAAGATCCACTGCCTGGTCTTAGTCTCTGACTCGAGAGCCAGGCTTTGCATCTGTGACACCCCAGGGGTCTGGTTGCCACAGTGATAGAGATATTATGTCTGAGAGCAGGTGGGAGGTCCTTTGGTCAGGGATCCTGTGCATGCCACACCTCCTGCCCAGTCTTGGGAGGGGAAGAACTTCCCCTATATAAACCCGGGGCTGAAGCAGGGTTAGTAGTCAAGGAGAGTAGAGACAAGAAACAGTCACAGGAAGAAACAGCAGAAGCTCAGTGGGAGCAATACTACTACAAGTCAGGGGCTGGCAGCTGCAGAGCTCGCCCTGACTGAGAAGCTTTCTTACCGGACCCGGCGTCCGAGGCTGTGGGGACTAACTCTTGCCCAGCAGCAGAAGCCGACCGGCAGGGGATTTCAGGTCCTCAGGCCCAGAAACCCGAAGGCACGGTCACACGCGTGGGACCAGCACCGCCATCGTGGAGCGGAAGCCATTAGAAGGCCCCGAGTCACCGGCCATACGGGTGAGCACCACACGGTACACTCAGGGACGTGGGCTACTTATATCCGCTTCTAGCAAGGTAGCCAGAAGAGTACAGTCAGTTTGGGAGGCCTACAACTCCGCCTGGCCAGGGGAGATCCCATCTGCTCAAGGACTGACCAGGCCCCGTTCACTAGCAAGTACTCCGGGAGGGTCTATCGTTGTTACCAGTAAAGACCCTGAATTACACCGCACCTGAGTGGTTCCTGCTACCCCCATCATCCACATCTGCTGCCCTGAGGCCATACCCCTCCCGTTGGGGGTTATACCATCTACGCTGCACCATCCATCCACCGGCCTCAGCGGACTGTCCTGCAGCGGCAGCTCCATAGCTGCATTCAACGGGTGGCGTAGTCGTCCTGCATCTACCGCTGTTACATCGCCGCTCAGTTTGACTCCCTGGGCACGGACCGGGTCACCGCCACGAGACTACAACCCTCAAGAGATCCGGCTCCGGGTAAGCTCCCGCGTGCGCAACGCAGCGCGACACAGGCCCAGGGGCGCGTCAACATTGGCGTAGTCGGCAGGATCTCGTGCCCGCAACCACCGGGTACTGCGTGCCTGAAAAAGAGACTTTTCAAACTTACCTGTGGTGAAGATTCCCGTCATCTGGCGCCATCTTCAGCCTTCTTCCCGCCATCGGTGAAGTTTCCCGCCATCCGGCGCCATCTTCTGCCTTCTTCCCGCCATCCGTGGAGTTTTCCCGCCATTGGACGCCATCTTGAGGACGCCGCGCGGGAAGAAGAGGGGTGTGGACTCCGAAAGCGCGCGAGAACTGAAGCCCCGCCTCACGTCCGGACGTTGCGTAAGGTCCTGGAAGGAGCCCAGCAGACGCCGACGTCACAGGAGCGCGACGGAAGGTCCTCAACCCTGACGATCCACTGCGGAGCCGCGGCCTACGGAAGAGGATCATCGCAAGGTAGGCCACGGTCCACTAGGGGGGAGGAAGATGTTGGATACGGAGGAGAGCTTCACTGCCTCAACCCCCGCCAGCGCTACCGCTGCTGCAGTTATGCCCTTCACCATGCCCTATATCCCGGGAGCAGCTTGGCTACCCCAGTACTCAGGGGAGTCACATACCCTGCATGACTTTAGAGAAAAGCTGGATAGCCTCTTCCAGGTGTACCCCCTCACAGAAGAGCAAAAAGTGAGCATCCTGGTGGCCCAACTAACTGGGGCAGCCAAAAGGGAAGTAAAATCCTGGCCACCTGGGAGGAAGACTGTCGCAGGGATACTAACCCGGCTGAAGGACACCTTTGATACCCGCACCTCAGCCGAGATTAAGCTTAGATTCTACGGGTGCAAGCAGCGAGCGCATGAGAGTATAAGGGACTATGCACTAAACCTACAAGAGGCCCTGAGGGCCATTAAGCAGACCGACCCTGATGGAGTGGGAAACGAGGACAGGCTGTTGACCGAACAGTTTATAGAGGGACTGTATTGTAATACCCACCGAACCCAGTTGCGGGCAATGGCCTTACAGGATCCCCATCTGGGCTTTGCACAGTTCAAGGACAGAGCCATCCGGGTGCTCCGAGAACCGGCACCGGGTGGCGTTGTGACCCACAAGCGCCCTGCTATCACTTACCACCAGGAGGCGGCGCCCTTGTCGGCAGGGCCTGTGGGAGCTGATGCGCAGGCTTTGGACAATGACCCGGCTCCAGACCTACACCATCAGGTCCAAGAGCTAGCTAAGAGCGTTGCTGCGCTAACCCGAAATGTGCAGTCTTTACAGGCTTCCACCCCAGGGAAGATCCAGCTGGCATCCGGACTGGAGGACATCCCGTGGCGTCGACCAAGGAGGACCCCACCGGCCAGAGGAAGACCCAGTGACCGATACAGCGAGGACGGACGACCCATCTGCCGCCGCTGCAATCAACCTGGACATATGGCAAGGTACTGTTCTTTAAACGGGCACAACCTGGGGTAGAGGGCCAACCCCCAGGAAAAAGATCACCAGGCCCATCGAACTGGCGCGACAGATATGTGGGAGGACGTCCAGTCTTGCCTGTGGTACTGGATGGCATTCCCATGAGTGCCCTACTGGACACCGGGTCACAGGTCACCACCATCCCGTACGTGCTCTTTAAGCAGTACTGGAATGACTCGGATATTACCCGCTACCCTGACGACGACTTGAGTATCATCGCCAGCAATGGCCAGCCCGTGCCACAGATCGGATTTAAAGAGGTGACCATCAAAATCGGTAGAGTCGAACTGGCAGCACAGGGACTGATCATTGTAGATATTGACAAACATGAGAGTCACCCAAAAATAACTCTAGGAACTAATGTAATTGAAAATTGTCTTGCAGAGGTGATTTTCCTTTTACAGCAGGTTGCCAAGAACGCCAGCTCCGGCGAGCAGCGGGTGCTCCAGAAAGAGATCCGGGCACTGATGCGACGGCAACAGGTGGAACTCTCCGGCGGTGAGATTGGTAGCGTAAGAATGTGTGACCCTTTTCCTATTGCCCTGCCCCCAAAAAGTGAAATGATGATTTGGTGCCGGGCAGCTATTGGTCTGAGAGGTAGAGATTACCAGGCAATGGTAGAACCAGTTTACTCAGACAGTAGGCCCACCATTTTGACAGCACGGGGGGTGGTCAATGTACGCCATGGGAGGGTGCCCGTTCGCATAATCAATATCGGGGAGAGGGAAGTGTACCTGCCCCGGTATGCCACGCTAGCCAAATTATATACCATTAACCAAAATGCTATACAATCTGTGGAACCCTTGCCTCCATCTCACCCGGAGGAAGGTAACGGCTCTAAGAAAACAAAGGAGGACTGGTGTCAGCAACTACATTTGGGTACTGACTCCACTCCCTCACATCAGAAACAGGGAGTCTATCGGGTGGTTCAAGAGTACGAGAGAGTGTTTAGTAAACACCCGTTAGACTTCGGGCGAGTCAAGGGGGTAGAACACCACATCCCCACGGGAGACCATCCTCCCATAAAAGAGAGGTATCGACCCGTACCCCCTGCACACTACCAACACGCCAAGGGGATGCTTAGAGACATGAAGGAGGCTGGGGTGATCAGGGATAGCTGTAGCCCCTGGGCAGCTCCACTAGTCTTAGTCCGAAAGAAAGACAACACCATGAGGATGTGTGTAGATTACCGGAAAATCAATCGTATCACACACAAGGATGCGTACCCCTTACCAAGGATAGAGGAGTCATTGGCTGCTTTAAGATCTGCTAACTTCTTCTCTACCTTGGATCTCACTAGCGGGTACTGGCAGGTTCCTGTAGCAGAGGCGGACCGGGAGAAGACCGCATTCACCACCCCGATGGGACTTAGCGAGTTCACCTGCATGCCGTTCGGACTCTGCAACGCACCGGGAACCTTCCAACGACTAATGGAGTGTTGTCTGGGTCACAGAAACTTCGAGACGGTCCTGTTGTACCTGGACGATGTCATCGTATATTCCAAGACGTATGAGGACCACCTGAAACACCTGGCGGAAGTGTTCGAAGCTCTGGCAAGTTACGGCCTAAAGGTGAAACCCTCCAAGTGTCACCTCCTGAAACCAAAGGTGCAGTACCTGGGACACGTGGTGAGCGCTGACGGAGTGGCTCCCGACCCTGATAAGATCACCGCAATTAAGGAATGGCCAAGCCCCTCCAGCGTAAAAGAAGTGCGGCAGTTCCTCGGGTTGGTAGGCTACTACCGAAGGTTTATTCCCGGTTTCACCAAAAAGGCAGCACCTATGCAGGACCTCCTGATAGGCCAGTCCCGGAAGGCCAAGAACCAGAAGCCGCCCTTCAAATGGGAGGAGCTGGAAGAAGAGTCCTTCCGCCAGCTGAAGATGGCCCTCACGGGGGACGAAATCCTGGCGTACCCGGATTATAGCCAGCCCTTTATCCTCTACACCGACGCCAGTAACATCGGGCTAGGAGCCGTACTGTCCCAGATCCAGCAGGGGAAGGAATGAGTAATCGCCTACGCCAGCCGAAAACTGCGACCCACCGAAAGGAACCCCGAGAATTACAGCTCATTTAAGCTGGAGTTCCTGGCCGTAGTATGGGCAGTCACCGAGCGCTTTAAGCATTACCTCGCTTCTTCCCGGTTCACCGTGTACACGGATAACAACCCGTTGACACACCTGGACACGGCAAGACTCGGTGCCCTGGAGCAGAGGTGGATGGCCCATCTGTCCAACTACGAGTTCACAATCAAATACCGGGCAGGACGCTCCAATACCAACGCGGACGCCCTGTCCAGGATGCCCAACCTGCCGGACGGAGGAGAAGATCCGGAGGGACTGGAAGAAGTTGAACTCCCTGCGTTCCACCGTCATGGGACTATTCAGTATTCCCACCAGGTAAGGAGTAAGCAGACTGCTACGTTGAACCCCTTACCCCACTACAACTGGGCGGAAACGCAAGACAGCGACCCTGCCGTCTGACTGGTGAAGGAGATGCTGACTCGGCCGGAGGCTCGCCTTGAACCAGACGCTCCGGAGGAAGCCAAACAACTATGGGCAGAGAAGAGTCGACTGTTCCTTTACAAAGGGAAGTTGTGCCGCAGAATGGTTAACTCCCGGACGCATGAATTACTCTGGCAAGTAGTGGTGCCACGAAGGGACGCAGCCATGGTGATGGAGGCATACCACGACGGAGCTGGGCACTTCGGGTGGAATAAGCTGGAGTTCCTGCTGCGCGAGCGGTTCCACTGGGTAGGCATGAGGGGAACCATTGAGAAGTGGTGCAGAGACTGTGGCCCGTGCAACCTGAGAAGGAAGGACCGTGCCAGCCAGAAGACTCCCCTGCAGTCCATCGTCACCCGGCAACCGTTGGAACTGGTAGCCTTGGATCATGTAAAACTGACCCCAAGCAGAAGTGGCCACGTCTACGCGTTAACCATCGTGGATCATTACTCCCGGTTTCTGGTTGTCGTCCCCGTCAAGGACTTAACGGCTCAAACAGCAGCTAGAGCCTTCCAGCAGCACTTTTGCCGTCCACACGGGTACCCGGACCAAGTGCTGACGGACCAGGGACCTGCCTTTGAAGCGGAGGTCTTCCAGGAATTCTGCAATCTGTATGGCTGCCGGAAGATAAGGACGACACCCTACCATCCGCAAACTAATGGACTTTGTGAGAAAATGAACCAGGTGGTAATGGATCTTCTAAAAACGTTGCCCCTGGAAGAACGCAGTCTGTGGCCTGAGAAGTTGCCCGATCTGGTGGACCTATACAACCACATCCCGGTAGGTTCCACCAACTGTACCCCGGCTTACCTAATGAGGGCAAGACCTGGTAAGTTACCTGTTGACCTGAAAATGGGAGTCCTGACACCCGAGGACACTTCACCAGAAACAGACTGGGACACAGAGAGGCAGCAGCAGTACCGGAGAGTACAGGAGAGCGTGGAGCGAAGTCTCTGTCAGGCTAGGGAAAGACAAGAGAAAACTTACAACCAGTATGCTCCCGCTGTTCCCCTGGTACCCGGAGAGCAGGTCTTGAAGAGGAAGAGACGGCTCCACAAGTTGGATGACCAGTGGGAGAAGGACCCGTACACCGTACTGCCCTCAAGCCACGAGAACCCGAAGGTTTGTACCATCAGTAAAGACGGAGGGGAAACCACCACCATTGTATCCCGGTACCACCTGAAGAAGTGTCCCGAACAACTGAGGAACCCTGAAGAGGAACAAGAAGACCATCGTCCCGTAGAGGAAAGGGAAGATATGGTTAGTACTGTGCTCGGGGACTTCCCTCGGTCTTGGACTCAAGTCAATGGTGCAGTTGTGGTACCCGTACTCACCTTCCTCCAACCAGCATCCCAAGCACCTACGGAGCAACAGGTAGAGCTGGAAGAACAGCCGGTCCAGGAGGCAGAAGACTCCACACAAGCAGAACAGGAGGATCAACCCTCTGCTTATAGTGAGCCTGCCGTACCCCTAGTGAGACAAAGAGCCGGTAGACAGCTGCCCAGTTTACCCTTGACAGCTCCTACACCCTGTAGTTCAGGACCAGACAGTCAGCTCCGTAGGTCCACTAGGGCCACTAGAGGCCAGTTACCCGCACGCTGGAGGATTTGAAGTGTATAAATTGTTTTATTTATGTTTATCTGTGTATTGTTGCTTGTGTATAATTTTGTGTTTCCAGTTATTTTTAGGAGTCCTTGGTGGATTTACCGGGAATCCTTTGTACAGTTAGTGGAGCGTAACCCAGGATGGACTAAAAGACTGTTAAGGACTCGGGGTAGGACAGACCCCTACCTGGTTACGTCTCCCTGTTTTGGTGAAATGGACACCTTGCTTTCTTCAAAGACTGCACCCGGTTACGGACATGCCGTGACCACCTTTATGTGTTTCTTATTGTATTGTTATTGTTATATCTTGTTATGTTTTTCTAAAATATGTTTAGTCCCGGAGTACTAAATTTCACTAGGGGGGAATGTGACACCCCAGGGGTCTGGTTGCCACAGTGATAGAGATATTATGTCTGAGAGCAGGTGGGAGGTCCTTTGGTCAGGGATCCTGTGCATGCCACACCTCCTGCCCAGTCTTGGGAGGGGAAGAACTTCCCCTATATAAACCCGGGGCTGAAGCAGGGTTAGTAGTCAAGGAGAGTAGAGACAAGAAACAGTCACAGGAAGAAACAGCAGAAGCTCAGTGGGAGCAATACTACTACAAGTCAGGGGCTGGCAGCTGCAGAGCTCGCCCTGACTGAGAAGCTTTCTTACCGGACCCGGCGTCCGAGGCTGTGGGGACTAACTCTTGCCCAGCAGCAGAAGCCGACCGGCAGGGGATTTCAGGTCCTCAGGCCCAGAAACCCGAAGGCACGGTCACACGCGTGGGACCAGCACCGCCATCGTGGAGCGGAAGCCATTAGAAGGCCCCGAGTCACCGGCCATACGGGTGAGCACCACACGGTACACTCAGGGACGTGGGCTACTTATATCCGCTTCTAGCAAGGTAGCCAGAAGAGTACAGTCAGTTTGGGAGGCCTACAACTCCGCCTGGCCAGGGGAGATCCCATCTGCTCAAGGACTGACCAGGCCCCGTTCACTAGCAAGTACTCCGGGAGGGTCTATCGTTGTTACCAGTAAAGACCCTGAATTACACCGCACCGTCTCTGAGTGGTTCCTGCTACCCCCATCATCCACATCTGCTGCCCTGAGGCCATACCCCTCCCGTTGGGGGTTATACCATCTACGCTGCACCATCCATCCACCGGCCTCAGCGGACTGTCCTGCAGCGGCAGCTCCATAGCTGCATTCAACGGGTGGCATAGTCGTCCTGCATCTACCGCTGTTACATCGCCGCTCAGTTTGACTCCCTGGGCACGGACCGGGTCACCGCCACGAGACTACAACCCTCAAGAGATCCGGCTCCGGGTAAGCTCCCGCGTGCGCAACGCAGCGCGACACAGGCCCAGGGGCGCGTCACATCCATGAAAAGTTAAGCTCTTACTGTAACATGTACACACATTTCATGTTAGATCTAACTGCATTGCTGTTTTTCGCATGTGGTTGTAAGATGTTAATGAATTGCTTCTATTCTTGATGTCTACCTAATGTTTGCCTTTTTTAGTAATACTCCAGAATAGTTTTGTATTGCACACACTTGGGTGCTATAAATTATTGTTAACATCTGCTTGTATTTTACTAACCAAAACTGAAGACTTCTCTGAACAGTGCAACTAATAATGATGAAATTCAGTGGCATACCTAGTGTCCGATGGGCCCTGGTTCAAGATTTGGACTGCCCCCCCATCCATATATACTGTATGTCCCTCATTCTGTTCCCATCCTGGTATATATACTGTATATATATATATATATATATATATATATATATATATATATACATACAGTTGAAACCAGGAGTTTACATACACTATATAAAAAGACACATATGCATGTTTTTCTCAATATCTGTCACGCAAGGTGTGGGAAAGACTTAGTGCAACACAAAGGGAAGAGGGAAAGGGAGCCCAGACTCTAGGGAAAGGGGGTAAGTGGAGACCTCCTAGGTTGATCTAGCGTTACCCTTTCTCCCCTAACGTCACTGTATTGGCTCTTCACTAGTGTTGAGCGAGCACGAAAGTGCTCGGGTGCTCGAAGCTCGGGCTGAGCTCGCCGTGATACTCGGGTGCTCGACCCGAGCAACGAGCCCAATGTTAGTCTATGGGAGACTCGAGCATTTTTGCGGTGGCACCCCCGGCAGTCTTTTAAAAGCCTAACAAGTGCCCAAAACGATAGTGACAGTGCTCAAATGACATGGGGACAGCATGGGGATCGCCCCAGGAAGCATTTCTGACCCCCAGGTCACTGCTGTCAACAACGTGGTTAGAGGTATTAAGCCACTTTTACGGGCTCACAATAAAACGTTCAAAAACGAAAGTGAAACTTTTTTCCTGTGAAATATGTTAAGGAACATCCTTTCCAGGGAAAAGACTTGTGTATAAGTTAAAATAAATGACCAAAAGCAAAAATACTCCTCCACACCTTCGGCTATTTTCACAAGTAGCATTTTTTATGCGTTTTTGCACTTTTGTATTGCTTTCAACTATGACAAATGCATTCACCGGGAAATGTCATTTTAACATTTTACAACCTTATCTGGCCATGTGCTGTTTGACACATGCATAAAGTGCTGAAAAGACATGGGAATAGCATGGGGAAGACCCCTGGAAGCATCTCTGACTCCCAGGTCACTGTCTAAAAGTGTGCCCATCATAAGTGATCCTTGCCGCATCAGAAGATGCAGACTTGCAACTATCCCCATGCAAGTTCTAGTCCCAGGGCAGTGTTCAATTGTACCTCCCCCATTCCTTGCAATACAAGCGCAAGTATGCAGCCTGCCACCCACCCACCCCCAGGCTGCAATACCATACTGCTTGCTTGCTTGAACTTGAAATTGGGCCTTTTAGGCATGTGGAGGCGGAATCTGGCCACCACTTCATGGCTGTGTTGGCGGCCTGGAATCCATACTCAGTTCCCAGCCGCCCGGCGGCCGGGTGTCCATACTCGGTCCCCAGCCGCCCCGCGGCCGGGTGTCCACACACGGTCCCCAGCCGCCTGGGGGCAGCCGGGTGTCCATAAACGGTCCCCAGCTGCCCCTATTTCTCCTTGGAACATCCCCCCACACACTTTTCTTAGCCCGGCCTGCTTTAGGCAGCATTGGACGAGCCCACCAGAGAACCAGACTCCTCCGGTGGGCCCTGACTTCTCCATCGGTGGAGTTGAGAGTGCCAAGGTGAGGAGCATGATAATGATGACAGAAGTTAACATCTGCTATGTTTTCTTTTAATGCAAGTGTAAGTGTGCAGCCTGCCACCCACCCACCCCCAGACTGCAATTCCATACTGCTAGCTTGCACTTGAAATGGGGCCTTTTAGTTTGGAGGAGGCCAAAGATGGCCACTACCTCATGGCTGCTTCGGCAGCGAGGTATCCATACTCAGTCCCCAGCCGCCCCTATTTGTCCTGGTGTGCCTTATACATAAAATTAAGCGCGTATACCAAAACATTACCTGTGCCCTCCCCAGTGCATTTAGTGGGAAGGAGAGCCTATTCCGCTGTAGTGTGTGCATGCCAAACCCCTGTTCATGGTACATGCGAAGATGCCTCCCACCTTGCACCTGTCGTTGCAGACTTGCAACTATCCCCATTCAAGTCCTTGTCCCAGGGCAGTGTTCAATTGTACCTCTCCCATTCCTTGCAATGCAAGCACAAGTATGCAGCCTGCCACCCACCCACCCCCAGGCTGCAATACCATACTGCTTGCTTGCTTGCACTTTAAATTGGGCCTTTTAGGCATGTGGAGGCGGAATCTGGCCACCACGCCATGGCTGTGTCGGCGGCCTGGTATCCATACTCAGTCCCCAGCCGCCTGGTGGCCGGGTGTCCCCGCTTGCTCCCCAGCCTCCAGGGGGTGGCCGGGTGTCCATACTCAGTCCCCAGCCACCCCTATTTGTCCCGGTAACCTTTCCCACACTTTTCTTAGCCTGGCCTGCTTTAGGGCAGCATTGGCCGAGCCCACCGGACTATCAAACTCCTCCAGTGGGCCCTGGCTTCTCCATCAGGGGAGTTGAGAGTGCCAAGGTGAGGAGCATAATGAGGATGATAGAAGTTAGCATCTGCTTTGTTTTGTTGTAATGCAAGCGCATGTATGTAGTAGCGGCTAGGCCTGAGGTGGTCAGCGTTTTGGCGCATATCCTACCTCCTCCGAGGATTGCTAGATGTTTTCCTGCTACTATCCAAGTTCTATGACTCCCGTTAAAACGAAGCTTCAGGTGATAAATGATGGATGAGGTAGTGGCAAAGGAGAAAGAGCAGGAGGAACAGGGACCATTCACATCAATATCAGGCCAGTCAACCAGATATGTCTTGTAGGATATATTTCTGTAACAAAAGGAGCGGTTCGGCTACACAGTTATAGGGTATACAGTGAGTGCAATGCCTACCAAAAATTTCGAGGCACTCCAATGCCCCTTGGAAATGACATGGAGGTCAGAGGGCGTTAACTAAACCTTTTTTTCCATTTATAGCAACTGGGTCTCCTGTGCACTGTTGGCCTAAGCAGTGAATGGAAGCCTTTCCAAAAATTATGAGGAACTGCAATGCCCCTTACAAGAGCCATGTGTGGCACCCCAGGGGTCTGGTCACCACAGTAATAGAGATATTACGTCGGAGAGCAAGTGGGAGGTTTCCTGGTCAGGATCCCTTAAACATGCAACATCCTCCTGCCCCAGTCCTGGGAGGGGAGAATTCTGCCCTTATAAACTGGATCTGGGGCGGGGTTGAGTGAGTCAGAAAACAGAGAACAGTCAGAGTCAGAGTGAGAGCAAGGGAAAGTAACAGCAAGGAGCTCTGTAGGAGCTAGGAGCTAAAGACCAGAGGCAGGAAGCTGAGCAGAGCTCGCCCTGGCAGAAAACAATAGGAACCGGATACAGGAGTCCGAGGCTGTGAGGACTTATATATCCAGCAGCAGAAACCAGCCATCAGGGGATTTCAGGTCCTCTGGCCATAGAAGCCCGGAGGCTCAGTCACAAGCAAGGGACCAGCACCGCCGTCGTGGAGCGGAGGCTAACAGAAGGCCCCAAGTCACCAGCCATACTTGTGAGCACTACACGGTACACTCAGGGACGTGGGCTACTTCTACCCGCTTACAGCAAGGTAGCCAGGAAGAGTGCAGACAGACGGGGAGGCCTACAACTCCACCTGGCCAGGGGAACTCCTGCTTGCTCACAGACTGACCAGGCCTCTTATGCTAGCCAGTACTCCCGGGAGGGTCTACCTTATAATCATCAGTAAAGACCCTGAACTGCACTGCAAAGACTCTGAGTCATTCCTGCTGCGCTCGTGCACCATCACCCCCATCATCCACACTCACTGCCCTGAGGCTATACTCCTCCCGTGGGGAGTTATCCCATTCTCTGCTGCGCACACAACACCAGCATCAGCGGTCTGCCTCGCAGCGGTGGTACTCCCTGACCGCAATCCACGGTTGGCGCAGTCGGACAATTAACCTCAAAACCTAAGAAAGACTGACACTGGTTTGACCAGCCTGAGCCACGGGACCGGGTCACCGCCACGGAGACTACAGACCCCAGAGACCCGGCACCGGGTATCCCACACACGTGTACACACGGCCCAGGGGGCGCGTCACATGCAGTACAGCATATTACAAACATAAGTCCCATTATTGGGGAGTGGGTCTCCCATAGTATTTGCTTATGCTTTCCAAGCAAAAGCTGCCAAAAATTAGGATGGAGCAACTTGCAATGCCCCTTACAAGAGCCATGCAGTACAGCATATTACAAACATAAGTCCCATTATTGGGGAGTGGGTGTCCCATAGTATTTGCTTATGCCTTGCAAGCAAAACCTGCCAAAAATAAGGACGGAGGAACTTGCAATGCTGGCACCCTGGTGGTATAGTGGTGGTGGAGGCTGAGGATAAGGAGAAGAAGATAAAACAGCCAAAACGAGGAAGCGTATACCCATGTGTGGGTGTGAAGCGGTGCATATGAATACACCTCCTGAAATAACACAGTGGATTTGACTTTATGTTACTCTGCTTTGGTGGTGATGAGAAGTCTGGCCCAATCCAGCCCTTGTTCATTTTGATAAGGGTCAGCTTGTCAGCATTGTCAGTTGACAGGCGAGTGCGCTTATCAGTTATAATTCCCCCAGCGGCACTAAAAACACGCTCCGATAACACGCTAGCGGCAGGGCAGGCCAGGACCTCCAAGGCACAGAGGAATCACGGAGGACGCTGGTACGGTCGGCAAGGTACTCCCTCACCATCTTTTGAAACTTTCCACTCCTTGTGAGAGTAGCCCGCGCCTCAGGGCCTGTAAGCTGGGCGGGTGTCAGAAAACTGTCCCAGAATGTTGACAGTGTTCCCCTGCCTCTGCTGGATTGGAGTTGCATCTCTCTTGCCTGTACGCCTTGGTTGGGCAACGAACTGTGACCTCTGCCGCTAGCATGTTCAGATGGGAATTTTTTTAAGAGTTCTGCAGCAAGGGCCTTCTGGTACTGCCCCATTTTTGTAGACCTCTCCACCTCAGGAATAAGAGAGTGAAAGTTCTCCTTGTAGTGGGGGTCTACAAGTGTCACAAACCAGTAATGACTGTCACCCAACATTTTGAAAACGCGAGGGTCATGGTTAAGGCATCGTAACATAAAGTCAGCCATACGTGCCAGACTGGTAGCGGGCAAGATTTCCGTGTCCTCACCAAGATGACGACTGACCATGCTCTCCTCCTCCTCTTCCTCCTCCCCCCTGTCCTCAGGCCACCCACGCTGAACCGACGGTATGACACTTGTACAGGTACTACCGTCTACAACGTATGATAGCAGCTCCTGTTCTTCCTCCTCCTCCTCCTCTCCCTCATTGTCCCCCAATGCACGTTGGGATGAGATGAGGCTGGGCTGTGTGTAATCGCCCGCTACAGCTTCTTGATCCATCTCATCATACTCTGGCTGCAATGCCTCCTCTTTAATTCTCAGCAGAGAGCGTTGCAAAAGACAGACAAGTGGGATGCTGACACTAATGATGGCGTCATCGCCACTCACCATCTTGGTGGCCTCCTCAAAGTTTGTCAGGATGGTACATATGTCAGACATCCAGGTCCACTCCTGTGGTCTTATGTGTGGAGTCTGACCTGAATATCGACGGCCTTGTTGCAGCTGGTACTCCACAACTGCTCTCTTCTGCTCACAAATCCTTTGCAACATGTGGAGGGTAGAGTTCCAACGTGTGGGGACATCACACACCAGTCGGTGTGCCGGAAGCTGCAAACGCTGCTGCAACACAGGAAGGGCGGCGGAAGCTGTAGCCGACTTGCGAAAATGAGCTGACAGGCGGCGTACTTTCACGAGCAGATCTGGCAACTCGGGGTACGATTTAAGAAACCGCTGAACCACGAGGTTAAGCACATGATCTCACCTCGCCTCAGAGCCGCCACCAGGTTACGGCCATTGTCACACACGACCATGCCGGGATGTAGGTTCAGCGGTCTCAGCCACAGATCTGCCTGCTCTTTCACAGCTGTCCACAACTCACAAGCAGTGTGAGGTTTATCACCTAAGCTTATGAGTTTCAGCACAGCCTGTTGCCGCTTGGCGGAGGCAGTACTGCAATGCTTCCAGCTTGTAACTGATGTGGTGATATCTGAGATGGACGCTGAACATGAGGAGGAGGAGGAGGAGGATGCGCAGGAGCTGTACACTGTGGGGGCAACTCTGACTGACATAGGGCCCGCAATCCTCGGTGTGGGGAGGATGTGTTCCGTCCCAAGGTCCGACTGGGTCCCGGCTTCCGCTATGTTTACCCAGTGTGCCGTCAGAGAGATGTACCGTCCCTGGCCACAAGCACTTGTCCACGTGTCCGTTGTCAGGTGGACTCTCCCAGTAACTGCGTTGTTGAGGGCACGGCAGATGCTTTGGTACACATGCTTGTGTAGTGCGGGGATGGCACACCGGGCAAAATAGTGTCGGCTGGGGACCAAGTACCGAGGGACGGCCACCGCCATAAGATTGCGGAAGAATTCCGTCTCCACCAGCCTAAAAGGCAGCATTTCCAACGCAAGCAGTCGTGAAATGTGCGAATTTAGGACTGTGGCCTGTGGGGCGTTAGCTGCGAATTTCCGCTTTCCTTCAAAGGTCTAGGATATGGACAATTGAATGCTGCGGTGGGACGTGGACGTGGACGTTGATGCTGTTTCTTGAGAAACTGCCATAACAAGTGAAGACTGAGAGGAGGGGGCATCTTTACATGCAGTATGGACAGGGGATTGCCTTGCACACACAACAGGGGGTTCTATTGCACACACAACAGTGGAAGAAGCAGTGGTGACACCCGCTGACACTGATCGTGGACCCTAGGTTTCGCCCCACAAAGTCGGGTGCTTTGCTGCCATGTGCCTGATCATGCTGGTGGTGGTCAGGCTGGTAGTTTTGTCACCCCTGCTGATGCTGGCATGGCAGGTGGAACATATGGCCTTTTTGGGGTTATCAGCAGAGTCTTTAAAAAAATTCCAGACTCTGGAAGACCTACCGCTTGTACTGGCAACGTCCCTCGTGTTGGTGTTACGGGGAACGGTTGCCTGCCTTCTATCTGCGGCCACCACACTGCTTCTTCCTGCCTGTTGGGGTACTCTGCCTCCCTCCCCCTGTGTGCTGCTGGCCTCACTCTGCATGTCCTCCTTCCACGTTGGGTCAGTTACTAGATCATCCACCACCTCCTCCTCTTCCACTTGCGCACCACGATCCTCTTCCTCACTTCCTGGCAATTGTGTCTCGTCATCGTCCACCTCTTGTGACAGATTGCCACCGTCGACTTCCTGTGGCCGTGGCTGTTCAAATATTTGGGCATCGCAACATGGGATCTCCTCTTCCACCACTTCAAGCGTATCAGGCGAGGGGCCCAAATATGGAAATGGACCAGTGAACAGCTCTTCAGAGTGTCCAAGTGTGGGATCACTTGCTGTCTGACGACACTCGGCATGGTGGGAGGAAGGAGCATCAGGGTGAGGAGGAGTATGCGGTCGAGACTCAAGGCTACTAAGAGTTGACCGTGTGGAAGACAGACCGGAGGTGGTGGTGCCCAGGTAACTGGAAGTATTATCTGCTATCCAATTAATAACCTGTTCACACTGATCAGTTCTCAATACTGGTGTTGTTCTGTGCTTCCTTAGTAATTCGGTCAAGAAGTGGGAGCGAGAAGATGTGGCTGTTGGTTGTGGCACATTTTCACCTTGGCCACGGCCCCGTCCTCTGCATGAACCATCACCAGAACGTTCAGTTCCATGTCCCTTGCCACGCGCCTTGCCCATTGTAAATGAAGTAAAATAGCTTACACTTGCACTATCAATGGAAAAAGGGTAATAAAGAGTAGATTAGAACTGTGGAAGAGGAAAACCACAGTTATTGTTTACTGGGGTATACCACACTTTTTAAAATAGAGATATTTGCGGCTGAACAGTGAGCGACACACTCAAACTGCTTTTTTTTTAGATACCAAAGGCCCAAAACTGGATAGTACAGCGATTTGACCCGTGGAACTGCGAAACCACACTGGGATGTCGGGCCTACACAAGACTATTTTCAACAGATATATTTTTGTGTCACAACAGTCAGGAGACACTACTGTTTTTCTTTACGGAAAAAACTACCAAAAGCTGAATAATAGAGATTTTTTACCGTGGGATGGCAAAACCACAGTTATTGTTTACTGGGGTATACCACACTTTTTTAAATAGAGATATTTGAGGCTGAACAGTGAGCGACACACTCAAACTGCTTTTTTTTTAGATACCAAAGGCCCAAAACTGGATAGTACAGCGATTTGACCCGTGGAACTGTGAAACCACACTGGGATGTCGGGCCTACACAAGACTATTTTGAACAGATATATTTTTGTGTCACAACAGTCAGGATACACTACTGTTTTTCTTTACGGAAAATATACCAAAACCTGAATAATAGAGATTTTTTACCGTGGGATGGCAAAACCACAGTTATTGTTTACTGGGGTATACCAGACTTTTTTAAATATATAGATTTGCGGCTGAACAGTGAGCGACACACTCAAACTGTTTTTTTTTTTAGATACAAATGGCCCAAAATGGATAATACAGAGGTTTGAACCGTGGAAGTGCAAAACAACACTTCTGTTTCTCTAAAAACCAAGCAATGGGAACTGAGGTCTAAAATGGTACACATGCAAGAAATAGGAGCATGTTCACACTAGCAAAAGGAAGCAAAATCTACAAAAGACAAAAAATATATCTCATACCCTACCATCATTATATATAAATGTAAAGCAAAGTTGCATATGACTTATAGGGTACTTAGTGAACTATTTTTGATCAAAAAAAGTATACAAGCCATCCCACCAGCGACAAGGTGACCCTAAATTGGGATGGTACCTACACTGTCTATATTAAAAACCTTACTGTATATCAAAGTTGAAGTAATGCATATAAAAGGGTAGACAAATAGAACCGAGTCCCAACATCAGACCACCTAGGCCCGTGGTAAGCTACATATATACTAACCAGCTCAACAAAGGGGATGCCACACCCTTAATTTGCACAGAATGCAAAAAAGACAAAAAACCAAGCAATGTGAACTGAGGTCTAAAATGGTACACATGCAAGAAATAGGAGCATGTTCACACTAGCAAAAGGAAGCAAAATCTACAAAAGACAAAAAATATATCTCATACCCTACCATCATTATATATAAATGTAAAGCAAAGTTGCATATGACTTATAGGGTACTTAGTGAACTATTTTTGATCAAAAAAAGTATACAAGCCGTCCCACCAGCGACAAGGTGACCCTAAATTGGGATGGTACCTACACTGTCTATATTAAAAACCTTACTGTATATCAAAGTTGAAGTAATGCATATAAAAGGGTAGACAAATAGAACCGAGTCCCAACATCAGACCACCTAGGCCTTCTGTTTCTCTAGCCTACACCAGACTATTTTCAACAGTTATATTTGTGTCTGAAAAATCAGAGACACACTTTTTTTTTTTTGGGGGGGGGGGGGGGGACACCAAAAGGTTAATAAGACGGGTATTTGTACAGTGTGAAGGAGGAAAAAAAAAGGAGGATTTAGATGAAAAAAAAAGGATTTTTCCTGGCCCCCGACACCTGGTGCTAAGTCCAGCAATTTCAGCAACAGGAGCACACAGGACTGTAATGCAGCGTTTGCTGATATAACCACTGTGTCTCCTATACAGCCTGCCTGCCTGGTATCTGGGATGGATATTAGTCCTGAAAAGGACTGTTTGTTTGTTCTGGCAGCCTTTACAGACCCTACACTAACTATTTCGCAGTTTATATCTCTCCCTAAATCAGCAGCGCTGTCCCTACACTGTCTAATCCGGAGCGACTGTGTCCAAGATGGCGGCGTCCGGTTTTAAATACTCGAGGTGACGCTGTGCTGCCAGCCAATCACTGTAATGCCCACAACCAACATGGCTGCAGCATTACAGTGACTGGCTGGCAATCCCTGCATGTTCATTGGCTCTATAAAGAGCGCCAAACATGCAGGGCGGAGACCCGAGCTCCCGCCCGAGTAACCTGGAAATGCTCGGTGCTCACCGAACATCCCGAGTAGCGTGATGCTCGGGCGAGTACCGAGCAGTGTCGAGCATGTTCGCTCAACACTACTCTTCACCAATCGCTGCATGCGTGCCTTGCCCTGTCTTTCCCTGGCGTATGACTAAGGCTAGGGTAGGGAGGAGATGAGCACTAGTCGATCTCCACTAAACACTATAGACAACAGGGGTGGACAAACAGGGGGAAATTGCTTAGCTTTAGATGAACTCTAGACAAATGCGCACACGTCCTCAAGATTAAGAGAGGACAAAGTACTGCTCTTGCTAAAGCTTTCACAGGTAGTAATGAATATTGCCGGCACCTCCGACGAAACATAGCAGGTATTTATACACCCAGGCAAGGTGTTAATTAGCGGAGGGAGGTAACCGCTGGGTCCTAGAGACAGCCTGTAAGAAGATGTCTGTAATGCCAAACGTAGAGATCTCCTGCAACCAACTGCAGGGCGACTGTCTGTCACCTCTGACACACCTGTGACAATATCTGACATGAAATCAGAATAAACCTTTCCCCTTTTAGGTCAATTAGGATTACCATCATTTTTAATATTTGCCAAATGCCAGAATAATGAGAGAGAATGTTTTAAGGCATTTTTATTACTTAGTGGAAAGTCAAAAATTTACATACACTAAGATTACTATGCCTTTAAACAATTCTGGGCTGCCCATATGATGATGTTATGTGTTTGGAGCTTCTGATGTTTTTTTGGCAACATCGGAGTTAATTAGAGACACATCTGTGGATGTATTTTAATGCACACCTGAAACACATTGCTTCTTTGTTTAGCTTCATGGGAAAGTCTAAAGAAATCAGCCAAGATATCAGGAAGACAATTGTGGACTTGCACAAGTCTGGCTCATCCTTGGGTACAATTTCAAGATACCTGAAGGTGCCCCATTCATCTGTACAAACAATTATACACAAGTACAAACAAGATGGGAATGTCCAACCATCATACCGCTCAGGAAGGAAAAGGGTTCTGTGTCCCAGAGATGCATGTGCTTTGGTCCGAAACGTGCGTGTCAACCCAAGGACAAAAGCAAAAGAACTTGTGAAGATGATGGCGGAAGCTGGTAAGATTGTGTCAATAACAACAGTGAAATGAGTACTGTATCAATATGAGCTGAAATGCCACTCTGCCAGGAAGAAGCCAAAACTGCAAAAGAAACATAAAAAAGCCAGATTAATGTTTGCAAATGCACACAGGAACAAAGACCTTAATTTTTGGAGACATGTCCTGTGGTCTGGTGAAACTAAAATTGAACTTTTTGGGCATAATGACCCATCGTTATGCTTGGAGGAAAAAGGGAGATGCTTGGAAGCCTAAGAACACCATCCCAACTGTGAAACACGGGTGGGGGGGGGGTGGCAGCATCATGTTGTGGGTTGTTTTGCTGCAGGAGGGACTAGGTCACTTCACAAAATAGATGGCATCATGAGAAAAGAAGATTATGTGGCAATACTGAAGCAACATCTCAAGACATCAGCCAGGAAGTTAAAGCTTAGGCGGAAATGGGTCTTCCAGATGGACAATGACCCGAAGCATACTGTCAAAATGGTAACAAAGTGGCTTAAGGATATCAAAGTCAATGTTTTGGAGTGGCCCTCACAAAATCCTGACCCAAGTCATTCAGTTTAAAGGCAATGGTACCCAATACTAATGAAATGTATGTAAACTTTTGACTTCACAGTAAGTAATAAAAATGCCTTAAAATATTATCTCTCTCTTATTATTCTGCCATTTGGCACATTTTAAAAATTATGGTAATCCTTATTGACCTAAAACTGGAAAGGTTTATTTTGTGTATATATATATATATATATATATATATACTAGCTATTGAACCCGTTCTACGCCAGGGTGGCGAGCATTTTTATTGGTATATGGTCTCCCATCCTGGTATGTGCTGCCCCCATCCTACGCCCTCATCCTGTTATGTGCTGCCCCATCCTGTTATGTGCTCCCCCTATCCTGTTATGTGCTGCCCCCTCCCGCATCCCCCATCTTGTTATGTGCTGCCTTCATCCTGTTATGTGCACCCCCATCCTGTTATGTGCTGCCCCTATCCTGCTCCCCCATCCTGTGCCCCCATCCTGTTATCTGCTGCCCCCATCCTGTGACCCCATCCTGTTATGCGCTGCCCCCATCCTGCAACCCATCCTGTTATGTGCTGCCCCCATCATGTTATGTGCTGCCCTCATCCCGCTCCCCCATCCTGTAACGTGCTGCCCCCATCCTGTTATGTGCTGCCCCCATCCTGCTCCCCCATCCTTTTATGTGCTGCCCCCATCCTGGTCCCCCATCCTGTTATGTGCTGCCCCCATCCTGTTATGTGCTCCCCATCTTCTTTTGTGCTCCCCATCCTCTTTTGTGCAGCCCCCATTCTCTTTTGTGCAGCCCCCATCCTGCATTCTGCGCCCCCATCTTGTTTTGTGCTCCCCCATCCTGGTATTTGCTCCCCCATCATGGTCCATGCTGCCCTATCCTGGTATTTTTGACCCCATCCTGGTCCCACATACTGGTATTTGTGCCCTGATCCTGGTATTTGTGCTGCCCCCATCCTGTTTTGTGCTGCCCCCATCCTGTTTTGTGCTGCCCCCATCCTGGTCCCCCATCCCGTTTTGTGCAGCCCCCATCCTGGTTCCCCATCCCGATCCCCCATCCTGTAACGTGCTGCCCCCATCCTGTTATGTGCTGCCCCCATCCTGGTCCCCCATCCTGTTATGTGCTGCCCCCATCTTGCGCCACCATCCTGTTTTGTGCTGCCCCCATCCTGCTCCCCCATCCTGGTATTTGCACCCCCATCATGGTCCATGCTCCCCTATCCTGGTATTTTTGCTCCCATCCTGGTCCCACATACTGGTATTTGTGCCCTCATCCTGGTATTTGTGCTGCCCCCATCCTGTTTTGTGCTGCCCCCAACCTGTTTTGTGCTGCCCCCATCCTGGTCCCCCATCCAGGTCCCCCATCCTGTTTTGTGCAGCCCCCATCCTGTTCCCCCATCCTGTAACGTGCTGCCCCCATCCTGTTATGTGCTGCCCCCATCCTGCTCCCCCATCCTGTTATATGCTGCCCCCATCCTGGTTCCCCATCCTGTTATGTGTTGCCCCCATCTTGCAGCACCATCCTGTTTTGTGCTGCCTCCATCCTGCTCCCCCATCCTGGTATTTGCACCCCCATCATGGTCCATGCTCCCCTATCCTGGTATTTTTGCTCCCATCCTCATCCCACATACTGGTATTTGTGCCCTCATCCTGGTATTTGTGCTGCCCCCATCTTGTTTTGTGCTGCCCCCATCCTGTTTTGTGCTGCCCCCATCCAGGTCCCCCATCCTGTTTTGTGCAGCCCCCATCTTGCGCCCCCATCCTGCTCCCCCATCCTGTTATATGCTGTGAAAAAAGATTGTAAAAATATTTTTTTAAAAATCACAAAATAATAATAAAAAAATTTAAATACATTGTACCCATAAATAAATATTTTTATGAAAAAACATAAAAAACAAAAAAGTACACATATTTGGTATCGCCATGTCCGTAACGACCTTACCTATAAAACAGTCCCACTAGTTAACCCTTTCAGTGAAGAGCGTAAAAAACAAACAAATCTTTATCATGATGCCAGCGAACAAAAAGTGGAATAAAATGAGATCAAAAAGACGAATATAAATAAAAATGGTATTGCTGAAAACGTCTTGTCCCGCAAAAAACAAGCCGCCATACAGCTCCATCAACGAAAAAATAAAAAAGTTATAGCTCTCACAATTAAGCGATGCAAAAATAATTATTTTTTCTATAAAGTAGTTTTTATTGTGTAAAAGCGCCAAAACACAAAAAAACAATATAAATGAGGTACTACTGTAATCGTTCTGACCCAAAGAATAAAGCTGCCTTATTAATTTTACCACACGCGGAACGACATAAAGAAAAAAAAACAATTCCTGAATTTCTGGTCTTTGTTCATTCTGCCTCCCAAAAATCAAAATACACTGTGTTCCAAATTATTATGCAAATAATATTTTCTCAGATTTTCCCAAATTACCTATATGAATTGCAGTCATTGCAATTTTCCAGTCAAATAACTATTAGAGTACAATTGAAAGGTTTTTGTACAAACTGCCTATGATAACAGTATATTTTTTAAAAAATAAAAACTCAAACTGCACTCAAAATGCATGTTCCAAATTATTATGCACAGCAGAGTTTTCAACCTTTTCATTTTAATAAAGAACAAAAAAATGGTCATTTTTGAAATTATAAGTGTAGCACCCTGAGGATTCGGCTGCTACAGGGGTATTGCACCTCAACCCAGAGGTGTGATATTCCACTCCCGGGTAAGGATGGAGTGTGGAACTGAGCTCGGTAGGCTGCATGCACTACACACATCCCATTTCCGAGGAGCAGACCGACGGTACTCCCACTTAGAAATGTGCAGGTACGACCGAGTCTGTTCCTGGCTGGAGTGGGAGGGGGGTGGTACATCCCAAGTAGTGTAGGGGCAGATAGGGGGAGCAGCCTGGGTAAAGATAGGAGCTCATTGGGTGCTGGTCACCTGAGCTCACACATAGAGGGTGTATATAAGGTGGGCACCATCAAAGAACAGGGTCAGTTGCAGAGAGAAAGTCAGCGAGCAGAGGAGAAGAGAGACCCAGAGTGAGAGAGGAGAAGAGAGACCCAGAGGGGGAAACAGAAGAGAAGACTCTAAGAACCCAAATTAAATCCCCGGGTGAAGAGTCGGCATCAGGGTACCGGAACCCAAGCTGGTGGGGGCAAAAACACACCCCAGCCAGAGACCGGAGGCCGTGGGCAGCGTCTGCCACGGCCACCCACCACATCCACCACGAAGGCATACCACGTGGAGGGTCAGGGAACCCAAGGCCAAGGGTCTCCCAACAGAAGGCCCGAGGGAGCTGGACCTGGGTGGATCAATAGTGGGGACGGCCAGAGAAAGGACAGAAGGAGAGCTCAGGGTCACGCTCCGGACTTATTTGGGGGTTGGCTGGATCCAGAACCTGGTGGACGCAGCACGGCTCGGGAGGTCACTCGAAGCTGGAGTGACCGGAACATCAGCAGTGAGTAAACATCCTAAACTGCATAACCCGACTCTGTCTCTGATTGCCGTCTACACTGCATCACCACAACCCCCATCCTCTGCACCTGATCCCCCTGAGGCTATACCCCACCCGTTGGGGGTTATACCATCAAAAGCTGCACCTACACCATCAGCCTCAGCGGACCCTGCTGCAGCGGCGGACATAGTGACCGCAATACAACGGGTGGCGTAGTCGACATTAAGAACTTATTAACATCTGTAGGACTGCCACATACAACTGAGTTTGACACCCTGGGCACGGACCGGGTCACAGCCACTCGGAAGACTACAACTCCCATCTGATCCGGCTCCGGATATTCCCCCTAAAGAATATGGCCCAGGGGGCGCGTCAACTTTGGCGTAGTCGGCAGGATTACGTGCCCACAACCACCGGGTACTGCGTGCCTGAAGAAAAGAACAAGTTTACCTCAAAAAGAAGTCTCCTGCCGGTTCCGGAGGGTCCCCGCCATCGGACTCCATCACAGGTCGATTCCCGCCGGTTGTCCGCCATTAACAGCTTTTTCCCGCCATCTGCAGAGTTTCCCGCCACTGGGAAGCGATTCCCGCCATTTCCAAAGGTTTCCCGCCTTGGAAGAGCGGACGCCATTATGGGCGTGCCAGAGGGTGGCGAGAGGCCACCTCCCATCGTGGGCCAGGACCGAAAATGGCGCCAAAAGTGGAAACCGCCCCCACCAACAGAGACTGTGATGCTAGAGGTGTCTGTCAGCGTGAAAGAACAGCCCCTGGAGCTGACAGTCACCAAGTGGCCCCGGGACCGCCCTCGAAGGGGGAGGAGACGAAAGGAGAGAGCAAAGATGGGTGCCGCCTGGAGCAGTGTAGAGCGAGCGCACCCGGAGGCAAGAAGCCTGGAGAAGAGTATCGGAGGAGCTTACCCGGAGATGGCGAGAAAGCAGAGCAGCACCGGCCCGCTGGCCAGGAGCCTGCTGGAGACGACTGTAGGAGAGCAGAGCAGCACCGACCCGTTGGTCAGGAGCCTGCTGGAAACAACGACCCCACTAGGCCTAGTGGAGGTCCTAGCACAGCTCCCCCGAGACCGGGTGTGTGCACAGACCGTTCTGGAGGGCCTCGCAAGGAGGATGGCCCGGGTGCAGCGAGAGACGTTGGCGGAGTGGAGCCGTGAGATGGCCCAGCAGACCGAGACCTGTCAGCGGAGCACGCCACCCGAGACGAGGAGACAGACCGCCTCTGAGGATGGCGCGGGAGGACTGAAGGCCGGAGACGGCGCCGAGAAGGGAGCCGAACGAGTGGAGGCAGGTAAAGGGGACGTCTATACCCCAGACCGGGAAACCGCGTACCTGCCCCAGCTCCCCGTCGCAGAGCCCGAAGTCTATCCTGCCGTGCCCGTCGCTGCAACGTCACCGCCGCAGACTAGGCCTCAAACGGGAGCCGCGACCCCTGTGACGTCACATGCCTCGACCCCGAGCGTGGCAAAACAGGAAGCAACACCGGCCTGGTCGCAGGGCCTAGAATTCCCGGGCGTCGCATCACCAACAGCGCCCCCTACCTCCGCGGAGCCTCCGGCCTGGCCGCAAGGCCAGGTAGCCCAGGGCGCCGCCGTCCTAACGGTGCCCTTCACCTTCCAGGTGCCCCAGGCCTGGCCGCAAGGCCTGGGCAACCCGGGCGCCACCACCACCGCGCCCGCGCCCGTAAAACCAAGGGTGCCGCGTCTGGGAGAGGGCTTGTTTGCCCAGCACACGTGGCCGGACGGGCAGCCTTTCATCTGGCCCCAGGAATATTATGGACTGGAGCACCAGAGGAGGGTTGGGGCCATGTGTGCACCCCTGATTCCGGCTCCGAAGCCCGTGATAAGGATCTCGCCCCCGCTTGAAGAGACCCAATTTGAGTGGGACCCCACCGGAGAAGATCTAATGGGGTTCACTCAAGAAACCCGGGCAGCTGCAGCGGAGCGTGCTGAGTGCTGCCGACAGCAGCTCGAGGAGTTTGCGAGGGAGCGGAGAGAGAGGCGGGTCCGGGAACAACAGGCCCAAATAAGGAGCGCCGAGCAGAAGAGCCGGACCAGGAGGGACCCCCGTGCAGCGCACAGTCCCCGCACCACCGGGACTGTAATCAAGTTCAACATGCAGCACGGGTGGGGCTTCATCCGAGACCACAACACCCCCGGCGACGTCTTTGTCACGCGCAGAGACGTGGAGTCCCATCTGCCGGAGGGGCACAGAGGTCGTGACCTTTACATCGGGGACGAGGTCACCTTCACCCGGCACAAGTGTGCCAAAGGTCCTTACGCCCTCCATGTGCATCGCCTGACAGAGGAGGAGCTGCGATGTGAGGAGGAAGAACAAGAGGACCCGGACGGGTCTGAAACTAGTGCCAAAGGTAACCAAAAAGCAAGAGCAGGAGGACGCCGTCGCTAAGGGCAGCGAAGCAGAAGCTGTATATAGTTGCCCGTCGGGGCACAGTAAACTGAAACTGAAACTGAAACTGAAACTGTTGTTGCTAATATAGTCCCCGTTGGGACCAGCAAGTGTGAACTGTTTACCCGTTTTTCCCATAATCCCACTGACCGAGGACTGAGAGCGGTCATTCCTCCCCAATACCTGGCCGAGGACTGAGAGCGGCCATATCCCTGTATATAGTTGCGCGTCCTAAAGCGCCCCCTACCGGTTTTATAGGAAAACCAGTTTTCCAGAAAGACTGTCGCACTTTACCCGGTCACACGTTGCACAGTGACCGGAGGAGGAGCAAGAGACGACGAGAATGTTTATTATAAAAAGTTTTATTGATGCTGCTAATTTATATGATGTTTTATATGTTTTATATGTTTATGCAAAAATTTGTATGTTTTTGGTGTTATGTCTTACAGCCCGAGGACGTGCTGTGATTTACCAGGGGGGAATGTAGCACCCTGAGGATTCGGCTGCTACAGGGGTATTGCACCTCAACCCAGAGGTGTGATATTCCACTCCCGGGTAAGGATGGAGTGTGGAACTGAGCTCGGTAGGCTGCATGCACTACACACATCCCATTTCCGAGGAGCAGACCGACGGTACTCCCACTTAGAAATGTGCAGGTACGACCGAGTCTGTTCCTGGCTGGAGTGGGAGGGGGGTGGTACATCCCAAGTAGTGTAGGGGCAGATAGGGGGAGCAGCCTGGGTAAAGATAGGAGCTCATTGGGTGCTGGTCACCTGAGCTCACACATAGAGGGTGTATATAAGGTGGGCACCATCAAAGAACAGGGTCAGTTGCAGAGAGAAAGTCAGCGAGCAGAGGAGAAGAGAGACCCAGAGTGAGAGAGGAGAAGAGAGACCCAGAGGGGGAAACAGAAGAGAGGACTCTAAGAACCCAAATTAAATCCCCGGGTGAAGAGTCGGCATCAGGGTACCGGAACCCAAGATGGTGGGGGCAAAAACACACCCCAGCCAGAGACCGGAGGCCGTGGGCAGCGTCTGCCACGGCCACCCACCACATCCACCACGAAGGCATACCACGTGGAGGGTCAGGGAACCCAAGGCCAAGGGTCTCCCAACAGAAGGCCCGAGGGAGCTGGACCTGGGTGGATCAATAGTGGGGACGGCCAGAGAAAGGACAGAAGGAGAGCTCAGGGTCACGCTCCGGACTTATTTGGGGGTTGGCTGGATCCAGAACCTGGTGGACGCAGCACGGCTCGGGAGGTCACTCGAAGCTGGAGTGACCGGAACATCAGCAGTGAGTAAACATCCTAAACTGCATAACCCGACTCTGTCTCTGATTGCCGTCTACACTGCATCACCACAACCCCCATCCTCTGCACCTGATCCCCCTGAGGCTATACCCCACCCGTTGGGGGTTATACCATCAAAAGCTGCACCTACACCATCAGCCTCAGCGGACCCTGCTGCAGCGGCGGACATAGTGACCGCAATACAACGGGTGGCGTAGTCGACATTAAGAACTTATTAACATCTGTAGGACTGCCACATACAACTGAGTTTGACACCCTGGGCACGGACCGGGTCACAGCCACTCGGAAGACTACAACTCCCATCTGATCCGGCTCCGGATATTCCCCCTAAAGAATATGGCCCAGGGGGCGCGTCATAAGCATTAGCAGGTTATTACAAACTGAAATCAAACAGTTTTCAACTCAAAACTTTATTCTAGGTGATGTTACATTTGCACATAGGACCCCTTGTTCGAAAGGAGCTTCTGAACTCTCTCGTCCATTGAATTTGTCAGGTTTTGGATGGTTTCTGCTTTAATTGTTTTGCATGAGGACAGAATACCCTCCCAGAGCTGTTGCTTAGATGTGAACTGCCTCCCGCCATCATAGACACTCCTTTTGATGATGCTCCAGAGGTTCTCAATGGGGTTGAGGTCAGGGGAGCATGGGTGCCACACCATAAGTTTGTCCCCTTTTATACCCATAGCAGCCAGAGATGCAGATGTGTTATGTGCAGCATAATTCTGACCACTGTCACTTTTTGAAGTAATTACTCTGGAACGTTTCAACGTATTCCCCTGATTCTGAGATTGTTTTTTCGTGACATATTGTACTTCATGATAGTGGTAAAATTTCTTTGATATCACTTGCGTTTATTTGTGAAAAAAATCGGAAATTTGGCAAAAATTTTGAAAATGTTGCAATTTTCAAACTTTGAATTTTCATGCCCTTAAATCAGAGAGATATGTCACACAAAATAGTTAATAAATAACATTTCCCACATGTCTACTTTACATCAGCACAATTTTGGAACCAAAATTTTTTTTTGTTAGGAAGCTATAAGGGTTAAAAGTTGACCAGCGATTTCTCATTTTTCCAACAAAATTTACAAAAACATTTTTTTAGGGACCACATCTTATTTGAAGTGACTTTGAGGGGCCTTTATGACAGAAAATACCCCAAAGTGACACCATTCTAAAAACTGCACCCCTCAAGGTGCTCAAAACCACATTCAAGAAGTTTATTAACCCTTCAGGTGTTTCACGGGAATTTTTGGAACGTGGAAGAAAACAATGAACATTTAACTTTTTTTCACAAAAATGTTACTTTAGACCCAATTTTTTTATTTTCACAAGGGTAACAGGAAAAAATGGAATACACAATTTGTAGTGCAATTTCTCATGAGCGCGCTGATACCCCATATGTGAGGGAAAACCACTGTTTGGGCGCACTGCAGGGTTCGGAAGGGAAGGAGCGCCATTAGACTTTTTGAATGTAAAATTTGTTTGAATAATTAGCAGACGCGTTTTGAGAGCCCCTGATGTGCCTAAACAGTGGAAACCCCCCACAAGTGACACCATTTTGGAAACTAGACCCCTTAGGGAACTTATCTAGATGTGTTGAGCACCTTGAACCCCAAGGTGCTTCACAGAAGTTTATAATATTGAGCTGTAAAAATAAAATTTTCACATTTTTCCCACAAAAACGTTTTTCATCCCTTATTTTTGCATTATCATAAGGGTAATAGGATAAATTGCACCATGAAATTTGTTGTGCAATTTCTCCTGAACACGCCGATACCCCATATGTGGAGTCAAACCACTGTTTGGGCGCACGGCAGGGTTTGAAAGGGAAGGAGCGCCATTTGACTTTTTGAATGTAAAATTTGTTTGAATAATTAGCGGACGCCATGTTGTATTTGGGGAGCCCCTGATGTGCCTAAACAGTAGAAACCCCCCACAAGTGACACCATTTTGGAAACTAGACCCCTTAGGGAACTTATCTAGATGTGTGGTGAGCACCTTGAACCCCAAGGTGCTTCACAGAAGTTTATAATATTGAGCTGTAAAAATAAAATTTTCACATTTTTCCCACAAAAACGTTTTTCATCCCTTAATTTTGCATTATCATAAGGGTAATAGGATAAATTGCACCATGAAATTTGTTGTGCAATTTCTCCTGAACACTCCGATACCCCATATGTGGAGGCAAACCACTGTTTGGGCGCACGGCAGGGTTTGAAAGGGAAGGAGCGCCATTTGACTTTTTGAATGTAAAATTTGTTTGAATAATTAGCGGACGCCATGTTGTATTTGGGGAGCCCCTGATGTGCCTAAACAGTGGAAACCCCCCACAAGTGACACCATTTTGGAAACTAGACCCCTTAGGGAACTTATCTAGATGTGTGGTGAGCACCTTGAACCCCAAGGTGCTTCACAGAAGTTTATAATATTGAGCTGTAAAAATAAAATTTTCACATTTTTCCCACAAAAACGTTTTTCATCCCTTAATTTTGCATTATCATAAGGGTAATAGGATAAATTGCACCATGAAATTTGTTGTGCAATTTCTCCTGAACACGCCGATACCCCATATGTGGAGGCAAACCACTGTTTGGGCGCACGGCAGGGTTTGAAAGGGAAGGAGCGCCATTTGACTTTTTGAATGTAAAATTAGTTTGAATAATTAGCAGACGCCATGTCGCATTTGGGGAGCCCCTAATGTGCCTAAACAGTGGAAACCCCCCACAAGTGCCACCATTTTGGAAACTAGACCCCTTAGGGAACTTATCCAGATGTGTGGTGAGCACCTTGCACCCCCAGGTGCTTCACATAAGTTTATAATATTGAGCTGTAAAAATAAAATTTTCACATTTTTCCCACAAAAAAATTTTTTCATTCCCTAATTTTGCATTATCATAAGGGTAACAGGAGAAATTGCCCCATGAAATTTGTTGTGCAATTTCTCCTGAGTACGCCGATACCCCATATGTGGGGGAAAACCACTGCTTTGGTGTACGGCAGGGTTCGGAAGAGAAAGGAGCGCTATGTTGGCTGGGATAGGTTGCAGACACCATGCCACATTTGAAGAGTCGCTGACATGCCAAAACAGCAGAAACCCCCACAAGTGACCCCATTTTGTAAACTACACCTCTCAAGGAATTCATCTAGGGAAGTAGTGAGTATTTTTTAATTTTTAAATTTATACCATTGGGCAGTGAAAACATCATAATTATATTTTTACCACAAAAAAATGTTTTACCCTCAGATTTTACATTTTCACACAGGGCAATGGGTAAAAATGGTGCCGAAATGTGTCACACAATTTCTTCTAAAAGTGGCAATACCCCATATGTGGCTGTATTGTACAGCTTAGCCATACGGCGAGATCTGGGGGGGACGGAGCGCTATTTGACAATTGGATAACAACTTATTGTAGAATAGGCATTTGGATTTGGGAGCACAAAATTTTCTGAATTTCTTTTGGGGGGCAAGGGCCATTTCGCTTTTCCAGAGCCTTTCTGCTACCAGTAACTTGGAAGTCCCTTATATTTTTAACAGATGACGGACCTGAGTGGGGACTAGCTTTTTTTGAGGACTGAGTTGAAGCTTTTATTGGGAACATTTTACGTAACATTTATCCGGCGCTCTAGGCTGAGCACTTACATCGGGGTTTCCATCTAAATTTCCAAGTGATGTAATTCAGATGAAAC
Organism: Phyllobates terribilis; assembly: GCF_046119375.1. Lineage (NCBI taxonomy): Eukaryota > Metazoa > Chordata > Amphibia > Anura > Dendrobatidae > Phyllobates > Phyllobates terribilis. The sequence goes on from NW_027362761.1 coordinate 307,550,821, forward strand.
CCCTGCGGGATCCATTCACTGTAATGAGGCAGCAGAGTTACTCTGCACTCCGTCTGGCCTCTGTTTAGCGGTGTCCTTTTTTTCAGAAGTGCACAAAACTGTGGCCAACCGCACTTTTATGCACGCCTAAAACAAATGACACCGTGGGATCACAGGCCAGACGGCATCCACAGTGGCCTATATCTGCCTCATTACAGGGAATCTTCCATCATGAGTTCTATCTGAATCACGTATTTCAGAGATTTACACGGAAACTCTGGTGTAAGCGCTCAGCGCAGAGCGCAGGATAAATGTGGGCAGAGCCTTACTGCGATCTTTGGGAGACATAATAAACAAATCAGTAGCAGGTGAAGAATTGGTTTTATTTATATTTTACGCCCTTCCTCGTGTGATATAACTGATTAGATTACTTTATTCTTCGGGTCGGTGCGATTACAGAGATACCAGATTTATATCGGGTTTTTATGACTGACAGCTGTCACACACTAAGAGACGCTTTTTTTTGCAAAATCTAGTTTTTGCATCGCCTTATTTTGAGAGCTATAATTTTTCCATGTTTCGGCCGATAGAGTCATGTGATGGCTTGTTTTTTTGCGGGACGAGGTGATATTTTTATTGGTACCATTTTTGGGTACATGACATTTTTTGATCGCTTTCTATTCCGTTTTTTGGGAGGTAAAATTAACAAAAACCAACAATTCAGGAATTGTTTTTTGAGGGTTTTTTTATGCCGTTCTGCGTGTGGTAAAAGTGATCAGGCAGCATTATTCTTCGGGTCAGTACGTTTACAGCGATACTACACTTACTGTATATTTTTTTTATGTTTTGGCGCTTTTACACAATAAAACAATTTTATAGAAAAAATATTTTTTTCTTATCGCTTTATTCTGAGCGCTATAACTTTTTTATTTTTTGGCTGATGGAGCTGTATGGCGGCTTTTTTTTGCGGAACAGGATGACGTTTTCAGTGGTACCATTTTTATTTCCATTTTGCTTTTTGATCGCATTTTTTTCCCCTTTTTGTTTGGCGATATGATGAAAAAGCATAGTTTTTTGCTCCGTTTTTTATTTATTTTTATTACGGTGTGCACAGAAGGAGTTAATTAGTGTGACAGTTTTATAGATCGGGTTGTTTCGGATGCGGCGATACCAAATATGTGTACTTTTTTTGTTTTTGCATAAATATACGGATTTATTGGTTTAATATTTTATTTATTTATTTTTATTTATTTTGTGATTTTTTTAAACAGTTTAAAAACATTTTTTTTACTTTTTTTTTACATTTTTACTTAGTCTCTTTATGGGACATTAATTTTTATTTTTCTAATCACTGATCTCATCCAATGTAATAGACATGTATTACATTGGATGAGATCTTTGCTGACTGTTTTACAGTCAGTGTGTCCTGCCAGGCTTCAGCTGCAGGCTGAGCCTAGCAGGACACCATATATGGCAGAGCTGGAGGCGGTCATGTGACCTCCAGCTGCCATAACAACGGAAGGTCCTGGAAGCTATCAGGGGGCCGTTGGAGAGGTAAGTTGACGACCCCCTCTCCTCTCACTATCTTCTATATGCCGCAATCACTATAGATCGCAGCATATAGAAGATAGCAAAGGGTTAACATCATTGGGACCTGATCCAATCAGGTCCCGATGATGTTCCCTGTCAGAGCTATCGCTGGGGGTCCTGAGCGCTGCGGGACCACCCACTGTTTTTAAACGTCGGCGCTGCACAGAGCCCAGGCAGCGCCGACGTTTATCTACAGTGGGCGGTCGGGACCCAGTTAAGGGCTTGAAAATTTAAAGTTTGAAAATTGCTAAATTGCCAAATTTCTGATTTTTTCTCAAATAAATGGCAGTCATATCAAATAAATATTACCACTATCATGAAATATACAATATGTCACGAAAAAACAATCACAAAATCAGTGGGATCCGTTGAAGCCTGGTCATTTATGTGCAAACTGCCTTCGGGATTAAAGGGGTTAAAGCAAATGTGAAAAACAGGCACGTTTACTTTATTTTGCAACCGATATTGCCCTAGAATTGGCAACAAAAATAAAAAAAAAAGTATGAAGATAACCTAAGGGACCCTAGGAGGCAGCGATCATGCTATTATAGAATTTTGGATAACTAGAGGAGGAAGACATGTGAAGACTCAAACTTCAAGGTTAGATTTTAGAAAGGCAGATTTTAAGAGACTCAGAAAGAGAATAGGAGGGATCCAATGGCTGGATGTCCTTAAGGACAAAAATGTCCAGGAAGGATGGGAAATTTTTAAAAATGAGATTCTCAAAGCACAATCGTTAACAATCCCAAAAAGTAGGAAGAATGGGAAGCATTTAAGGAAACCAGGATGGATGAACACAGAACTTAAACACATGCTAAAAAGAAAGAAAGAAATGTTTATTAAATGGAAAGAGGGAGGCATATCTAAAGAAGATTATAATGCAGTCTGCAGATCCTGCAGAGCACGTATCAGGATAGCTAAAGCTGACAATGAATTAAGGCTTGCAAGAGATGTCAAAAGCAATAAAAAAGGATTTTGGGGGTATGTCAAAAGTAAAAGAAAAGTCAAAGATGCTATAGGATTTTTACAGGATGAAAATGGAGAAATGGTAAGAGAGGATGTTGAGAAGGCCGAACTTTTTAATTCCTATTTTGCATCTGTTTTCTCTCAGAAAAAAAATGTAACATCAACTGATCTTCACTGTCCTTTTAAAGGAATAGAGGAATCCAAGTTATCTGTAAACAGAAAGATTGTGAGGGAATATTTAGCTAACATAAATGAGTTCAAGTCTCCAGGTCCAGATGAATTACACCCCAGAGTACTGAAGGAGATCGTAGAAGAAATTTTAGAACCACTCTCCATAATCTTTGAAAATTCTTGGAGAACAGGAGAAGTCCCAGAAGACTGGAGAAGAGCAAATGTTGTTCCTATCTTCAAAAAGGGGAAGAAGGTGGACCCAGGGAACTATAGGCCGGTGAGTCTGACTTCTATACCAGGAAAGATCTTTGAACAAATTATTAAACAACATGTATGTAAGTACATGGATAAGAATGAAGTGATTAACCAGAGTCAGCATGGGTTTGTAACTAACAAGTCATGTCAGACTAACTTAATTTCCTTCTATGACAGAATCACTAACTGGGTGGATCAGGGAAATGCTGTAGATATAGTATATCTTGACTTCAGCAAAGCATTTGACAAAGTATCTCACACCATCCTTATTGATAAAATGACCAAGTATGCAATGGACCAGGCAACTGTTAGGTGGATTCATAACTGGCTTAGTGATCGGACTCAAAGGGTGGTTGTAAATGGCTTCACATCCAGCTGGATGAATGTCTCAAGTGGGGTACCACAGGGCTCCGTCCTGGGACCTGTATTGTTCAACATCTTTATCAATGATTTAGATGAAGGAATTGAGGGTAAACTGATTAAATTTGCTGATGACACAAAGCTAGGAGGGATAGCTAATACTAGAGAAGAGAGAGAGAGGATTCAAAAAGACCTAAATAAACTGGAGCAGTGGGCAGCAACCAACAGAATGGTTTTTAACAGGGAAAAATGCAAAGTACTACATCTGGGCAATAAAAATGAAAAAAGCATATACAGAATGGGAGGAATAGAGCTAAGCAACAGTACATGTGAAAAAGACTTAGGTATACTAATAGATCATAGACTGAACATGAGTCAACAGTGTGATGCAGCAGCAAAAAAGGCAAATACAATTCTGGGATGTATTAACAGAAGCATACAGTCTAGATCACGTGAAGTCATTATCGGTCTTTACTCCTCTTTGGTCAGACCTCATCTGGAATACTGTGTACAGTTTTGGGCACCACATTTTAAAAAAGACATAGACAAACTGGAGCAAGTTCAGAGAAGAGCGACCAGAATGGTGACTGGTCTGCAAACCATGTCCTATGAGAAACGGTTGCAGGATTTGGGAATGTTTAGCTTGCAAAAAAGAAGACTGAGAGGAGACTTAATAGCTGTCTACAAATATCTCAAGGGCTGTCACATTGTAGAAGGATCATCTTTATTCTCATTTGCACAAGGAAAGACTAGAAGCAATGGGATGAAACTAAATGGGAGGAGACACAGATTAGATATTAGAAAAAACTTTTTGACAGTTAGGGTGATTAATGAGTGGAACAGGCTGCCACGAGAGGTGGTGAGTTCCCCTTCAATGGACGTCTTCAAACAGAGGCTGGACAGACATCTGTCTGAGATGATTTAGTGAATCCTGCTTAGAGCAGGGGGTTGGACCAGATGACCCAGGAGGTCCCCTCCAACTCTACCATTCTATGATTCTATGAACATAAAAATTATACCGCACATATCATGAAAAAAGATGCAAAAACTATTTGAATATTCAAATGTGAATTTTTGTTTTTTTTTATAGCTCTTTAACCCCTTCACGACATATGACTTGTTGTGCTCCGCCTGCGGCTGTTAACCTGTTCAATCCCGCTGTCAATATCTAACGCGCGTCATTCCATGCTCCTCCACGTTCATAGGAGATCATGATTTTCTCTATACATAGCAGTGCTGATGCAGTGCTATTTATAGCACAAGCAATCAGACTGTTGCAGCTTCAAGTTCCCTAAGGGGACTATTAAATACAGTTTTTAAAAACATGAAAAAAAAAACAAAAAAACCTCAAGAAGTTCAAATCACCCCCCTTTTGCCCCATTAAAAATAAAACAATAAAAAATACATATTTGGTATCGCTTTGTTCAGAAATGTCCAATCTATCAAAATATAAAAAATTGAATCCGATCGGTAAACGACATAATGAAAAAAAAAGTAAAACGACAGAATTATGGGTTTTTGGCCACCGCAACATTGCAATAAAATGTAATAAGAGGCGATCAAAACATTGTATCTACCCCAAAATGGTATCAGTAAAATCATTAGCTTAGGGCGCAAAAAATAAGCCCTTACACAGCTCCATATCCCAGAAGATGAAATAGTTAAGGGTCCCTGAAAATATCGATCAAATAAAAGAAAATATTTTCTAACAAATTTTAGAATTTTTTTTCACCATTAAAATGAAAAACAAACTATACATGTTTGGTTTCTGCGTACCCATACTGACCTGGAAAATCATATTGCCAGGTCAGTTTTACCATGTAGTGAACATGGTAAATGAAAAATGCAAAAAACAATTGTGGAATTTCACTTTTTTTGAAATTTCATCGCACTTGGATTTTTTTTCCTGTTATCCAGTACACTGTATGGTAAAATGAATGGTGTCATTTAAAAGTACAACTCGTCCCTCATAAAAAAAAAAAAAAAAAAAAGCTCTGTTATGGCTATATTGCCAGAAAATTAAAAAAGTTATGGCTCTTGAAAGAAGATGAGAAAAAATGGAAAAACTGAAAATCGCCTGTAGGTGAAGGGGTTAGACCCATGTACGACAAAGACGAAGAAATTAGGGGTAAATGGCCTAGTGTTGAACTGGTTAATAAAGATCATGATATGATTTTTTTTTAAATGCCTGGAGCACAAAAACCTGATTTAAACAATAGGACATTTTCTGATGATACTTCCCTATAAATCTAATAGAGAATGGATTATGTGTGGATTGAGGGTGCTCAGCTTCCATTATGTAAACTCCCATTTGCACAGTATAAATTTCTATAAATAAATAGTACAAAACTCACTTGGATGCAAACACATTGGAATGTGCACATTCCTTTAACCAGCCTTTTCACCTTGAGAATAAAGGGATTTATTTTTTATGCTCTAATCAAACACAATCTCAAAAACAAATGTTAAAAATTTACTAATTGAAACAGACTGTGAAGTCAATTTTTAAAATTTTTTACGCTTCAACTTGTGCCCCTTTGAACTTGCTTCTACTTACACACACAGGTTAATGTGTCTAGTTTTTGGCAATAGTGACATTTGATACCATCCAAACAGTGTAGCTGTACTTGTAACAAACAAGAAAAGTTTTGTTTAGCTACTGACAAAGGCTGTTATTTTCATCATGTTGGTAAACTGTATTACGTTTAACCTTCTAGGATTACGCCACTGAGCAGAGGCATAACCAAAATGCTACAGGCCCTGGGGTTAAATTTGGACCTTGGCTTCCCCTCCCCCAGCATTTTGGTCAGGTGTACTGGCCCTTGTAGCATTCTACATCCCATAAAGACAAATGTGTTTGCTAGCCCCCCACCCACATTAAAGACTATAGATAAATAATATAAATCTTATAGAAAACAGAGCAATAAGGGAATACTTCTAAATAATAGTCATATAGATAACAAATATCACCATATTGTTACTGAACAAGTGTGCTATACCAAAACTAATATACCAATGACAAACCAAATGAAGGGAATACATACTACCACACAAAGACCATATATTATCACCACAGATAATCTAGTATAATCATCATCCTGTCACTGACCAAAATACACTATGACTAGTAGATAATGTCCCCCATCCTGGCCCCTATGCTGTAATAATGTCTACCATCCTGTAGTAATGTCCCCTGTCCTGGCCTCCATCCTGTAAAAATGTCTCCTGTCCTGGCCTCCATCCTGTAATAATGTCCCCCATCCTGGCCCCCATCCTGTAATAATATCTCCCATGCTGTGATAATGTTCCTCATTCTGGCTGCCGTACTGTAATAATGTCCTCCATCCTGGCCTCCATCCTATACTATTGGCCCCCATCCTGTGATAATGTCCCCCATTATATAATAATGTCCCCCATCCTGTGATAATGGCCCCCATCCTGTAATAATGTCCCCCGTCCTGGCCTTCATACTGTAATAATGTCTTCCATCTTGGCCCTTATGCTGTAATAATGTCCCTAAACCTGGCCTCAATCCTATAATAATGTCCTCTATCTTATAATAATAATAATAATAATAATAATAATATCTTAATAATATCTCCCATCCTGTGATAATGTCCCCCCATCCTGGCCTCCATCCTCTAATGATGTCCCCCATCCTGGCCCCTATACAGTAATAATGTCCTCCATTGAGTAATAATGTCCCCTGCCCTGACCCCATCCTGTAATAATGTCCCCCATTGTGGAATAATGTCCCCATCCTGGGCCCCATTCTGCAATAATATCCTCCATGCTGTGATAATGTCCCTCATCGTTGCCGCCATACTGTAATACTGTCCCCCATCCTGGCCTCCATTATATAATAATGTCCTCCATCCTGTGATAATGTCACCCATCCTGTAATATCGTCACCCTCCTGGCCTCCATCCTTCCTGTAATAATGTCTCCCATCTTGGCCCTAATGCTGTAATAATGTCCCTAATCCTGGCCTCCATCCTGTAATAATGTCCTCCTATCCTATAATAATTTCCCCCATCCTGTAGTAATGTCCCCCGTTCTGGTCTCCATCCTCAAATGATATCCCCCATCCTGGACCCTATACAGTAATAATTTCCCCCGTCCTGGCCCCTATATAGTAATAACGTCCCCATTGTGTAATAATGTACCCTGCTCTGACCCCCATCCTATAATAATGTCCCCCGCCCTGGCCCCTATACAGTAATAATGTTCCCCATTGCGTAATAATGTACCCTGCTCTGGCCCCTATCCAGTAATAATGTCCCCCGTCCTGGCGCCTATATAGTAATAATGCCCCCATTGCGTAATAATGTACACTGGTCTGGCCCCCATCCTGTAATAATGTCCCCTGTCCTGGACCCCATCCTGCAATAATAACTCCCATGCTGTGATAATATCCCCCATCCTGGCCTCCATCCTGTAGTAATGTCTCCCACCCTGTAGTAATGTCCCCCATCCTGTAATAATGTCTCAAATCCTGTAATAATATCCTCCGTCTTGGCACCCATCGTGTAATATTAATAATGTCCCCAATTCTGTAATAATGTCCCCCATCCTGGCCCTATACTGTATTAATGTCCTGCATCCTGGTCTACATCCTGTAATAATGTCCCCCATCCTTGCATCCATCCTATAATAATGTCCCCCATGCTGTGATAATGTCCCCTGTCCTGGCCCCCATTCTGTAATAATGTCCCCCACCCTAATGCACTTTCAGCGGAAAAAGCCACTGGCATCAGTGGACTTCCTTCACAAGCCCTGTGTGACAACGATGGTTATGCCCCTGACACTAGGTAGTACTTTCACATCAGAGTAGTAACTTGAAGGTCTTAGGCTGAAAAGCAGAACCTTTAATAGCCCCTCCATCATTTACAATACTGGTGTCTCAGCCCCTGTTTCAGATAATCAACTATTAAGATGGGAAGTGTATACTCTAACTGTAATGACGACTTTATGCAATTTATTAAGTAAGACTCCAAACGTGATCAAGAGACATATTTAAATCAGGATGTGGGCAAGAAGCGTTGGCAGCCAGTACTTTTAAGTTATGTATATGACTTACAGCATGTACTTTCCAATTAGAGACCACAAAAAATACCACTAAAATATGTTTGTACCTAAAGAACCAGAGTAACAGGATGTATAACTCTGATGTACCATTGTAGGCATCAGTACAAGTGCCTATGAAGGTGTGATATGCTGAGCTGTTTGGTGAGGTTCTTACTTATGTACAATTGTGGCCAAAAGTTTTGAGATGACACAAATTTTGGTTTTCATAAACCAGTGGTTTTAGATCTTGTAGTCAGATGTTTCTATAGTTATACATCAAAATTATGCACAGACTCAATATTTACAGTGTTGACCTTAATTTTTCAAGATTTCTGCAATTCGTCCTGTCAGCTGGGTCTCAGTTTTTGGGCCAAATCCTGATTGATCACAATCCATTCCTGCCAAATCAGTGCTTGGAGTTTATCACAATTTCTGTTGTTTTGTTTGTCTACCCGCTTTTCGAGGATTGGTCACAGATTCTCAATAAAATTAAGATCAGGGGCGTTTCCTGGCCATTGACCCAAAATTTCAATGTTTTGTTCACCGAGCCACTTAGTTATCACTATTGCCTTGTGACATGGTGCACTGCTCACCAAGCTGCACCTGGATAGTTGGGGAAAATTGCTCTTGGAGTCAGGATTTGTCCAATATGCTGATACCCAGCTGCCAGAGCAAATAGCAGAAGTCTTGAAACATTAGGAATAAAACTGTAAATATTGAGTCTTTGCATAAACTTGATGGATTTGTCAAAAAGGCTATGTGCCCACGATGCAGAAATGCTCAGGATTTTTTCCTGAGCGTTTCTGCATCTCCCTGGCAGAAAAAAACGCATGCGGATTGTACATGCGGATTGTACATGCGTTTTCCTGCCAGGGACATGCGGATGTGAAGCGTTCTTCACATGCATTTCCGCATGCAGGTGTCAAGCGCTTTCCAAGCGATTTTAGCATCACTTGGAAAGTGCTTGTGACAACTCGGTCACACTATATAAATCCATGCAAACAGCATGGATTTATATAGTGTGACCCGAGAGAATGTCAAAAAATAAAAAATAAACCTATACTTACCTTCCGATGGCCCCTGCAGTCTTGCTGCGCTCCTGTGCTGGCTGCCGGCAGGTCGCGGTACGCTGCACTGAAAGACCTGCCGTCACATGACTGTGACGTCACCGCAGGTCCTTCAGTCCTGCGCGATCTGTAGGCAAGCAAAGAGAAGGAGTCCGGGGGCCGTCGGAAGGTGAATATAATCTTTATTTTTTATTTTATTCTTTTTTTTTACAGCTTTTAATGGTACCTGGGTCCGGAGGAGAGTCTCCTGTCCTCCACACCCGGGTACCATCCACACATTAAAACGCTCCAATTACGCAAGTACAGATCTAGTGAAGCGGAATCCATGCGTTCTAATGCAAGTCAATGGTGGCGAAAACGCAGCACTTCCGCAAAATAATTGGTAGTGCTGCGTTTTTTTCCGCAATGATAATCCGCAGCGGAAATTTCCGCAGCATGTGCACAGCACATGCGGATTATCATTGGGGAACATGGCAGACCTTCTACCATGCGTTTTTTAAGCGTTTCTGCAGCGGAATTGCCGCTGCGGAAACGCTTAAGAAACGCATCGTGGGCACACAGCCTAAAAGTGTAAAAACGTATGAAATGCTAAGAATTGTTCTTCAGAGACCATAGAAACATCTGACTACAAGATCTAAACACTGAAGCAAATAAGTTTGTCAAAAACAAAGTTTGTGCCAGTCTCAAATACAGTGCCATGTAAAACTTTGGGCACCCCTGGTCAAAATTACTGTTACTGTAAACAGTTAAGCAAGTTGAAGATGAAATGATCTCTAAAAGGCCTCAAGTTAAAGATGGCAGATTTCCTTTGTATTTTAGGCAAAAAATATAAATGTATATTTATATATATGTATATATATATACATATATATATATATATATGTATATATACACATTACATTTTAAAAATTACAAAAAGGAAAATGGCATTTTAGAAATCATTTCATCTTCAACTTGCTTAATTGTTCACAACAAAATTAATTTAGACCAGGGGTGCCCAAACTTTAACTTGCCACTGTATTGGCATAACCTGGGGAATTTCGCAGGACTGGCAGACCATCTACTGTATACATTGGTGTTCCAATTCTGACCTAATAGTTGTTGAGGGAAAGAAGGATCAGGCATATTGGACTCCAACATGGTTGACATCTTGTTTTTAAGGGAGACAAGCCATAGAGAGTGGTATCTGAGGGTGTCATATTCCCATTTTCCTATTAATAAAATATAAACTCTCAGCACAGCCAAAAGTGTATTTATTTGGGTGGGGTGGGGGTGTCCACTGTATCAAGAAGATACTTCTCACACTACCCCACACCCCACAGTGACTGCAAGGCTCTTGTGTATAGATCACCTTTGTGATGGGTCTATACACAGCAGCCTGTCAATCCCCACATGTGGGGCAGGGGAAGAGAACACTCCCCTTATGAATACTGAGTCTGCTACATTGTTTTATCACTCCTATCATTTCTTGTGTTATTTTAGCTTATGGCAGGATAACCTTCTATGGGTAATATGGTGCCATTACATAAGGAAGCATTGTAAGGTAACATAGTAACATAGTTTTTAAGGTTGAAGGAAGACTAAGTCCATCTAGTGCAACCCATAGCCTAACATGTTGATCCAGAGGAAGGCAAAAAACCCCATGTGGCAAACACTAAGCTCCACATTGGGGGAAAAAATTCCTTCCTGACTCCATACGGCAATCAAACTAGTTCCCTGGATCAACGCCCTATCAAGGAATCTAGTATATACTATATAACCTGTAATATTATACTTTTCAAGAAAGGCATCCATGCCCTTCTTAAATTTTAGTAGTGAATCACTCATTACAACATCATGCGGCAGAGAGTTCCATAGTCTCACTGCTCTTACAGTAAAGAATCCGCGTCTGTGATTATGATTAAACCTTCTTTCCTCCAGACGTAGAAGATACCCCCTTGTCCCCGTCTCAGGCCTCAGAGTAAAAAGATCAGTAGAAAGGTCTTTGTACTGTCCCCTCATATATTTGTACATAGTAATAAGATTACCCCTAAGCCTTCGTTTTTCTAAAGTAAATAACCCCAAGTGTGATAACCTGTCTTGGTATTGCAGACCCCCCAGTCCTCTAATAACCTTGGTCGCTCTTCTCTGCACCCGCTCTAGTTCAGCTATGTCTTTCGTATACACCGGAGACCAGAACTGTACACAGTATTCTAAGTGTGGTCGCACTAGTGACTTGTATAGAGGTAAAATTATGTTCTCCTCATGAGCATCTATGCCTCTTTTAATGCATCCCATTATTTTATTTGCCTTTGCAGCAGCAGCCCGACACTGGCCACTAAACGTGAGCTTGTCGTCCACCAATACACCCAGGTCTTTTTCAGTGACAGTTTTGCCCAGTGTTTTACAATTAAGCATATAATTATACATTTTATTTCCTCTGCCCAAGTGCATTACCTTACATTTATCCCCATTAAAGCTCGTTTGCCATTTATCAGTCCAAGCTTCTAGTTTATATAGATCCTCCTGTAATATAAAATTGTCATCCTCTGTATTGATTACCCTGCAGAGTTTAGTGTCATCTGCAAATATTGAAATACTACTCTGTATGCCCCCTACAAGGTCATTAATAAATATGTTAAAAAGAAGCGGGCCCAATACTGACCCCTGTGGTACCCCACTGTTAACTGAGACCCAGTCTGAGTGTGTTCCATTAATAACCACCCTTTGTTTCCTATCACTGAGCCAGTTCTTAACCCACATACATATATTTTCCCCTATCCCCATTGTTCTCATTTTATGCATCAACCTTTTATGTGTAACCGTATCAAAAGCTTTTGAAAAGTCCATATACACAACATCCACTGCATTTCCTTGGTCCAGTCCGGAACTTACCTCTTCATAAAAGCTGATCAGATTAGTTTGACAGGAACGGTCCCTCGTAAACCCATGTTGATATTGGGTCATGAGGTTATTCTTTTTCAGATACTCTAGTATAGCATCTCTTAAAAAAACAGCCAGGATTTTACCCACATTAGAGGTTAAGCTTACTGGCCTATAATTTCCAAGTTCGGCTTTTGTCCCCTTTTTGAATATTGGCATCACATTTGCTATACACCAGTCCTGTGGTACAGACCCTGTTATTATGGAATCTGTAAAGATTAAAAATAATGGTCTATCTATGACGTTACTTAATTCCTGCTGTACTCGCGGGTGTATCCCATCCGGGCCCGGGGATTTGTCAACTTTAGTGATTTTTAGACGCCTCCGTACTTCCTGCTGGGTTAAGCAATTGACATTTAATGGAGAATTGTTGTCATCACTAATCATGTTTCTGTCATGCGATTTTCTTGTGTAAATACTGTTGAAAAAAAATCATTTAGCATATTGGCTTTTTCCTCATCCTCATCCACCATTTCACCCAGACTATTTTTAAGGGGGCCAACACTATCATTTTTTAGTTTTTTACTATTTATGTAGTTAAAGAATATTTTGGGATTATTTTTACTTTCTCTGGCAATGAGTCTCTCTGTCTCAATCTTTGGTGCCTTGATTTGGTTTTTACAGAATTTATTTAATTTTCTGTATTTATTTAATGCCCCATCACTACCTACTTGCTTTAGTTCTCTAAATGCTTTCTTTTTGTCACTTATTGCACCCCTTACAGCTCTATTTAGCCATAGTTGTTTCCTCCTATTCCTAGCATGTTTATTCCCATAGGGTATATATTGTGCACAGGTCCTATTCAGGATGCTAATAAATGTCTCCCATTTGCTTTGTGTAGTTTTATGTCTCAGGATATCGTCCCAGTTTATTGCACTAATATCATCTCTCAACCGTTGAAAATTTGCCTTCCTGAAGTTTAGTGTCCTTGTAACCCCTCTACTACACATCTTATTAAAGGATACATGAAAACTTATTATTTTGTGATCACTATTACCCAAGTGACCCCCTACTCGTATATTTGATATGCGGTCTGGCCTGTTGGTTAATATAAGGTCTAGCAGTGCCCCCCTTCTTGTTGGGTCCTGAACCAGTTGTGAAAGATTCTCTATTAAGGAGCAGTGTAACCATTTAACTAAAAAATTATTAAGGTCTCATCCACATGTGTATTATTCTTAAACATGTGCTACGCAATTTTTAACAAATAGGACACATTATATCCTATAGCTGTTTTCACACGTCCTCCATAACAGCAATTGTAATCCACAATGGACTGATCAGGTCTTTTGTAATCCACAAAGAATTAGATTATATGGAAACATAGTGAGCCGCATTATTATAGCAATTGTTCAAAGACAATATGGCAGTGTTATTCCTAGCAACAGAGGATCAGTAGTCTTCAGTTGGTTGTATACTGACAACACTCACCCTGATTACTCCAAAATAATCTGAGCAGTAAATCCATCTGTTTTATGGTTGCAACACCCCAAACCCCCACAGGGTTCTACGTTTATCTAATGGTGCATTTACAATGGACGATCAAAGCCTTTATATAAATGTCGATCGGTTGCATGTAAGTAGTTTAATATTCTGTTTAGCCAGGCTGATCACACTTCCATACATGCAGGACAATCGTTAATACGATCATTCTGTGTGCATAGAATAGCATTGATCTTCTTACAAAACCAACAACCTCATTTCTTTGAAGAAGCACTTCCAACAAAAATGTTATTCTCTAAACATTTGTAAATATGTCTATAATATAATGTAGTGGTATTAAAATATGTATGAATCGCCGTTTTCCTTGGTTACCAATGCCGCTTAGGTTATATTCTGGGTCACGTAATTTGAAATCAGATGTGCCGAATCACAATGGGGGTTTATGTGTCATTGCTTTCATAATGTAAGCCTATGCAGCCTTGTTTTAAAGTTCTATAGGCCAGGGCAGCACAGGGGCTCAGTGGTTAGCACTGTAGCCTTGCAGCGTGGGGGTCCTGGGTTCACATCTGCACGGACTTTGTAAGTTCTCCCCGTGTTTGTGTGGGTTCCCTCTGGGGTCTCCAGTTTCCTCCCACACTCCAAAGACATACTGATAGGGGATTTAGATTGTGAGCCCCAATGGGGACAGTGATGATGATGTCTGTAAAGCGCTGTGGAATTATTGGCGCTGTATAAGTGAGTAAAATAAATAAAAATAAATAAATAGGCTTACATTGATGGAAGTAACATCATCTGTGAGACCTGGGAAAGACTTGACTCAGAAGAGGACAGAAGCGGTGCTAGATATCCAGGAAGATGGAAATCAGTAAGTATTTTAATACAACTGCTTTACATTACAGACATATTTAGAAAGGTTTAGGGGATATATTTTTTGTGAAGCTTATTCAAATGAGAATGTGGCTTGAATACATCTTGAATAAATGGGTTAATACAGTATATATACTTTTTCTTTCTAATGAGCACTAAATGTACTATTCACCATAAAGCAATTTTTAAATGCTATTTAGATTGTATAATATGTCTCACATACCAGCTAAAATCTTCCCCAACTCATCTAATGAATGATTTAGCTCTGCTTCGACTGGGTATAGATAATATTCCTCATACAAACGGAATCATTTTCCGCCAAGTATCTCCCGCAACCATTATCTCCATAGCTCAAAAAATGGGAATGCAGGATCACTCTTCACATGTAGTTGCATTATACTGAAATCAAGCATTACATTTATGGCTTTAACCAATTAGTTTATTCATTCTCCTTTAATGTTATAATAGGTTTATTAATACATCAGTTATAGTATATAAACAACATATAAGAACCTTATGATTTTGCTTTATTTATGGAATATTAAAATGTACACTAGCATAAGCATGATACATGATCAATTACTATGTAGCATTTAAAACTAATAAAAACAAATGTTAAAAGAATATAATTGCTGTCGGCAGCACATGCTGTTTACAGAGGACAATGTGCTGCCAAGAATGATGATTTTTAACCAAGTTAAAATGAACAAGCATTTTGTTCATATGTCTAGTGATTGGCAGATAATCGGGAATGAGAGTTCCTAATAACACTCATTCCAGATTATCAGCTAGTGTAAATACACCCTAAATTCAGTTCACTTTATGTTAGTGATCATATTGGGAGATTCTTATGACATTATATTAAGGAATTACTTATATGCAATTAATAGGATTATTAAAGCAACATGGCTGTTATGGTCTTACCATGTGAGGTGGATCCACTAAGCCGAGGTCCGGGTGGGCACACAGATCCCGGGTTTTGATGCAGCAGGCAGGTAAAGCATGTGGGAAACAAGGGCTAGAAGCTCTGGAGGCTGCAGTAAGACAGGACACCAGAAAGTAGGTATGGAGCAGGTACTAGAAGCACTGGAGGCTGCAGGCAGACCAGAAACCAGAAAGCAGGTATGGAGCAGGTACTGGAAGCACTAGAGGCTGCAGTAAGACAGGACACCAGAAAGCAGGTATGGAGCAGGTACTGGAAGCACTAGAGGCTGCAGGCAGACCAGAAACCAGAAAGCAGGTATGGAGCAGGTACTGGAAGCACTAGAGGCTGCAGTAAGACAGGACACCAGAAAGCAGGTATGGAGCAGGTACTAGAAGCACTGGAGGCTGCAGGCAGACCAGAAACCAGAAAGCAGGTATGGAGCAGGTACTGGAAGCACTAGAGGCTGCAGTAAGACAGGACACCAGAAAGCAGGTATGGAGCAGGTACTGGAAGCACTAGAGGCTGCAGGCAGACCAGAAACCAGAAAGCAGGTATGGAGCAGGTACTGGAAGCACTAGAGGCTGCAGTAAGACAGGACACCAGAAAGCAGGTATGGAGCAGGTACTAGAAGCACTGGAGGCTGCAGGCAGACCAGAAACCAGAAAGCAGGTATGGAGCAGGTACTGGAAGCACTAGAGGCTGCAGTAAGACAGGACACCAGAAAGCAGGTATGGAGCAGGTACTGGAAGCACTAGAGGCTGCAGTAAGACAGGACACCAGAAAGCAGGTATGGAGCAGGTACTGGAAGCACTAGAGGCTGCAGGCAGACCAGAAACCAGAAAGCAGGTATGGAGCAGGTACTGGAAGCACTAGAGGCTGCAGTAAGACAGGACACCAGAAAGCAGGTATGGAGCAGGTACTAGAAGCACTGGAGGCTGCAGGCAGACCAGAAACCAGAAAGCAGGTATGGAGCAGGTACTGGAAGCACTAGAGGCTGCAGTAAGACAGGACACCAGAAAGCAGGTATGGAGCAGGTACTGGAAGCACTAGAGGCTGCAGTAAGACAGGACACCAGAAAGTAGGTATGGAGCAGGTACTAGAAGCACTGGAGGCTGCAGGCAGACCAGAAACCAGAAAGCAGGTATGGAGCAGGTACTAGAAGCACTGGAGACCACAGGAAGACAGGACACCAGAAAGCAGGTACGGAGCAGGTACTAGAAGCATTGGAGGCCACAGGAAGACAGGACACCAGAAAGCAGGTATGGAGCAGGTACTAGAAGCATTGGAGGCCACAGGAAGACAGGACACCAGAAAGCAGGTACGGAGCAGGTACTAGAAGCATTGGAGGCCACAGGAAGACAGGACACCAGAAAGCAGGTATGGAGCAGGTACTAGAAGCATTGGAGGCTGCAGAAAGACAGGACACCAGAAAGCAGTTATGGAGCAGGTACTAGAAGCATTGGAGGCTGCAGTAAGTTAAGACACCAGAAAGTAGGTATGGAGCAGGTACTGGAAGCACTTTAGGTCACATGAAGACAGGACACCAGAAAGTAGGTATGGAGCAAGTACTAGTAGCATTGGAGGCTGCAGGAAGACAGGACACCAGAAAGTAGGTATGGAGCAGGTACTGGAAGCACTAGAGGCTGCAGTAAGACAGGACACCAGAAAGCAGGTATGGAGCAGGTACTGGAAGCACTAGAGGCTGCAGTAAGTTAGGACACCAGAAAGTAGGTATGGAGCAGGTACTGGAAGCACTTTAGGTCACATGAAGACAGGACACCAGAAAGTAGGTATGGAGCAAGTACTAGTAGCATTGGAGGCTGCCGGAAGACAGGACACCAGAAAGCAGGAATGGAGCAGGTACTAGAAGCACTGGAGGCTGCAGGCAGACAGGACACCAGAATGCAGGCATGGAGCAGGTACTAGCAGCAATAGTAGCTGCAGGAAGACAGGGCATCAGAAAGCAGGTATGGAGCAGGTACTAGCAGCACTGAAGGTCACAGGCAGACAGGACACAGAAAAACTAAGAGTCTTAAAACCAAGACCCAGGTGTGTCTCTTGGTGGGCTGAGCGCACCAGGCCACTTGCCATTTTGCAATTCTGCAATAAAATGGCCCAATCCCAACCCCCTGTCCAAACATCCAAAAAAGAAAACCTCTGCAGTGGTCAGGTGAATTGAATAGCGCTTCACTGGATGTCACCTGGCTGCTTCATCTAATTCATCCAATCATAGGCTGGAGTGGTTATATGGCTAGTGAACGGTGATGGCATCTCATCTCCTGCCGACTGATGAAGGGTTAGACAGCAGGTATGTGTCATTGATTGTTATTTTTGTTGATTCTAAGTCCCTGGGCAACCTCTTAGAATTATTTGATTCAAAGATCATATCAGTGGCTGACATGACAGGCTGATATTACTTCTATGCATAGAGGTGACTTTTGTAGGGCCTCTGTAGGCCCATGAGATGTATGTAGGGGCTGATATTATATTAGTAGGGGCTACTAATCAGCTCTTCCATAAATCATATTGTTACACGCATGCTGCTAGGTTCAGATAGGGCGAGACGGGTTTCATGAATTCTTTGAAATCCTGGGGGAACCGTTACTCAGGGCTACCCTAGACCATGTGCTGCAGCTTCTCTCAGGCACACAGAGGTATTGACCCTCACGCACAGACACGTAGGTTGTTTCACTTGCTGACCAGACACACTTGACAGGAGTCCTCATAAATGGCAGAACAGTAGCATTTAATAAGAAGTCACACAGCCAGTGCAAGTTAAGTCTTATGAGCAACAGGCTACAGTGACAAACAGTACAGTTTCCTTAGCAGCACAGCAGTTGACAGTCTTCCCAGTAGTTCAGGACAGCACAGTTCTAATGCAAAGGCACATTAATGAACACAGCATTCTTTACAGCACAGTGAGATGAAGGAGGGGGGAGGGTTTGCTGAGGGAGATGATCCCTGTGACACCATTTCTTCCAGTCCTTATCTTTCTGCCTGACAATACTCTGCACTGCTAGTTCAGGAACTCTACCTGGCCTGTGCTTAACTTCACTCCTGACTTGAATCCTTTTCACTTGCAGGGGCACTGCTGTGAGATACAGAATGCACATGACTCGCCCCCTGGGCCATGGGGCACCCGGAACTGGGCTTCAGGGCGATGATGGAGCACAGGGATAGGATAACTCCCCACGGGAAGAGTGTAGCCTCAGGGCAATGTAGGTGGATGCTGGGGGTGATGGTGCAGGCGCAGCATAAATCACACAGAGTCCAATGGTGCAGTTCAGGCCTTTTACTCACAGTTGTTATCCAAGTCACTTCCGTCGGCAAGGACTGCCTGAGCCATGCTGCGTCCACCAGGTGAGGGGCTCGGTCAACCCCCAGGCAATTCAGGAGTATGGCACAGGACCCCCTTCTATCCTTTCTCTGGCCTCTCGTGCCCCACCAGTGACCACGCTTCTGTCCAGCTGCCTCGGGCCTTCTCTGGTAAAACTTGGCGCCAGTTTTCCTGACCCTATGTGGTGCCTTCCTAGCGGGTGTAGCAAGGGGTCGCACCAATAAATGATCACGACCTCCGGTTCTTGGCTGAGGGATGATTTACCTCCACCAACCTGGGAATCCGGTACCCTTCCACGGCCTGACCCTTCACCCGATATAATGCGGGCTTGCAACGGTTTCTGTCCGTTCTGCTCTCTTAGGGTCCCTTCTGCCTTCTTGTTTCTGGAGCCTTTCTACTCCTCTGTCTCTCCTCTTTCCTTCCTTCTCCTTCTTCTCTTCTCCTCTCTGGCCCCGGCCTTCTCTCTAGGCCTGCCTCGTGGAGCTGAGCTCAGGCCGAGCCTGTCAGCTCTCTCTCCCTTTCTGCTCTCCCTCTCTGAACTGAACTGAACTTCTAAGATGGCTCCCACCTTTTATCTGCTTCTCTGTGCTGAGCTCAGGTGACCTGCACCCAATGAGCTCCTTCCTGTGCTCCAGAAACCGTCCCCTTCTGCTCCTACATCACTGGGTTCTCTCCCCCCTCCCTACTCCAGCCAGGGACATAGTCAGTTGTGCCTGCATAAATGGGAGCACCGTCGAGCTGTCCCCCGGAAATGGGGTGAGTGTGTGTATGCAGCTAACTGAGCCCTGGTCCACACTCCATCCTTACCTGGGAGTGGAATATCACACCTCTGGTTAAGGTGCAATACCCCTGTGGCAACCGAACCCTCGGGATGCCACATTCCCCCCTGGTAAACCACAGCACGTCCTCGGGCTGGAACAAAGCAAAAGACCATTCAGAAACATGCAAGTTTTTAGAATGCATTCACATATAAGACTATAAACCATCATAACTCATCCCTTTATGGGAGGTAATTCTTCTCTTTTAACGTTACTGGCACATTTTCTCTTTCAACAGTTATTATAAGACTTTCTTCACATATATAAAACATTATAAAACTCTTTTCACTTTTATAACCACATCTGTCACATATAAAACATTTTTTTTTTGTAAACATTTTTCATGTAAAACTTTGGTTAACTGGTCACAGTGTACTTTGCAACCAGGTGTCCATCTTTCTATTAAGTGCAAACACATGAACACAAACACGAGGGACCCGTTCGTAAACCCTCAACGAAGGCCCTGGGGTGGCTGCAGGGTGTAGCTGATTCAGCTGCTGGACCTCGTCTTCAGCCACCTCTAACGGGTTTTTGTTCTGAGGTCAGTTGTTGTTGTGGTCTCTTATAAAACCAGTAGGGGGCACTCTAAGAAGTGCAATTATGTACAAGATTGACCGCTCCCAGTCCTCGGCCGGATAGTTCAATAAGTTGGCTGCTCCCAGTCCTCAGCCGGTTTTAACTGACCCGATACCGGGCAACTCTCTGCAACAGTTCCTTCACCCTGATGGGCAACTATGTACATTGGTACGCTGCCATTCCTTAGTAGCAGTGTCCTCCCTGCGCACCTTCTTCCTCCTCATCATATTCTTCAGACCCGTCCGGGTCCTCTGGATAACCGTGTTCAGCGAGCTGGCTGTACAGGTCAGTCCCAAGGGGTGGTGGCTTCGGGACCGGGGGCGCACGCGGTTGGGAGGCACCTGGGGAGATCAGGCCTTGCGACCGGGCCTGGAGAGGGCCGCTGTTGATGACGCCTGGGATCGGCGGCTCCACCAGGGGGCCCGGGAGCAGGCTGATGCTGGCAGCGTCCGGGACAGGGAGACTCCTCTTACCTGCTCCCGCGACTGCTCCTGGGTCACGCGTTTTCTCCTGGCACTGGTCGGGGCCCGCGACGGCTGGGGCACTGCCGATGCTGGGCAGCTTAGTCTGCTGCCGGTCCGCCATCTTGCCCTCCATTCCTGATGTCTTCCTCCCCCCTGGTTAACCGTGGCCTACCTTCCGGCGATCCTCTTCTGTAGGCCGCGGCTCCGCTGGCGATGGTCTGCGTTAAGGACCTGGCGTCGCGCGCTGCTGACGTCAGCGCTCGCTGGGCTCCTTCCAGGACCTTGTGCGGCGTCAGCGCGTGGGGCGGGGCTTCGGACTTCGCGCGTTTTTGACATCCACGCCCCTCTTCTTCCCGCGCGGCGTCCCGAAGATGGCGTCCGATGGCGGGAAAACGGCTGAAGATGGCGGGAAACGGCTCCGAATGGCGGGAAACTTCACTCAGGTAAGTATAAAGTCTTTTTCAGGCACGCAATACCCGTTTGTGGTGGGTTTGTCACAATCCTGCCGACTACGCCAAAGCTGACTCGCCCCCTGGGCCTTGGGGCACCCGGAACCGGGCTTCAGGGCGATGATGGGGGTAGTAGTGGCAACCCGATCCCGTGGCTCAGGGTTGTCAGACCAAATGCTGTGGCAGTCTATTTGTAGAGTTATGAATGTCCGACTACGCCACCCGTGGATTGCGGTCAGGGATGACCGCCGCTGCAAGGCAGACCGCTGAGGCTGATGTTGGTGTGCAGCACAGGGATAGGATAACTCCCCACGGGAAGAGTGTAGCCTCAGGGCAATGTAGGTGGATGCTGGGGGTGATGGTGCAGGCGCAGCATAAATCACACAGAGTCCAATGGTGCAGTTCAGGCCTTTTACTCACAGTTGTTATCCAAGTCACTTCCGTCGGCAAGGACTGCCTGAGCCGTGCTGCGTCCACCAGGTGAGGGGCTCAGTCAACCCCCAGGCAATTCAGGAGTATGGCACAGGACCCCCTTCTATCCTTTCTCTGGCCTCTCGTGCCCCACCAGTGACCATGCTTCTGTCCAGCTGCCTCGGGCCTTCTCTGGTAACACTTGGCGCCAGTTTTCCTGACCCTATGTGGTGCCTTCCTAGCGGGTGTAGCAAGGGGTCGCACCAATAAATGATCACGACCTCCGGTTCTTGGCTGAGGGATGATTTATCTCCACCAACTTGGGAATCCGGTACCCTTCCACGGCCTGACCCTTCACCCGATATAACGCGGGCTTGCAACGGTTTCTGTCCGTTCTGCTCTCTTAGGGTCCCTTCTGCCTTCTTGTTTCTGGAGCCTTTCTACTCCTCTGTCTCTCCTCTTTCCTTCCTTCTCCTTCTTCTCTTCTCCTCTCTGGCCCCGGCCTTCTCTCTAGGCCTGCCTCGTGGAGCTGAGCTCAGGCCGAGCCTGTCAGCTCTCTCTCCCTTTCTGCTCTCCCTCTCTGAACTGAACTGAACTTCTAAGATGGCTCCCACTTTTTATCTGCTTCTCTGTGCTGAGCTCAGGTGACCTGCACCCAATGAGCTCCTTAATGTGCTCCAGAAACCGTCCCCTTCTGCTCCTACATCACTGGGTTCTCTCCCCCCTCCCCACTCCAGCCAGGGACATGGTCAGTAGTGCCTGCATAAATGGGAGCACCGTCGAGCTGTCCCCCGGAAATGGGGTGAGTGTGTGTATGTGTAGCACCCTGAGGATTCGGCTGCTACAGGGGTATTGCACCTCAACCCAGAGGTGTGATATTCCACTCCCGGGTAAGGATGGAGTGTGGATCTGAGCTCGGTAGGCTGCATGCACTACACACATCCCATTTCCGGGGAACAGGCCGACGGTACTCCCACTTAGAAATGTGCAGGTACGACCGAGTCTGTTCCTGGCTGGAGTGGGAGGGGGGTGGTACATCCCATGTAGTGTAGGGGCAGATAGGGGGAGCAGCCTGGGTAAAGATAGGAGCTCATTGGGTGCTGGTCACCTGAGCTCACACATAGAGGGTGTATATAAGGTGGGCACCAACTAGGATCAGGGTCAGATGCAGAGGATCAGATGCAGAGAGTCAGTCAGCTGCAGAGAACAAGTCAGGAGCAGAGGAGAGAAGAAAGACAAAGACCCAGAGTGAGAGAGGAGAAAAGAGAGAGACCCAGAGCACAGAAGAGAAGGACTCTGAGATCCCAACTAAAAGCACCGGGTGAAGAGTCGGCATCAGGGTACCGGAACCCAAGCTGGTGGGGGTAAAAACATTCCCCAGCCAGAGACCGGAGACCGTGGGCAGTGTCTGCCACGGTCACCCATCACATCCACCCCGAAGGCACACCACATGAAGGGTCAGGGAACTCAGGGCCAAGGGTGTCCCAACAGAAGGCCCGAGGGAGCTGGACCTAGGTGGATTACTGGTGGGGACGGCCAGAGAACGGGACAGAAAGAGAGCTCAGGGCCACGCTCCGGACTTGTTTGGGGGTTGGCTGGATCCAGGACCTGGTGGACGCAGCACGGCTCGGGTGGTCACTAGCAGCTGGAGTGACCAGTACAACATCTGCAGTAAGTAAACACCCTTAACTGCACAACCCGACTCTGTCTTCACTGCCGTCTGCACTACACCACCACAACCCCCATCCTCTGCGCCTGTCCCCTCTGAGGCTATACCCCTCCCGTTGGGGGTTATCCCACCAAGCTGCGCACCCACCATCAGCCTCAGCGGACCCTGCTGCAGCGGCGGCCACAGTGACCGCATCACAACGGGTGGCGTAGTCGACACAAAAGAACTCTTAATAACATCTGTAGGACTGCCACATAACACTGAGCTTGACGCCCTGGGCACGGGCCGGGTCACAGCCGCTCGGAGACTACAACCCCCCCATCTGATCCGGTGCCGGGTATTCCCCTCAAAAAGGAATATGTCCCAGGGGGCGCGTCAACTTTGGCGTAGTCGGCAGGATTACGTGCCCGCAACACCCGGGTACTGCGTGCCTGAAGAAAAGTGCGAGTTTACCTCAAAAAGAAGTCTCCTGCCGGTTCCGGAGGGTCCCTGCCATCGGACCCCATCACCAGTCGATTCCCGCCGGTTGTCCGCCATTAACAGCTTTTTCCCGCCATCTGCAGAGTTTCCCGCCACTGGGAAGCGGTTCCCGCCATTTCCAAGGATTTCCCGCCTTGCCAGAGCGGACGCCATTATGGGCGTGCCAAAGGAGGGCAAGAGGCCGCCTCCCATCGTGGGCCAGGACAGAAAATGGCGCCAAAAGTGGAAACCGCCCCCACCAACAGAGACTGTGATGCTGGAGGTGTCTGTCAGCGTGAAAGAACTGCCCCTGGAGCTGACAGTCACCGAGTTGCCCCGGGACCGCCCTCTAAGTGGGAGGAGACGAAAGAAAAGAACGAAGATGGGTGCCGCCTGGAGGAGTCTGGAGCGAGCGCACCCGGAGACAAGAAGTCTGGAGAGGAGTAGCAGAGAAGCTCACCCGGAGATGTCCAGAGAGCAGAGCAGCACCGGCCCGCTGGCCAGGAGCCTGCTGGAAGAAGAGCAGAGCAGCACCGACCCGTTGGTCAGGAGCCTGCTGGACACCACGACCCCACTAGGCCTAGTGGAGGTCCTTGCACAGCTCCCCCGAGACCGGGAGTGTGCACAGACTGCCCTGGAGGGCCTCGCACGGAGGATGGCCCGGGTACAGCGCGAGATATTGGCGGAATGGAGCCGGGAGATGGCCCAGCAAGCTGAAACCAAGACGCAAGCTGAAACCAAGACCCGGAGCACGCCAGCCGAGATGAGGAAGGAGACCGCCTCTGAGGATGGCGCGGGAGGACCCAAGGCCGGAGACGGCGCCGAGGAGGGAGCCGAACGCAAGGAGGCAGGTAAAGGGGACGCCTATACCCCAAGCCGTGACACCGCTTACCTGCCCCAGCTCCCCGTCGCAGAGCCCGAAAGTCCCCCTGCTGTGCCCGAAAACGCCATGTCACCGACGCAGACTAGGCCCCAACCGGAAGCCGCCGCCGCGACCCCTGTGACGTCACACGCCTCGACCCCGAGCGTGACCAAGCAGGAAGTACCACCAGCCTGGTCGCAGGGCCTAGAATTCCCGGGCGCCGCAACACCAACAGCGCCCCCTACCTCTGCGGAGCCTCCGGCCTGGTCGCAAGGCCAGGTAGCCCAGGGCGCCGCCGTATTAACGGTGCCCTTCACCTTCCAGGTGCCCCAGGCCTGGCCGCAAGGCCTGGGCAACCCGGGCGCCACCACCACTGCGCCCGCACCCGTAAAACCAAGGGTGCCGCGTCTGGGAGAGGACTTGTTTGCCCAGCACACGTGGCCGGACGGGCAGCCTTTCATCTGGCCCCAGAAGTATTACGAACTGGAGCACCCGAGGAGGGTTGGGGCCATGTGTGCACCCCTGATTCCGGCTCCGAAGCCCGTAATAAGGATCTCGCCCCCGCTAGCGGAAGCACAGTTTGAGTGGGACCCCACCGGAGAAGATCTAATGGGGTTCACTCAGGAAACTAGGGCAGCTGCAGCAGAGCGTGCGGAGTGCTGCCGCCAACAGCTCGAGGAGTTTGCGAGGGAGCGGAGAGAGAGGCGGGTCCGGGAACAACAGGCCCAAATAAGTTGCGCCGAGCAAAAGAGCCGGACCAGGAGGGACCCCCGTGCAGCGCATTGTCCCCGCACCATCGGGACAGTAGTCAAGTTCAACCAGCAGCATGGGTGGGGCTTCATTCGAGACAACAACACCCCCGGCGACGTCTTTGTCACGCGCAGAGACGTGGAGTCCCATCTGCCGGAGGGGCACAGAGGTCGTGACCTCTACATCGGAGATGAGGTCACCTTTACCCGGCACAAGTGTGCCAAGGGACCCTACGCCCTCCATGTGCATCGCCTGACGGAGGAGGAGCTGCGGTGTGAGGAGGAGCAAGAGGACCCGGACGGGTCTGAACTAGAACCTGGAACCAATCACAAAGAAAGAGCAGGAGGAAGACGCCGTTGAGTGCGGCAGAGAAGTGATGTAAATAGTTACCTGATCGGGGTATAAAGAAACTGTTGCTACATATATATAGTCCCCGTTGGGACCAGCTGAGTGAACTGTTTACCCGTTAACCCCTTCATCCCACAGGCTGAGGACTGTGAGCAGCCATTCCCTTCCCTCTACCTGGCCGAGGACTGAGAGCGGCCAACTTCCCCTGTATATAGTTGCGCTTCCTAAAGCGCCCCCTACCGGTTTTATAGGAAAACCAGTTTTTCTAAGAGACTGTCGCACTTTTCCCGGACACACGTTGCACAGTGTCCGGAGGAGGAACCTGAAACAAGAGACGACGAGAATGTTTATATGAAAAGTTTTATATATATAATGTTTTATATGTTTTATATGTTTATGAAAAAAAAAAAATTGTATGTTTTGGTGTTTTTGTCTTTACAGCCCGAGGACGTGCTGTGATTTACCAGGGGGGAATGTAGCACCCTGAGGATTCGGCTGCTACAGGGGTATTGCACCTCAACCCAGAGGTGTGATATTCCACTCCCGGGTAAGGATGGAGTGTGGATCTGAGCTCGGTAGGCTGCATGCACTACACACATCCCATTTCCGGGGAACAGGCCGACGGTACTCCCACTTAGAAATGTGCAGGTACGACCGAGTCTGTTCCTGGCTGGAGTGGGAGGGGGGTGGTACATCCCATGTAGTGTAGGGGCAGATAGGGGGAGCAGCCTGGGTAAAGATAGGAGCTCATTGGGTGCTGGTCACCTGAGCTCACACATAGAGGGTGTATATAAGGTGGGCACCAACTAGGATCAGGGTCAGATGCAGAGGATCAGATGCAGAGAGTCAGTCAGCTGCAGAGAACAAGTCAGGAGCAGAGGAGAGAAGAAAGACAAAGACCCAGAGTGAGAGAGGAGAAAAGAGAGAGACCCAGAGCACAGAAGAGAAGGACTCTGAGATCCCAACTAAAAGCACCGGGTGAAGAGTCGGCATCAGGGTACCGGAACCCAAGCTGGTGGGGGTAAAAACATTCCCCAGCCAGAGACCGGAGACCGTGGGCAGTGTCTGCCACGGTCACCCATCACATCCACCCCGAAGGCACACCACATGAAGGGTCAGGGAACTCAGGGCCAAGGGTGTCCCAACAGAAGGCCCGAGGGAGCTGGACCTAGGTGGATTACTGGTGGGGACGGCCAGAGAACGGGACAGAAAGAGAGCTCAGGGCCACGCTCCGGACTTGTTTGGGGGTTGGCTGGATCCAGGACCTGGTGGACGCAGCACGGCTCGGGTGGTCACTAGCAGCTGGAGTGACCAGTACAACATCTGCAGTAAGTAAACACCCTTAACTGCACAACCCGACTCTGTCTTCACTGCCGTCTGCACTACACCACCACAACCCCCATCCTCTGCGCCTGTCCCCTCTGAGGCTATACCCCTCCCGTTGGGGGTTATCCCACCAAGCTGCGCACCCACCATCAGCCTCAGCGGACCCTGCTGCAGCGGCGGCCACAGTGACCGCATCACAACGGGTGGCGTAGTCGACACAAAAGAACTCTTAATAACATCTGTAGGACTGCCACATAACACTGAGCTTGACGCCCTGGGCACGGGCCGGGTCACAGCCGCTCGGAGACTACAACCCCCCCATCTGATCCGGTGCCGGGTATTCCCCTCAAAAAGGAATATGTCCCAGGGGGCGCGTCATATGCAGCTAACTGAGCTCTGGTCCACAATCCATCCTTACCTGGGAGTGGAATATCACACCTCTGGTTAAGGTGCAATACCCCTGTGGCAACCAAACCCTCGAGGCGCCACACACACACCACCTTTCTCTTTGGCTCCAGCTAAACAACTTCCCCACAATCCCCCTGGGGCTCTGCTAAAACACTCTCCTTCTCCTGTGACTGTGTTAACCCCTTTAGTTGCTGGATGCTTCTGGAGCACAACACTTCATGTCTCCTGTGCTTGTGCTACTTCTAATAGTTTCTGAATGCTTTTAAAGAAACAGCACTACTTCTGCATGTCACACTCTGCAACAGCACTACTTCTGCATGTCACAATATCTTTCATGGTCATATTAGCCCCTACTACAGAAATGATGACAGCTCTACAGACGCCTGATGTAGGTAAAGCATTATAGTAATAATCCATCATTCCTCCACGTTATTATACTTTCCTTGGGTTTACAATCACATACTACCTTGCGTTTGTGTAATAAATAATAATTATAATATATTAAATCAATGAAATAATTAGTCTAATAAAAGAATAATTAACCACATTCACACACCCCTGTTACATAGGCATATAATGCACTCTGTTCTCAGTAATCACCACCCTCTTCTTCATTACAAGATCCTGAGTGCCATTTTCTGTCGTAGTGCCAAACACTCTGGAGAAGCACCCAACAACCTTTTCACTGTCAATCACAGGAGTTCTTCTGCCTATACAGTCTCAGGCGCTGCATCACAATCAGGATATATGAAATACAGTTATATGAAAAAGTTTGGGCACCCCTATTAATCTTAAGCTTATTGTTTTATAAAAATTGGTGTTTTTGCAACAGCTATTTCAGTTTGATATATGTAATAACTGTTGGACACAGTAATGTTTCTGCCTTGAAATGAGGTTTATTGTACTAACAGAAAATGTGCAATCTGCATTCAAACAAAATTTGACAGGTGCATAAGTATGGGCACCTCACCAGAAAAGTGACATTAATATTTAGTAGATCCTCCTTTTGCAAAAATAACAGCCTCTAGTCGCTTCCTGTAGCTTTTAATGAGTTCCTGGATGAAGGTATTTTTGACCATTCCTCTTTACAAAACAATTCCAGTTCAGTTAAGTTTGATGGTCGCCGAGCATGGACAGCCCTCTTCAAATGATCCCACGGATGTTCAACGACATTAAGGTCTTGGGACTGGGATGGCCATTCCAGAACATTGTAATTGTTCCTCTGCATGAATGCCTGAGTAGATTTGGATCGGTGTTTTGGATCATTGTCTTGCTGAAAGATCCATCCCCTGCGTAACTTCAACTTTATCACTGATTCTTGAACATTATTGTCAAGAATCTGCTGATACTGAGTGGAATCCATGCGTCCCTCAACTTTAACAAGATTCCCAGTGCCGGCATTGGCCACACAGCCCCAAAGCATGATGGAACCTCCACCAAATTTTACTGTGGGTAGCAAGTGTTTTTCATGGAATGCTGTGTTTTTTTGACGCCATGCATAACGCCTTTTTGTATGACCAAACAACTCAATCTTGGTTTCATCAGTCCACAGGACCTTCTTCCAAAATGAATTTGGCTTCTCCAAATGTGCTTTTGCATACCTCAGCCGACTCTGTTTGTGGCGTGCTTGCAGAAACGGCTTCTTTCGCATCACTCTCCCATACAGCTTCTCCTTGTGCAAAGTGCGTTGTATAGTTGACCGATGCACAGTGACACCATCTGCAGCAAGTTGATGCTGCAGCTCTCTGGAGGTGGTCTGAGGATTGTCCTTGACTGATCTCACCATTCTTCTTCTCTGCCTTTCTGATGTTTTTCTTGGCCTGCCACTTCTGGCCTTAACAAGAACTGTCCCTGTGTTCTTCCATTTCCTTACTATGTTCCTCACAGTGGAAACTGACAGGTTAAATCTCTGAGACAGCTTTTTGTATCCTTCCCCTGAACAACTATGTTGAATAATCTTTGTTTTCAGATCATTTGACAGTTGTTTTGAGGAGCCCATGATGCCACTCTTCAGAGGAGATTCAAACAGGAGAACAACTTGCAAGTGGCCACTTTAAGTAGCTTTTCTCATGATTGTATACACCTGGCTATGAAGTTCAAAGCTCAATGAGGTTACAAAACCAAAAAAAGTGCTTTAGTAAGTCAGTAAAAAGTAGGTAGGAGTATTTAAAACAAGAAAATGATAAGGGTGCCCATACTTATGCACCTGTCAAATTTTGTTTGAATGCAGATTGCACATTTTCTGTTAGTACAATAAACCTCATTTCAAGGCAGAAACATTACTGTGTCCAACAGTTATTACAAATATCAAACTGAAACAGCTGTTGCAAAAACACCAATTTTTATAAAACATTAAACTTAAGATTAATAGGGGTGCCCAAACTTTTTCATATAACTGTACTTAGTAATGGCAACGTGCCTCCGTGTCTCAGTGACCATAGGAATTAGATAGGAGACACTAGGTTATTCCCACATGCACAATGTCCCGCAGCTGAGCTCAGTTGTCTTATTTGTTAAAAATTCTCACGCTACATATGGGAAATGTCTCAATCTCTTTGTGTCAGTGATTCCAAAATCTGCCTGTGTAGATCTCTGATGAGTAGTGTTTACTTGTGTCTGTGCCTCTGGTGAAATAAAACTGTTGCTGGCACCATACTGTCCCTCTGGAACATTTTTTTCATCTTCAGTACGTTTTTATTTGGTTCCAAAAGTAAAGGCTACGCTTAATAAGCAACAGTTGTAATGATGTAAATCTTGTGTAATTTGACTCACATAACTTTCATGCTTGAGTCATATTCTACTAGAAATAAATGGCAAAGTTATGTGATTGCCTTGTTCGCTGTTGTTGGATACAGAGGAGAGATGCTGCTGGAACACTGGAGAACGTTTAATAATTATCTTCACCTTTGTTATACACAGATGCATTTCTGTATTCCACTGTCGCACAATTTAACTCCATGTTGTAGATACTTGAGTTGTGCGTCAAAAGTCTGATTATGATTACATTTGTTGTGATTTGATCCTTTTTATATAATGGAGCTTCATGTATAGAAGATTCTCAATATACTTTTCTATTTTTGAGTAGTCAATATATAATATATTAGACATTGGAAGTCACATGCTAATTGATTTCCAGATCTGTATTCTGATCTTAGATTTCCATATTATTTTTTGGGGATTTGCCTTTCATTGATCCCTTCAAGTTATCAGCAAGTGTTACCTACTTTTAAAGAGGTCGTACGAGATAAAAAAAAAATAGACAGATGTGGCGCTGTTTTTCCCCAAATCAGTGCCACATCTGTCTATGGTTTGTTTCTGGTATTACAGTTTAGCTGCAGTAAAGTAAATATGTCTGAACGTTTCTACCAGATGCAACCCGTGGTGCTGTTTTTGGAAGAAATCAGACATGACTTTGTAAATCTGCACAACCCTTAAGCTAAGGCTCGATTCATCAAGACTGGTGTTGTTTACACCACTCTTGAGGAGGAGATATGCTGTGGTTAGACTCTCCTAATTCATGAAGAGGCTTATGCCTCTTTATGAAACAAGAGTAATGGATGAGTGGTGTACACCTCTGTGTGCACCTCACCACAAATCTTACTCCAGTCCCTGCTGAAGCAAGATTTGTGGTGTAGAGGATGCTGCCGCTTGTCATGAATTTGACACACCTGTCCTGCACCAGCTCTGCCCACTCTGTCAAAGTTGAGCAAAAATGGCATGAGAACACCAAACGTCGCAAAATTTTAGTGCAGTCTTGAGTTGCGCCAAAATTATGCAACTTTTTAAAGCTTTTCACACTAGAATTCTGGAAATACCAGAAGGGGGAAAGTATATAAAGCTGCACCCGAAAGGTGATAGGGCAGACAAATAAGTAAATGAAAACACTTGTTACCCTAAAAAGACTGAAGCAAGGATAACAGAAACTAAACCCGGAGAAAATGTGTATGTGCTGTGGCTCGGCGGACAGAGAAGCCGACCACAAAGCACAGGCTTAAGGGTTCGATCCTAGGCGCATGGCAGATGCCCACTCAGCGTTTTCAGAGAAGCAGTTTTAAGTAAATGCCAGTTGTTGTTTTCCTGAAATAGCTTCATCGTTCTTGCGGCGGCTCTGCTACTAGTAGCTTTCACTCTATCCTGTCAAGCATAGAAGCTAGGAAGCTGCTCGAAGAATAAGCATGTCACTTTTATCCGCTTTAGGTTTTCTGAACTCTGAAGCAGTTAAAAGAAGTGACATAAGACGGTACATGTGCACAGCAATGTCTTTTTGACATAGCAGTGAACTGTGTTCATTTTATGGGTTGCATTTGCAATGAGTGCACATACCCTTACCCTGTGTTCAAACTGAGTTTTTTAGGTGTAATTTTTAAAGCAGATCCTTCCAAATCTTCCACAAAAGCTCAAAACTTCTCAAAAATATTCAAGAACTCAGCAAAAAGACTCAGTGTGCACATACCCAAATAAATGATTTTGAAACTACTGCTGCAAGACTTACCTTTGACACTGGCTTATTCAAATACTTGATGGTTTCCACAAAAGAGAAAATGTCAAGTGAGAAGCCTCGTAATGGTGATAAACATTTCTGGATCTGGTAATTAATGGTACAGATCAAAGCTCCTATTGTACCATCAGGAAGTACCAATATTTTTGCTTTTATATGTCTATGTTTTTCATTCTGTTTTTATTACATGTGGAAATAATACCAGAGAAATGACAACTTCCTGGAACATCATTATTAACTGAGAAATCATTCACCAGTTGCCCTTGTCGGCTGACTTCCATCAATACATAAACAGCCACATCCATTTCCTGGTATATTAAATATTTTATCTGCTATTTTGCATGAAAAGTTAATAAGGTAAGATCATTAATATTAATGTCAATTGAATAATAAAGTTCTTACCGTCTGTTTGGAATTAATTTTATAATTGTCTGGCTGTGTATAAAGATTCACTCATAGCATCTACGAGTGGCACTTGCCAAAATGAGGAGCAGGTTCGTTCTACGAGGATTCCCAGCATAACGGAACCGACTTGGCAGGATGCTATCTACAAGCCATAAAACCTCATAAGCTATAAAAAAAATTGAGGAGATAATATTATTCATTCATTATTCAGCATTAATACCAAAGAGTGTTATTGTTATGTCTCACCTGAAGAGGTGGATCCTCCAAGCCCTTGGCCTGGATATGAAATTTTACTGCAGCACGGGTAGGTGGCGCTGGTGCAGAAGGACAATGTAGTTGGAACAGTGATGGCAGATGTCGCAGGCTGGATCAATGGCAACTGAAGTAGCTGAACTGGAACAATGGCAGCAGAGGCCAGAACAGCGATGTAGCAGAGTTGAATCAGCAATGAGGATTTGGAGAAACAGAG
This sequence comes from Phyllobates terribilis, assembly GCF_046119375.1. NCBI lineage: Eukaryota > Metazoa > Chordata > Amphibia > Anura > Dendrobatidae > Phyllobates > Phyllobates terribilis. The sequence continues at coordinate 307,583,679 of NW_027362761.1, forward strand.
TTGAGTTTACCATGAAGGCTAAATAGGGTTGAAGAAGCAGTTCTGGAACGATGATCTGTGGTTCCCGCACTCCTACATCAAGGTAAGCTGTACAGCTCTGCTATTTCGTGATTCCAAAATTGTACAACGGAGCATGAGGTACGCAGGGCTGGAACCACGGAAAAGCAGAGTTGGGCAGAATAGCTTTATGTAATAGTGCTAAAACTATGAAATAGCAGAATTGTACAGCAGAGCTGGATATACCAGTGCTGGAACCCCTTACTATCAGAGGTGTGATTGCAGTGGTGGTACAGACTATTGGCAGGAACACCGACTTTTTTTTCTTTTTTTTAACGACCTTTGGCTCCAACTTCAGCAATGGCGACTTGATGGATGAACAATCTGTAGGAAGATTGATTTTGTGCAAGCCTAGGGTCTTCTCAGTTATTTTGAAAGTATCAAGCCATCAGGGTTGCTGGTGTTTCTCTTTGCCTTGTTCCTTCTATTCTTCCGACCATGATGACCTTCTCCGGTGATTGATCTCTACGTATGATGCATCCAAAGTACGCAAGTCGTAGCCTGGTGATGCTTGCTTCGAGTGACATGTCTGGCTTGATTTGTTCCAAAATTGATTTGTTTGCTCTGCTTGCCATCCGTGGTATTGATAACATCCTTCTCCAACACCACATTTCAAAGGCGTTGATTCTTGTTGTACCAGTGCTGGAAACACAGAATAGAAAAGTTGTATTTTCAGTGGTGTTGCAGAGTATTGGCAGGAACACCACCTTCTTGAATCCACAGGCGGTGTCATACTGCCTGAATTGGGTTTAAATGACCTAGATAGATAACATCACCAGAGCAAGTCAAATATCCTTGGCAACCCAGTGCACAGGAGAAGATACAGGACCATGTAGCGCTGGAACAGGACTGGTGAGTAAAGGTTTACAATGGAAGAGCATTAGAACAGTCAGATACGAATAATACAATATGGTGGTGTCTGGTTGTGTTCTAATAACAATTTCTCACTAAAATAGGGAAGTCCCTTATTTAGAACCTCCATTTATTAGCCTGAGCATAGAGTGGCAGCAAAGACCCTTTCTCTATCGAGAACCTGGCATATCCTGATTCTGGTACCCTTGCAGATTGCAATTTATTTTTAAAGGTTGCACTAGGGGGACAACCTGTAGTGCGCTAAATTTCAGAAATGCATAGGAAAGTTAAAAAAAGAAGGGTGGCAGAAGCGTCAGTCACAACTGCACCCTTTGGACAAAGTGGCCCCTAGAAAATAGCAGTAAAATTAATGACCAATGCAGAGATGTGATGATATGTTACCATAGTTGTATAGCTTTATAAAGACAATGGACAGAGGTAAATTACTGCAGAAATGAATGCTTTGCTTTAATATATATTTAACCACATAATCAATAATGCATGATGCAAAGGAAAATGATGGTGCTATGTAAAGAAATAATGATTTTGAATGCATTGAATGAAAGTCATTACTTGATAAAATACCAACCAGACTAGCACTGATGTTTTTAAAGCATTGGTTCTTATAAACAACATAAATTCTAACCCGTATAAGCATAAATAACACTATACTGTTCTACTAAAACAGCATACACCCTAGGTTCACTCAACTAGTGGAATGTGCTCCACGTGAGGTCCACACCATGTCTGTATGGCCTATAGGGTCCTGCTGTGCTTTTAATAAGTGTGGCAGTGCATGATCATAGCCTAGGGGGTACTTTGATTAAAAGTAACTGAGTGGAGGTAATTAGTTTAGAAACTCTGAGATACATTATTTTCGTGATGAGGGAAAATGAACTTTACATTGGTGTGTGCTATGTGTTCCTAAGACCGGATGTGTTCCAAGAATGAACCCGTGATTCTTGGACAGGCCTTGTGTCTCTTGACTTGGACTCAGCAATGAAATATATATTCCTATGAGCCTATAAAGTTCAGGTCAGGAGACCAGGTCTGTGTATTGCGGTTCATATTCAGACCGCAAAAACAGGTTTGTGAATCCGGCTGAAAAATCCTGACAAAAGCAGAAAAATGTTCCTCCTCATTGTCATCAATGTGCCATCAGTATATCATCTGTATGTCATATTTTTACTTACATATAGCATCTGTATGCTATCCATTTTATATCCATTTTATACATCCACAATTTAAAATATAATAATAGGCCAAATTCAGTTTCCTATGTTAATAACTGCATGATGTTCAGATTATAATCAGTATTTTGGCACATATATTGACTCATAAGAGGAGAATCTGATTCAGAATACAGATCAAAGTAGTGCAGACTGTGATATGTTACACAAAGAACATCGGCCCATGTGTAAAAATGTTCATTGACTTTGAATTGAACTTGTGTGAACGATGCCTAATTGTCCTGCTAGTCTACCTCTATGAGAACCTGTCGTGTTCCCCAACGTTATTAGCCTGTAGATAGATATAAGGATTTTCTGCAGGCTAACAGCATTTCAATGCTGTTCAGCCGCCTCACTGAAAGCTCAAAAATGGACTTTATTCCTCCCGGGAGAAACTGCCTTTCAGTCATAGAGGTGTTCCCTCTGGAACATTTTCAGTCGCTGGCTGTAAGTACACCCCAGGACTCGCTGCAGAACGACCTGTCAATCGTTAGTGCTGGGACGAGCTTACAGCCGCCGCTCACTGTGTACAGAGTAATGACTGTAGCCACTCCTGCACCTCCCGGGAGGAATAACGTTAATTTCCTTCCAGTTGAGCTTTCACTAAGGTGGCCAGACAGCACTGGAATGTTATTAATCTGCAGATTAACCCTATACCTGAAGGTTAATAGCATTTGGGGACATGACAGGTTCCCTTTAATTTGCTCAAAATATAGTCCATACTTCTTGGCACAGCACCATTATGGGGCTTAAATTCCAAGTAATCCACATATTTATGGTATGCACATTATATGTACAAAACGTGTGTGTTTCCTTATACAATTGTATTTAGTCAGAGCAATCACGGTACAGAGGTACCGGGTGCTTACCTGACAAAGTCCATGAAAATTGCAAAAAAAAAGAAAAACATACTTGCCACTCACCGGTCCTATTAAAATTCAATCCAACATTTTTTTTCAAGACATCATATTAAAACTGGCTGCAGGGCAGAGTGAAGCACAAGGGGCGGACGACGGCCGTTTCACGCCTGTCTGCGCTTCAATAGGTCCTGGACTCCAGGACCCATTGAAGTGCCAACTATGTTTTTATTTTTTTGCAATGTACATTTAGATATATGTATATAACATGTATACAGACCGTTGGCATACAGAGTTAAACTGGTTGAAATCTGCTGAGATTATGATGTTTGTGGTCAGCGTCGGACTGGGGTGCCAAGGGCCCACCAGTAACATTGACACAGGGGGCCCACTATTCAGCTACATGGACATATTACATTATCCTCATTCACATTTTTCCCTATCCTTCTATATAATAATAATAATAATCTTGGTAGATTTAAATGAATGATAAGATGCTGCCGTTGTCTGAACATAGTGAATCGTGAATCAAGTGTATTGTGCTCATGTTGGGGGGGTAACTGGATTACTCCTCCACAGGGCCCACTGGAGGATTCCCCTGTTCTCCTGTTTGCCAGTCTGAGCCTGTCTGTGGTGGTCATACACATAAGATTAGCAGCAGATGATATCAAAATAAGGATCAGCCCATGATCTGCAGCTAAATATCCAATATGTATGGCCGGCAGTCACAAGTGATGGCCTCTGAACACTGGTCAGGTAGAGACATATTCTGATTCTTTATCACTTTGTGGATTATTCTCTAATTTATCTATTGCTCCTCCTTTCTATCGTAAAATGAACTCACATAGTGTTTAGTACATAAATGAACTTTACTACTAGTAGTAATTAATATTATTATTTTTTTCACTTCGGAAACATTATTTTGGAATCATTTTGGCTATTTGTGTACATCCAGGGGTAAAGCTTTATGGGGTCAGGGGTACTAGTAGAATCTGGTATCTATGATGGCCAAAACACCCATTTGCACATAAATTATAAATGGTACATGGTAGGTGAGGGATCAGTTACAGATTTTGCATTGGAGCCTTGGTGCTTTAAGTTACACCTTTGTTTACATCAACCTGATACAGCAATAGTGGGATTTCAACATCCCATTGGTAAGGGATCAAGACAGCAATCCATCATAATGTCTTCCCAATGTTTCCTATAAAGAACTTGTTTTTTTGCCATTTCGCCTCAGAAAAAAAAGTGATTTCATGATCCAGAACATAGATTTATGGGTTTAACTGCCTTCGCAACATCTTTCGTAAGTGATGCAGTTTGTTGTGCTCTTCCTACATGACCACATGGCATCCCACCATGAATTAGAAATGAGAGTTATGACCTCATGCATTCTCAACCCTTCTTGACAAGCCAGAACTTGCTCTCTTTTGTATAGTTATTGTAGACTTTGAACACCTACAGCTAAGGAAGGGTTACTAATGTCATAAACTTTGACTTTTTGCCCTAATGAGAGGTTGAAGAATGGCATGCCCCAGCAGGTTGGAGGAATAGCTGTGGACTCGTACACTTCAGACCCTGCAGGCTGGGTAGGGATCTGATGTTGCAAAAGAAGGTGCATCATGCCAAGCATGCTTGTCTATATGCACATCAGAGAAATCAAAAAGAGCTCCTGCATCCACCGCAGATTAATACATTTCTAACTATTATTATTTATAATGACTCGCCCCCTGGGCCGTGGGGCACTCGAGACCGGACTTCTGGGCAATGCTGGGAGTAGTAGTGGCGACCCGGTCCCGTGGCTCAGGGTGGTCAGACCAGTGGTAGTCTATGATGTGTTTTAGGTAATGTCCGACTACGCCACCCGTGGATTGCGGTCAGGGAGGACCGCTGCTGCAAGGCAGACCGCTGAGGCTGGTGTTGGGGATGCAGCAGGGAATAGTACAACTCCCCACAGGAGGAGTGTAGCCTCAGGGCAGTGTGATAGGATGCTGGGGGTGATGGTGCAGGCGCAGCAGTAACCACACAGAGTCCAATAATGCAGTCCAGGGTCTTTTACTGATCTTATCAAAGACCCAACAGGAGTACAGGGTAAGAATGGACCTGGGTGTCTGAGGGCATTAAGGCGAGCTCCGCTGGTCAGGGTGAGTGGGTAGGCCTACCATTCTCTCTCTGCCCTTGCTGACTATCTCCCCCTTTAGTGGTATGATAGCCCACGTCCCTGAGCTTGCCGTGTACTACGCCTGTATGGCTTGCGACTCGGGCCTTAGGTACCTGTAGCTTCTCCGTGCTGTACCGGTCCCTCTGTGTGGCGGAACCTCCAGGCTTCTTGGCCAAGGGACCTAAAATCCCTCGCAGGTAGATGATCTGCTGCAGGACTTGCAATCCTGACAGCCTCGGACCCCAGTGTCCGGCATGTAGTTTCTCTCTGTCAGGACCGGCTCTCGTCGCCTCTGTCCCTGGCTTGGTGTTCCTCCTATGCCTCCTGGACTCCTCAGCTGCGGCTGACCTGTCCCTCTGCTTCTGGGAACCCTTCTGGATACTCCAGAAGTGGGTCCTGGTCTCTCTAACCCTGCCCTCAGTACCAGTTTTTATAGGGGCAGCCTGCTCCCCCTACTGGCCTGTGACAGGAGGTGCTGCATGCAAATGGTCCATGACCAGAGAACCTCCCTCCTGCTCTCAGACACAGCCTTACAAGTTTGTGGCATCCAGGCCTGGGGTGACACAATAACACTACTAATTATAATAATTAATATAGAAAGCATAATATCAGTAGCAAATTATTTTGATTATTTCTAGTACCACTACCTATATATTTAAATATGTATACAGTGGGTGGCTCTGGCTCAATGATGCTACCTGCTTCTACTGCCCAAACACTTTGAGAGCAGAAAATCTCCAAAAACCATGAGGAGTTCAAAAACCCCAAGTTTTGATTGGACAGTTGGAGAGTTTCTGCTCCAAAAACTCCAGAAATAAAAAAACCCTCAGAGTAAACACACCCTTCGTGCTCATTCGCACGACCATATTTTCCGTCAGGATGCTGTTCGTAAAAATAAAAATAAGGAACCACACTAATGTTAGTCAATGAGGCAGTGAGTGCAGATGAATGATTTTTTTTCAGTGACAGAATCTGCGCATGAAAAAAATCACAGCGTGCTCTAGTTTCTTCTGTAAATCGGATGGGTGCATCCCATTCAAGTCTATAGGTGCACAATAAAAATCAGATGCTATATGGAGCCACAGTATTTTCATGAATAGATGCAATTCTGTAACATAGGAAACTGTAAATAATCTTGTAAATTATTAATAGCTGCTGCTGTAAAAAAAAAAACAAATGCACATGGATGGCAAGTTAGAAAAAAAACATCCGGGTTTTTTGATGATTTTTTCATACAGTTGTGTGAACTTGGCCTTAAAAGAAGAGAGGGCAGCTGCATCAGTCTGCAAACACTGTCAGTATACACTATACACATTAGTAGTGCAATATTGGGTGGAAGACAACTCTAAAGGCCCCCATGTACAAGGGGCATTCATTAAAGATTTCCCCTGACCCACTTCTATTCATCACAGGACAATGAAACTGCACATGTGTAATGATATAAGTCTCTATAGGTTACGTGCCAATTTGCAACTCAGAACTGATAACGGTCTTGATTTTACAGTTGATGAAGTGGTGTGAGGTTTGATAATGGACCCAGTGGAATACAGAGCAGTCATCAAGTTCCTTTACTTGAAAGGCCGCACACCACAGGAGACTTTCGATGACATGAAAGAGGTTTATGGTGATGATTCCCCATCATTAGTGTTGAGCATTCCGATACTGAGTTCCGATACTTTTAGAATATCGAATACCGGAATCGGAAGTTCCCATAATGCAATGAGCCAGTTTGATTTTATTCAGCCAATGAGGATCCTAAGAAGTGTGGGCACATCCTGTTAGGCATGTTAGGCATGTTAACTAATGGCATGGCTGTGATTGGCTGCTGAAATTATGTCATGATACACTATAAAAGCCGCCGCCGCCATTTTGGGTTCACTCTGCTGTGAATTCAGTTAGGGACAGGACGCTGCTGTTCTGAGGGACAGTTTGAGCTACTTATTTGCTCTATTCTGCTTTACCCAAGCTACTTTATAAACCGCTGTGCGAGAAGCTTTCTTTTGCCTTGCAGCGCTAGTGCACAGTTCTCTGCACTGTTCACGGCTGTCTGCAAGGTCTCTGTGTGTGAGTGCAGCTCACGCTGTAGTGTGTTCTGCAGCCACATCCGGTTGTAGTCCGCTCAGGGTGCGTCACTGCCTCATACATTGTCCTTTTTTGCTCATTTTTCCTGATTTCTCCTATTAGTGTGGTTCCATCCGTATCCAGCTAGATTGCTTCCAAACACACTATATAGGAGTAGATAGAGGAGCCTTTCTGCAGCCTTGTGCCCTGCAGCCCCAGCCAGATTGGTATTAGCCTATTTTTTGTAGCCTCATCTATTGCATTGTAGGTTACCTTCCTGCATTGTAATAGCTACAAAAAGTTTGTGATACTATCGGTATTACATCTTTAGGCACATCCAGTGTCTTTTTGTGAAAAAAAACAACGTAAATAAAGTTCACCAAACACTCCACTTTACAGTTGTGTAGGCCACATTAGCTCATATTAAAGTCTAGTCTAGTGTTTCTTATACCTGTTAGCAGCTGTTCAGGAATAAGCACACTAAGCCCTTAGTACTTTTCTGCCTACCTTTTGCGCACCCGCTTTGTCTCTCTGAATCTGAAGAGGCGGGTGCGCCAGTGCCTATGGTCAGCACACCTCAGTACGCACTGATGATGAGACTCAGGTGCCACTTTCTGGTGCGTACTGTGCTCTCGAGACTACCCAGGAGAAGCATTGTTTGAAGAGGGTAGTGTAGATGATGAAGTCCTTGACCCATCATGGCGTGAGGTACAGGAAGGTGGTGGGAGCAGCTCTGAGGAAGAGATTCCCCGAGCGGCCCAAAAAGGAGGGAGAGGGAGGGGGCAGACTTGGTTGCCTGTAGCCTCCACTTCGGCACCTATTAGGAGCATGCATCTTCCAAAACCTTAAACGGGTGCTCCCAAGACTTGCAGTGCCTGGTCCTTTTTTGACACAGTTGCAGATGACATTTGCTTTGTCAAATGCAAGCTGTGTAATCAGAAAGTGAAAAGAGGGAAAAGTGTCAGCAACCTCAATACCACAAATATGTGGAAACATGTGCGGACCAAGCACGTGGTGGAGTTACAAAGACACACTGAAGACCTAGGCCAACCTACAGCGCCACCTACCACCTCTTCAGCTCGTGTTGTAGCCTCTTCCTTCAGCTCACACACAGCTGGTTTGGCTTCCTCACAGGTTCGCCATGAAAGAACCTCTGGCACTGTTGTACAGAGACACAGTGTCATTCCACCCACATCACGGTAGTGTGTGACAATGGCCGAAATCTGGTGGTAGCTCTGGGCCTAGGCAACCTCACTCACATGCTCAGCTTGGTCGTGCAGAGTTTTTTGAGGGACTATTCGGATCTTGATGCACTGCTGCACAAGGTCCGCATAGAGTGCGCTCACTTGCGGCGTTTCAGCATCGCAAGATCGCGCATTGCAGCTCTGCAGCGCCGATTACGCCTTCCGGAACATCGCATCATATGTGACCTACCCACCAGGTGGAATTCAACGTTACATATGTTGGAGAGGTTGTGTGAGCAGCAGGCAGCAGTAATGGAGTACCAGCTGCAGCAGGCGCAAACAAGTCGCACTGCGCGCCGTTCACACTTCACCACCACTGAGTGGTCCTCCATGAAGGACATCTGCCACGTTTTGCGTGCCTTCGATTATTCCACGCGGATGGCGAGTGCAGATGATGCACTAGTCAGCATGACTATCCCCCTTATCTGCCTGCTTGAAAAAACACTGCAAGCACTAAAGGAGGAGATTTGGAAGAAGTGGAGGATGAGGAGTCACAAATGCCATCTGCTTCTGTACAGTCTGCGCAACGTGGTTCCTCACAAAGGCCTAGGCAGGGGACACTTTGTGAGGAGGGTGAGGAGGAGTCAATGGAGAAGGAAGACATCTGTCCAGAGGAGGGAGGTACACAATGCTCTAGTAGTCAGTATCTAGAGCGAGGGTGGGGTGATGCAGAGCAGGCAGAGATCACGCCTCAAGCATGGGACAGTTGGCAGTCTGCAGCACATGGTTGATTTCATGCTGCAGTGCCTGAGAAACGACCGCCGCATCCCCCACATTCTCAACACGGCTGATTATTGGGTGTCCACCCTCCTAGATCCTCGCTACCGGGACAACTTACAATGCCTCATAACACTGTTGAACCGGGAGCGTAAAATGCGGGAGTACCAAGACACACTGGTGCATTCTATCATGTTCTCCATTCCACCCGAGAGCAGAGCTGCTAGTGCTTTACAAAGCAGCTCTGAGTGTCGAGGCAGTGGAGGAAGCTCTGCACAAAGAGGGAGCAGAAGCAGAAGCAGGGCCTCAGCACAATGCAAGACCAGTATGGCCCAAATGTGGCAAAGTTTTGTGTCCCCGCCACAAATGTCTACATCATCACAGATGGCTCCAGTCAGCAGGAGGCAACGTTTCCGTAAGATGGTGACAGACTACATGTCTTGACCTCTCGGTGTACTCCCAGACGGCTCTTCCCCCTTCAAGTTTTGGGTCTCTAAGCTGGACACATGGCCAGAGCTTAGCCAGTATGCATTGGAGGTGCTGGCTTGCCCTGCTGCTAGTGTATTATCGGAACGCGTCTTTAGTGCCGCAGGTGGTGTACTAACAGACCGTCGCATCCGACTATCCTCCGATAACGTTGACCGGCTTACTTTTCTGAAAATGAACAAGGCCTGGATCTCGCATGAATTTGCCAGTCCTCTTCCAGATTAAATAATTGGTTGTCAACAGTATCCAGGTCTCCTGTTGTGTTCATGTTTCTACCACCTGAACTATAATCCCTGAGCTCCAACACCGCCAGTTGCTGCTCAGAAGTGCCGTCTGCACAGTCAGCACTTGCTCCAGTGTTATTGGGGTTCAGCAACGTCAGCTGATCCTCTGCTGTGTGTCCGGCAATTTCTCCTGCTCTGTCCACATTCACACTACTACTGATTTTAAACTTGCTCCAATTAGGCCTCTGTCTGGCTCCTCTCTGTTTTCAGTATTTACCCTGGGCTCCAACACTGCCAGTTGCTGCTCAGAAGTGCCGTCTGCACAGTCAACACTTGCTGCAGTGTTATTGGGGTTCAGTAATGTCAGCTTAACCCCTGCTGTGTGTCCGGCAATTTCTGCTGCTCTGTCCACATTAACACTACTACTGATTTTAAACTTGCTCCAATTAGGCCTCTGGCTCCACTCTGTTTTTAGTATTTACCCTGGGTTCCAGCACCGCCAGCTGTTTCCCAGTAGTGTCTTTGGCACAGGTACTCCCTCCTGCCCAGCCTGGTTCCAGCATGCCAGCTGTTTCCGGGTAGTGTCAACGTCACTTTGCCTCCAATACGTTGTCCTGTCGTGTTGTGGTCGGGTTAGCCGACTCTATGGTGCCTGCAGTTTAGGTGACTCCTATGTGGGCTGCGGGATCTGGCAATGAAGGCTGGTTCCATAGTGCCAATAGGACAAGCACCCCCTGTAGGACTGTGGGTTTCGGTAACTCCGGCCGGCTCGCGGCCTTGCAACTTTTTTTTTCATGTGTACCTTCTGCTGCCTATCTGAGTTGCAGTACCATTAGCTGGTTCTTTGGAAGTCAATCTTGAATATGTCCCCCTGGGTTCCAGTAGCATCAGCTGGCTCCAGGCAGTGCCTTTGGCTTAGGTGCCTCCTTCTCAGTATCATAGTTCCACCAACGTCTGCTGGTCCTTGGTAGTGCTTTCTGGCACTGGTACCTCCTGCTTAGTAACCGGGTTCCAGTACCATCAGCTGGTCCTCGGTAGTTCCATTGGCTCTTGTAACTTCTGCTACCCATCCGGGTTCCACTACTGTCAGCTGGTTCACGGCAGTTCCTCAGCCTTCTTGTACCTTCTGCTACATTTCCAAGTTCAAGCTTTTAGAAATGGTTTTGGTAATCACTCTGGATCTCCCTGATGATGACCCTGAAGACGACGACTCTGAAGACCACCCCGAAGAAGACGAGGACCCCGAAGACGATGACCCTGAAGACGACGACCCTGAAGACCATCCCGAAGAAGACGAGGACCCCGAAGACGACGACCCTGAAGACCACCCCGAAAAAGACGAGGACCCCGAAGACGACGACCCTGAAGACGACAACCCTGAAGTCCACCCCGAAGAAGACGAGCACCCCGAAGACGACGACCCTGAAGACGACGACCCTGAAGAAGACGAGGACCCCGAAGACGACGACCCTGAAGACGATGACCCTGAAGACCAACCCGAAGAAGACGAGGACCCCGAAGATGACGACCCTGAAGACGACGACCCTGAAGACCACCCCGAAGAAGACGACGACCCTGAAGACGACGACCCTGAAGACCACCCCAAAGAAGACCAAGAAGATGACCCTGAAGAAGATGACCAAGAGGACAAAGAACAAGAAGACAACCACCAAGATACAGAAGACCAAAAAGCAGAAGAAAAAGAAGCTGCAGAACAAAAAGCAGAAGAACATTCAGCATAAGACTAAAAATCAGAGCAAAAGATATTATCTAAATTATAAGCAGAAGAAGACTAAGCAGTGTATGGGGGTGAGTCTGTTCCTCCTCGTGGTGCCCCTGGAAAATACCTGCTGCTGCAGGCCAAACTGAACGCGGACAAATCCTGTTGTAAATCTTTTGTGACAGGCAGAACGGAAGGTGTAATCTTCAAACTTTTATAGATAACAACTACAGGAATGCCTGTCACAAATAAGAATATGATGAAGAAGAAGAATATGAAGAAGATGAAGAAGTAGAATATGAAGAATACTAATAGTTGAATAAGAAGAATATGAAGTGTAAAAAAAAAGAATAATAGGAAGAAGGTGAAGAAGAAGAAGATGAATAAGGTGAAGAAGAAGTTGATGAAAAAGATGCTGCTGCTGAGGATGATGAAGGAGAAAGTGTGGGAGAAGTAAAAAAAGAAGGTGAAGAGCATGGAAGTAGTGAAACATAAATATCTGACAAAATATAAAAAAGCTTAACATAGTCAATATCTTTATAACTCCGAACGTCTTAAAAAAAATATTAATTCCTGCTATTCCATTTGATTGGGCTAAATCTCTATGCCTTTAATGTCTCCTCCACCTCCCCCAATACATTCTACATTATTCTTAGCTGTTTTCCTTCATGTAGAATTAACCTACAAGGAAAGAAAGGGTTTATTTTCATTCCGATATTTGTGTCCCATTGACTTAAATTGGTTTCCGGTATCGGAATCGGCGATATCCGATATTTTTTGGGTATCAGTCCGATCCGATTCGATATTTCCCGATATCAGAAGGTATCGCTCAACACTACCTATCATATGATGTAGTCAAGAACTGGCATCGTCAATTTAAAAGTGGTCAGATTTCAGTGCAAACAGCTCCAATTCCAGGGCGACCCCACTCTGCTATTGATGAATACACCATCCAGCAAGTGGACGTCGCCATTTTGGAAAATTGCCACGTAACCATTCGCCACCTAGCCCAAAATGTCAAGATTAGTGTGGGGCCCATGGAAAAAAATCATCCAAGCCCATCTTCCCGTCCATAAGGTATCCGCTTGCTGGGTTCCCCGGCTGCTCACACCTTTCCAGAAGCAGGAATGAGTTGAATACTCTCAGGCTCTATTGACGATGTGCCATGGAAACCAGGAGGACTTTTTCAACAGACTGATCACACAGGATGAAAGCTGGGTCCATCACTATGATCCTGAGACTAATGTCCAGTCAATGCAATGGAAGCATCATGATTCACCGCCTCCAAAAAAGGCACATGCCCAACCCTTGGCAAGCAAGGTCATGCTCACAGTATTTTGGGACCAGCACTGGAGTAGTATTGATGGATTTCCTAGCAAAGGGTACCATGCCACTGGGGCATGCTATGCTTCACTGCTGCCGAAATTGCGGGAGGCCATTAAAACCAAGAGGCATGGCATGCTTACCAAAGGTGTCCGCCTTCTGCAAGACAATGCACAAGTTCACAACTCACATGTTGCCCAAATGGAAGCATGCTCCTGTGGCTTTGAAATTCTACCGCATCCTCCTTATTCTCCCGACCTTGCACCATCGGACTTCCACCTCTTTCCAAAAATTAAGTTATTTTTGAAGGTCAAGCATTTTCCAGATGATGAGACTCTGGTTTCCAAAGTCACAACGTGGCTTTTGGAGCAACCTGTTGACTTCTGCAAGCGAGGGCTTTACGGTTACTTAAAGATATAGGAGAAGTGTGTGTCCTGAGGTGGCACCTATGTAGAGAAGGACTAATAACTGTGCTCAGTTTCATTGCTCTCAGTCCACAGGAAGAGGGTCAGTGTAAATCTTTAATGAACGCCCCTCGTATATGAGATTAAAGTAGAGCAAATCTGACCATACTGGTCTACCATCTGATGTGTATGGTGGCCTGAAGTGACTCTGTGCATGGGCCTTTTCTTTACATTTACATTCTTCTTTACACATTTTTATGTTTATCGTGCACACCAAGAAAGTTGCCAACTAATTATGTCCATATGGCTCTGTAAAGATCTGAGGTTGTGGGTTGTAAGTAATCACCTAGGCAGGTTAATGATGCAACGATATTTTATTGATCACAGCCATGTTAATAAAGCAATTCCAGGTAAATGGCCAAAATACAGTTCTCTCAGTCCTCAAGTTCCCTATCTGGGTTCAGTAGTTCCACTGGCTTTGTATAAGGCCATACTCACTGTCTCCCAACTTTTGGTTGGCCCACAGATTTTGTATCTCCAGCCAGTATAGTCTGTAGCCACAGTCCATGATCCTCTAGACGGCAGATAAAACGATGAAAGCACAGGTATCCAGTAGCAGCAGTCCTTTTAAGAAAGTTTAAATCCAAACGACATAATCCATAATGGTAACATGTTTATCAATCCATCCTTCCAAGTCCACGGTCTCCATCCTGTTCCTTCAATCCTTCCACACAACTCTCTCTAAAACATGTCTGTCCTTTCTTCCACTGGGATCAGTCCCCTCCCACGTCAGAAGTGATCACACACCCCCCCTTAAACATTCACTGTTCGCTAAAACAATGAAGAATATTCTAGAAGCCTTCATCTGAGACTGCCCTCTGCTTGGTCTGAAAAAAATTACCCTTACTGAGTACCACATTTTTAATCTTGATTTCTTTTAGTGTTTCTTAAAGCCCTAAAGTTGCCATTTGAAATTACTTTAGTTTCGTGCCATGTCTGTGATCTGTTTTTTTTCAACAACATTAAACAACTGAATGAACATCCTCCAAGCCCGGTGATTTCATAATTTTTGCCAGAGACACCACTAACCAAACAACACAATGAACACCAATGAGATCTCCAAACAAGTCAGGGACTAAGTTGTTTAGAAGAACAAGTCAGGGTTAGGTTCTAAAAAAAAATATCCCAATCTCTGATGATCCTCTGGAGCACCATCATCTGGGGTATTAAAGAGGAATGCCACCCGAAATCACTAAGGGGCATATTCAAGGAATATTTTCTTTGCTTACCAAGGCTGGTATTTTTTCTTCAGTTGTTGTGACCCTTTTTTACTAACCTGACCCTAAGGCTATGTTCACACATCATGGTTTTTTCAGCGTTCTTTTTTCTGCAGCAAAACCTGATCTGTTGCCAGGAGGTTGTTCAGGATTTTTCTTGCTTTTTTGCTTGTTTTTTTGTGCGTTTTTGGTGCGTTTTTTTCACTGTCCTTTTGTCTCTTTTATGCATGTACATGAAGTTCAGTGAAAAAAAAATCTCATTCTGGCACAAAAAACGCTGAAAAAATGCTGAAAAACCTGACACCTTTATTTTTGGTGTGTTTTTTCAGCGTTTTTTTTCATCACCCCTTACTTCTAATGGATGAAAAACGCTGAAAAAAGTGACATGCTCTATTTTGCAAAAAAACATGCAAAGCACAAAATCCTGAACAAAAAAAAACATGTTGTGTGCATGAGATTTCTGGAATCTCATAGACTTTGCTGGTACTGTAAAACAGAGCTGAAAATTTGCATAAAAAAACGCATCAAAAAAAGCTGAAAAGAACATGATGTGTGAACATAGCCTAACATGTGACTTCTAAATGCCCCCATACACATTAGACTAAAGGTGGCAAATGGGTAAGGGGGTCATCTAACTCCCCCTGACAGATTGTGTCAAGGGAGAGAAGGATCTGGCACGTTGGATTCCCAATGGCTGATCTTTTTGTCTCCTAGGAGATAAGCTTCTGCCAAAGAAGTCTCCAAATGGCTCTCTCGTAGAGAACATAGGAGCAGAACCAATTGCTCCTGTGCATGAATGAGCTCTCTGACAAATTCTCAGTAAATTCATTCTGCAGCCAGCATAGACAATGCAACACAGTGGCTATAGAAGATAAATCGTGTAAAACTTTTAATGAAAATGAATTGCAAAAATTATTTTATCCTTAAATACATGCATTTAAGCAAAAAAAAAATATCCCCAAAGGTTGACAATCTCTTAATTCAGATTCCAGGACACCGCAGTACTTGGGTCAGCAAACCTTTAATTCCTTCTTGCACTGGGAACATGTGCACGAAGCGTTCACTACTGAGCGTTCAATATCAGTGTCAGGACGTTCCGTGTGGGCAGGACTAGTGCGCAATGCGCTCCAGTCCCACAGATGAAGACAGCAGCGGCAACCCCCATGTCTCCTGTGATGTGTCTGCTCCTGCCCCAGCGTCCCTTGTGATGTATATGCTCCAGCCCCAGGCGTCTACTGTGATGTATATCCTCCAGCCCCAATATCTCCTATGATTTATATGCTCCAGCCCCGATATCTCCTGTGATGTATATGCTCCTGCCAAATCATATCCTGTGATGTACATTCTCCTGCCCCAGCATCTCTTGTGTAAAGTATATGCTCCTGCCCCAGCGTCACCTGTGATGTATATGACGCGCCCCCTGGGCCAGTGCTGTTTGGGGATTACCCGGAGCCGGATCAGATGGGGGTTGTAGTCTCCGAGTGGCGGCGACCCGGTCCGTGCCCAGGGTGTCAAACTCAGTGTGTGGCAGTCTTTACAGATGTTGTTAAAGGTCCTTAGTGTCGACTACGCCACCCGTTGATTTGCGGTCAAAAGGCCGCCGCTGCAGCAGGGTCCGCTGAGGCTGGTGGTGTGTGTGCAGCTGTGATAGTATAACCCCCAACAGGAGGGGTATTAGCCTCAGGGGGTCAGATGTAGAGGATGGTGGTTGTGAAGGTGCAGGATGAATCAGCAAGAAGACTCAGAGTCGGGCTGTGCAGTTCAGGGGTTTTTACTTACGGGTGTTCTTATGGTCACTCTGGCCTGAAGCGACCACCCGAGCCGTGCTGCGTCCACCAGGTCCTGGACTCGGCCAACCCCCAAGTAATTCTGGAGCGTGGTCCTGAGCTCCCTTTCTGACTTTCCCTCTCTTCTGGCCGTTCTCACTAGGGATCCACTTATGTCCGGCTCCCTCGTGTCTCTTGGTGGGTACACCTCTTCTGGGTTCCCTGACCCTATACTTGGTATGCCTTCCTAGTGGATTTAGTGAGGGTCGTGGCAGATCCTGCCCACAACCTCCGGTCTCTGGCTAAGGTGTGCTTTTCTCTCTGCCAGCTTGGGATCCGGTACCCTGGGTGCCAACCCTTCACCCTGCTGTTTGTATTCTGGGGTCTTGGGGTTCCTTCTTCTTCTCTCCGGGTCCTTCTGACTCCTCTCTCTCTCAGACTTGGCCTTGGAGCTGGGCCCAGCCGGAACCACAACTCCCTGTCAGCCCTTCTGGATGAGCTTCTCTGCTCTGCTCCTCTGACTCTACAAAGGCTGACTCACTCTACAAAAGACCCTGTCCTAAGATGGTGCCCACCTTATATACTCCCTCTATGTGTGAGCTCAGGTGACCAGCACCCAATGAGCTCCTAGCATTACCCAGACTGCTCCCCCTATCTGCCCCTACACTACTGGGATGTTCCACCCCCCTCCCACTCCAGCCAGGGACAGACACTATCGTACCTGCACATATATTGGTGGGAGTACCGTCGATCTGTCCCCCGGAAATGGGATGTATGTAGTGTATGCAGCTATCTGAGCTCAGTTCCACACTCCATCCTTACCCGGGAGTGGAATACCACACCTCTGGCTTGAGGTGTAATACCCCTGCAGCAGCCGAGTCCTCAGGGTGCTACATATATGCTGCAGCACCAGTCTCTCCTGTGATGTGTAAGCTGCAGCTAAAACATCTCCTGTAATGTATATGCTCCAACCCCAGTGTCTTCTGTGATGTATATGCTCCAGCCTCAGTGTCTCCTAATGTATGTGATGTATATACTCCAGCCCTAGTGTCTCCTATGTCATGTATATGCCCCAGTCCTAGTGGCTCTTATATCATGTATATGCTCCAACGCCAGTGACTCCTATGTGATTTATGTGCTCCAGCCCCAGTGACTCTTATGTGATTTATATGCTCCAGCCCCAGTGTTTCCAATGTGATATATATGCTCCTTCCCCAGTGACTCCTATGTGATGTATAAACTCCAACCCCAGTATCTCCTATGTGATGTATATGCTCCTGCTCCAGTGTCTCCTATGTGATGTATATACAGCAGTCTCAGTGTATTATATGTGATGTATACATCAGTTTCAGTGTATCCCATGATACGTATACAGCAGACCTCCCACTGCCTGAGTTCTATATTATGTGAGCAGTGATGAATTTTGCACTGTAAGGAGACCTGCAGTGTAATATACCAGTAGTGTAATGCAGCGCAACATCATCCATACCACCTAACATCACAGCTGTACCAAAGAGAAGCAGCTCCAGCCATCACATGAGGGGTGCGGTGATTAAATGTTTTATCAAATATAACAGGATCATTGTTGATAATTTTGTAAGGCCCCCGAAGCATGATATAAATATACAAATAGTCCTTTTCAGAAAAAAAGGTTCCCCATCCCTGCCTTAATTTGATAGAACTTGCTGCCAAGTGAGACTAATTCTCATAGATTGTAAGCTTGCGAGCACGGCCCTCACTCCTCCTGATATCTGTAGATTTATGTGATTATTGTTATTCTGTTATGTCTTTTATTGTCTGTACAATTCCCCTCTAAAATGTAAAGTGCTGAGGAATATGTTGGCGCTAAAGAAATAAAAATTATTATTATCATTATTCATAACCCACAAAATGTTATTGTTAATATACTGTAGGAAAAATAAATAGTGGCACTTTGATAATATGTGTAGAAGTGAAGTACAGCTAAACCTCTTAAGGCCATGTGAAATATACATGTGATAGCGGTAAGTTGAGCACGCATTCTGCAGACAGCTAGCTCTTCCATCTCCCCATACACAGGGGTGGACATATCATCGGTGCAACCAAGAGATAAGGAGGCCTATTTCTACCTCCAAAGTAGTAAGTGCGCACTGTGAGGGTTTACAAGTCTGCAGTCACATAGAGTCACTGCAGAATTGTAGTTTTAGACCCTTCTTTTTCCGGACATCTTCTCTGTCAAGTGGGCATACTGAATTTGTGGTGAGCTGATCCTGACATATCGTCAGGCTTGGGCGACATTAATCTAAATCTATCTAAATCTATCTGATCACAGTTTGATCAGAGAGTGATCAGATTTTCTTGGATGTGGAGAAATTGAAAAAAAATTCTCAATTTTCTCTATTTTGTCAGTCCGTGAAAATCGAACCGCACTCAAATGTCATCCGATTGTGGTCTGATTTTTTCGACGGATCCACTGACTTGCATGGCAGAGAGCGATCCGATTTCCGGATGCAAATCGTGCATGCTGCGATTTTTTTCCTTGGACAGACTCGGTGCGAAGAAAAAAATCGGACATGTGCACGGCCCAATAGAATAATCTTAGACCGAGTTCGATCCGATGTTTTGTCAGATCACATTTGGACCGAAAATATGGTCATGTGAACAAGTCCTTATTGTTGATATTTACAAAAAGTTTAAAAATAAAACTAAAAAAAAAAGAAAGAAGACATAGGCTTACTATTATTTATTATTAATATTTATTATTATTATAGCGCCATTTATTCCATGGTGCTTTACATGTCAATTTGCAAAACCTTTAATAAATTTCCCTGTAACCTGAGCCACTAAAAAATAAAGAAAAGAAAAGATAAAGAGGCTTTATGGAGAATTTTCATCAGATCTATTCAATTCAAGTTGGTCTTTTCCTTTAGCGCAGGGTCACACAACTGTTTTCTCCACATCCGAGAAAAATGGTCTGATTATTCTGATCAGAATTTGATCAGAGTTTGATCAGAGTGGCATCAGTTTTTCTAGGATGTGGAGAAAAAGAAAAAAGTTTTTCCACCTTCTCTATTCTCTCAGTCTGTGAAAATCGGACTGCACTCGGATGTCATGTGAGTTAGGTCCAATTTTTTTCACAGACTTAGTCATATGCACGAGCCCTAACAAGCATTCACAGGGAAGAAAACACTGGGGGCAGTACATAATCTATCCTAATGCTGTCGGATCTCCTTGTTCCACAAATATGTACACAGTGATCTGTACAAGGTGTTCTTTAGATCGGGTGGGTTTTAATAGTGTCTCATCACCCTCTCCTACTGTATCCTCACCCATCCCTTGTAGATTGTGAACCCTCGCGGGCAGGGGCCTCTCTCCTCCTGTACCAGTCGGTGACATGTATTGTTTAAGATTATTGTATTTTTATTATGTATATCCCTTTTCACATGTAAAGCGCTATATAATAAAAGGACGTTATAATAAATAATAATAATCATCCAGAATATGATTTGCCCGTGCACCTTCCATTGTCACAGAAATGGTTGCAAAAATTATTTATTTATTTTACTCACTTATATAGCGCTATTAATTCCACAGCGCTTTACAGACATTATGGGCACTGTCCCCAATGGGGCTCACAATCTAAATCCCCTATCAGTATGTCTATGGAGTGTGGGAGGAAATCGGAGAACCCGGAGGAAACCCACGCAAACACGGGGAGAACATACAAACTCCTTGCAGATGTTGTCATTGGTGGGATTTGAACCCAAGACCCCAGCGCTGCAAGGCTGCAGTGCTAACCACTGAAGAAGTTACTTTAATTTATATTATTTTTCTACTGAACCCATCATAGCAGTGCATTAAAAGGTAACCATAATCTCCAAAGATTTTTTAGACATTATAGGGGCTGCAAAGTTAGGCCGATTGTTGGGGATCTGGATATTGATACCTGCGCCGATCGCTCACAACACAGCTCTGAACTGTGCAGCTCTTGCAAGACTGTGTGTGCAGAGTGGTATACTGGCTCAATAGTAAGTGTATGGATCCAGCTCCGGCAGGAGCTGCGCACTGCATTGCGATACTTTCAGTGATGTAGTAGGGTCTGCGGACCCAGACTACTGCTCCAGTGCTTTCCACTGGTTTAGGCGACATCTAACGCCTTTTGTCACCTGTGAGGTTCGCATTTCCCTGCCACTTGGGTGCTGTAGCACATGCATGCTCTCTTGCTCTTTTTGCTTCACATTTGGAAGAAAGCAGAGGCTGAGGATAACTATGGGTTGTCAAAAATAATAAATAACCAAGCATCATACCGAGTAAAGCTGCTCATACATAGCCCCAATGGGGACAGTGCCCATGAGTGTCTGTAAAGCGCTGTGGAATTAATGGTGCTATATATGTGAGTAAAATAAATAAATAAATACACATATCTGCTGTCAGTCAAAAGCCATCTCCTCTATAAATGTGTACACTCAGATCAGCTCAGCATTGATGTTTGCTGCCATATGGAGAGACAGATAAGCCACAGCTGACACTTCTGACATCACTTGTCTCCAGCAGAAGAATGTATTGGACATGTAAATACTACAGGGAAAACGTATTACATGCTGGACATTCAAAGGGCCGGACCAGTGTTTTTGCTGTTAGCGGGGTCCCAAGTGAGGAACCCTCCTCCATGACCCTTCTTATGCCCTAATTGGACAAAGCTGATTAAAGCTTTTGTTGGTTAAATTGCAATATGGTTACCATTGCTATGTATCATACTTAGTGTTGAGTGATACCTTCCGATATCGGGAAATATCGGATCGGATTGGATCGGACCGATACCGAAAAAGTATCGGATATCGCCGATTCCGATACCGGAAACCAATGCAAGTCAATGGGACAGAAATATCGGAATGAAAATAAACCCTTTCTTTCCTTGTAGGTTAATTCTACATGAAAGAAAACAACTAAGAATAATGTAGAATGTATTGGGGGAGGTGGGGGAGACAATAAAGGCATAGAGGTTTAGCCCAATCAAATGGAATAGCAGGAATTAATATTTTTTTTAAGACGTTCTGAGTTACGGAAATATTGACTATGTTAAGTATTTTTATATTTTGTCAGATATTTATGTTTCACTACTTCCATGCTCTTCACCTTCTTTTTTACTTCTCCCACACTTTCTCCTTCATCATCCTCAGCATCTTTTTCATCCTCTTCTTCTTCACCTTCTTCATCTTCTTCTTCTTCACCTTCTTCGTAATATTCTTTTTTTTACATTCTTCATATTCTACTTCTTCATCTTCTTCATATTCTTCTTCTTCATCATATTCTTATTTGTGACAGGCATTCCTGTAGTTGTTATCTATAAAAGGTTGGACATTACACCTTTCGTTCTGCCCGTCACAAAAGATTTACAACAGGATTTGTCCGCGTTCAGTTTGGCCTGCAGCAGCAGGTCTTTTCCAAGGGCACCACGAGGAGGAACGGACTCACCCCCATACACTGCTTAGTCATCTTCTGCTTATAATTTAGATATTATCTTTTGCTCTGATTTTTAGTCTTATGCTTAATGTTCTTCTGCTTTTTGTTCTGCAGCTTCTTGTATTTCTGCTTCTTGGTTTTCTGTCTCTTGTTCTTCTGTATCTTGGTGCTTGTCTTCTCTTCTTTGTCCTCTTGGTCAACTTCTTCAGGGTCATCTTCTTGGTCTTCTTCGGGGTGGTCTTCAGGGTCATCGTCTTCGGGGGTCCTCATCTTCGGGGTCCTCGTATTCTTCGGGTTGGTCTTCTGGGTCCTCGTCTTCGGGGTCCTCGTCTTCTTCGGGGTGGTCTTCAGGGTCCTCGTCTTCTTCGGGGTGGTCTTCAGAATCCTCGTCTTCTTCGGGGTTGTCTTCAGGGTCCTCATCTTCAGGGTTGTTGTCTTCGGGGTCCTCGTCTTCTTAGGGTTGGTCTTCAGGGTCCTCGTCTTCAGGGTCCTCGTCAGGGAGATCCAGAGTGATTACCAAGAACCATTTCAAAAAGCTTGAACTTGGAAATGTAGCAGAAGGTACAAGAAAGCTGAGGAACTACCGAGAACCAGCTGACGGTACTGGAACCCGGATGGGTAGCAGAAGGTACAAGAGCCAATGGAACTGCCAAAGACCAGCTGACGGTACTGGAACTCGGTTACTAAGCAGGAGGTACCTGTGCCAGAAAGCACTACAAAGGACCAGCAGACGTTGGTGGAACTTGGATACCGAGAAGGAGGCACCTAATCCAAAGGCACTGCCGA
This sequence comes from Phyllobates terribilis, assembly GCF_046119375.1. Taxonomy (NCBI): domain Eukaryota; kingdom Metazoa; phylum Chordata; class Amphibia; order Anura; family Dendrobatidae; genus Phyllobates; species Phyllobates terribilis. The sequence continues at coordinate 307,606,285 of NW_027362761.1, forward strand.
GAACCAGCTGACGGTACTGGAACCCGGATGGGTAGCAGAAGGTACCCATGTAAAAAAAAGTTCAAGGCCGCGAGCCGGCTGCAGTTACCAAAACCCACAGTCCTACAGGGGGTGCTTGTCCTATTGGCACTATGGAACCAGCCTTCATTGCCTGATCCCGCAGCCCACATAGGAGTCACCTAAACTGCAGGCACCATAGAGTCGGCTAACCCGACCGCAACACGACAGAACAATGCATTGGAGGCAAAGTGACGTTGACACTACCCGGAAACAGCTGGCGTGCTGGAACCAGGCTGGGCAGGAGGGAGTACCCGTGCCAAAGTCACTGCCGAGAACCAGCTGACGGTACTGGAACCCGGATGGGTAGTAGAAGGTACAAAAGCAAATGGAACTACCGAGGACCAGCTGACGGTACTGGAACCCGGATGAGTAGCAGAAGGTACAAGAGCCAATGGAACTGCCGAAGACCAGCTGACGGTACTGGAACTCGGTTACTAAGCAGGAGGTACCTGTGCCAGAAAACACTACCAAGGACCAGCAGACGTTGGTGGAACTTGGATACCGAGAAGGAGGCACCTAATCCAAAGGCACTGCCGACAACCAGCTGACGGTATTGGATCCCGGATGGGTAGCAGAAGGTACCCATGTAAAAAAAAAGTTCAAGGCCGCGAGCCGACCGCAGTTACCAAAACCAACAATCCTACAGGGGGTGCTTTTCCTATTGGCACTATGGAACCAGCCTTCATTGCCAGATCCCGCAGCCCACATAGGAGTCACCTAAACTGCAGGCACCATAGAGTCGGCTAACCCGACCGCAACACGACAGGACAACGCATTGGAGGCAAAGTGACGTTGACACTACCCGGAAACAGCTGGCGTGCTGGAACCAGGCTGGGCAGGAGGGAGTACCCGTGCCAAAGTCACTGCCGAGAACCAGCTGATGGTACTGGAACCCGGATGGGTAGTAGAAGGTACAAGAGCAAATTGAACTACCGAGGACCAGCTGACGGTACTGGAACCCGGATGGGTAGCAGAAGGTACAAGAGCCAATGGAACTGCCGAAGACCAGCTGACGGTACTGGAACTCGGTTACTAAGCAGGAGGTACCTGTGCCAGAAAGCACTACCAAGAACCAGCAGACGTTGGTGGAACTTGGATACCGAGAAGGAGGCACCTAATCCAAAGGCACTGCCTAGAACCAGCTGACGGTACTGGAACCCGGATGGGTAGTAGAAGGTACAAGAGCAAATGGAACTACCGAGAACCAGCTGGCGGTGCTGGAACCCAGGGTAAATACTAAAAACAGAGTGGAGCCAGAGGTGTAATTGGAGCAAGTTTTAAATCAGTAGTACAGTGGATGTGGACAAAGCAGGAGAATTTGCCGGACACACAGCAGGGGAACAGCTGACGTTACTGAACCCCAATAACACTGGAGCAAGCGTTGACTGTGCAGACGGCACTTCCGAGCGCCAACTGGCGGTGTTGGAGCTCAGGGATAATACTGAAAACAGAGGAGCCAGAGGTGTATTTGGAGGAGGTTTTAAATCAGTAGTACAGTGGATGTGGACAGAGCAGGAGAAATTGCTGTCCGCACAGCAGGGGAACAGCTGACGTTACCGTACCCCAATAACATGGCAGCAAGTGTTGACTGTGCAGACGGCACTTCCGAGCGCCAACTGGCGGTGTTGGAGCTCAGGGATAATACTGAAAACAGAGGAGCCAGAGGTGTAATTGGAGCAACTTTAAAATCTGTAGTAGTGAGAATGTGGACAGAGCAGGAGAAATTGCCGTCCGCACAGCAGGGGAACAGCTGACATTACTGAACCCCAATGACACGGCAGCAAGTGTTGACTGTGCAGACGGCACTTCCGAGCGCCAACTGGCGGTGTTGGAGCTCAGGGATAATACTGAAAACAGAGGAGCCAGAGGTGTAATTGGAACAACTTTAAAATCTGTAGTAGTGAGAATGTGGACAGAGCAGGAGAAATTGCCGTCCGCACAGCAGGGGAACAGCTGACGTTACTGAACCCCAATGACACGGCAGCAAGTGTTGACTGTGCAGACGGCACTTCTGAGCGCCAACTGGCGGTGTTGGAGCTCAGGGACAATACTGAAAACAGAGGAGCCAAAGGTGTAATTGGAGCAACTTTAAAATCTGTAGTAGTGAGAATGTGGACAGAGCAGGAGAAATTGCCGTCCGCACAGCAGGGGAACAGCTGGCGTTACTGAACCCCAATGACACGGCAGCAAGTGTTGACTGTGCAGACGGCACTTCCGAGCGCCAACTGGCGGTGTTGGAGCTCAGGGATAATACTGAAAACAGAGGAGCCAGAGGTGTAATTGGAGCAACTTTAAAATCTGTAGTAGTGAGAATGTGGACAGAGCAGGAGAAATTGCCGTCCGCACAGCAGGGGAACAGCTGACGTTACTGAACCCCAATGACACGGCAGCAAGTGTTGACTGTGCAGACGGCACTTCCGAGCGCCAACTGGCGGTGTTGGAGCTCAGGGATAATACTGAAAACAGAGGAGCCAGAGGTGTAATTGGAGCAACTTTAAAATCTGTAGTAGTGAGAATGTGGACAGAGCAGGAGAAATTGCCGTCTGCACAGCAGGGGAACAGCTGACGTTACTGAACCCCAATGACACGGCAGCAAGTGTTGACTGTGCAGACAGCACTTCCGAGCGCCAACTGGCGGTGTTGGAGCTCAGGGATAATACTGAAAACAGAGGAGCCAGAGGTATAATTGGAGCAACTTTAAAATCAGTAGTAGTGAGAATGTGGACAGAGCAGGAGAAATTGCCGTCCGCACAGCAGGGGAACAGCTGACGTTACTGAACCCCAATGACACGGCAGCAAGTGTTGACTGTGCAGACGGCACTTCCGAGCGCCAACTGGCGGTGTTGGAGCTCAGGGATTACAGTTCAGGTGGTAGAAACATGAACAGAACAGGAGACCTGGATACTTTTGCCAACAATTATTTATTCTGGAAGAGGACTGGCAAATTCATGAGAGATCCAGGCCTTGTTCATTTTGAGAAAAGTAAGCCGGTCAACGTTATCTGAGGATAGTCGCATGCGACGGTCTGTTAGTACACCACCTGCGGCACTAAAGACGCGTTCCGATAATACACTAGCAGCAGTGCAAGCTAGCACCTCCAATGCATACTGACTTAGCTCTGGCCATGTATCTAGCTTACAGACCCAAAACTTGAAGGGAGAAGAGCCATCTGGGAGTACACTAAGAGGGCAAGACATGTAGTCTGTCACCATCTGACGGAAACGTTGCCTCCTGCTGACTGGAGCCGTCTGTGATGGTGTAGACATTTGTGGCGGCGGGGACACAAAACTTTGCCACATTTCGGCCATACTGGTCTTGCCTTGTGCTGAGGCGCTGCTTCTGCTCCCTCTTTGTGCAGAGCTTCCTCCACTGCCTCGACGCACTGAGCTGCTTTGTAAAGCACTAGCAGCACTGCTCTCGGTTGGAATGGAGAACATGATGGAATGCACCAGTGCGTCTTGGTACTCCCGCATTTTACGCTCCCGGTTCAACGGTGTTATGAGGCTTTGTAAGTTGTCCCGGGAGCGAGGATCTAGGAGGGTGGACACCCAATAATCAGCCGTGTTGAGAATGTGGGCGATGCGGCAGTCGTTTCTCAGGCACTGCAGCATGAAATCAACCATGTGCTGCAGACTGCCAACTGGCCAAGAAACGCTGTCCCCTGCTTGAGGCGTGATCTCTGCCTGCTCTGCATCACCCCACCCTCGCTCTAGATACTGACTACTAGAGCATTGTGTACCTCCCTCCTCTGGACAGCTGTCTTCCTCATCCATTGACTCCTCCTCATCCTCCTCACAAAGTGTCCCCTGCCTAGGCCTTTGTGAGGAACCACGTTGCGCAGACTGTAGAGAAGCAGATGGCATTTGTGACTCCTCATCCTCCACCTCTTCCAAAACCTCGTCCCTTAGTGCTTGCAGTGTTTTTTCAAGCAGGCAGATAAGGGGGATAGTCATGCTGACTAGTGCATCATCTGCACTCGCCACCCGCGTGGAATAATCGAAGGCACGCAAAACATGGCAAATGTCCTTCATAGAGGCCCACTCAGTGGTGGTGAAGTGTGAACGGCGCGCATTGCGACTTGTTTGCGCCTGCTGCAGCTGGTACTCCATTACTGCTGCCTGCTGCTCACACAACCTCTCCAACATATGTAACGTTGAATTCCACCTGGTGGGTAGGTCACATATGATGCGATGTTCCGGAAGACGTAATCGGCGCTGCAGAGCTGCAATGCGTGATCTTGCATTGCTGGAACGCCGCAAGTGAGCGCACTCTATGCGGACCTTGTGAAGCAGTGCATCAAGATCCGGATAGTCCCTCAAAAAACTCTGCACGACCAAGTTGAGCACATGTGCCAGACATGGGATGTGAGTGAGGTTGCCTAGGCCCAGAGCTGCCACCAGATTTCGGCCATTGTCACACACTACCATGCCTGGCTGGAGATTCGCTGGCACAAATCACACGTCGCTCTGCTGCTTGATGGCATTCCAGAGCTCCTGCGCTGTGTGGCTTCGATTCCCCAAAGAAATTAATTTTAATACGGCCTGTTGACGTTTGGCCACGGCTGTGCTCATATTGGTCACCATAACAGGTAACCGTTCACGGGTCGATGTGGAGGTAGACTGTGACGGCTCCTGCAGCGCTGATTCAGAGGAACTGGAGTATGAGGAGGAGTCAATGTGTACAGACTGGATTCCTGCAATCCTTGGAGTTGGCAGAACACGTACAGCACCACTCTCAAGATCTGTACCCGGCTCCACAACATTTACCCAATGGGCAGTGAGGGAAAGGTATCGTCCCTGTCCATGCTTACTGGTCCACGCATCGGTGGTCAGGTGGACCTTGCTACTGACGGCGTTTTGTAGCACATGTTTAATTTTTCCCTCCACATGATGTTGCAGGGCAGGGACGGCTTGCCTGCTGAAATAAAATCGGCTGGGCACGTTGTATTGTGGGACTGCCAATGCCATAAAGTTACGGAATGTGTCAGTCTCCACCAGCCTGAATGATAGCATTTCAAGGGCCAGTAGTTTAGCAATGCCAGCATTCAGAGCCTGTGTTCGGGGGTGGTTTGCCGAGTATGGGCGCCTTTTCTCCCATGCCTGTGCTAACGATGGCTGTAGACTGGCCTGGGAGTGTGAGGATGACTGGGAAAGTGGTGCTGTGGGTGGAATTACACTGTGTCTCTGTACAACAGTGCCAGAGATTCTTCCATGGCGATCCTGTGAGGAAGCCAAACCAGCTGTGTGTGAGCTGGAGGAAGAGGCTACAACACGAGCTGAAGAGGTGGTAGGTGGCGCTGTAGGTTGGCCTAGGTCTTCAGTGTGTTTTTGTAACTCCACCACGTGCTTGGTCCGCACATGTTTCCACATATTTGTGGTATTGAGGTTGCTGACACTTTTCCCTCTTTTCACCTTCTGATTACACAGCTTGCATTTGACAAAGCAAATGTCATCTGCAACTGTGTCAAAAAAGGACCAGGCACTGCAAGTCTTGGGAGCGCCCGCTTTGGATTTTGGAAGAGCCATGCTCCTAATGGGTGCCGAAGTGGAGGCTACAGGCAACCAAGTCTGCCCCCTCCCTCTCCCTCCTTTTTGGGCTGTTCGGGGAATCTCTTCCTCAGAGCTGCTCCCACCACCTTCCTGTCCCTCACGCCATGATGGGTCAAGGACCTCATCATCTACACCACCCTCTTCAAACAACTGCTTCTCCTGGGTAGTCTCGACAGCACAGTACGCACCAGAAAGTGGCACCTGAGTCTCATCATCAGATGCGTACTGAGGTGTGCTGCTGACCATAGGCACTGGCCCACCCGCCTCTTCAGATTCAGAGAGACAAAACGGTTGCGCATCACTGCATACTACCTCTTCTTCAAATTCTCGAATTCTGCTTGGCTGGCCCCCTCTTTCCAAGCCAAGAGATTCAGAGAACAGAAGTAGAGATGGCTCCTGTCCAGGGCTCTCTGACTGCCTGGGCAATTTGGCAGGTGGTGAAGAGACAGATGGGTGCTCTTCAGTGCTCAGGACCTGAGAGGATCTGGAACTAATTGAAGTCGATGCGTTAGCTGCCATCCATCCGACAACGGCTTCAATTTGGTCCTCCCGCAGCAGTGGGGTACGGCTAGCTCCTACAAAGCTGCGCATAAAGGACTGTTCCCTGGTAAAACTGGGGGATGCTGAGTCACTGGTGCCTGCAGCAGGCACAGAATCCCCACGTCCTCTCCCTGCAGGCACAGAATCCTCACGTCCTCTCCCTGCAGAAACTCCACGCCCACGCCCACGCCCACGACCACATGCCTTACTCCCTGCCTTCTTCATCTTGGTAGACTGATAAAGATAGGCAGAAAAGTACTAAGGGCTTAGTGTGCTTATTCCTGAACAGCTGCTAACAGGTATAAGAAACACTAATTTTATAAAGTGTGGACTAGACTTTAATATGAGCTAATGTGGCCTACACAACTGTAAAGTGGAGTGTTTGGTGAACTTTATTTAGTTTTTTTTGTCACAAAAAGACACTGGATGTGCCTAAAGATGTAATAACGATAGTATCACAAACTTTTGTAGCTATTACAATGTAGGAAAGTAACCTACAATGCAATAGATGAGGCTGCAAAAAATAGGCTAATACTAATCTGGCTGGGGCTGCAGGGCCCAATGCTGCAGAAAGGCTCCTCTAACTACTCCTATATAGTGTGTTTGGAACCAATTTAGCTGAATACGGATGGAACCACCACACTAATAGGAGATATCAGGAAAAATTATGAATTGGCAAAAAAGGACAATGTATGAGGCAGTGACACACACTGAGTGCACTACAACCAGACGTGGTTGAAGCACACACTACAGGGTGAGCTGCACTCACACACCAGACCTTGCAGACAGCGGTGAACAGTACAGATGCAGAGCACTGTGCACTAGCGCTGCAAGACCAAAAAAAATTCTCTATCTACTCCTATATAGCGTGTTTGGAACCAATTTAGCTGAATACGGATGGAACCACCACACTAATAGGAGATATCAGGAAAAATTATGAATTGGCAAAAAAGGACAATGTATGAGGCAGTGACACACGCTGAGCGCACTACAACCAGACGTGGTTGAAGCACACACTACAGGGTGAGCTGCACTCACGCACCAGACCTTGCAGACAGCGGTGAACAGTACAGATGCAGAGCACTGTGCACTAGCGCTGCAAGACCAAAAAAATTTCTCTATCTACTCCTATATAGTGTGTTTGGAACAAATTTAGCTGAATATGGATGGAACCACCACACTAATAGAAGATATCAGGAAAAATTATGAATTGGCAAAAAAGGACAATGTATGAGGCAGTGACACACACTGAGTGCACTATAACCAGACGTGGCTGAAGCACACACTACAGGGTGAGCTGCACTCACACACAGAGACCTTGCAGAAAGCGGTGAACAGCACAGAGAACTGTGCACTAGCACTGCAAGGCACAGCGATTTATAAAGTAGCTTGGGTAAAGCAGAATAGACCAAATAGGTAGCTAAAACTGTCCCTCAGAACAACAGCATCCTATCCCTAACTGAATTCACAGCAGAGTGAACTCAAAATGGCGGCGGCGGCTTTTATAGTGCATCATGACATCATTTCAGCAGCCAATCACAACCATGCCATTAGTTAAGATGCCTACATGCCTAACAGGATGTGCCCACACTTCTTAGGATCCTCATTGGCTGAATAAAATGAAAATGGCTCATTGCATTATGGGAACTTCCGATTCCGGTATACGATATTGCAAAAGTATCGGAATTCCGATACTGCGAATATCGGTCGATACCCGATATTTCAGTATCGGAATGCTCAACACTAATCATACTTTATATTCCCTTAAAATCCAGAATCCTACCCTAAGGCCTCATTCAGACATTAGTGATCTGGTGCACAATTAACAGTCCAATTTTTATCAGTGTTTTTGATCAGATTTTCAGCTGTTATTTTTTACCATTACAGTTTCATCACTGATTTTCAGAGAATGTCATCACTCATAGAATAGAATAGAATAGAATGGTAGAGTTGGAAGGGACCTCCTGGGTCATCTGGTCCAACCCCCTGCTCAAAGCAGGATTCACTAAATCATCTCAGACAGATGTCTGTCCAGCCTCTGTTTGAAGACGTCCATTGAAGGGGAACTCACCACCTCTCGTGGCAGCCTGTTCCACTCATTAATCACCCTAACTGTCAAAAAGTTTTTTCTAATATCTAATCTGTGTCTCCTCCCATTTAGTTTCATCCCATTGCTTCTAGTCTTTCCTTGTGCAAATGAGAATAAAGATGATCCTTCTACAATGTGACAGCCCTTGAGATATTTATAGACAGCTATTAAGTCTCCTCTCAGTCTTCTTTTTTGCAAGCTAAACATTCCCAAATCCTGCAACCGTTCCTCATAGGACATGGTTTGCAGACCAGTCACCATTCTGGTCGCTCTTCTCTGAACTTGCTCCAGTTTGTCTATGTCTTTTTTAAAATGTGGTGCCCAAAACTGTACACAGTATTCCAGATGAGGTCTGACCAAAGAGGAGTAAAGACCGATAATGACTTCACGTGATCTAGACTGTATGCTTCTGTTAATACATCCCAGAATTGTATTTGCCTTTTTTGCTGCTGCATCACACTGTTGACTCATGTTCAGTCTATGATCTATTAGTATACCTAAGTCTTTTTCACATGTACTGTTGCTTAGCTCTATTCCTCCCATTCTGTATATGCTTTTTTCATTTTTATTGCCCAGATGTAGTACTTTGCATTTTTCCCTGTTAAAAACCATTCTGTTGGTTGCTGCCCACTGCTCCAGTTTATTTAGGTCTTTTTGAATCCTCTCTCTCTCTTCTCTAGTATTAGCTATCCCTCCTAGCTTTGTGTCATCAGCAAATTTAATCAGTTTACCCTCAATTCCTTCATCTAAATCATTGATAAAGATGTTGAACAATACAGGTCCCAGGACGGAGCCCTGTGGTACCCCACTTGAGACATTCATCCAGCTGGATGTGAAGCCATTTACAACCACCCTTTGAGTCCGATCACTAAGCCAGTTATGAATCCACCTAACAGTTGCCTGGTCCATTGCATACTTGGTCATTTTTTCAATAAGGATGGTGTGAGATACTTTGTCAAATGCTTTGCTGAAGTCAAGATATACTATATCTACAGCATTTCCCTGATCCACCCAGTCAGTGATTCTGTCATAGAAGGAAATTAAGTTAGTCTGACATGACTTGTTAGTTACAAACCCATGCTGACTCTGGTTAATCACTTCATTCTTATCCATGTACTTACATACATGTTGTTTAATAATTTGTTCAAAGATCTTTCCTGGTATAGAAGTCAGACTCACCGGCCTATAGTTCCCTGGGTCCACCTTCTTCCCCTTTTTGAAGATAGGAACAACATTTGCTCTTTTCCAGTCTTCTGGGACTTCTCCTGTTCTCCAAGAATTTTCAAAGATTATGGAGAGTGGTTCTAAAATTTCTTCTACGATCTCCTTCAGTACTCTGGGGTGTAATTCATCTGGACCTGGAGACTTGAACTCATTTATGTTAGCTAAATATTCCCTCACAATCTTTCTGTTTACAGATAACTTGGATTCCTCTATTCCTTTAAAAGGACAGTGAAGATCAGTTGATGTTACATTTTCTTTCTGAGAGAAAACAGATGCAAAATAGGAATTAAAAAGTTCGGCCTTCTCAACATCCTCTCTTACCATTTCTCCATTTTCATCCTGTAAAAATCCTATAGCATCTTTGACTTTTCTTTTACTTTTGACATACCCCCAAAATCCTTTTTTATTGCTTTTGACATCTCTTGCAAGCCTTAATTCATTGTCAGCTTTAGCTAACCTGATACGTGCCCTGCAGGATCTGCAGACTGCATTATAATCTTCTTTAGATATGCCTCCCTCTTTCCATTTAATAAACATTTCTTTCTTTCTTTTTAGCATGTGTTTAAGTTCTGTGTTCATCCATCCTGGTTTCCTTAAATGCTTCCCATTTTTCCTACTTTTCGGGATTGTTAACGATTGTGCTTTGAGAATCTCATTTTTAAAAATTTCCCATCCTTCCTGGACATTTTTGTCCTTAAGGACATCCAGCCATTGGATCACTGTCCCCATTGGGGCTCACAATCTACATTCCCTATCAGTATGTCTTTGGAGTGTGGGTGGAAACCAGAGGAAACCCACACAAACATGGGGAGAACATACAAACTCCTTGCAGATGTTGTCCTTGGTGGGATTTGAACTCAGGACCCCAGCGCTGCAAGGCTGCAGTGCTAATCATTGAGCCACTGTGGACATGTCTCCTGGATTTTTTTTTTTTAGCACACTGTCCTCAAAATACACGACCATATGAACAGCTCCATAGATTATAATAGGCATGTGTTTTATCTGTGAAAATAGATGGAAGGAAGGACAAGGAAGTCTGAATGAGGTCTTAGGATATTAATTGTGCAGTGCCTTAGGTTGGTTCCTTAATTTAGGAAATAACATAAGGATGACTGCTCTCAATGGACAGTCTTCATTGATAAAGAGAGGATTTGGTACACAATGATATTTTTTTTTATAGTAGACTAAATTATATAATGGCGTGTACGTATTGACATAGAATAAGACACATTTATGGTTTGTTTATAAGCAGGAAATTTATTACAGAGATTTCTGCTAAGTTTAAATTATGTGAATGGGACTTGCGGAAATCCCCCATTTAGTGAAGAAAATGGATTTCCAGTTGTGGAAATTACTGCAACAAATCTTCTGCGTGTGAACAAAACCCTAGGGGCACAAGTAAAGCCAACCGTATTTGTAACGATTATTGATCCAAATTATTTTTTGAGAACAATATTAGTTTTACCTTTGGTGCTAAAAAAGGATCAATTCTGTCCTGTAGGGATAGAAGACACAAAACACTTCATTCATGCCTCAAAATGTCCTTGGTTGTAGGAGCTAAATGCTGTAATGCTATAGAAGTACTGTAAAGGCCCCGTCACACTTAGCGACGCTGCAACGATCCCGACAACGATACGACCTGTCAGGGATCGTTGCTGCGCCGCTATGTGGTCGCTGGTGAGCTGTCAAACAGGCAGGCTCACCAACGATCAGGGGAGCAGCGACATCGTGGAAAGAATCTGTCCACGATGTCCTGCTCCGGTTACCAGCCTGCTGAAGCAGGAGCAGGCTGGTAACCATGATAAACATCGGGTTACTAGGGGCACACGCGCTCCTAGTAACCCGTTGTTTATCATGGTTACCACTCTGCTACGGTGAGAGGGAGGTTGCCGCTCACTTTAGCAGGCTCGTAACCATGATAAACAACGGGTTACTAGGTGCGCGTGTGCCCCTAGTAACCCGATGTTTATCATGGTTACCAGCCTGATCGCTGCTCCCGCTGGTCACACACAGCGATGTGTGCTGACCAGCGGGAGGGCAACGACCAAAAAATGGTCCAGGACACTTTGCAGCGATCAGCGACCTCACAGCAGGGGCCTGATCGCTGCAAAGTGTCACGCATAGCGACATCACTGGTGAGGTCGCTGTTGCGTCACCAAAACCGTGACACAGCAGCGATCTCGCTAGCGATCTCACTATGTGAAACGGGGGCTTTACATCACCAGAGAAAATGAGAACATGCTTCTCACTATACAAACCATTTTCCTAGGAATCTGGGAAGAGTCTTTATCTGTGGTCAACCTTATATAAGTAAGCACAAACACCCCAGTGAAGACTGATTTACTTCTGTCCCTTTCAAGTATGCTCTGAATACAATGGAGTGGAATGCTTTTGTATAAATATTCCCTAAAGGCAGAATCATGGAAATGAGTAAAGCTGATAGGATCGTCTCCCTGGAAAATGAAATAAGTAAGAAGAGAAAACAAAGAGTGTGATATAAGGATAGCCAAGAAAAGACAATGTGTGTTCGTGGCAATAGCAGGATGATAAGGGATTAGGAGAGTAAATTACCATGTTACAATATCGTACCTATAGATGTAATTACTGTATATTGCTTTCTGCATGTTTTGAAAACAGAATAATCATGACAGTGCTTAGAATTTGTTACATTACTACAATGATTACTACTACTTTTTAATTGTTTCCATTCCTTGACAATGATAAAGTAAAGGGAGCCTTCTCTTTTAGCGTTTTTAGTATGTAATTGACATACTTTTTAAAACAACATAACAACATATACAAGTGCTTCTCACTAAATTAGAATATCATCAAAAAGTTAATTTATTTCAGTTCTTCAATACAAAAAGTGAAACTCACATGTTATAAAGAGTCATTACAAACAGAGTGATCTATTTCAAGTGTTTATTTCTGTTAAGGCCCCGTCACACATACCGAGATCGCTAGTGAGATCGTTGATACGTCACGGTTTTTGTGACGCATTAGCCATCTTGCTAGCGATCTCATTATGTCTGACAGGTAGCAATGAACAGGCCCCTGCTGTGAGATCGCTGATCATTACAAAGCTTCCTGGACCATTCCTGGGTCGTTGCGCTCCCGCTGGGCAGTGTGCATCGCTGTATTTGACACCTTATCAACTCATTAGCGATTCAGAACTGAGACATGTAGGCGTGCATAAATTGGACTTTTCCGCGCCCCTCGTCCCCGATTGGTGGTCGCTACAGCGTTCTCATTTTCTGCCGTGCATAAAGAAGGCAACAGAATAGCGATTCCATCCTTTGTTTCTGACCACGTGCTAGATTGCAGATCCTAGCAGAATTCTCTGGGCTGTTGATATGTGGAGTCACAGCCGAAGAACACTACTACAATCCACAAACCAGAACGCTTGTCAGGAACAAAGCCCAGATGAATGGATACAGAGTCACAGCCGCCAATCGGAGATGAGGGGGCGCGGAAAAGTAATTTTATGCACGCCTTTGTGACACAGTACAGTCCCTATCAAGGTGTGGATCGTTGAAATAGCTGCTGTGTGAAAGCGTCCCAACGACCGCCGAGATCGTTAGTTAGATCGCTGGGGCGGCTGAAATCGTTGGGAAGTTCTGCATGTTTGACAGCTCCCCAGCGATCACGAAACGACTCTCCAGCAATCCCAAAACCGTGACGTAATAACGATCTCGCTAGCGATCTCGTTATGTGTGACGGGGCCTTAAATGTTGATGATTATGGCTTACAGTCAATGAAAACACAAACGTCATTATCTCAGTAAATTAGAATAATAAATAAACACCTACAAAGGCTTCCGAAGCGTTTAAAAAGGTCTCTTAGGGTACCGTCTCACATAACGATGCACCAGCAATCGCGACAACGATGTAACCTGGCCGGTATCGCTGGTGCGTCGCTAAGTGATCGCTGGTGAGCTGTCAAACAGGCAGGCTCACCAGCGATCAGGGGAGCAGCGACATCGTGGAAAGAATCTAAAGCAGGAGCAGGCTGGTAACCATGATAAACAGCGGGTTACTAAGTGCGCGTGTGCCCCTAGTAACCCGCTGTATCATGGTTACCAGCCTGATCGCTGGTCCCGCTGGTCACACACAGCGATGTGTGCTGACCAGCGGGAGGGCAAGGACCAAATAAAGGTCCAGGACACCTTGCAGCGATCAGTGACCTCACTGCAAAGTGTCACACATAGCGACATCGCTGGTGAGGTCGCCGTTGCGTCACCAAAACCGTGACTCAGCAGCGATCTTGCTAGCGATCTCGCTATGTGAGACGGGGGCTATAGTCTGTTTCAGTAGGCTCCACAATCATGGGGAAGACTGCTGACTTGACAGATGTCCAGAAGGCAGTCATTGACACACTCCACAAGGAGGGTAAGCCACAAAAGGTCATTGCTAAAGAAGCTGGCTGTTCACAGAGTGCTGTACCCAAGCATATTGATGGAAAGTTGAGTGGAAGGAAAAAGTGTGGTAGAAAAAGGTGCAAAAGCAACTAAGATAACCGCAGCCCTGAAAGGATTGTTAAGAAAAGGCAATTCAAAAATTTGGGGGAGATTCACAAGGAGTGGACTGCTGCTGGAGTCATTGCTTCAAGATCCACCACACACAGACGTATCCAGGAAATGGGCTACAAGTGTCGCATTCCTTGTGTCAGGCCACTCATGACCAATAGACAACGCCAGAAGCGTCTTACCTGGGCCAAGGAGAAAAAGACCTGGACTGTTGCTCATTGGTTTAAGGTGTTGTTTTCAGATGGAAGTAAATTTTGCATTTCATTTGGAAATCAAGGTCCCAGAGTCCGGAGGAAGAGTGGAGAGGCACACAATCCAAGCTGCTTGAGGTCTAGTGTGAAGTTTCCACAATCATTGATGGTTTGGGGAGCCATGTCATCTGCTGGTGTAGGTCCACTGTGTTTTATCAAGACCAAAGTCAGCGCAGCCGTCTACCAGGAAATCTTAGAGCACTTCATGCTTCCCTCTGCCGACAAGCTGTTTGGAGATGGAAAATTCATTCTCCAGCAGGACTTGGCACCTGTCCACACTGCTAAAGTACCAATACCTAGTTTTCAAACAACAGTATCACTGTGCTTGACTGGCCAGCAAACTCGCCTGACCTTAACACCATAGAGAATCTATGGGGTATTGTCAAGAGGAAGATGAGACCCCAGACCCAACGATGTAGACGAGCTGAAGGCTGCTATCAAAGCAACCTGGGCTTCCATAACACCTCAGCAGTGCCACAGGCTGATCGCCTCCATGCCACGCCGCATTGATGCAGTAATTGATGCAAAAGGAACCCCGACCTAGTATTGAGTGCATTTACTGAACATACATTTCTATAGGACAACATTTTGGATTTTAAAAACATTAAAACACTTGAAATAGATCACTCTGTTTGTAATGACTCTATATAATATACAGTTGTGCTCAAACGTTTACATACCCTGGCAGAATTTTATCTTTCTTGGCCTTGTTTCACAGAATAAGAATGATAACAAAAAAACTTTTTCTCCACTCATGGTTATTGGTTGGTTGAAGCCATTTATTGTCAAACTACTGTTTTCTCTTTTTAAATCTTAATGACAACCAAAAACATCCAAATGACCCGGACAAAAGTTCACATACCCTGGTGATTTTGGCCTGATAACATGCACAGAATTTGACACAAATGGCTTTGAATGGCTACTAAAGGTAACATCCTCACCTGTGACCTGTTTGCTTGTAATCAGTGTGTATACATAAATGCTGAGTGAGTTGCTGGGATCCAGACAGACTCTTGCATCTTTCATCCAGCCACTGACGTTTCTGGATTGTGAGTCATGGGGAAAGCAAAAGAATTGTCAACGGTTCTACGGGAAAAGGTAGTTAAACTGTATAACACAGGAAACGGATACAAAAAAATATTAAAATATCCAAGGAATTGATAATGCCAGTCAGCAGAGTTCAAACTGTGATTAACAAATGGAAAATCAGGGGCTCTGTAAAAATCAAACCACGGTCAGGTAGACCAACAAAAATTTCGGCCACAACTGCCACGAAAATTGTTTGGGATGCAAAGAAAAACCCACAAATAACATCAGCTGAAATTCAGGACTCTCTGAAAACTAGCGGTGTGGCTGTTTCAAGATGCACAATAAGGATGCACAAGAAAAATGGGCTGCATGATCGAGTCGCCAGAAGAAAGCCATTACTGCACAAATGCCACAAAGTATCTTGCCTACAATACGCCAAACAGCACAGAGACAAGCCTTAAAAATTCTGGAACAAGGTAATTTGGAGTGATGAGACCAAAATTGAACTTTTTGGCCACAACCATAAACGTTACATTTGGAGAGAGGTCAACAAGGCCTTTGATGAAAGGAGCACCATTCCTACAGTAAAGCACTGAGGTGGATCGCTGATGTTTTGGGGATGTGTGAGCTGCAAAGGCACAGGAAACTTGGTAAAAGTTGAAGGAAAGATGAATGCACCATGTTATCAGCAAATACTGGAGGCAAATTTGCACTCATCAGCCCGGAAGCTGCGCATGGGACTTACTTGGACGTTCCAACATGACAACGATCCAAAACACAAGGCCAAGTGGACCTGTCATTGGCTACAGCAGAACAAAGTGAAGGTTCTGGAGTGGCTATTTCAGTCTCCTGACCTCAATATCATTGAGCCACTCGGGGGAGATCTCAAGTGCGCAGTTCATGCTAGACAGCCCAGGAATTTACAGGAACTGGAGGCTTTTTGCCAAGAAGAATAGGCAGCTTTACCATCAGAGAAAATAAAGAACCTCATCCACAAATACCACAAAAGACTTCAAGCTGTCATTGATGTTAGAAGGGGCAATACACAGTATTAAGAACTGGGGTATGTGAACTTTTGATCAGGGTCATTTGGATGTTTTTGGTTGTCATTAAGATTTAAAAAGAGAAAACACAGTAGTTTGACAATAAATGGCTTCACCCAACCAATAATCATGAGTGGAGAAAAAGGTTTTTTTGTTATAATTCATATTCTCTGAAATAAGGCCAAGAAAAGAAAAATTCTGCCAGGGTATGTAAACTTTTGAGCACAGCTTGTATGAGTTTCACTTTTGATTATATTCTAATTTAGTGAGATGCACTTGTATCTATAGATCTATCTATCTCTGTATACATGGTGGTAGACATACTATTCGTGCAATCTATGCTGCTGCACAATGGCCCAAGAGGTATCTAACTCCAAAGCAGGTGGAGTTGTACATTATGATGAGCCATTGGACTGCAGAGGGCCTATATACTGTTCTTGCACAGGGTCCTCTTCTGTCTATGTTTGGGACCCAGCTTTGCAAATATTCCAAATGTGGTGGATTTTCTGTCGCTGGTCACAAGTTGCACACCGCTCACTTGGGCAGCAAAGTGGCTCTGTGGTTAGCACTTGCAGCACTGAGGTCCTGGGTTCAAATCCCCAATGACCACATCTGCAAGGAGTTTGTATGTCCTCCCTGTGTTTGCGTGGGTTTCCTCCAGGTTCTCTGGTTTCCTCCCACACTCCAAAGACATACTGATAGGGAATTTAGATAATGAGCCCCAATGGGGACAGCGATGACAATATCTGTAAAGTGCTGCGGAATATGATGGTGCTATAGAAGAAAAATACAATAAATAAACTTACTATAGACTTCAATGCAAGCTGCATGTGATGCAATTTTTTTTCAATAAAATCACAGCTCTAGAATAGTCATGCAACAGCAAGTCGCGCAAATATTTTTAGCTGGGTAACTTGTCTGACAATTGTTGTCATGCAGCTAACGTGCGACACATGTTCAGCACTGGTCTTCAACCTGTCCGGAAAAACTTCAACACACAGTTTCGGCAAGGGCATGCTGGGAATTGTAGTTTCTTCTGAGCTGGAGAGCCAAAGTTGGGGATCTATCATGTTGTGAACTCAAACAAATATAACAAAAATGACCAAAAGCTAAAATCTGATCATAAAGCATTTTCGCAAGTATGTAAATAGGACTGGACGCAGTTCAACCTGCTAATGAAACAACAAAACATACAAAAATTGAGCGCATCGGAATATCATTATTTCCCGTACACTAGTCATATCTGTCTAGTTTTATATAGAACAAGTAGGAAAGAAGTGAAAATGTTGCACATGTGACCTACATGATCTGTGAGAGTTGGGGATCTGAGATCTTCATGTATCGGTTCTGTTCACATGCAGATTTCAATACATACTGTAAATAATGCTGCAATGATAAAATACACAAATATTAACATTAACTGGATGAATTGTGAAAATGGGGATCACTGTAAGGGACAGAAGAATGCAGGGTATGAAGGCAAGAAAAAGGCATTCATTTCTTTTTAGAAAAGTCTGTGCTGAAAATACACACATTGCCATAGGAAACTGAATTTGCATGTGTGTGAGAGAGAAGAGGTGTGTGTGAGAATGACTGGCAGGAGAGACAATGTGACAAGGAGGGAGGGAGCTGCAGGGGGATGGAGGGAGTCAGAGCAGGGGAGGTGGAGAGACACAGAACACTTTGGGGAAAGCCAGCGGTGGAAAGAGCGAAGATGAGGAGTACATGGGACTGACCACTATAGAGATACCCTATTACTTTATAGTGTGCAGAGGGTTCCCCAGAAAGGTAAGCAGCTACTTGTGACTTGGTGCAGGGAACTATGGTTGAGTACATATATTTTTACTTAAGGACTGAAGTACAAGATAAAGGCTTGTCCTCATACGGTTCACAGGGTAGATATAGACAGGGCGGATTGGGGTTCAATAGAAGTATGAATCACTGTCTACAATATCATCTCTATTGACTATTATTCCTTCAGATGCTAGATCGTCTACATTGTCATAACTTTCCTTTTTTCTTATTTTAATAAAATGTAAGTGGGGGGGGGGATCAGATTGTAGTACTATATAATTTGGTGTTGGGTGGTTTTGGAGGATAGGCGAATCGGATGATTGATGAAACTGGAAACATAATAAAGGTTTGGGCATTTAGGTTAATACAGAAGATGATGTTAGGTAAAATGTTAGTTAATAATCATTGTTGGAATAGGAAAGTTTTGACAAATGAGTAATAGTTTCAATCTGACTTCTCGCCATCAGAATTACTATTAGTTTATAAAGTCCTAGTATCTTCTATAGCACTAAATATTGTAAAGACTAATGTGTTAAAGCCCAAGCAGAAAATGCATGGTAGTATACAATTAATAGGCAAGAATACAACATATACCATAGAGTATAGACATTTGCAGAGTGAATTCTGCGCATAATAACCTGTAGTGTACAGGAGATGCTTTATGTAGGACACCTATAATTGTCCAAACTTTACAAGCAGAGAGGTCATCTTGGATTTAGTCCTTATCTATACCTTATGCTGAGGTTCAGTCTCATGTGGCTTAGGCAGTCCTGTGTTCAAAGCATTCATTTGTATGCAAAGGAAAGGCCTGTTCTACCTAATCATTACAGCCAGGCGCTAATGAATGGAAGAAGGTCCACAACCAACCTAGAAAGCAATGCCTCACAATTAGCTTTGTCCAACTCTAATCCTATCCATTGATTTTTCCTAATTCATCACTAGATACATTGATGTAAGTTGTTTATGTTGTTGGGTGGGTTGGGTGTGTCACCGTGGACCGCACTGGATGAAGTGATATATTTTTGTGACCCGTGGGCCCCTGATGACGCATAGTGTAGCTGTGTTGTGCACTTGTCACAGAGCTGGGGGTGTATGAATGGCATATACTGATAAGGAATGGGTAAAACTAGCAAGAGTGTGAACCTGAAAAAACAACCCCAACACTTCTAAAATCTAAGAGCTGCTATACTGTGACTTTACAGCCTACTTTTACAAAGGATGAAACCTGGCAGCTGCAACTAGATTCATTGTGTCAATAGATCAATAATACGTTTAATTCCTGCTTTCATTGTTTGTGATGTAATTATAAACCTTATTATACTATTATTATATTACCACATGTTCTTTGAGTATTTAATATTCTTATACATGGAGTATTCTCAGGTTACTGACTAATCCTTTCTCTGGCAGGAATTTGGCTCTTCTGCATTGTACTTACTCCACCAGTATGGACTGCCTGTGGATTTTGATCAAAGATGACTCTTAAGGCTCCCATTGTTAAACTACTAAAACAACGCAACAATAGCCGACCAATGCCTGGATACCACCGGTGTACTACAAGAAAGTGAGCTGCTTCAGAAATGACTGATGAGGCACCAACACTGCTTTACTCCATGCCAACATCACCATGTTAAAAGGGGAGTTCAATACAGAGGACCTAATTTACATAGTCCTAGAGGTGGTCATTGCCATTTTGTCCATTCTTGGCAACGTGCTGGTGTGCTGGGCTGTGTGCATCAACAGCAACTTACAGAACGCAACCAATTATTTTGTGGTATCACTGGCTGCAGCAGATATTGCTGTGGGGGTACTTGCTATTCCATTTGCTATTGCAATTAGCACTGGATTTTGTGCTACCTTCCATGCCTGTCTTTTCATTGCTTGCTTCGTTTTGGTGCTGACACAGAGTTCTATTTTCAGTCTTTTGGCGATCGCTGCAGATCGTTACATTGCTATTCGCATACCTCTCAGGTAAGGAAACTTTCCAAAACTTCTAGATTCACTTTAATAAGCTATAAGCTACCTATTTACATGGTATTGTTTGTATAAAGAATCCATATGATAATGCATCTGTCTAGCTACATACCTCCAAGAACACCCCAAAAAACAAATCTTCAATACACTCAGATAATCCATGAGATGATGTTGTTCTCGGTCATATATTTTGATCAGCTATTTCTTAAATAATTTTCTGGGTTGCAACTAATATGACGACCATCACAGTGTCCGCTCAACTTTACAAGATTTCTGATCAGAAATCTGCCTCGTCCAGCTGTCATGCTTCCCACTCTCATATAGTGATGCACATACCTCGGGACACTTGTTGGAGGTATAATTGCAACCATAGTGGCTATCATCCAAAAGTAAACGTTACCAAGGAAAAGTTAAGAAGAAATCTTAATGACTTGACAGAAGAAGACACCTCTTAGGCCATGTTCACACTATCAGTATTTGGTCAGTTTTTTACCTCAGTATTTGCAAGCCAAAATCAGGAGTGGAACAATCAGAGGAAAAGTATAATAGAAACACGTCACCACTTCTGGATTTATCACCCGCTCCTGGTTTTGGCTTAAAAATACTGATGTAAAAAACTCACCAAATACTGAACGTGTGACCGTAGCCTAGGCTTATACTTACAGCTCAGGTGATTACCTAGCACAGCTACTGGTCTCTCACCATATAATGCTGATATGTTACAGCAAAGTTCTGGGTAATGGATCCTAACACAGACTACAACAGACATAGTTATGTGGATACACAGGAGTGCCATTAAATAGCCGGACAGACGGGAGGGGGTCGCTTGGAGACGTGGGGTCAAATTCTTCACAAAGTCAATGGACGTCTTTCAATAGTATTCTTTCTTGAAGCGATTTTCCTATCTCATAATGTGATAGCATATCGCTAAAATATGCCATCACTTTATTTTAGGTTCCTTCTTCTGGGTTAGGTGCACATCCAATGGACTAGGAGTTCATTTTACAAGGAAAAATTAAAAGGAGATGCAGTTTACACTAGTAATGTTTCGCCTTTATTCTCAGGATCAGTGGGGGTTACGATAAGTTAAACTTCTACTCATAAAAGTGATGGTATGTCATAGTGATTGTGTTAGTTTATAGGAAACCACTTTAAAGAGGACCTGTTACTAGGTGAAACGTGGCCAGTTTTGCTCGTATTTTATTTCCTCTGCTCCCCTGAGTATTCTGCTTTTTTTTATCCGCCATACGGTTCCAGAGATATGAGCCTTTTTACTTAGTACCAGTTTTTATGGTCTTTACCAAAGGGACGTTGCTCACTCAGAACTGCCCAAAGAAACGCCCTCAGAGAATCCTGTGAGCAATGCCTCCCTGGTAAAAGCCATAAAAATTTCCACCAAATATAAAGGCCTATATACCTGGAACCATATGAAAGACTTAAAAAAAAATAAATAAAATACCAAGGAGAGTAGCGGGAAATGAATACGAGCACAAAATGCTTACTTTTGAGCTGGTGACAAGTCATCTTTAACTGCTGTTAACAAAATGATAAAAAAAAATTATGAAATAGAGCAGCATATCGAGCTAAAAGACCTACTGGAGAATGTGATCTGGTTCATTAAGTATCTGAGTGTGATATAATCAACTTACTTTTAGTAAAATTAGTATTTCCTTTGACCAGCATCTTTCATAGCATCACTACTATGGTGTTTTTTTCTAAGAACTTTTTCTATGCTATTTATAATGCATATTTGCTGACGATATGTTTAGGTGGGTCTTCATATTCTAGTATATTATTGTACTGAATCCCCCACCTTTCCAACCTCTTGCCCCATTTTTTTTCAAAAATATTCTTGACCTCCCCACATAAATTCATATTGCTCCATATAGGGCTTCTTGTAAATTCTTTATGGTTGCTATATATATCATGCATACAAGTCCTATATATAGCCTTTCTGTTTCCATTTTATGATAAAGTCACTGGTACTATTGTCCAATAAAGTATAACCTTTCCATATAACTCACTCTATTGCTCTTTACAACCATGTCATTCTGAATAGTACACTTCATTTGTCTTTACAGCTTAGAGTGCGGGTCAGATGACGGCTTCATTCTTTTGGCCATTTGTATTTACATTTTTTTATTTTAAAAGATTATTTCACCTTTATGATATTGTGATGCTCTTTGTTAACCAACCCAGCCACATTTCACACCATGTACTGTATATAAATGTTGTACCTTGTACTCCCTATACGCATTACTTTTTAAAACTTGGTTCCATTGTTGGCAACCCTCATTAAAGATGTCTATCTAGATTCTCAAGCACACGTTTTAGGCTGGATCCACTGACAATTGAATATGTAAGGCTATGTTCACACACGTTGGGTTTTGCAGCGTATTTTGCTGCAGATTTTTATGCAAATTTTCAGCTGCGTTTTGCAGTACCAGCAAAGTCTATGAGAAACCAGAATTCTCTGTTCACATATCTTGTTTTTTGTTTTTTTTTTGCTGCGTATTTTGTGACTTGGTTGTGTTTTTAGAAAATAGAGCATGTCACTTATTTCAGTGTTTTTACAGCAGAAAACGCACCTGCATTTTTGCTGCGTATTTGCAGCATTTTTTCACCCATAGGAAGTAACAGGTGGTCAAAAAAACGCAACAAAAAAACGCACCAAAACCTGCTGTTTTCCTGCCAGAGAAAAGTTAGCAGCAGATTTGAAGCAGAAAAAAACCACAACATGTGTGAACATAGCCTAAGAGAAGTTAGTACCCTCCTGTCTGCCTCTGGGAAACATGGATTGGGCATGTTGCATGTCATTCTGTTGATCCTTTGTTTCCCCTGGAGATAAGCTACTGCCAACAGAATCCTAAAGTGCATTTTCCCCTCCCCCTATTAAATAAAAACATACGTGCATAGGCAATCCAGGGGAGTTGCAGTTAAGATGAGTGCAAATTGGGGACGTGGTTGACTCCATGTGCTGGTGCAAGAGCTGCCCACTAGTCAGGTCCATAAATGAGTAAACGTGCCAGATCCCCAAGGTTCACCTATCCCTTTAAATGTAGGGAATAACTCTTTAAAATGCATTTGCATAAATATTGATATGGACCAATTTTGGTCAAAGTGAAGTCAATACATTTGCAGGTCCCCAGTGACTTCATACCAGATGTTAGTTTCCATGTTTTTGTCTACTCTTAGACACTGTCACCTCAGCACGGAAACAGAAGTCTTCCAGCTGTTATCCCACGGAGGGGAAGATTTTACCATTTCTGTAAAAGGCAGGCAGAATTCCCGGGTTGTCTTCCCTCTATGACCTGTCTTCCATGTTATCGCCCATCTTGTTTTTTAATATATTGTCTTGACATCTGTTTTTCTAAGTGTTACCTAGCATCTAATCTAATTCTGCTGTGATACTGTGTAGTCCAATGTTTACAATTTCTATAGGTGCCTAAGTTATGTTCTCATTTCTCTTCTTAGATATAACAGTCTGGTAACTAGTCGAAGAGCCAACGTGATCATTGCTGTCTGCTGGTTGCTGTCTTTTGTCATTGGTCTTACTCCCATGCTAGGCTGGAACAAGAAGAATTTTGCAGCAGAAAACTCATCTCGATGCAGCTCCCCAGAGTTAGAGTGCCTATTTGAAAATGTTGTGACGATGGATTACATGGTATATTATAATTTTTTTGCTTGTGTATTGGTGCCATTACTGCTCATGTTGGGCATTTATTTGAGAATTTTCATGGCAGCCCGTCGCCAGCTAAAGCAGATTGAGTTAAAAGTGACGTGTGGTGAACGCTCACGGTCAACACTACAGCGTGAAGTCCATGCTGCTAAGTCTTTGGCTATTATTGTGGGCCTATTTGCAGTCTGTTGGTTGCCGCTACACATCATCAACTGCTTCACTCTCTTCTGTAAAGACTGCTTGCGCCCTCCACTCTTACTCATGTACTTTGCCATTTTATTTTCTCATGCTAACTCAGTGGTGAACCCATTAATTTATGCCTATCGCATACGTGAGTTCCGCCAAACATTTCGGAAGATCTTGCGCCAACATATCTTTCGTCAAGCACAATCTTCTCAGACACGTACAGCTAGTGGCAAATCTTTGACATATGGAGCCGATGCAGTGTCAGGAATAAATCGGACTAGTTTTACTGGCTGCTTGGAAATGAATGGAAGTAGCTGTAAGTTGAAAGAAGCCTGGCATCAAAATGGGGGGTATCCTACTGGGGAAAAAGTTGACCGGACAACAATTCAAGAATTGGAAAATCAACAGAAAGAAAAGCTGATACATTCTTGATTACTTTAAACATAGACATTTCCATGTTGTGAACAGAGGCAGTGGGGGGGGGGGTCTCACTGTGAAGATTATGCTTTTTATTGCATAGATATGTTTTGACACTCATTTATTTATTAAACTAATTTGCAAAGTGCTTGTGTTTTTTGCCCCTCAACGAATAATGTTCTTATAAGCAGGCTTGGATTTGTACATGCAAAATTGCATAGTTAAAACTTTCAGAATTTCTAGCAATGATATGTTTACTGATGACAAAAGTATGTTATTGGTTATAGTTAGACCTCTACTATAGAATATTCTTTAAAGGGCTGGTCCAAAACTAATATTGATTTTCATCCTAAATGTCTCTATTTATTTAAATAATATAAGAGTTTTTCTAACATAGTTTAATTAAATAGTCCTTCTCCTTCCCGCTCTAATTTCCTTTATTTTATATTTTTACCTATTTACATTTTGATGATGTGTTGTGTGAAAATACGCAGTGCACGCTGCGCAGTACAGATGTCATTAGGTGACAGAGGCGGCATCAGTGACATCCTTTTCAGGGGATGAGCTAGTCCTGCTCTACTGAGCATGCGTCAGTTGTCAATTCAGATGGATGCTTAGTACGAGCTCCCTTCTTACTGTGTCATATTCTTCTTGGTGCACAGTGACAGTGCACTCCCTCGCCGGCATTGATGTGAAGTGACGAACCGGTAACAGAGCACAGTGTCAGTGCACATTGTAAGGAAATAACACAGGAGGAGAGACCAACCCCGCCTCCAAAATAGAGAATACTTTTGGGAACGGGCTGGTCTCCGCTCGCCGTGGTTCTCTCCTTACCTTGCAATCTGACAGTGTGCTCTGTTGCCAGTTCATCACTTCTCATTAGACCCAGTGAGGGAGCTCACTTTGCATTGATAAGAATATTGCACAGTATGAAGGTAACTTGTACTTAGCGCACATCGGAAATGTCAAATGATGCATGCTCAGTGCAGCCGAGAATAGCCCAACCTCTGAAATGGACATCACTGATGACACTTCGTTTCAGTGTGGGGATAGAGGCTGTGGCAATGACCACAGCCTCTGCCCCTAATGAAGTCACGTTTGAACATCCCAGCATGCAGTGGGGATTCTCAAATGAAGCATCATCAAAACAGAAATAGGTTGAAAAAAAATAAAATAAAAAAGTTAAATTAGAGAGGGAAGGGTAGGGACTTTTTAATTAAACCATATTAGTAAAACTATTATACTATTAAAATAAATAGACATTTTGAATGAAAATCAATATTAGTTTCGGACCACTCCTTTAAAGCAAAATTGGAAATCACCTAATGCCAATGATAAACTTTCACATTTTATTACTCAGTATTTAAGATGGTGGTTTTTCAGATGGCAGAGATACAGTGTGCTACAGGTGGACCTCTCAGGTGCAAATCTCATTATTATCATTGTGTATTAGAGCAATACAGGATTCTCTGCTTCTGCCACAATAGTATCTTTAAAGAGTTGCAAGTTCTTGCTATCATTTTATGCATGCTGCTCCCCTGAGTTTTCCAGTTTTTTATATTTTTTGTTTTAAATCTGGCATATGGTTTAACCCCTTTACCACCTTGGGTTTTTCCTGTTTTTGCGTTTTCGTTTTTTGCTCCCTGTTTTCTCAGAGCCATAAGAGGGAAAAAATTCAAAGTGCAGTGAAATTGCGAAAAAGTGCAATTCTACAATTGTTTTTTTTTTTTTGCTTTTGTTTTTTTCCTTGTTCACTAAATGCTAAAACTGACCTGCCATTATGATTCTCCATATCATTACGAGTTTGTAGGTACCAATCATGTATAGGTTCTTTTTTATTTAAAGGGGTGGTCTGGTCAAAAGTGATAAATCTGCAGTCACTCTGTGTGACTGCAGACTTAAGAATCCCCCAGTGCATGAACTGTGTGCTGCGGGTTTCGCCGATTTCAGACCCGGTAACGGAGGGCATGTATGCGTTATACATACCCCCGGACAGTGGACGTGGCCTCGCTCCATACACTTGCATTGAGCGAGGCCATGGCCAGTCTAATGACGTGGACAGCCAGTGGGCACGTCCGACTAGAAGGCGCGGCCTCCCTCAATACAAGTGTATGGAGAAAAAAATGCTCACTTGCTGGGTGGCTCTCATAGCATCCCGGAAATGACAACCGCAGGGGTCTCCTGTACATCTCAGGTTGTCATGCCAACCCATCGGCGACCCGCGGTCATGTGACACAGGCGCCGATGGGCGGTATTAGTAATGTGCTTAAGGCGCTTACGGTGCTGCCATGTTAAATGCTGCTGTTTCTCTGACAGCAGTGTTTAACATGTTAACAGCCGCGGGTGGATTGTGATTCCACCCAAGGCTGTTAGGGGCACATGTCAGCTGTCATGTGCCCGAAAACATGCAGGCTTAGCGGCGGAGCCCGCATGGAGTGCTGGGATACGACCTTGGACGTACTCATACGTCCAAGGTTGTAAAGGGGTTAAAATAATTATGTGGTCTTTACCAAGGGAGGTTGCTCACATTATTATTTGGGGACATGTCTTTAGGCTGTTCTGCGTCATTACCCTGCGAGCCATGCCCCCTTGTAAAGACCAAACAAAATAATCACTAATTATAAAGGTCAGTTATCTCTGGAACTGAATGGCGGATTTAAAAAAAAAAAAAAGAGCATAAAATAAGAGCAAGAATTGGCCACTTTTGACTTGGTGACAGGACCTTTTTAAGGATGTTGCATAATGTATCATATTTTTTCTCCTGAAACAGCATCATATCATTGCCTATAACTTCTATTGCACTTCATCAGCATTTAGGGTCCGTTTACACAGAGTGATCATCAATCAGTAAATCAATCGGTGGTCGGTTGAATGCTTGTTTGCACAGGCAGACCAATGTAAAGAATACATGCTGAGCAATCTACACTAGATCCCTCAGTGTGCATAGGCTGTCATGGTTCTCGGCAGTGCTGAGTCCTGTTTACACAGCAAGATAATCGTGAAACAAGTGTTTTTAACAAAGCTCATTCATGATTATCTTGAAGTGTAAATGTCCCTTTTCTCGATTGAGGCTTATCTGCAATACCAGACGCAACCTATACTTGCAACAATAGCTCTATTGCTGAGAAAAAAATAAACTATTTTTTGTTATCTGTCTTGGACCACTCTTACAGCATCGGAAGTAAAGGACAAAAAAAAAAGATCTGTTGTAATTCATCATTTAAAAAAATATATATACATTTTTGGAGATGAATCAGAAATCCAATTTGGAAACAAAAAGCTATAGAATGTCTTTAGAACTATGCCTATAATATTTGCTAAAGAGACCACGTGGTGGCTTAAAGAAGCACTTACATCAAAATTTTTATCCTCTTAATATATTGCAGTCATCATATTATATTGCACTGTGTACTGACAGTTGCTCATTTTGCCTTTCTACCCAGGTAATTCTTCTCTTTTCCGTTAGGTCTATGACATCATGTAATTAAAAGCGGACTAGCTGAATCCTTCTAAGATTTATGTAGAAACATGATATCTCTATTCCCTACATGAGTCATCATTAGAACTACAATTCTACTCACTGCAAAGTACCTGGCAGGCGAGAAGAGGGGAGCAGCAGTGCCATGATTATGCCACATTCTGCTGGGACCTGTGGTACATCTGAGATTAGAAGATCGCAGCAATTAGCTGAACACAGGTCCTCTTTAAATCTTCATGGTCATTCAGGAGTTAACAGGTTTCTTGTGACATGGAAAGGTTTTAGAGTTCCTCAAGGTCTGTAGGCTGTGCTGCTTATTGGAGCCACGCCCTTCCATTATATAAATGTGTGTGTGTTGCTTCCCTCCATGCGAGCAATAGAATCTTCATTCTGTTCCAGGCTGCATTGGAGAAGGAGTTCTGGAGAGTCGCTCTTGTCGTCTTGAAATTGTTGTATGCGGTTTGTTGTGAATACCTCTTCCTTCCCCTTTTTGGTGTTCCTTTGTGTTACTTGTCTGCTTCGTTACTGTGCCCTTTGTATTTTTATCCTGTATGCCTGTTGTTTGATTGTGCCTTGCTTTTCCCGTGTCTGTCCAGCTGGTGTTACCCCTTTTACTCCTATCCCTTTCCTCCCTGTGGGTAGGGTGGGAGATGTGTAGGATTTCGTAGCAGCACAGAGAGGTACGAGAACCGGGCATCTCCACCTTCAGGAGTAACCCGGGGGTTAGGGATAGACTAGGGCTTCCCTAGATTAGGAACGGTATAGGGTACCTCTTCCCCGGCATTCCTATGGTCACAGCATGACAAATAGGGTCAGGAGTTGAAGAGGGGGTAACTCATGCCGGGAAAAGTGACTTCCTGTTTCTATATAGAGCTTAGAAGGATTTGGCTAGTCTTTTTTTTAATCACCTGATGTCATAGACTTAATGGAAAAGAATTAACTGGGTAGAAGGGCAAAATGAGCAATTGTAAGTACACAGTGCCAAATAATATGATGATTGCAATATATTAAGAGGATATAAACTTTGATGGGAGTGCTTTTTTAAAGATTATAATATGTATAGATCTTTAAACTGTGATCTCAGAGATCAAGGCTCCTAAGGCCAAAACCTAAGAACGAAAATGAAATACAATATACACTATTTACTTTGTATCTATCCTTTACTCTTTTTGATAGATTTGATAATCTCTTAAAGAACCACTTCCATGGACCTCTAATGAAAATTGTCCTTGACTTTGCTTCTTTACAATTTGAGGTTTTAAATTGGTTATTATGTAGACTTTCTAAACAAAATGGTATTTGTAGTTGACTCAGCCTTGCAATTTGGAATAATATCACTGCGTAGGTCTGCAATGTTTGACTCATCAAGCTCAGTGGTTGGTTATGTAATTACCTCTCTCAACAATTTAAAATGCACATATGAAACAGGTGCAGAACAAAAGTACCGTTTTTTCTTAAACAGATTGTTTTGCCCCTGAACATATGATGTTCTTACAACCCAGCTTGGATTTGTACATCCAATACTATCTATTTTCCTACAGATACTCACTTGAATACCCTTCCAAAATGTCTGGTAATAGTATGGTTATTGATAACTGAATATGGTATTGGCTATAGAAGGCAGCACTGTAGAAATTCTTATTAGTACAACTTGTAAATCACCAGTAAGAGACTTTCACATTTTATTCCTCATTATTCAAGTCAAGATGGGGGCTTTTCAGATGGCAGATATATGTCACAACTAAATCACAAGAAAAATCTCATTATTATCATTGCTTATTAGAGAAATACAGGATTCCCTGCCACAAAACTAACTTTAAGGGTGTTATATAAGATTAGAAAAACTGATCTGATTTTTTTCTCCCGAAAACAGCATTAT
This sequence comes from Phyllobates terribilis, assembly GCF_046119375.1. NCBI lineage: Eukaryota > Metazoa > Chordata > Amphibia > Anura > Dendrobatidae > Phyllobates > Phyllobates terribilis. The sequence continues at coordinate 307,636,002 of NW_027362761.1, forward strand.
ACCATTGGCTGTGTCTTATATTGCACCTTCTCTGCATTTACTTGATCAAGATTAATCTGCAATATCAGATACAACCTATTGGCAAAAGTGGCACTGTTGGTTACGAAAAAAAGTAGACTTTGTTTTGGTATCTGTCTTGGACTACACTTATAGCATCAGAAGTAAAAAAAAATAATTAATTAATTTATATTTAAAAGTATATATAACTTTTTGGACAGGAAGAATTTAAGCGAGAAACCCAATTTGTACAAAAAGTTAAAGAATATCTTTAGAAGTATGCTCATACTATTTGCTAATGTGAGCTTAGGTGGCTTAAAGTTTACAATATATAGTACATCCAGATTTGATCTCTAAGCTTTGACCTCAGAATTCAGGGCTCTCAGGATCAGAGCCTGAGAAGTAAAATGATATACAATATACACTATTTACTTTGAGTATATCCTTCACCCTCTTTGATTAACCTGATAATGTCTTGAAGAACCATTTTTATGGACTTCTATTGAAAACGGTCCTTGACTTTGCTTCTTCACAATCTGAAGTTTTAGATTAGTTATTATAAAGACTTTCTAAACAAAATGGTATTTCTAGTTGACTCAGCCTTGCAGTTTGGTATATTGTCATAATTGCGTAGGTCTTCAATGTGTTTGGGCTCATCCAGCTCAGTGGTTAGTTATGTAATTACTAGTGTTGAGCAAGCATGCTTGACACTGCTCAGTACTCGCCCGAGCATCTCACTACTCGGGATGTTCGGCGAGCACCGAGCATTTCCGGGTTACTCCGCCCTGCATGTTTGGCGCTCTTTACAGAGCCAATGAACATGCAGGGATTGCCAGCCAGTCACTGTAATGCCGCTGCCATGTTGGTTGTGGGCATTACAGTGATTGGCTGGCCGCACAGCGTCACCTTGAGCATTTAAAACCGGGCGCCGCCATCTTGGACACAGTCGCTCCGGATCAGACAGTGTAGGGAGAGTGCTGCTGAGCTAGGGAGAGATTTATACTGCGAAATAGGTAGTGTAGGGTCTCTAAAGCCTGCAAAATCAAAAAACAGTCCTTCTGAGGACTAATATCCATCCCAGATATCAGGCAGGCAGGCAGGCAGGCTGTATAGGAGACACAGCGGTTATACCAACAAACACGGCATTACAGTCCTGTGTGCTGCTGCTGCTCAAATTGCTAGACTTAGCCCCAGGTCTCAGGGGTCTGGAAAAATCCTTTTTTTTCATCTAAATCCTCTTTTTTTTCCCTCAGTCAGACTGTACAAATACCCGTCTTAATAACCTTTTGGTATTTCCACCCCCCCCGGCAAAAAAAAATTGAGTGTGTCTGTGAGTGTTCAGACACAAATATATCTGTTTAAAAGAGTCTGGTTTCAGCCAGATAACTAGAACTGTGGTTTTGCAGTTCCACGGTTCAAATCTCTGTATTATCCACTTTTTTGCCTTTTTTCCATAAAAAAAAACAGTATGAGTGTCTCGCTGACTGTTCAGACACAAATATATCTGTTTAAAAGATTCTGGTGTAGGCCAGAGAACTAGAACTGTGGTTTTCCTCTTCCACAGTTCTAATCTCCTTTTTATTACCCTTTTGCCATTGATAGTGCGAGTGTAAGCTATTTTACTTCATTTGCAATGGGCAAGGCGCGTGGCAAGGGACGTGGAACTGGACGTTCTGGTGATGGTGCGTGCAGAGGACGGGGCCGTGGCCAAGGTGAAAATGTGCCACAACCAACAGCCACATGTTCTCGCTTCCAGTTCTTGACCAAATTACTAGGGAAGCACAAAACAACACCACTATTGCCAACTGATCAGTGTGAACAGGTTATTAATTGGATAGCAGATAATACTTCCAGTCACCTGGGCACCACCACCTCCGGTCTGTCTTCCACACGGTCAAGTCTTAGTAGCCGTGAGTCTTGACCATACTCCTCCTCACCCTGATGCTCCTCCCTCCCACAATGCCGAGTGTCGTCAGACAGCAACTGATCCCACAGTTGGACACTCTGAAGAGCTGTTCACTGGTCCATTTCCATATTTGGGCCCCTCGCCTGCTCCGCTTGAAGTGGTGGAAGAGGCGATCCCATGTAGCGATGGCCAAATATTTGAACAGCCACGGCCACAGGAAGGCGACGCTGGCAATTTGTCCCAAGAGGTGGACGATGACGAGACACAATTGCCACGAAGTGAGGAGAAGGACCGTGGTGTGGAAGTGGAAGAGGAGGAGGTGGTGGATGATCTAGTAACTGACCCAACGTGGCAGGAGGACACGAAGAGCGAAGCCAGCAGCACACAGGGAGAGGGAGGCAGAGTACCCCAACAGGCAGGAAGAAGCAGTGTGGTGGCCGCACACAGAAGGCGGGCAACCGTTCCCCGTAACACCAACACGAGGGACGTTGCCAGTACAACCGGTAGGTCTTCCAGAGTCTGGAATTTTTTAAAGACTCTGCTGATAACCCCAAAAAGGCCATTTGTACCACCTGCCAGGCCAACATCAGCAGGGGTGACAAAACTACCAGCCTGACCACCACCAGCATGATCAGGCACATATCAGCAAAGAACCCGACTTTGTGGGGCGAACCCCAGGGTCCACGACCAGTGTCAGCGGGTGTCACCACTGCTTCTTCCGCTGTTGTGCGCGTAAGAAAACCCCCTGTTGTGCGTGCAAGGCAATCCTCTGTCCATACTGCATGCAAAGATGCCCCCTCCTCTCAGTCTTCACTTGTTATGGCAGTTTCTCAAGAAACAGCATCAACGTCCACGTCCCACCACAGCGGTCAATTGTCCATATCCCAGACCTTTGAACGAAAGCGCAAATTCGCAGCCAACGCCCGACAGGCCACAGTCCTAAATTCGCACATTTCACGACTGCTTGCGTTGGAAATGCTGCCTTTTAGGCTGGTGGAGACAGAATCCTTCTGCAACCTTATGGCGGTGGCCGTCCCTCGGTACTCGGTCCCAAAACATCTGCCGTGCCCTCAACAACGCAGTTACTGGGAGAGTCCACCTGACAACGGACACGTTGACAAGTGCTTGTGGCCAGGGACGGTACATCTCCCTGACGGCACACTGGGTAAACATAGTGGAAGCCGGGACCCAGTCGGACATCGGGACGGAACACATCCTCCCCACACCGAGGATTGCGGGCCCTATGTCAGTCAGAGTTGCCCCCACAGTGTACAGCTCCTGCGCATCATCCTCCTCCTCCTCCTCATGTTCAGCCTCCATCTCAGATATCACCACATCAGTTACAAGCTGGAAGCACTGCAGTACTGCCTCCACCAAGCGGCAACAGGCTGTGCTGAAACTCATAAGCTTAGGTGATAAACCTCACACTGCTTGTGAGTTGTGGACAACTGTGAAAGAGCAGGCAGATCTGTGGCTGAGACCGCTGAACCTACATCCAGGCATGGTCGTGTGTGACAATGGCCGTAACCTGGTGGCGGCTCTGAGGCGAGGGCGAGATCACACACGTACCATGCCTGGCTCATGTGCTTAACCTCGTGGTTCAGCGGTTTCTTAAATCGTACCCCGAGTTGCCAGATCTGCTCGTCAAAGTACGCCGCCTGTCAGCTCATTTTCGGAAGTCGGCTACGGCTTCCTCCGCCCTTGCTGTGTTGCAGCAGCGTCTGCAGCTTCCGGCACACCGACTTGTGTGTGATGTCCCCACACGTTGGAACTCTACCCTCCACATGTTGCAAAGGATTTGTGAGCAGAAGAGAGCAGTTGTGGAGTACCAGCTGCAACAAGGCCGTCGATATTCAGGTCAGACTCCACACATAAGACCTCAGGAGTGGACCTGGATATCTGACATATGTACCATCCTGACAAACTTTGAGGAGTCCACCAAGATGGTGAGTGGCGATGACACCATCATTAGAGTCAGCATCCCACTTGTCTGTCTTTTGCAACGCTCTCTGCAGAGAATTAAAGAGGAGGCATTGCAGCCAGAGTATGATGAGATGGATCAAGAAGCCGTAGTGGGCGATTACACACAGCCCAGCCTCATCTCATCCCAACGTGCATTGGGGGACAATGAGGGAGAGGAGGAGGAAGAACAGGAGCTGGTATCATGCGCTGTAGACGGTAGTACCTGTACAACCGTCATACCATCAGTTCAGCGTGGGTGGCCTGAGGACAGGGGGGAGGAGGAGGAAGAGGAGGAGAGCATGGTCAGTCGTCATCTTGGTGAGGACACGGAAGTCTTGCCCATTACCAGTCTGGCACGCATGGCTGACTTTATGTTACTCTGCCTTAACCGTGACCCTCGCGTTGTCAAAATGTTGGGTGACAGTTATTACTGGTTGGTGACACTTTTAGACTCCCGCTACAAGGAGAACTTTCACTTTCTTATTCCTGAGGTGGAGAGGTCTACAAAAATGGGGCAGTACCAAAAGGCCCTTGCTGCAGAACTGTTAAAAAAATTCCCATCTGAACACGCTAGCGGCAGAGGTCACAGTTCGTTGGCCAACCAAGGCGTACAGGCGAGAGAGACGCAACTCCAATCCAGCAGAGGCAGGGAAACACTGTCAATGTTCTGGGACAGTTTTCTGAGACCCGCCCAGCTTACAGGCCTTGAGGTGTGGGGTACTCTCACAAGGAGTGGAAAGTTTCAAAAGATGGTGAGGGAGTACCTTGCCGACTGTACCAGCGTCCTCCGTGTTTCCTCTGTGCCTTTTAATTATTGGGTATCCAAGCTGGACACTTGGAATGAACTCGCTCTGTACGCCTTGGAGGTCCTGGCCTGCCCTGCCGCTAGCGTGTTATCGGAGCGTGTTTTTAGTGCCGCTGGGGGAATTATAACTGATAAGTGCACTCGCCTGTCAACTGACAATGCTGACAAGCTGACCCTTATCAAAATGAACAAGGGCTGGATTGGGCCAGACTTCTCATCACCACCAAATGACAGCAGAGTAACATAAAGTCAAATCCACTGTGTTATTTCGGGAGGTGTATTCCCATGCATCGCTTCACACCCACACATGGGTATACTCTTCCTCATTTTGGCTGTTTTTTGCTCTTCTCCTTATCCTCAGCCTTCACCACCACTAAACCACCAGGGTGACCGTAGTCCGTGTTGCCAGCATTGCAAGTTCTTCCTTCCTAATTTTTGGCAGCTTTTGCTTGGAAGGCATAGGCAAAGACTATGGGAGACCCACTCCCCAATAATGGGAATAATGTTTTTAATATACTGTACCGCATCGCTCTTGTAAGGGGCATTAAAATCGTCTTGTTAAGCTACTGTGACCTCCACATCTCTTCCAAGGGTCATTGATATTGTCTTTTTATTCCACTGGGACCTCCACGTCTCTTCCAAGGGGAATTGATATTGTCTTTTTATTCCACTGTGGCCTCCATGTCTCTTCCAAGGGGCATTAAAACCGTCTCGTTAAGCTACTGTGACCTCCACGTCTCTTCCAAGGGTCATTGATATTGTCTTTTTATTCCACTGGGACCTCCACGTCTCTTCCAAGGGGAATTGATATTGTCTTTTTATTCCACTGTTGTAACGGGTCTGGGAGGCGGAACCTCTGAGCTACTATACAAGGGGGCGGTCCTTGTAAGGGAGCGGGTGGCGACCAGGCAGGCAGTCACAGCAGGTGACCGGGACAGTCTCTAGAAGAACGGGCAGGAGGTCACGGCAAGTGACCGGGGCAGTCTCTGGATGAACGGGCAGATGGTCACGGCAAGTGACCGGGGCAGTCTCTGGGTGAACGGGCAGATGGTCACGGCAAGTGACCGGGGCAGTCTCTGGGTGAACGGGCAGATGGTCACGGCAAGTGACCGGGGCAGTCTCTGGGTAAAGGGTTGGTACGACCTGTGGCGGCTGATGGTAGACGTGAGCTCCCAGGTGAGCAGGCGAGAGTCTCTGGATAAACGGGTGGTCACAGCATGTGACGGCGGAGCCTCCAGGAAGACCGACAGACAGGCGGCAGATGAGCGCTCCCAGGTGAGCGGGCAGAAGTCTCTGGACAGGCGGGTGGTCACAGCACGTGACGGCAGAGCCTCCAGGTAGGCTAGCAGACAGGCAGCAGATGAGCGCTCCCAGGTGAGCGGGCAGGAGTCACTGGACAGGCAGGTGGTCACAGCACGTGACGGCAGAGCCTCCAGGTAGGCTAGCAGGCAGGTAGCAGATGTGCGCTCCCAGGTGAGCGGGCAAGCTGGTCCATAGACAGACTGACAAGAGTTGGAAGGCAGACTGTCGGACCTCAGGCAAGCAGGCAGGTAGTTGATGTGCGCTCCCAGGTGAGCGGGCAAGCTGGTCCTTAGACAGACTGACAGGAGTAGTAAGGCAGACCGTCGGACCTCAGGCTAGCAGGCAGGTAGCAGAATATCAGGCAGGAATAAGACAGCAAGCTGGCAGGAATCTGGCAGGTATCTGGCAGGTAACTGGCAACGGGACCTGAGGGCTGAAGCAGAGTAGTGAACAGTGCAACAACATTGCTCGGGCACCTCCATTTTGGAGGAGGTGCCTTATATATGGTGGAGTCCTCCGGCCATTGGCCGGGGACTCCTTAGGACGGCGCGCGCGGCCCCTTTAAGAGGGAGGGAGAGCGCGCGCGCGCGCCCTAAGCACGGTGGCCGGGAAGGAGCGCGCGCTGCCAGCAGAGCGGGAGGAGGACGCCGGGCACGGAGCAGAGAGGTGAGGGGAACAGCGTCCCTGCCTAGCAGAGGGCAGGGACGCCGGCGCTACAGTACCCCCCCCTTTAGGCCCCCCCTTTTTTAGGCCAGACAGAAATTTAGCAAGGATGAGCGGGGCATGGATGTTCTCCCGGGGCTCCCACGTTCTCTCCTTAGGACCAAACCCCTTCCAATCTACTAGAAAAAAGGTCTTTCCTCTTACCCTTTTGGTGGCAAGAATGTTCTCTACCTCAAACTCGTCCTCAGCAGAAACCGGAGCAGGAGGCGTACCTGTAGACTTGGAAAAAGAGTTAAGTACCACAGGTTTGAGGAGAGATACATGGAAGGAGTTAGGGATCCGTAAGTTGGCCGGGAGTTTCAATTTATAGGCCACCGGGTTGATCTGACTGATGACCTCCAGAGGACCGATGAACCGAGGCCCTAACTTGTAAGAAGGTATCTTGAGTCGGACATATTTAGATGAGAGCCAGACTTTATCTCCAGGACGAAATTGTGGAGGATCCAGGCGTTTTTTGTCAGCGTGTCTTTTCATCCGTTCGGACGACTGAAGGAGTGCGGATCGGGTACTCTCCCAAATGGAGGAAAATTTGCTAACGAGAGATTCCGCAGCCGGGTTGTCCACAGAGGTGGAGACAGGAAAAGGAATCCGAGGATGCTGACCGAAGACTACAAAAAACGGGGATTTGGAGGAGGATTCGCTCTCGTGATTGTTATAAGAGAACTCGGCCCATGGTAGGAGATCCACCCAGTCTGAATGATGGGCATTAACGAAGTGCCAGAGGTAACTGGTCAGGTTCTGATTGATCCGCTCCACTTGACCATTGGACTGTGGGTGGTAAGCGGAAGAGAAGTCCAGGGTGACGTCTAGCAGTTTACAAGTGGCTCTCCAGAAGCGTGAGGTGAACTGTACCCCACGATCCGACACGATGTGGAGGGGCAGGCCATGAAGACGAAAGATGTGACGAATAAAGTCTTTCGCTAGCTCGGGTGCAGACGGGAGGCCTGGCAGGGGAACGAAATGAGCCATCTTGGAGAAGCGGTCAGCGACCACCCAAATGACCGTACAACCGGCAGAGACTGGGAGGTCAGTTATAAAGTCCATTGCTATATGCTGCCAGGGGGCAGCAGGTACAGAAAGCGGAAGGAGGCGACCGGCTGGCAGATGTCTCGGAACCTTGTTGCGGGCGCAGGACACACAGGCAGAAACAAAGTCTATTACGTCCTTGTGCAGGGTAGGCCACCAGTAGTGCCGGGTAATAAGCTGGAGGGTCTTTTTCTGACCGGCGTGGCCAGCCAGTTTAGACGAGTGACCCCAGTGAAGGATCTTCTCCCGATCAGGTACTGATACGAACGTCTTTCCGGGAGGGAGACGATTTAGACTCACGGGAGCCACCTGCATTACTCTGGCGGGATCGATGATGTGTTTCGGATCTTCCTCGAGATCAGACACCAGAAAGGATCGAGACAAGGCGTCCGCCTTGACGTTTTTGTCAGCCGGGCGAAAATGAAGAACAAAATCAAAGCGAGCAAAAAACAAGGACCACCGGGCTTGGCGCGGGTTAAGTCTCTGGGCATGCTGGAGGTAAGCCAAGTTCTTGTGGTCTGTGTAAATTATTACCGGGTGAAGAGCCCCCTCGAGCAGGTAACGCCACTCCTCCAATGCCAGTTTGATGGCCAATAACTCTCGGTCTCCTATGGAATAATTGCGGTCTGAGGAGGAGAAGAGTTTAGAGAAGAAGCCGCAAGTTACCATCCTCCCGGAAGATGATTTTTGAGTAAGTACCGCTCCGGCTCCAGAGGAGGAGGCGTCAACTTCCAGGAAGAACTGCTTGTTGCCGTCCGGGCGATGCAGCACTGGGGCGGAAGAGAAGGCCTGTTTTAAGGAAAGAAAGGCCTCCTCTGCTTCGGGCGGCCACTCTTTGGGATTAGTACCCTTACGGGTGAGCGCGGAAATTGGGGCAGTCCGGGAAGAGAAGTGCGATATGAAGAGGCGGTAGTAGTTGGCGAAGCCCAGGAACCGCTGAATGGCCTTCAACCCCTCCGGTCGGGGCCATTTCTCGATGGCAGACAGTTTCTCTGGATCCATTCGTAGGCCGGTCTGAGAAATAATGTAGCCCAAAAACGGAAGCGAGGTCTGCTCAAAGAGGCACTTCTCGTATTTAGCGAAGAGGTGATTCTGCCTGAGCCTGAGCAGGACCTGACGAACGTCCCTCCGGTGAGTCTGGAGATCCGGAGAGAAGACCAAGATGTCGTCCAGGTACACCACTACGCAGGAGTAGAGAAGGTCCCGGAAGATGTCATTGACCAACTCTTGAAAGACGGCAGGAGCGTTACAGAGACCAAAGGGCATTACCAGATATTCATAGTGGCCGTCCCGGGTGTTGAATGCCGTCTTCCATTCATCCCCCTGACGGATACGAACCAGGTTGTACGCCCCACGGAGGTCCAGTTTGGTGAAGATTCTAGCCCCCCTCAGACGATCAAATAACTCCGGAATGAGCGGAAGGGGGTACTTATTCTTCACCGTGATCTGGTTAAGGCCTCTATAGTCTATACAGGGACGGAGAGAGCCGTCCTTCTTTTTGACGAAAAAGAAGCCTGCTCCCGCCGGGGAGGTAGATTTCCGGATGAATCCCCTGGCCAGATTCTCCTCAATATATTCGGACATCGACCGGGTCTCAGCAGCGGATAATGGATAAATACGCCCACGGGGAGGAGTAGTACCAGGTAACAGGTCGATAGGGCAGTCGTATGGTCTATGAGGGGGTAGTGTCTCTGCCTCCTTTTTATTAAAGACATCAGCATAAGACCAATAAGGAATCGGAAGTCCAGGTAGATTAGCTGGGGTAGGAGAAGGACGGACGGGATGGACGGGAACCAGACAGGTCTTATGGCAGTCCTGTCCCCAGCGAAGGACTTCTCCGGTCTGCCAGTCAAGCACGGGTGCATGTCTCTGGAGCCAAGGTAGACCTAGCAAGAGGGCGTGAGAGAGTCCAGGCAGAACATGAAAGGAGATACTCTCAGAATGCAGCATTCCCACCTGCAGAGTAATGGATTCGGTGATGAGTTGGATGGGGCGTGGTAAGAGACCCCCATCCACGGCAGCAACAGACAAGGGTACAGCCAGAGGTTTGGTGGGGATGCGGTATTTCTCTACCAGGGACTGTGAAATAAGATTCCCGGCTGCTCCAGAGTCAAGTTGGGCTAGTTCGAAATAACGGTTCTCCCCGCAGACAATTGAGACTGACAGCAGCAGAGATGGAGAGGATTTATTCTTGTCTAGGTCGACCTCTCTGAGCGAACCTAGACACAGGCGTTTCCCGACCTCTCCGGGCAGGCACGGATCCGGTGCTCCTTACTGCCACAGTAGAAGCAGCTCCCCTCGGCACGGCGTAAGTCCTGACGGGTTTTGACCATCTTGGTCTGGTCGACCTGCATAGGCTCAGGAGAGTGTACCTGGGGAGAGACGGATTTCTGAAAAGTAGGAGCTAGACGTGGAAACCTCCTCTCACGGGTGACCTCTTTGGCACGCTCCTGGAACCGTAGGTCAATCTGGGTGGCAAGAGTTATTAGGTCATCGAGAGTGGTAGGAATGTCCCGACCGGCAAGTTCATCTTTAATACGGCCGGACAGACCCTCCCAGAAGACGGATACCAGAGCGTCGTTATCCCAGGCCAGCTCCGAGGCAAGGGTACGGAACCGTATGGCATATTGGCCCACGGTGAGACTTCCCTGACGGAGGCGTAGCAGTGATGATGCGGATGAGGTCTTCCGTCCGGGTTCGTCGAAGACTTTCCGGAAAGCCATGAGAAAGGCAGGCAAGTCGGACACCAGGGGGTCTCCTCTCTCCCATAGAGGATTTAGCCAGGCCAGGGCCTCCCCGGTGAGATGGGACATGATGAAGGCAATTTTGGCCCGGTCGGAGTTAAACTGGTCGGACAGGAGTTCAAAGTGCAGGGTGCACTGATTTATGAAGCCCCGAGCCTGGGCGGAGTCGCCTCCGAAGCGAGGAGGTGCAGAAAGCCGGGGTCCGGGGTAGGATACCATGGTATTAGTGGACAGCGGAGCTGCCGGATTGCGAGTCATGGCACTGGCGGAGGTTGCTGGCGGAGCAGTCAGAGTGTCCAGGCGAGAATTGACATTCCGCAGGTGACCCAGGATGGACTCCTGTTGGGACCTCTGACGGGACAGTTCATGACACAGGTCCGAGAGCGAGGGAGCTTGGGTGCCACCGGGTTCCATGGCCCGAGCAAACTGTAACGGGTCTGGGAGGCGGAACCTCTGAGCTACTATACAAGGGGGCGGTCCTTGTAAGGGAGCGGGTGGCGACCAGGCAGGCAGTCACAGCAGGTGACCGGGACAGTCTCTAGAAGAACGGGCAGGAGGTCACGGCAAGTGACCGGGGCAGTCTCTGGATGAACGGGCAGATGGTCACGGCAAGTGACCGGGGCAGTCTCTGGGTGAACGGGCAGATGGTCACGGCAAGTGACCGGGGCAGTCTCTGGGTGAACAGGCAGATGGTCACGGCAAGTGACCGGGGCAGTCTCTGGGTAAAGGGTTGGTACGACCTGTGGCGGCTGATGGTAGACGTGAGCTCCCAGGTGAGCAGGCGAGAGTCTCTGGATAAACGGGTGGTCACAGCATGTGACGGCGGAGCCTCCAGGAAGACCGACAGACAGGCGGCAGATGAGCGCTCCCAGGTGAGCGGGCAGAAGTCTCTGGACAGGCGGGTGGTCACAGCACGTGACGGCAGAGCCTCCAGGTAGGCTAGCAGACAGGCAGCAGATGAGCGCTCCCAGGTGAGCGGGCAGGAGTCACTGGACAGGCAGGTGGTCACAGCACGTGACGGCAGAGCCTCCAGGTAGGCTAGCAGGCAGGTAGCAGATGTGCGCTCCCAGGTGAGCGGGCAAGCTGGTCCATAGACAGACTGACAAGAGTTGGAAGGCAGGCCGTCGGACCTCAGGCAAGCAGGCAGGTAGTTGATGTGCGCTCCCAGGTGAGCGGGCAAGCTGGTCCTTAGACAGACTGACAGGAGTAGTAAGGCAGACCGTCGGACCTCAGGCTAGCAGGCAGGTAGCAGAATATCAGGCAGGAATAAGACAGCAAGCTGGCAGGAATCTGGCAGGTATCTGGCAGGTAACTGGCAACGGGACCTGAGGGCTGAAGCAGAGTAATGAACAGTGCAACAACATTGCTCGGGCACCTCCATTTTGGAGGAGGTGCCTTATATATGGTGAAGTCCTCCGGCCATTGGCCGGGGACTCCTTAGGATGGCGCGCGCGGCCCCTTTAAGAGGGAGGGAGAGCGCGCGCGCCCTAAGCACAGTGGCCGGGAAGGAGCGCGCGCTGCCAGCAGAGCGGGAGGAGGACGCCGGGCACGGAGCAGAGAGGTGAGGGGAACAGCGTCCCTGCCTAGCAGAGGGCAGGGACGCCGGCGCTACAACTGTGACCTCCATGTCTCTTCCAAGGGGCATTAAAACCGTCTCGTTAAGCTACTGTGACCTCCACGTCTCTTCCAAGGGGCATTAAAACCATCTTGTTAAACCACTCTGAACTCAATGTCTCTTCCAAGGGGCATTAAAATCGTCTTCTAAAGTGTAACGGGTCCGGGAGGCGGAACCTCTGAGCTACTATACAAGGGGGCGGCCCTTGTAAGGGAGCGGGTGGCAGTCTCTGGGTGAACGGACAGGGAGTTACGGCAAGTGATCAGGGCAGTCTCTGGGTAAGGGGTAGGTACGACCTGTGATGGCAGAGCCTCCGGGTAGGCTAGCAGGCAGATGGTAGATGTGTGCTCCCAGGTGAGCAAGCGAGAGTCTCTGGAATAGCAGGTGGTCACGGCACGTGACGGCGGAACCTCCGGGCTGGCAGGCAGGTAGGTAACGGAGAAGCGCTCCCAGGTGAGCGGGCAAGAGTCTCTGGAATAGCTGGTGGTCACCGCACGTGACAACGGGACCTCCGGGCTGGCAAGCAGGCAGGTAACGGAGATGCGCTCCCAGGTGAGCGGGCAAGAGTCTCTGAGATAGCTGGTGGTCACAGCACGTGACAACGGAGCCTCCGGGCTGGCAAGCAGGCAGATAACGGAGAAGCGCTCCCAGGTGAGCGGGCAAGCTGGTCCATAGACAGACTGACCGGAGTAGTAAGGCAGACCGTCGGACCTCAGGCAAGCAGGCAGGTAGCTGATATGCGCTCCCAGGTGAGCGGGCAGGCTGGTCCTTTAGACAGGCTGACAGGAGTAGTAAGGCAGACCGTCGGACCTCAGGCAAGCAGGCAGGTAACAAGTATTCAGGCAGGAATCAGGCAGGTAACTGGCAGGTAACTAGCAGGAAACTGGCAGGAAACTGGCAGGTAACTGGCAACGGGACCTGAGGGCTGAAGCACAGGTGAGACACAGGTGCAAACAACATTGCTCGGGCACCTCCATTTTGGAGGAGGTGCCTTATATATGATGAAGTCCTCCGGCCATTGGCCGAGGACTCTTTAGGGCGGCGCGCGCGGCCCCTTTAAGAGGAGGGGAGCGCGCGCGCGCGCGCCCTAAGCACAGGGGCCGGGAAGGAGCGCGCGCTGAGAGCAGAGCAGGAGGAGGACGCCGGGACGGAGCGCGCGCTGACAGCAGAGCGGGAGGAAGATGCCGGGCACGGAGCAGAGCGGTGAGGGGAGCAGCGTCCCTGCCTAGCAGAGGGCAGGGACGCCGGCACTACATAAAGCTACTGTGACCTCCACGTCTCTTCCAAGCGTCATTGATATTGTATTTTTATTTCACTGGGACCTTCACCACTCTTCCAAGGGGCATTGATATTGTCTTTTTATTCCACTGTAACCTCCACCACTCTTCCAAGGGGCATTTATTATTGTCTTTTTATTCCACTGGGATCTCCACCACTCTTCCAAGGGGCATTAAAACCGTCTTGTTAAACCACTCTGAACTCCACGTCTCTTCCAAGGGGCATTAAAACCGTCTCGTTAAGCTACTGTGACCTCCACGTCTCTTCCAAGGGTCATTGATATTGTCTTTTTATTCCACTGGGACCTCCACGTCTCTTCCAAGGGGAATTGATATTGTCTTTTTATTCCACTGTGACCTCCATGTCTCTTCCAAGGGGCATTAAAACCGTCTCGTTAAGCTACTGTAACCTCCACGTCTCTTCCAAGGGGCATTAAAACCATCTTGTTAAACCACTCTGAACTCAACGTCTCTTCCAAGGGGCATTAAAATCGTCTTCTAAAGCTACTGTGACCTCCACGTCTCTTCCAAGCGTCATTGATATTGTCTTTTTATTTCACTGGGACCTCCACCACTCTTCCAAGGGGCATTGATATTGTCTTTTTATTCCACTGTAACCTCCACCACTCTTCCAAGGGGCATTTATTATTGTCTTTTTATTCCACTGGGACCTCCACCACTCTTCCAAGGGGCATTAAAACCGTCTTGTTAAACCACTCTGAACTCCACGTCTCTTCCAAGGGGCATTAAAACCGTCTTGTTAAGCTACTGTGACCTCCACGTCTCTTCCAAGGGGCATTAAAACTGTCTTGTTAAACCACTCTGAACTCCACAGCTCTTCCAAGGGGCATTGAAATGTTGCTTTTAATTACCTCTAACCTCCACGACTCTTCCAATGGGCATTGCATTTCCTCCTAATTTTAGTCAGCTTTTGCTTTTCAATGCATAGGCGAACACTAAGGGAGACCCACTCCCCAATAATGGGTAGAAGGTTTTTAGTACGCTGTAATCCACGTCTGTTTCAAGGGGCATTGCAGTTCCTCATAATTTTTGGAAAGCCTTCCATTCACTGCTTAGGCCAACAGTGTACAGGAGACCCAGTTGCTATAAATGGAAAAAACGGTTTAGTTAAGGCCCTCTGACCTCCATGTCACTTCCAAGGGGCATGGGAGTGCCTCGAAATTTTTGGTAGGCATTGCACTCACTGTATGCCCTATAACTGTGTAGCCGAACCGCTCCTTTTGATACAGAAACATATCCTACAAGACATGTGTGGTTGACTGGCCTGATATTGATGTGAATGGTCCCTGTTCCTCCTACTCTTTCTCCTTTGCCACCACCTCATCCATTATTCATCACCTGAAGATTTGTTTTAATGGGAGTCATAGAACTGGGATAGTAGCAGGAAAACATCCAGCAATCCTCGGAGGAGGTAGGATATGCGCCAAAACGCTGACCACCTCAGGCCTAGCCGCTACTACATACATGCGCTTGCATTCCACAGAACAGAAAGCTAAGGAGATGGATGGCCTCATGATCATGAATAATTTACTCGTTGTGTAGGAGGCTGACCACTGCTGCTGTCTACCTTCTGAACTTTGTGTTGAAGCCTGATTGACCCAGGACCCGCAATCCTCTATGTCTGGAGGACATGTTGCATCCCAGTGTCCAACTGTGTCCCGGCTTCCACAATATTAACCCAGTGTGAAGGCGTCAGTGAGATGGACCATCCCTGGCCGCATTCACTTGTCCACGTGTTTGTGGTTAGGCTGTCCTTCCCACTAAATGCACTGGTGAGGGCACAGGTAATGTTTTGGTATGCGTGCTTGTGTATAAGGCGCACCGGGACAAGTAGGGGCGGCTGGGGACCGTTTATGGACACCTGGCCGCCCCCAGGCGGCTGGGGACCGTGTGTGGGCACCCGGCCGTGGGGCGGCTGAGGACCGAGTATGGACACCCGGCCGCCCCCTGGCGGCTGGGGACCAAGCGTGGACACCCGGCCGCCGGGCGGCTGGGGACTGAGTATGGATACCAGGCCTCCGACGCAGCCATGACATGGTGGCCAGATTCTGCCTCCACATGCCTAAAAGGCCCAATTTCAAGTGCAAGCAAGCAGTATGGTATTGCAGCCTGGGGGTGGGTGGGTGGCAGGCTGCATACTTGCGCTTGCATTGCAAGGAATGGGGGAGGTACAATTGAACACTGCCCTGGGACAAGGACTTGAACGGGGATAGTTGCAAGTCTGCAACGACAGGTGCAGGGCGGGAGGCATCTTCGCATGTGCCATGAACAGGGGGTTGGCGTGCACACACTACAGCGGAAGAGGCTGTCCTTCCCACTAAATGCACTGGGGAGGGCACAGGTAATGTTTTCGTATGCGCGCTTGTGTATAAGGCGCACCGGGACAAGTAGGGGCGGCTGGGGACCGTTTATGGACACCTGGCCGCCCCCAGGCGGCTGGGGACCGTGTGTGGGCACCCGGCCGTGGGGCGGCTGGGGACCGAGTATGGACACCCGGCCGCCCCCTGGCGGCTGGGGACCAAGCATGGACACCCGGCCGCCGGGCGGCTGGGGACTGAGTATGGATACCAGGCCTCCGACGCAGCCATGACATGGTGGCCAGATTCTGCCTCCACATGCCTAAAAGGCCCAATTTCAAGTGCAAGCAAGCAGTATGGTATTGCAGCCTGGGGGTGGGTGGGTGGCAGGCTGCATACTTGCGCTTGCATTGCAAGGAATGGGGGAGGTACAATTGAACACTGCCCTGGGACAAGGACTTGAACGGGGATAGTTGCAAGTCTGCAACGACAGGTGCAGGGCGGGAGGCATCTTCGCATGTGCCATGAACAGGGGGTTGGCGTGCACACACTACAGCGGAATAGGCTGTCCTTCCCACTAAATGCACTGGGGAGGGCACAGGTAATGTTTTGGTATGCGCGCTTGTGTATAAGGCGCACCGGGACAAATAGGGGCGGCTGGGGACCGAGTGTGGACACCCGGCCACCAGGCAGCTGGGGACTGAGTATCGATACCAGGCCGCCGACGCAGCCATGACATGGTGGCCGGCGTCTGCCTCCACAAGCCTAAAAGGCCTAATTTCAAGTGCAAGCAAGCTAGCAGTATGGTATTGCAGCCTGGGGGTGGGTGGGTGGCAGGATGCACACTTACGCTTGCATTCCAAAAAAACAAAGCAGATGCTAACTTCTATCATCATCATCATGCTCCTCACCTTGGCACTCTCAACTCCCCTGATGGAGAAGCCAGGGCCCACCGGAGGAGTCTCTGGTTGTCTGGTGGGCTTGTCCAA
Source organism: Phyllobates terribilis (assembly GCF_046119375.1). NCBI lineage: Eukaryota > Metazoa > Chordata > Amphibia > Anura > Dendrobatidae > Phyllobates > Phyllobates terribilis. Next base: position 307,652,666 of record NW_027362761.1, read on the forward strand.
TGCAGCCCTAAAGCAGGCCAGGCTAAGAAAAGTGTGGGGAAAGTTCCCGTGACAAATAGTGGCGGCTGGGGACTGAGTATGGAGACCTCGCCGCCAACGCAGCCATGAGGTAGTGGCCAGCTTCGGCCTCCTCCAAACTAAAGTGCCCCATTTCAAGTGCAAGCTAACAGTATAGTATTGCAGCCTGCGGGTGGGTGGTTGGCAGCATATTTGCGCTTGCATTGCAAGGAATGGGGGAGGTACAATTGAACACTGCCCTGGGACAAGGACTTGCACGGGGATAGTTGCAAGTCTGCATCTTCTGATGCGGCAAGGATCACTTCTGATGGGCACACTTATAGGCAGTGACCTGGGTGTCAGAGATGCTTGCAGGGGTCTTCCCCATGCTGTTCCCATGTCTTTTCAGCACTGTATGCATGTGTCACACAGCACATGGCCAGATAAGGTTGTAAAATGTTAAAATGACATTTCCCGGTGAATGCATTTGTCACGGTTGAAAGCAATACAAAAGTGCAAAAACGCATAAAAAATGCTACTTGTGAACATAGCCCAAGGTGTGGAGGAGTATTTTTGGTGTTGGTTATTTATTTTGCCTTCTATACAAGTCATTACCCTGGAAAGGATGTTCCTTAACATATTTCCCAGGAAAATCCATTTTAGTTTTGTTTTTGTATGTTTTATTGTGAGTCCGTAAAAGTGGCGTAATACTCTGACAACGTTGTTGACAGCAGTGACCTGGGAGTCAGAAATGCTTCCAGGTGTCTTCCCCATGCTGTTCCCATGTCATTTGAGCACTGTTCCCATCGATTTGGGCAATTTTTAGACCTTCTGCAGACTGCTGGGGGGAGCCGCCTGAAAAATGCTCGAGTTTCCCATAGACTTACATTGGGCTCGTTGCTCGGGTCGAGCACCCGAGTATTCCAATTTGCTCGACCCGAGCAACGAGTACCCGAGCATTTTAGTGCTCACTCATCACTAATAATAAGTACAGTGACAGTGTTGGTTACTGTACTTGTCATTTAGTGTTAAAATAAAGGATTTATTAAAAAAAAAATTGGCATGGGGTTCCCCATAATTTTAGTCTCTAGTGGAGGTTAAGCATACGGCTGGGGCAGATGTTTGAAGCCTGGGAAGGGGGTAATACCCACGGAGCTTCCCAGGCTACTAATATCAGCCCCCAGGTGAATACCTAGCCTTTACTAACTATTAAAATGGGGGACCTCCAAAAAAAATGACGTGGGGTCCCCCCTATTTTAATAGCTAGCAAAGGCTAGGCAGACAGCTGGGGGCTGATATTAATAGCCCAGGCTAGAAACACCAGCCGTCAGCCGCCTCCGAAATGGCGCATCCATAGGATGCCTCATTTCTGGCACTTAGCCTCGCTCTTCCCACTGCCCTGTAGCGGTGGCAGTGGGGTAATAGGGTTGGGGTTGATGTCAGCTTATAATGCCAGCTGACATAAAGCCCAGGTTAGTAATGGAGAGGCGTCTATAAGACACCCCCATTACTAACCCCATAGTCAAAGTTAAAAAAAAACAAAACAAAAACCCAAAATAAAGTCCTTTAATTGAAATAAAGACACAATTATTTAATGTTCTAAATGAAACTCTACTTACCGTATCGCCCATTCCAGCTGAAGCCAACGATCTCCTGCAATAAAAGTAAAATAATAAATCAACCTCATCCTTACCTTTCCATGGTTCCCAGGACGGCTTCAGTTCTGCTACATTGACATGACAGGCTGGATCGCAGCAGAACGCTGCCATCCTGCTTGCCATGCCGCAGACACTGAGAAGCTCCTCAGTGAAGCTCCTCAGTGTCTCGCTGTGACGGCATCCAGATGAGCCGAGTCCATGTCCAATGAACTCAGCTCACCTCATGCACGTCACTGACAGCGTGGGAGAATTCTCCTGCTCATGCGGTGCCAGCAAATGACGTCACCGCTTGAGCAGGAGAATTCTCCCACGCTGGGATGGCATTGAGATGGCAGGCTGGATGGTAGCAGAACGCTGCCATCCAGCTTGTCATCCTGCGCTCCGCCTGTCTGACGTTTAATTGAGCACTGTTCCCATCGATTTGGGCAATTTTTGACCTTCTGCAGACCGCCGGGAGGGGGGGGGGGGGGCGCCAGAAAAATGCTCGAGTTTCCCATAGACTTACATTGGGCTCGTTACTCGGGTCAAGCACCCGAGTATTCCAATGTGCTAGACCCGAGATTCAAGCACCCGAGCATTTTAGTGCTCGCTCATGACTAGTTACCTTTCTCAACAGGGTAAAATGCACATGTAGAACAGGTGCAGAACACAACTACTGAGTTTTCTTAAATAGATGTCTTGCACATCTCCCCTGGGGTCTTATATATAGAAAATCAGCACTGTCCAGATTGTTGTTGAATTAAGAATATATTTTTAACATTTTCATTTTTGCCCAGTTTAGGTACTTGGGATCCACCAGAGAAAAGAATGAAGGCCCATTCTCTAGCAATAGAGAACTGGCTGTTTATTTAAAAATACATTTTGCTGTTAACATTGCAAACACAGCACAGCTAATAAGTTATAAGTTTCTGACTACATCATGGTCAAGCACTATGTTTTGCATGTAGAAGGAAAAAAGACTAGCTCACCCTTTCGAGGAACATCCGGCACGGAAGCCCACCATCCAGCATATGCAGGAGAAGAAGGAAATATCCAGCTTCCAATCCAGGTATATATAAAACGAATTCCTTTATTGACAAAAAGTTACAAATATTTGAAACAAAAAAGATGAACAAATGCACACCAACAATCTAAGGTGTGAGGGAGTACTTGAGGGGTCTCATCACCACCGCTACCTGTGCTCTTAAACTTTGTCTCATCATGCTTCTGGTGATGAGACCCCCAAGTCTCCCCTCACACCATTGAGATTTCTACTAACTAAAATAGATGTTATTTAGTGCACTGCACATGTAAAAGTTTCTGCTCTGTGTAAATTACAATATTTGAGGACAGGACAATATGGGAAGGTTCTAACATTCAAACACAGGACAGAAAAGATACTCTTGAGACCTCAAGATGATACATGACAGTTCCAGCTGTGTTAGACACAATAGTGACCAAGCCCAGACTGCTATATGCAACCCTTTTGCCTGGCACTTTATTATATTATCGGTGAGAGTTTCCTGCAGAGAAGTCATCTCTGACATGCATATTGACAAGGAGTGGGGCTGCGAAAGGGAAATTAAGTTTATTCATACAGCAACCACTGATGTTCAGTATTTCATATATTGGGATTTGGTGCAGTTTGTCTGGGGTACAGTTACTGACTGCTCAGCCGTCCAATCTGGTACAGGGGTATGCTGAAGCTGTTAGTACTTTGATTAACAGTTCAGTGTTCAGTCAGTGTCCAGGAAGATATCGCATCAGAACAAAGGGGTTAAACAGATGGATGGTCAGAACGAGGTCCAAGGTCAGGCTGAGCTGTCAATCAAAATATCTCAGGAGGCCCCTGCACCAGACTGGACACTGAGCTGTCAATCAAAGTACTGACAGCTTCAGCACACCCCTGTACTAGATTAGATAGCTGAGTCATCAGTAACTGCACCTCAGACACACTGAGGGGTGGGATCGTGACAGTCAGAAGTTTAACTTGTATTTATTTTACTTGCTTACATATAGCACCACCATATTCCACAGAGCTTTACAGAAATCATCATCATCATCACATAGAAATACACTGGTATATACAGATGTATCTCTATGTATCAGTATAATCTGTCTGTAAGTTCACCCAAACATCTCAGTGCAGGCTGTGGCTCATAGCTTTATCTGTTTCCTATAATGATAGACGTTGTGGGTTTGATTCTTGTGGAGACAAAATCACAAGAAAGAAGAGAATTGTTTATTAAATGAAATGTGTACGCAAAGAGATGCCGGCCTCACTTTTGAGGAGAAGGCGCTACAGAGCGATGAAGACGCTGAGAGAAGACTTAACACAGAGAGTAAGTGGAATTTGGGATAAGTCTTGACCTGCTGGTATAGTGGGACTGCTTCCTGAAATCGGGACAGTTCTCCTGAATCCGAAATAGTTGGGAGCAATGATAAACTTCTTGCCATCTAGTCCTCCATATTCATGAGCTCTGCATAACTCAGCTCCCACCAATAACTCAGCTTTTTGCCTTAGTACAGTGTACACAGAAAGCTATCAATTAGTGGAGTGGTGGGTTTATACAGAGTTCAGCATTCAGAGAACTGCTAGATCTGTAGCAGATAAAACAATGATTTTATCAAAACTGCAGCAAGCATCTCAGTATGTGATATATCGCCTGAGTCAGGGTCTCTGACTTTACATTCTGTTGCTCTCACATGAGGTAGGAAAAACCTGATGACACATTCCTTTTAAAGGGAATTTGTCAGTAGGATCAACCATTCTCAGCCGTCTATATTGGCATGCAGGTCATAGGAAGCTGAATAAAATGTTATCTTGATATCTATGATTTGATGTCTTTTTTTCAGAAAAGGGGGCATTCCCGGAGTGAGACATATAACTAACACATTCCAGTAGAGCTGAACTTTGTCTCATTACAAAGACATTTGCTGCAGCTCTCACAGCTCTGCTTTATTGCAGCCCTGTCTGCCTGTGAGCTGGAAGCTGAAGCGGAGAGGAGCCTGCAGATGTGTCAGGTATAATCACGCACAGCTCTGCAGTGAGATCAGGAGAGCAGAGAGCAGCCATTACACAGCACACTGGCAATGACACTTTTTATTTAAAATAAGCTCTGGAGACAGATTCTCATGCAGATCAGTGTCGGCCCATAGTCGTGAACAGCTCATTTACATATAAGAAAAACGTGGATTTCTCTTGAACAAGACATCGGATTACAGATATCAAGGTATCATTTTATTCAGCTTTCTATGGTCTGCATGCCCAAACAGACGGTTTAGGAAGGTTAATCCCACTAATAATGTAATAATGTGATAATATTAATTCAGCATCGTGAATGCAAATAAAATCAATGTCAGACTTGTACATACCTTAAAATGGTACAAATGAAAACTATAGCTCGCTTATGGAAAAAAACTTAATACAGCTCTGACGCGCCCCCTGGGACATATTCCTTTTTTGAGGGGAATACCCGGCACCGGATCAGATGGGGGGTTGTAGTCTCCGAGCGGCTGTGACCCGGTCCCGTGCCCAGGGCGTCAAGCTCAGTGTGATGTGGCAGTTCTACAGATGTTACTAAAGTTCTTTTGTGTCGACTACGCCACCCGTTGTGATGCGGTCACTGTGGCCGCCGCTGCAGCAGGGTCCGCTGAGGCTGATGGTGGGTGCGCAGCTTGGTGAGATAACCCCCAACGGGAGGGGTATAGCCTCAGAGGGGACAGGCGCAGAGGATGGGGGTTGTGGTGGTGTGGTGCAGACGGCAGTGAAGACAGAGTCGGGTTGTGCAGTTAAGGGTGTTTACTTACTGCAGATGTTGTACTGGTCACTCCAGCTGCTAGTGACCACCCGAGCCGTGCTGCGTCCACCAGGTCCTGGATCCAGCCAACCCCCAAACAAGTCCGGAGCGTGGCCCTGAGCTCTCCCTCTGTCCTTTCTTCAGCCGTCCCCACCAGTGATCCACCTAGGTCCAGCTCCCTCGGGCCTTCTGTTGGGACACCCTTGGCCCTGGGTTCCCTGACCCTTCATGTGGTGTGCCTTCGGGGTGAATGTGGTGGGTGACCGTGGCAGACACTGCCCACGGTCTCCGGTCTCTGGCTGGGGATTGTTTTTACCCCCACCAGTTTGGGTTCCGGTACCCTTTTGCTGACTCCTCACCCGGTGCTCTGATTTGGGTTCTTGGGTCCCTTCTCTTCTGTGCTCTGGGTCTTTCTCTTTTCTCCTCTCTCACTCTGGGTCTTGGTCTTTCTTCTCTCCTCTCCTGACTTGTTTTCTGCAGCTGATCCTCTCTGCATCTGACTCTCTGCGTCTGACCCTGATTCTAGTTGGTGCCCACCTTATATACACCCTCTATGTGTGAGCTCAGGTGACCAGCACCCAATGAGCTCCTAACTTTACCCAGGCTGCTCCCCCTATCTGCCCCTACACTACATGGGATGTTCCACCCCCCTCCCACTCCAGCCAGGAACAGACTCGGTCGTACCTGCACATTTCTAAGTGGGAGTACCGTCGGCCTGTTCCTCGGAAATGGGATGTGTGTAGTGCATGCAGCCTACCGAGCTCAGTTCCACTCTCCATCCTTACCTGGGAGTGGAATATCACACCTCTGGGTTGAGGTGCAATACCCCTGTAGCAGCCGAACCCTCAGGGTGCTACATTCCCCCCTGGTAAACCACAGCACGTCCTCGGGCTGTAAGACATAAAACATCACCAAAACATACAAATTTTTATAAACATATAAAACATATAAAACATTATATATATATAAAACTTTTCATATAACATTCTCGTCGTCTCTTGTTTCTGGTTCCTCCTCCGGACACTGTGCAACGTGTGTCCGGGAAAAGTGCGACAGTCTCTTAGAAAATCTGGTTTTCTATAAAACCGGTAGGGGGCGCTTTAGGACGCGCAACTATATACAGGGGAAGTTGGCCGCTCTCAGTCCTCGGCCAGGTAGAGGGAAGGGAATGGCTGCTCACAGTCCTCAGCCTGTAGGATGAAGGGGTTAACGGGTAAACAGTTCACTGGTCCCAACGGGGACTATTTTTTTAGCAGCAACGGTTCACTATGCCCCGACGGGCAACTATATACAGTCTCTACTCCCGTCCTCAACGACGGCTCCCTCCTGCTTTTTCTTGGTATGGTGTTGCTTCAGACCCATCCGGGTCCTCTGGCTCCTCCTCCCCGTACCGCAACTCCTCCTCCGTCAAGCGGTGCACGTGGAGGGCGTAAGGTCCTTTGGCACACTTGTGCCGGGTGAAAGTGACCTCGTCTCCGACGTAGAGGTCACGGCCTTTGTGACCTTCCGGCAGGTGGGACTCGACATCTCTGCGCGTCACAAAAACGTCACCGCGGTTGTTACGGTCCCGAATAAAGCCCCACCCATGCTGCGGGTTGAACTTTATCACCGTCCCGATGGTGCGGGGACAGTGCGCTGCACGGGGGTTCCTCCTAGTCCGGCTCTTCTGCTCCGCGCTCCGGATTTGGGCCTGTTGTTCTCTGACCCGCCTCTCCTCCCGTTCTCTCGCAAACTCTGCTAGCTGCTGACGACAACACTCAGTACGCTCAGCGGCGACTGCCCGAGTTTCCTGAGTGAACCCCATTAGATCTTCTCCGGTGGGGTCCCACTCAAACTGCGCTTCCGCTAGCGGGGGCGAGATCCGTGCCACGGGCTTCGGAGCCGGAATCAGGGGTTCATCCAGGGGTCTTAGTCTCTGCTGCCGTTCCAGCTCATGGTATCCTTCGGGCCAGATGAAGGGCCGCCCGTCCGGCCATGAGAGCTGGCTGAACAAGTCCTCCCCCAGGTGTGGCACCCTTGGTTTTACGGGCGCGGGCGCGGTGGTGGTGGCGCCCGGGTTGCCCAGGCCTTGCGGCCAGGCCTGGGGCACCTGGAAGGTGAAGGGCACCGTTAGGACGGCGGCGCCCTGGGCTACCTGGCCTTGCGGCCAGGCCGGAGGCTCCGCGGAGGTAGGGGGCGCTGTTGGTGATGCGGCGCCCGGGGGTACTAGGCCTTGCGACCAGGCTGGTGGTGTTTCCTGCTTTGTCACGCTCCGGGTCGAGGCGCGTGACGTCACAGGGGTCGCTGCGGCGGCTTCCGGTCGGGGCCTAGTCCATGGCGGTGACATGGCGGCTACGGGCACAGCAGGGGGACTTTCGGGCTCTGCGACGGGGAGCTGGGGCAGGTAGGCGGTGTCACGGCTTGGGGTATAGGCGTCCCCTTTACCTGCCTCCATGCGTTCGGCTCCCCTCTCGGCGCCGTCTCCGGCCTTGGGTCCTCCCGCGCCATCCTCAGAGGCGGTCTGCTTCCTCTTCCAGGGTAGCGTGCTCCGTTGACTGGTCTCAGCTTGCTGGGTCATCTCCCGGCTCCACTCCGCCAGTATCTCGCGCTGTACCCGGGCCATCCTCCTTGCGAGGCCCTCCAGGGCAGTTTGTGCACACTCCCGGTCTCGGGGGAGCTGCGCTAAGATCTCCGCTAGACCTAGCGGGGTTGTGGACTCTAGCAGGCTCCTGACCATCGGGTCGGTGCTGCTCTGCTCTTCTTCTGGCAGGCTCCTGGCCAGCGGGCCGGTGCTGCTCTGCCCTCCTTCCTCGGTCTCTAGCAGACTCCTGGCCAGCGGGCCGGTGCTGTTCTGCTTTCTCTCCATCTCCGGGTGAGCTCTTCCGCTACTCCTCGTTAGACCTCTTGCCTCCGGGTGCGCTCGCTCCAGACTGCTCCAAGCGACACCCATCTTTTCTCTTCTCTTTCGTCTCCTCCCACTTCGAGGGCGGTCCCGGGGCAACTCGGTGACTGTCAGCTCCAGGGGTAGTTCTTTCACGCTGACAGACACCTCCAGCATCACAGTCTCTGTTGGTGGGGGCGGCTTCCACTTTTGGCGCCATTTTCTGTCCCGGCCCACGATGGGAGGTGGCCTCTTGCCCTCCTTTGGCACGCCCATAATGGCGTCCGCTGCTCTTCCAAGGCGGGAAATCTGCGGTTTTGGCGGGAAGCGTCGCCCAGTGGCGGGAAACTCTGCAGATGGCGGGAACAAGTTGGAAATGGCGGACAATCGGCGGGAAACGACTGGTGATGGAGTCCGATGGCGTGGACCCTCCGGAACCGGCGGGAGACTTCTTTCTGAGGTAAACTTGCACTTTTCTTCAGGCACGCAGTACCCGGGTGTTGCGGGCACGTAATCCTGCCGACTACGCCAAAGTTGACGCGCCCCCTGGGACATATTCCTTTTTTGAGGGGAATACCCGGCACCGGATCAGATGGGGGGTTGTAGTCTCCGAGCGGCTGTGACCCGGTCCCGTGCCCAGGGCGTCAAGCTCAGTGTGATGTGGCAGTTCTACAGATGTTACTAAAGTTCTTTTGTGTCGACTACGCCACCCGTTGTGATGCGGTCACTGTGGCCGCCGCTGCAGCAGGGTCCGCTGAGGCTGATGGTGGGTGCGCAGCTTGGTGAGATAACCCCCAACGGGAGGGGTATAGCCTCAGAGGGGACAGGCGCAGAGGATGGGGGTTGTGGTGGTGTGGTGCAGACGGCAGTGAAGACAGAGTCGGGTTGTGCAGTTAAGGGTGTTTACTTACTGCAGATGTTGTACTGGTCACTCCAGCTGCTAGTGACCACCCGAGCCGTGCTGCGTCCACCAGGTCCTGGATCCAGCCAACCCCCAAACAAGTCCGGAGCGTGGCCCTGAGCTCTCCCTCTGTCCTTTCTTCAGCCGTCCCCACCAGTGATCCACCTAGGTCCAGCTCCCTCGGGCCTTCTGTTGGGACACCCTTGGCCCTGGGTTCCCTGACCCTTCATGTGGTGTGCCTTCGGGGTGAATGTGGTGGGTGACCGTGGCAGACACTGCCCACGGTCTCCGGTCTCTGGCTGGGGATTGTTTTTACCCCCACCAGTTTGGGTTCCGGTACCCTTTTGCTGACTCCTCACCCGGTGCTCTGATTTGGGTTCTTGGGTCCCTTCTCTTCTGTGCTCTGGGTCTTTCTCTTTTCTCCTCTCTCACTCTGGGTCTTGGTCTTTCTTCTCTCCTCTCCTGACTTGTTTTCTGCAGCTGATCCTCTCTGCATCTGACTCTCTGCGTCTGACCCTGATTCTAGTTGGTGCCCACCTTATATACACCCTCTATGTGTGAGCTCAGGTGACCAGCACCCAATGAGCTCCTAACTTTACCCAGGCTGCTCCCCCTATCTGCCCCTACACTACATGGGATGTTCCACCCCCCTCCCACTCCAGCCAGGAACAGACTCGGTCGTACCTGCACATTTCTAAGTGGGAGTACCGTCGGCCTGTTCCTCGGAAATGGGATGTGTGTAGTGCATGCAGCCTACCGAGCTCAGTTCCACTCTCCATCCTTACCTGGGAGTGGAATATCACACCTCTGGGTTGAGGTGCAATACCCCTGTAGCAGCCGAACCCTCAGGGTGCTACAGCTCCATTTAGCAAATATAAAAAAATGTAATGGATTTAGACTATAGGGACAAAAAAACAATTTTTGTTTGTAAATGTAGTCAAATATAAAAGCTATAAATATGGGTTCAATTGAATAAGCTACCTGATCCTTGAACATAATGAATAGATTTTGCTTTATGACTTTAGGAAGAGTGCATGTATTTTTCTTTTTACTAGAAACATTAAGGCCTATAAAACTCATATTTGCATAACATTGATATTATTATAAAGGAGGATAAAAATGTGCACAGGCGTTTGAACGTGACAATTTTTAGATTTTAACGTCACTTGGATATTTGATAAAACCCATCTGTGAGAAAGATTATACATCCCAAGATTGTTGTGAGAACATTATAACAATTTTTCGGTCACAGGGCAGAGGGTGAGAGCTGAAAAACACAAGTCCCACTGGGAGTATTTCCAGAGAAGAGACAGCTGGTGGCATGCATGACTCCTGGTGACGATTCAGTGGCTGGATTTTGTTCATGTAACTTTTTGTTACAATTATTTCTTAAATTACCGTAAGCCCATAAGTATCTCACGCATCCTTGGAAGGATTGTCACAAGACTTTTCAAAATTTGGAAGCGAATAAGGATTGTTATAAAATAAAGAAATAAACTTCAGTGGTCACATGTCATAAATACAAATATAACTGCTGTGGCCAATGACTATCTGCAATGGGATGTGTCATCACTTCCGATCGTGGCTGGCACCACTGGAATGGCAGTGCTGTTGTACCAGCAAGTGATTCAAGTGATTCTTGAATTGTGCCAAATTTTTAAAATTACAAGATCTCTTTAACCCCCTAACAACATATGACATACAGGTTAGGCCATAGACCGGCATCCTACTTTGCCGAGCCGGCATCTTTGCCGGCATATGATGGCTGTAAGGGCAGGTGTAGACGACCATGTAATCCCTCATCCCAGAAAATCAGATCAGTTATGCAAATCCCACTCTGATCACACTCTATGATCAGAGTTTGATCAGAGTGTCAGCATAGTGTTATCCGCAGAGGCGTAGCTAGGGTTTTATTTTGGGGGGGTGAAACTTCTGAGTGGGCCCCTAACCAGGTAACTCTGATTACAGCTATGGTGGTGCACCCCGATAGAGGATGTAGGAGAACCTCAGCAGATGACCGCAATGTTACGGAAAATAATCTCTATACAAAGACCAACACTGATATTACCGCCATATGGTGACCATATAGTGGTAGATACCAGTCCTGTAGGTCATATAGGAGATTACAGTACAGTTATAGATGGTGACTTACAGCTGATGTTCTTTCTGATGAAATCGTTCACTTTTCCCATCTTTTCCATCTGACCCAGACAGACACAACAACTTCTCCATCCAGAACTCGTCTGCAGAGATTACAACAAAGACACATTTGACTCCTTACATTTCAGGCATCGTCCCCATCTATTCCCAACGTGCACAACCTCCTCATCCTGCTGATACCCCAATGCTGATCCACTGCTGCGGTATGTGTCCTTATTACTGCACCTGCTGTGTGGTACTGTGTGCCCTCTAGATGGTAAAGTAATAATGTGTTACCCGCACGCCGCTAGGTTCAGATAGGGCGAGATGGGTTTCATGAATTCTTTGGAATCCTGGGGAAACCGTTACTCAGGGCAACCATAGGCTGCAGCTTCTCTCAGGCACACGATAGATTCAGTTGCTGACCAGACACATCTGACAAGAGTCTTTTTTAAGAGTGGAATTTAATCTGAAGCACGGCCAGTGCAATTCAGGGATATTACAGCAACAATCTTTATTACAGTACAGTCTGAGTTTCTTGAGCAACCGGCTCCAGTAACAATACAGTAGTTTCTTCACAAGGCACAGTATTACAGTCTCTTCAGTAGCATAATTCAGCATAGATTAGGTCTCTTAGCAGCACACTTCTATGCATACACAATCAAAAGGCTTTTCCTTCACAAGAGCACAATAGTACACAGCATTCTTTATCCTGCATGGAGATGGAGGGGGGGAGGGTTTGATTAGGGAGATGAATATAACAAGTTCCCCACAATCCCCCTGGGGCTCTGCTAAAACACTCCCTGTCTCCTGTGACTGTGTTAACCCCTCTAGTTGCTGGATGCTTCTGAAGCACAGCACTTCCTGTCTCCTGTGACTATGTTAACTCTTATAGTTGCTGGATGCTTTTGAAACAACAGCACTACTTCGGCATGTCACAAATGCCCTCTGTGTGCCCCTTTGACAGTCACAATAACCTGAGTTCCCCTATAATAATAAGTGGCCACTTAACATTTAATAATGTCCTGAGTCTCCCCCCATGTACAGCTCCTCTATACACAGTATGATGCTCTCTTATACATAGTATAATGCCCCCTCACTGTATAGTACCCCACACACAGTATACTTAGCAGTCCGCAAACTGATGACTCCAATACTGTATGACGGCCCCCCCACACTATACAAAGAGTCCACATTATCTCCCACACTATATGATGGCCCTCACTGTAATTCCCCACTGTATGATGGCCCCCTAAATAGCCTCCATATAGTATAATGCACCAGATAGTCCTCAATATAGTATAATCCACTCCCAACAGGCCTCTATATAGTATAATACACTCCCCATAGGCCTCCATACAGTATAATGCACCCCCATAGGCAGACTCTATATAGTTTAATGCATCCCCATAGGCAGACTCTATACACCACGTGCAGAATTATTAGGCAAATGCGTACTTTGATCACTTCGATACTTTTTATACATGTTGTCCTACTCCATGCTGCATAGGCTTGAGAGCCAACTACCAATTAAGTAAATCTGGTGATGTGCATCTCTGTAATGAGGAGGGGTGTTGTCTAATGACATTAACACCCTACATAAGGTGTGCTTAATTATTAGGCAACTTCCTTTCCTTTGGCAAAATGGGTCAGAAGAGAGATTTGACTGGCTCTGAAAAGTCTGGTACGGGCTGGTATCATCAAAGATGAACTCGTGGGACCTTTTCGGGTTGAGGATGGAGTGAAGCTCAACTCCCAGACCTACTGCCAGTTTCTGGAAGACAACTTCTTCAAGCAGTGGTACAGGAAGAAGTCGGTATCGTTCAAGAAAAACATGATTTTCATGCAGGACAATGCTCCATCACATGCATCCAACTACTCCACAGCGTGGCTGACCAGTAAAGGTCTAAAAGAAGAAAAAATAATGACATGGCCCCCTTGTTCACCTGATCTGAACCCCATAGAGAACCTGTGGTCCATCATAAAATGTGAGATCTACAGGGAGGGAAAACAGTACACCTCTTGGAACAGTGTCTGGGAGGCTGTGGTGGCTGCTGCACGCAATGTTGATCGAAAACAGATCAAGCAACTGACAGAATCGATGGATGGAAGGCTGTTGAGTGTCATCATAAAGAAAGGTGGCTATACTGATCACTAATTTTTTTGGTTTTTGTTTTTGCATGTCAGAAATGTTTATTTCTAAATTTTGTGCACTGATATTGGTTTACCTGGTGAAAATAAACAAGTGAGATGGGATTATATTTGGTTTTCATTAAGTTACCTAATAATTCTGCACAGTAATAGTTACCTGCACAAACAGATATCCTCCTAAGATAGCCAAATCTAAAAAAAAAAAACACTCCAACTTCCAAAAATATTAAGCTTGGATATTTATGAGTCTTTTGGGTTGATTGAGAACATAGCTGTTGATCAATAATAAAAATAATCCTCTAAAATATAACTTGCCTAATAATTCTGCACACAGTGTATAGTATAATGCATTCCCATATGCAGACGCTATATAGTATAATATAGCCGCTCTCCCAGGCCGACCAGGCTCTGCTTCACTGGAGCTAGTGAAAGGAGCCTCTCAGCCTGTCAGGGTTGTGGGCGAGTGTGGTGTCACGTCAGTGACTGAGTGGGCCACCTCTTCTCACTCCCTGGTGCCTTTCTGTACCCGTGTGGACAGGGGGTGTCTGTGCACAACTGTACCAATCTGACCTTACGCGTCCCTCCGGGGGGCTGTGGAACGTCCCATTGGTGCAAAGAGCAAATCCTTACCACGTGCTTCGTCTGACACAATTGTGACGTCAGGCGGGTGGCGGGGTGTGGATCCATTACACACCCCATAGGCAGACTCTATATAGTATAATGCACTCTCATAGGCAGACTCTATATAGTATAATGCACCACTATAGGCAGACGCTATATAGTATAATGCACCTCCATAGGCAGGCTCTATATAGTATAATGCACCCCCATAGGCAGACTCTGTATAGTATAATGCACCCCCATAGGCAGACTCTATATAGTATAATGCACCCCCATAGGCAGGCTCTATATAGTATAATGCACCCCCATAGGCCTTTATAGTATTATGCACTCCCCATAGGCAGACTCTATATAGTGTAATGCACCCCATAGGCAGACTCTATATAGTATAATGCACCCCCATAGGCAGAGTCTATAGTATAATGCACCCCCATAGGCAGACTCTATATGGTATAATGCACCCCCATAGGCAGGCTCTATATAGTATAATGCACCCCCATAGGCCTTTATAGTATTATGCACTCCCCATAGGCAGACTCTATATAGTGTAATGCACCCCATAGGCAGACTCTATATAGTATAATGCACCCCCATAGGCAGAGTCTATAGTATAATGCACCCCCATAGGCAGACTCTATATGGTATAATGCACCCCCATAGGCAGGCTCTATATAGTATAATGCACCCCCATAGGCCTTTATAGTATTATGCACTCCCCATAGGCAGACTCTATATAGTGAGAAGGTGGGGTTAGGGGTGCTGGTGGGTATAGTCAGTATTACTTGCAGCAAGTAGTGAGGGGCACAATATACCCCATAGGTAAAAGGAATAAAAAAAATTTGTTAAAGTACTACTGCGCTAGTAAACTGAATTCAGGAAAGATGCAAGAGGATTGATTGATTGATAAAAACAGTTTATTTCAATTTTAAGAGTAAAAATTCATAGAGGCATTGATTAAAACTCATAGAAAGTAATAATTCAAATTCATAGACAGGGGTGATAGTCTTGGCTGGGGAGTCTTTGGCTGTTGAGAATATGAGGTACCACTGTATTGAGGGATGGGGTTCTCTTTGATAGGTCTTTCTGAGTGATCCAAGGTGTGTGGGTACCTGGGAAGGGTATTTACAATAGCTGTAATATGCTGCTTCAGACAGGTTATCAAATACCTTTTGGTGAAGTAGACCATATGTACCTGGAGTGCAATTAGGTGGTATGTATGTTCTTATTTGAAAATAGGTAGGCGTCTTTGGTCAGCTATATAGAGGGGGACCAGCTGGAAGGAAATAAAAACAACTGGATTAAGAGACGTTGTTTGGCCCCTCTTTTAACTTGATACAGCAAATACAGATATTTACCTGTTTTAGTTAACTGAGGAGTAGGTTTTAATTATTGATTCTGGTGTTCCGGGGAGCCACTAAAGTTTGTATGGCTGGAGGGATAGTTAACTGTGGGGACTGAATAGTAATATTAAATATGATCTGGACAAATATACATGTACCTGACAACCATAAAAGTACACATGTTTGATGAGGTAATATACATTACCAGTAGGGAAATGACGGATGATTAGGTGAACTCTATTGGTTCAGTTTTACCCAACGGCTGGTTCTATGGTAGGTACACAGTGTAGTCCAAAAGTCTACTGTGTTAACCTGTAGGGACCTGAAGTAAATTAGTTAGTAGGGGGTATATTTATGTTGACTAGTTAATAAAATTAGAAGTAAAGTAAAATTAGAGTAAAATTACCACTGATCAATTTGAGTGGTAAATTACTTTGTACCAGGGGGGCTGGTCGGCCAAATCCCGGTATATTTCGGCTGCAGGATTCTTGTTCCTGTTAATCTGAGGTACAAGTCGTTGTTTGGCTATTTGGTTTTATACTTTAGGCATGAGAATGTACTATATAGTCCAGAGAGCCTTTTGGCTCTATATTGTGTACCATAGGCAGAGGTTCTTATATAAGCATCTGTCTTGAAACCATTGGTGAGGCAGTGCGGTACCTTATAATTATTGCTCCGTAGTGTTGCGGCTTTCCTCCTGATGCAGTGCAGAGGTGCACTGCTGGCAGAGCAGGGCGGGGGCTGGTGGATGTCGGAGTCCCGGCCGGAGACTCCGGCATCAGCGTGCAGCGTCCGGAAGTGGAGCGGCATCTGTGTGTCAGGACCTGCGTAGCGTCAGGTCCTAGATAGTCACGTGACTGAAGTTGAAGACGGAGAGCAGGGAGGACCAATATCCTACGCATTTCGGATACTCCGGTATCCTTCGTCAGGGATGGTCCTTAGTCTCTCTGCACTCCTTATATATCCATCATCGTCAGTGGGTGGTACTTGTAATTATTATTCATTAAAGGCAAAAAGTTCTATACCACAGTTGAGGCCCTTTGGCCTTAGAGAGTCCATCTTAAAGATCCACTTGGTTTCAGCTTTTGACATCTGTTTAATAAAATCGCCATTCCTTCATTTTTTTCGGATAATCTGTATCCCAGTGATTTCAATCCCATTAGTTAAGCCTTTGTGTTTATCTTTGAAATGTTTAGACAAAGGATGTCCCTCAAATTGTTTTTTTATATTTCTGACATGTTCACTCAATCTTTTGTTAAGGGGTCGTATAGTACGACCTACATATAATTTCTTACATGGGCATTTTATCCCATATATTACTCCTTTGGTGGTACAGGTAATATGATCCTTTACGGGGAATTCAAAGTTACCATATGAGATATGGCTGTGTTTTTTTGTGTGTAACATTTTGCAAATTTTGCAGAATCTACAGGCAAAAAAGCCCGCTATGTCAGAAGGGCAAGTAGCCTTTGGATTTCTTATTGTAGGAGCTACCTCCATGCCGATATTGTTTGCTTTTCTGAAGATAAATTTTGGGTGGGGGGGTATTAGATCCCCTATAATCTTTTCATCTTTTAAAATATTCCAGTGCTTTTTAATAATAGTTTTAAGGATACTAGTGTTGGAATTGTAAGTAGTGATGATAGGAATCTCTATTATGGATTTGTTTGGTGTGGCATTCTCCAAGTTCCTAAGGTTTTTCTCTCTTAGTAATTGTGATCGTGGTATTTCCTCAATTTGGTTTTTGGTGGTATGGAGGGAGTCCTGTTGGTAACCCTTGTCAAGGAACTTTGTTGTAAGGAGATTCGCTTCATTATTGAAATCCGCCAGTTGGGAGCAGTTCCTGCGGAGTCTTAAATATTGGCTTCTTGGTACGTTTAAGGGCCACCTCGGTAAATGGCAACTGTCCAAGGGGATATATCCATTTGTGTCGCTTGGTTTGAAAAAAGTGCTTGTGCATAATTGGTCCTTGTCAATAAAAATATTTACCCGAACTTACTCCCACCGTTCCACTCACTGAAAATGGATATGAAATTATTGACGTCGGCGGTCGCTTGACCCATCACATGACTAAATGACGTCACCGCAGGTCCTTTTAGTCTACCGCGAGCTGCTGGCAATCCAGGACTAGGACACCGGGGGCCATCAGAAGGTAAATATAATGGATATTTTTTATTTTATTCTTTTTTTTACAGGTACTATGGTACTTGGATCTGGATGAGAGTCTCCTCTTCTCCAAACCCGGGTACCATCCGAACATTGAACCGCATGATATCCTTGATATCCACATGTGCAGATGCAGTGATGCGGATGTCATGCGGTCCAATGTAAGTCAAAGGTGTGAAAACGCTGCGATTCCGCAAAATAATTGGTAGTGCTGCGGATTTTTCCCCAATGATAATCCGCAGCGGAAATTTCCGCAGCATGTGCATAGCACATGCGGATTATCATTGGGGAACATGGCAGGCCTTCTACCAAGCGGTTTTTTAAGCGTTTCTGCAGCGGAATTGCTGCTGCGGAAACGCTTAAAAAACATATAGGCACACAGCCTAATCATGCAATGATTTTCCTTTTTCTCACTGGAATGTGCACATTGTTGATTCAAACAGAAGACAGTAAAATCACGAAGGAGCACATATGGAAACTAGAAGTAAAGAAACACCTGTGAAACAAACCTCAATATGAATGTGGTAAACCTTAAATTCCTCAAAGTATCCCCCATTTTATTCTGATGAAAAGATTTACAACTCGTTGGCATTCTCTCAAGCAGCCTCATCAGGTAGTCAACTGGAATGAATTTGCAACAATCTTGAAGGAGTTTGCAGTGGTGCTAAGCACTTGTTGGCGGCTTAATGTACACTCTGTGGACCAACTTATCCTGAATCATCTCAACTAGGTTAAGGTTTGGTGATTGTAGAGGTCATGTCTTCCAACACAGCACTTTATCCCTCTCCTTCTTAGTCACATAGCCCTCACATAACCTGGAGGAGTATTTTAAGTCATTGTCTTGTTGAAAATCAATGATGGTTTAATTCAGTGCAGTGCCAAATGTTGTGGTAGCCATTCTGAGTAAGTGCGCCTTAAATTTGAAATAAATCACCAACAGTGTGATCAGCAAAGCACACCCACACCATCACACCTTCTCCTCCATGCTTCAAAGTAGGCACACACATGTAGAAACCATCTGCTCACCTTTTCTGTATCTCACAAAGACATGACGGTTGGTACAAAAAATCTAAAATTTTGACTCTGATCTATTGATCTAATGTCTAGTCCTTGTGTTGCTTGGCCCTAACATGTCTCTTCTTGGCTCAGTAGTAGCTTCTTTGCCGTAATACAGCCATAAAAGCCTGCAATCTCCTGTTGAGAAGTGTCTGCTACTTGATATCTGTGCATTATGTACGAGGGCTGTTATCTGAGGTAGTGTCAATTTGTGTTTTCTGAGGCTGATAACTCTGATGAACGTATCCTCTGAACAGAGGTAATTCTTAGTTTTCCTTTCCTGGAGCAGTCCTCACAAATTTGTTCGGCATTTCAAATTCGGGTTCATTTTCGAGGTTCCGGCTTGTGCGCGTCAAAAAATCGGCTCCACCCATGAACATCCCTGATTTGCCACGCTGTCACGCAGATGTTTGCGTGACAGCGTGGCAATTCAGCGATGTTCATGGACGGAGCCGATTTTTTGCCGTGGACACAACACGGAAACCCGAACACGAACCCGAATTTGAAATGCCGAACAAATTCGCTCAACACTACTCATGAGTATCAATTTCATTAAAGCAATTGATGGTTTTCATGACTGCACTTTAGGAAACCATCCAAGTTCTAGCAATTTTCTGGATTGATTGACCTTCATGTCTTAGCTAAATGATGGACTGCTGTATATCTTTACTGAGTTGAGTGTTTTTTACCATGTTCTTGCTTAGAAAAATTGTGGAATAAGGCTGAAACCTTGACTGGTACTGTACAATTCTCCTTCATGTAAAGTGACTTGTATTTACAACATTCTCTACAGTAACCAATATTGATGCTGTTGACTAAAATCTCAGGGTTGCTCCCGACTGACCAGGAAACACTTTTCATCTATATTAGGACCAACCAATATTGCTATAACCAAAAGTATCTGGCTGAATAAGAGAGATGCACCTAAGATAAACCAAAAGAAAAATGTTGCAACAAAATGTCTCACAAATATATTAACTTTATTAAATATAAAATATCATAACAACAACAAACCTCCCAAAGCTATGAACAGTATACAATTAGCATGTCCATATATCTATTGCAGTACATTCCCAGTGGTTAACATATACATCAAATAGAAGAGTACTGGATGCAGTAATAATGTGAAGCCATGTTAGATGTGTAGCCCTGTGCCCCAACGCACATTTCACCCAGCTTTGTCAGGTGGAGTGTTCAAAATTTTTATCTGCACCTATGAGCTATTACAAAGATCTGGCCAATTAGTGCGAGAACCCAACCAAATTGGCACAATAATTCATAGAGGTGAATGGTTATGTACACTATGCTAAGAATATAATGCCTAGTCTCATGTAAAACGAACATCATGTGAGGTTCCAGTGTCTGCTACATATGCCTATTGATAGATCATCAATTGTCTCAGTCCCAGACAACCCCTTTAATAACAGACATGGATCTACAGCTTTTCTGTTATGCAGCACAACATTTTAAAAATCAATTTAGTAATCCAATGTTGGCTGAATCATCCTGACTACAGGCAGCTCGTTAACAGGGAGAGGTAAATATTGATTAGTTCTCCAATTATACTTCCATTAGGTTTCCGGTCTTCAATAAGCAGCTATAAGTGGTTCTATTTTCTCCACTTGGGGATAAAGCAAACATTCCATATACATTTATAATTTTATTGGCAATTAACTTCTACGATGATTAACATTTGGTTGTTAATGGTAACTGATGGAAAAGATGGCTTTGTAGACAGGTATGCACAGTGATTTACTTGCTGTAGTACAGCCTGCTGGCTCATTGGTTAACATTGCTGCCTTACTGCTATATGGTTGTAGATTTGATCTAAAGTTGAAGCAATATCTGTGTGCTTCATATATCCTCCATGTGTTCACGAGGACACTCTTAAAGGGAACATGCCGTGTCCACAAATGTTATTAACCTGCAGCTATGGGATGAATATGCAGGTTATTTGTGTTTTAAAGCTACCAAGCCACCAAATTGAAATCTGGCTTGTGGGAGGAAATTAACTTTATTCCTCCCGGAAGCCTCTGGCACAGTGTTATCCTGAGCATATTAGTGCAAACATGAGTCAATGCCGTATAGGACATCTGTATCTTGGTACATCAATTGCATTAACCACTTCGCGCCAGAGCCTATTTTTGCCTTCGTGACCGGGCCAATTTTTTCAATTCTGACCACTGTCACTTTATGAGGTAATTACTCTGGAACGCTTCAACGGATTCCCCTGATTCTGAGATTGTTTTTTCGTGACATATTGTACTTCATGATGGTGGTAAAATTTCTTCGATATCACTTGCGTTTATTTGTGAAAAAATCAGAAATTTGGTGAAAATTTTGAAAATTTTGCAATTTTCAAACTTTGAATTTTCATGCCCTTAAATCAGAGAGATATGTCACACAAAATAGTTAATAAATAACATTTCCCACATGTCTACTTCACATCAGCACAATTTTGGAACCAAAATTTTTTTTTGTTAGGAAGCTATAAGGGTTAAAAGTTGACCAGCGATTTCTCATTTTTACAACAAAATTTACAAAAACATTTTTTTAGGGACCACATCATATTTGAAGTGACTTTGAGGGGCCTTTATGACAGAAAATACCCAAAAGTGACACCATTCTAAAAACTGCACCCCTCAAGGTGCTCAAAACCACATTCAAGAAGTTTATTAACCCTTCAGGTGCTTCACAGGAATTTTTGGAATGTGGAAGAAAGCAATGAACATTTAACTTTTTTCACAAAACTGCTACTTTAACCTCAAATTTTTAATTTTCACAAGGGCAGCCAGAAAAAATGTGTTGTGCAATTTCTCCTGAGCACGCTGATACCCCATATGTGGTGCAAAGCCACTGTTTGGGCGCACGGCATGGCTTGGAAGGTAAGGAGCGCCATTTGACTTTTGGCATGGAAATTTGGCTGGAATCGATAGCGGATGCCATGTTGCATTTGGAGAGCCCCTGAGGTGCCTAAACAGAGGAAACCCCCAACAAGTGACCACATTTTGGAAACTAGACCCCTCAAGGAACTTATCTAGATGTGTGGTGAGCACTTTGAACCCCCAGGGGCTTCACAGAATTTTATAATGTTGAAGTGTGAAAATAAAAAAACACATTTTTAACACAAAACTGCTACTTTAGCCTCAAATTTTTAATTTTCACAAGGGCAGCCAGAAAAAATGGACCCCAAAATATGTTGAGCAATTTCTCCTGAGCACACTGATACCCCATATGTGGTGCAAAACCACTGTTTGGGCGCACGGCATGGCTCGGAAGGTAAGGAGCGCCATTTGACTTTTGGAATGGAAATTTGGCTGGAATCGATAGCGGACGCCATGTTGCATTTGGAGAGCCCCTGAGGTGCCTAAACAGAGGAAACCCCCAACAAGTGACCCCATTTTGGAAACTAGACCCCTCAAGGAACTTATCTAGATGTGTGGTGAGCACCTTGAACCCCCAGGGGCTTCACAGAATTTTATAATGTTGAAGTGTGAAATTAAAAAAACAAATTTTTAACACAAAACTGCTACTTTAGCCTCAAATTTTTAATTTTCACAAGGGCAGCCAGAAAAAATGGACCCCAAAATATGTTGAGCAATTTCTCCTGAGCACACTGATACCCCATATGTGGTGCAAAACCACTGTTTGGGCGCACGACATGGCTCGGAAGGTAAGGAGCGCCATTTGACTTTTGGAATGGAAATTTGGCTGGAATCGATAGCGGACGCCATGTTGCATTTGGAGAGCCCCTGAGGTGCCTAAACAGAGGAAACCCCCAACAAGTGACCCCATTTTGGAAACTAGACCACTCAAGGAACTTATCTAGATGTGTGGTGAGCACCTTGAACCCCCAGGGGCTTCACAGAATTTTATAATGTTGAAGTGTGAAATTAAAAAAACAAATTTTTAACACAAAACTGCTACTTTAGCCTCAAATTTTTAATTTTCACAAGGGCAGCCAGGAAAAATGGAAACCCCCAACAAGTGACCGAATTTTACAATCTACTCCTCTGTATAAATTAATCTAGTGGTGGGAAAATAAGTAGATAGGTAAATGGTCACTAAACCCATAGATGAATTCCCAGAGAGATGTCACTTCCAAAATGGGGTCACTTCAGGGGGGGATTCTGCTGTTCTGGCACTTTTCAGAGGCGCTAAGTACCAGAACTAAAGAATCCCCCCTGAAGTGACCCCATTTTGGAAATGACACCCCTCTGGGAATTCATCTATGGGTTTAGTGACCATTTTAACTCAATGGATGATTTCCAGAAACAAGCACGCAATGGAAGGTTTAGATTCTGGAGAACCCCCCCTGGAAATTAAGTGAGCTCTACTCGAATGTGTCATTCACTAAATGAACCAAATGTTTGAATGACAAATTGGGATACATATTTACAGTTTAAAAACGTGGTTCTGTGTGGAAGATTTTAAAGCAGACAGTGACGCATAAGGCTGGCAATGATGGGCATTGTGGGCAATAGTAGCGGGTATCACGCCTCATTCCTCTCTTAGTACATACACGACATCTTTTCTGGGGGTTCCTTCTTGTTTCCGTTGCTGGAATAAGTGCAATAAAATGTTGCTCAGTGAGTCTTTTCACATCCTCAGATTCTAATGGATGAGCGGGGCTAACACTTTGAAAGACAAGATTTTCAATTACCTTTTCTTGATAATCAAGAAAAGGATCTGAATTTCCTGCTTGTTTGTACAACACAAAAGAATTGTATGTGGCCACCTGAAACAAATAAATAACCAACTTTTTATACCAGGTATAGGACTTTCTTGATACCTGGTACGGCTGTAGAACCTGGTCTGCAAGGTCCACACCCCCCATGTGTTTGTTGTAGTCAATGACTGACACAGGTTTTTGCTTCGGAGTGGTGGATCCTAGTTTTACAGTGGCCCTTGTGGCATCTGTGTGGATCGAGCTGAGGACAAAAATATCTCTCTTATCCCTATATTTCAGGGCAAGCAGCTCTCCGTTGCGTACAGCCCCTGACTGCCCCTTTTGAAACTTTTGGTTGACCAATGGTTGTGGAAACCCCTGACGGTTTTTACGGATGGTCCCACAAGCCCCGATGTTGTGTTCAACCAGACTTTTAAATAGGGGTATGCTGGTGTAATAATTGTCCACATATAGATTGTAGCCTTTTTGAAAAAATGGACTTATCAGCTCCCAAACAATTTTTCCAGATGTCCCCAGATAAGTAGGGCATCCTGGTGGGTTTAGTTTGCTATCTTTCCCCTCATATATGCGAAAAGCGGATGTGTATCCGGTTGAACTTTCACACATTTTATAGATCTTTATTCCAAACCTTGCCCTTTTAGATGGGATAAATTGCTTGAGGTGCAGTCTTCCTTTGAATTTTACAAGGGACTCATGTATAGAAATATTTTGTGTTGGGGTGTAGAGGCTTAAGAATTTTTCTGACAAATTTTCAATGAAGGGTCTAATTTTATATAACCTGTCATGTTCTGGGGCATTTCTGGGCAGGCATTGACTATTGTCGTTAAAATGCCAAAAAAGCATGAGCATTTAACGGGTCCTAGGCAGAATGACTGAAAACATAGGGGTGGCTTGAACAGGGTGGTTGGACCAGTAGGATCGAATGCTCGGTTTTTTAACAAGTCCCATGGCAAATGTAAGTCCTAAAAATTTTTTTATTTCCGGGACATTAGTTGGTGTCCATAAATTTGCCCTAGCATAGTAACATCGGGGATTCTGGCTTATGAATTGGGATGCATATAAATTTGTTTGCACGACAATATGCTCTAGCAAGCTGTCTGTACAAAACAAATTAAAAAAATGAATTGGTCCAAAATCTTCCACCTCCACATTTATACCAGGAATGGCGTTGAAATCAGGGCTGAATGGAGCAGCCGAATCCGAAGCCTCCCATCTGGGAAATGCTAGATCATGTGGCAAAGCCCCTTGTACACTGGCGTGTGCCAATTCACTAGTAGCAGGGACAGCGCTTGTACTGGGCAGTGTTCCCTGATTTGGAGACGTTTCTCCAGTAGCGCTATTTGCCCCTATTGCTGTACTGGTCCTTGGGCTTCAGGATGGACCAGAATCACTGCTCATTTCTGAGCTCTCAGTGTCGCCGCTACTAAAGCCCTCAAAATCCATATCTCCATCTGAGATTGCACTGTCATCAGTGTCAGAACATAGCAGGGCATACACCTCCTCTGCGGTATAAGTCTGACGGGCCATTTTATTTTTATATTTTTTGACTGGACTGAACGGACCGGACTCAACGGACCGGACTGAAAGGACGGGACCGGACTGGACTGACCGGACTGGACTGACCGGACTGGACTGACCGGACTGACTGATCTGACAGGACTGACTGACTGACAGGACTGACTGATCTGACAGGACTGACTGACTGACAGGACTGACTGATCTGACAGGACTGACTGACTGACAGGACTGAGTGATCTGACAGGACTGACTGACTGACAGGACTGACTGATCTGACAGGACTGACTGACTGATCTGACAGGACTGACTGACTGACAGGACTGACTGATCTGACAGACTGACTAACCCTAACCTTACTTTCTTTTTTGATTTTGATTTTTCACTTTCACAGTGGCAAGGCTGACAGCTCTTGTCACAGTGTTTCTCCTCTGCTCTCTCACTGAGATCGGAGGAAAAACAATGTATTTATCAGGCAGATCGCCCGGGAAAGTTTGTTGCTAAAACAAACTTCCCTGGTGATCTCTCTGATTGGCTGGTGTGACGCTGACATCATCGAGACCTGAGCCAATCAGATCTCGATGATGTCAGAGGTCACAGCACCAGCATCCCCGCCGCTGGTAAGGTATGTGGGGGGTCCCGATCGCCGACCACCGGCTGTCACTATCTTTTAAATGCCGCGATCGCTATGGATCGCGGCATCTAGAAGATAGGAACAGGTTAACATCATGGGGACCTGATCCAATCAGGTCCCCATGATGCCACATGTCAGAGCTATCGCTCTGAACCGGTACCGCAGCGCTAGCAGGACCCTGAGGGTCCTGACTGAGTGCTGTGGGACCACCCACCGTTTTTAAACGTCGGCGCTGCACAGAGCCCAGGAAGCGCCGACGTTTATGTACAGTGGGCGGTCGGGAACCAGTTAAAGGCGTTTTTCCACAAACAAAAGTTGATTTTAATCAGTACATCTTGGAATAATAATAATTTCCACAATTGGATGTGTTTAAATAAAATGTTCCTGTGCTGAGATAATCCTATAAATGTGCCTGCTGGGTACTGTGTAATGGCTGTGTCTGACCGTGCAGGAACATGGTCTGATCATACCACATCTCCTGGGCAGGGGAGGAAGAAAAAGAGTACACAGACATTACAGCAGGGGATCGCAAATTATTCTTTCTTTGAAGTTAAACATTGTTTAAAAACAGGAAGGGAAATGTTTTACCTTACAGAAAGAATCATCTGCGTTCCCCGGCTATAATGTCTGTATACTCTTCTGCTTCCCCCCCAGCCCAGGAGCTGTGGTATGATCAGACCATGTTCCTGCACAGTGAGACACAGCCATTACCCAGCACACAGCAAGGGCACATTTATAAGATTATCTCAGCACAGGAACATTTTATTTAAACACATCCAATTGTGGAACTTATTATTATTCCAAGATCTATTGATTAAAATGAACTTTTGTTCGTGGGAAAATTCCTTTAACCATTGCACACTACAATAACTGATCATGTAAAGACATTTGTGTTACAAGATAACATTGAACACTCTGTTGTACCCTGCTTTGGGGTACCACATATTTACTTCAGGAACTGAGTGCTCACTTGCTTTCTTATGTATCCCAATCCTTGACAAGTGCCATTGTCACAAGATAATTCCTGCTATTTACTTACCTGTCAGGAAGTGTTAATACTGTGACTGATCATTATACGATACTTTTTTAGCACTAGAAGAGCAGAAATCGGCCTCCAGGTGACATATCTGGCAGTGTCTCTACAGGAAGCACATGTCCCTTGAAATGTGATTATATATCGAAGAAACAGATCGTGTTCAGAGTGAAACAGAGCATCTGCCTCTTCCAGATATTCAGCCTTGAAAGTAGAGAGGTGTGTGCATTCACAGCGTGCGCTGGCGGCTGTTTCATCTTATACAAGCTAGGGCTGACTATCTGAAGACAGAACCTGGCTGGAACAAGGAGTTGGGTTGATGTACTTGAGAATGATGAAGTAATAATAAGATTAGAGGTCTGTCATTTTACAGCGCTTTGACTTATAGGTCTACTGTTTAGAGTTTGGTTTTACCACAGGAAACACTAGCGGAATATGGTCTATTTCAGGTTTGTGACTAAGTATGTTATAGTCACAGAAAATAGTGAAAATATTCATTTCCTGGACAGTAGTGTTGTTTTTTTCTGCAAAATTGATGTGCTGCTGACATAATGCAAGAGAAAATGTCATCCATGTAAAATTGAGAGTAATGAAGACTTGTGAGGAGTGATCAACCTACTGAATAGAATCTGTCGGCAGCTCCATTTATTCACAATGCTGTGCATACTGTTTTTTTTTTACAGCCTTACTTTTGCACGTAATTAGCAGTATACATCATTAAGAATAGACGTATTATGCAAACGTCAGCTTAAGAATCTCAGGGGCTAGTGTAAATGGTCAACACTCATAAATATCAGTCGCTGTTGTAAATTGTGTACGTGTGTGTATATCAGTATATCCTCTTGAGTGTGGAGGGGGCTGGGAAGACATATCCAGTCCCTTCTCCCTTCTATTCTTGCCCTAAGCAGTGGGAAGGAAGTTTAGGAAGCAGCTGGTGGGAAAGGGGGTCCCCTATTGTATACAGATGGGAAACGTACACATCTGAGTTCAGACACGTCTGGCTGAAAAGTTGTGACTATGATATTTAAGTGAATAACACTGAAAAGGGTTCATTATACTATGAATCTGATCATTTACTATAAGCAGCCAATATTCAGCTAGTCAGAGAGAGACAATGATTGTTCTGCCTCTATGTCACAAGCAAACACAGTTACATCTCATAGAGCTGAACATTGTGAGGACTTCGAATATGAGTAAGGCTGATTTCAGACATCTGTGTTTCATGGTCCATACAGAGTGCAGTCTCCAGACTGACTGCAGGTCTCAAAACTAACAGCCTCCTAGGCGTATATTAGGTCGTTAGTTCACGTCAGGAGATCCGTGGTCTGTATATGGACTGTGAAACATGTATGTCTGAATTCGACCTAATCCAAATTTTAATTTTCTAGACATTTATTGATGTGATTTGGGGTTACGTGCATATTTAAATTTTCAGATATTTAAGGAAAATATTTAGATTTGAGAGTCCTCAGATATTAAAGGGGTTCTCTGGACTTAGGAAAGGTCATCAGTAATAGATTCGCTGGGTTTTCGGCATCTAGCACCCCCTACGATTAGTTGCTATTAGCTTTTCTTAAAAATGAGAATAAGAGCCCATTGGTGCTAATAACAGCTGATGCCTAGAGTTGCTGGTTGTTGGATACTAACCAATCCAATATTGATGAGATATCATTAATACATCATGTTGCAACGATGGCGTCAAGCCGGGTCTACTAATAACGTCAGTGATACCAGCTTGGACTGGCCTACAGGAGAACAGGTGTCACACACGGTGTGGGAAAGACTAAGTGCAACACAAAGGGATGAGGTGAAGGTAGCCCAAATGCTATGGAAAAAGGGAGTGGAGACCCCTAGGCAGATCTAATATCACCCTACCTATCCTATAGATTCCGCTCCTATCTCCGAACAGGAAACCTGATCCCTGTATATCCCTAGAGCTAGGCTCTAGATAGGGAGTGGGGGAGCACTGGTCAGTCCCCACCATTAACTAAAGACAACAGGGGAGATAAACAAAGTGGGAAAACATAGCTTGAGCAGACACCAGAGAGATAACACCAAACCTCCAAGGGCACCAGAGAGGAAGCTAGCCGACTGCTATTGCTCCAAGCCTACACAAGGGAAAATGAGAATATCACCCTCCCTGAAGCAGACTGAGAGTTTATCAACACCCAGACCAGGGTGTGTCAATCAGAGCAGGAGGGAGGTTGCTGCTGGCTCCAAAAGTAAGAAGGATTAAGAAGGTGTCTGCAATGCCAAATGCAGTGCAGCCAGAACCAGATCGGCTGTCTGTTACACCTGACACACCCGTGACAACAGGAAAATCCTCCGATGGGCCCCTGTGCAAGAGTTGGTCACCATCCTCTTATATGATCAGAGGCACAATATACCTGTATCACTACACTGTGTGCAGAATTATTAGGCAAGTTGTATTTTAGAGGATTATTTTTATTATTGATCAACAACTATGTTCTCAAGCAACCCAAAAGACTCATAAATATCCAAGCTTAATATTTTTGGAAGTTGGAGTGTGTTTTTTTTTTAGATTTGGCTATCTTAGGAGGATATCTGTTTGTGCAGGTAACTATTATTGTGCAGAATTATTAGGCAACTTAATAAAAAACAAATATAATCCCATCTCACTTGTTTATTTTCACCAGGTAAACCAATATCAGTGCACAAAATTTAGAAATAAACATTTCTGACATGCAAAAACAAAAACCAAAAAAATTAGTGATGAATATAGCCACCTTTCTTTATGATGACACTCAGCAGCCTTCCATCCATAGATTCTGTCAGTTGCTTGATCTGTTTTCGATTAACATTGCGTGCAGCAGCCACCACAGCCTCCCAGACACTGTTCCGAGAGGTGTACTGTTTTCCCTCCCTGTAGATCTCATATTTTATGATGGACCACAGGTTCTCTATGGGGTTCAGATCAGGTGAACAAGGGGGCCAGGTCATTATTTTTTCTTCTTTTAGACCTTTACTGGCCTGCCATGCTGGGGAGTAGTTGGATGCATGTGATGGAACATTGTCCTGCATGAAAATCATGTTTTTCTTGAACGATACCAACTTCTTCCTGTACCACTGCTTGAAGAAGTTGTCTTCCAGAAACTGGCAGTAGGTCTGGGAGTTGAGCTTCACTCCATCCTCAACCCGAAAAGGTCCCACAAGTTAGTCTTGGATGATACCAGCCCATACCAGTACCCCACCTCCACCTTGCTAGCGTCAGAGTGGAGCTCTCTGCCCTTTATTGATCCAGCCTCTGGCCCATCCATCTGGCCCAACAAGAGTCACTCTCATTTCAACAGTCCATAAAACCTTTGAAAAAATCAGTCTTAAGATATTTCTTGGCCCATTCTTGACGTTTTATCTTATGTTTCTTGTTCAAAGGTGGTAATTTTTTAGCCTTCCTTACCTTGGCCACGTCCCTGAGTATCGCATACCTTGTGCTTTTTGATACTCCAGTAATGTTGCAGCTCTGAAATATGGCAAAACTGGTGGCGAATGGCATCTTGGCAGCTTCACGCTTGATTTCCCTCAATTCATGGACAGTTATTTTGCGCCTTTTTTGGCCAACACTCTTATTGCGACCCTGTTGGCTATTTGCCATGAAACGCTTGATTGTTCGGTGATCGCGCTTCAAAAGTTTGGAAATTTCAAGACTGCTGCATCCCTCTGCAAGACATCTCACAATTTTGGACTTTTCAGATTCCGTCAAATCTCTCTTCTGACCCATTTTGCCAAGGGAAAGGAAGTTGCCTAATAATTAAGCACACCTTATATAGGGTGTTGAGGTCATTAGACAACACCCCTCCTCATTACAGAGATCCACTTCACCAGATTTACTTAATTAGTAGTTGGCTCTCAAGCCTATGCAGCTTGGAGCAGGACAACATGTATAAAAAGTATCAAAGTGATCAAAATACGCATTTGCCTAATAATTCTGCACGCGGTGTATGTACAGACAAAGGCAGCATCTTATTCATTTAACAATCTACCCTGTTCATTGTTATATACATTTGTGATTGAGGATAATGTCACATTTGCATGTAGTTGAAAAGTGGGGAACTGAAGTTGGTTACTGGTGGTGGGCCCTTGGCACCCCAGTCTGACACTGCCAGCAGGTAGGAGGTTTGCAGGGCTCTGGTCTGGTAGCCATGGACTACCAATGTGGCCGCTGGACCAGTGTCTTCTGAATCTTTTTTTCTGAACTCTTAACAACCAGGGCTTGTGTCATGTTGGTTTGTGTCCTGTGAAATCCTTCTATTGGTGACCCTTTCCTTACTTATAAAGTAACATGTAGTTCTGCCAGTTTCCTCAATAGTACTGACCAATTTGTAAACTAGGTAACATAGCGATGTCCTGATCTGCTGTCATTTCCTAGGATAAAAGCACCAAGTCCTGTATCAGGATAAAGCATCAACAATATTGTTATACAATGTCATATGCAATTCTGCCAATGCTACAGTGGACATGAAGTTTTGGAAAAAAAATACTGAGCCTTGGGCGCTTCTGGTTGGGGAAGTCCAGATGGAATACAAAGTACTGTAGATCCAGCGGGATGTGGGTTAAATGAGTATTTTATTGTTAAAAAGTTATTGAAAGATATAAAAAACATCAAACAGGCATAAAGTAAGACGTATAAAGTCCATGAAATGTGTTTCAACGCCAGACTAGCATCTTCATCAGTTGGTTCCTCGTGTACTTTGACCTGTACCATAAGCGGACCCCAGTGTTGTGCCTGCTCGCTGTACAACCTCCTAGCGTGAGAAACTCTGGTGAGTTGGTACTAGCCTGCACTTATAAACCTATCTTAAAGTTATTGCACTGTGTAGCACTGTGTTTCTCTTTTCCTGAGGTCCTAAGGTGCATTACAGCACGATGGCTCAGTGGTTAGCACTGCTAGGCTAAGTGCCCATGATGTAGAAATGCTGCAGATTTTTCCTGAGCATTTCTGCATTTCCCTGGCAGAAAAAACGCATGCGGATTTTACATGCGTTTTTCCTGCCAGGTAGAAGCATTTGTGAAGCGTTTTTACATGCGATTTCGCATGCGGGTTGTCAAGCGCTTTTCCAAGCGATTTTAGCATCACTTGGAAAAGTGCTTGACAACTTGGTCACACTATATAAATCCATGCAACCGGCATGGATTTATGTTATGTGACCAAGTTACCATGCTGCAAATGCAGCATCAATAGTAAAAAAAAGAATAAAAATGTTGAAAAATAAAAAAAAACATTATACTTACCTTCCGATGGCCCCCGGTCTCCTCTACGGTGCATCCAGTCTCTTGTACGGCTCGCGGTGCTCTAAAAAGGACCTTCCATGACGTCATTTAGTCATGTGACAGGTCACGTGACCGCCGACGTCAGCGGTCGAGTGACCTGTCACATGACTAAATTACGTCATGGAAGGTCCTTTTACACCACCGTGAGCAGCCGAAGAGAAAGCAGTGCCGCCGGGAGCAGACAGGGGGCCATCAGAAGGTGAGTATAAGTTTTTTTTAATTTTAATTCTTTTTTAACTACAGGTACTATGGTACCCAGGTCTGGAGGAGAGTCTCCTCCTCTCCAGACCGAGGTACCATCCGCACATTGAATCGCATAATATCCACATGTGTACATGTAGTCGTGTGGATGTTATGCGGTCCAAATGCAAGTCAGTGGCGGCGATTTTGCCGCGATTCCGCACAATTAATGGTTGTGCTGCAGATTTTTCCGCAATGATAATCCACAGCGGAAATTTCCGCAGCATGTGCATAGCACATGCGGATTATCATTGGGAAACATGGCAGACAATTTAACAAGCGTTTTTAATGCGTTTCCGTGGCAGGAATGCCGCCGCGAAAATGCATTAAGGCTATGTGCCCACGTTGCGGAAATGAAGCAGAAAATTTCTGCTTCATTTCCGCATGTCCTCTCCCGGAAAAACGCATGCGGAATTCTGCACGCGTTTATTGCGCGTTTATCACGCGCTTATCGCGCGTTTACCACATGCGGAATTGCCTTGCGTTTTTAATGCATTGCACAAGGCAATTCCGCTTGCGGAAACGCAAAATTAATGAACATGCTGCGGATTTTTGAACGCAGCATAAACGCTGCGGAAAAATCCGCAGCGTGGGCATAGAACATGCGGAATCCCCTTGGGGACCATGGGGAGCGGATTACCTAGCGTTTAACAAGCGTTTACGCTGCGGAAATTCCGCAGCGTAAACGCTTGAAAAACGCTACGTGGGCACGCAGCCTCAATCCGCATTGTGGGCACATTGCCTTAGGGTCCTGGGTTCAAATCCCACCAAGAACAACATCTGCAAGGAGTTTGTATGTTCTCCCTGTATTTGTGTGGGTTTCTTCCGGGTTCTCCAATTTCCTCCCATACTCCAAAGACATACCGATAGGGAATATATATAAATAAAAAGATTATTATTATTAATATAATGATTTGGCTATGACAAGATCTGATATTATATACCGCTTCTAGCCTTCTGGCCTTCCTCAAAGCTTCAGAATGGATATTCCATATGGATACATTATTTGATTGAGCAGCATGGTTCTGTAATATAAATATAAATTATATCAACCATTAATTCTGGCTGACAATATGGCTCTAACATTGAAAAAATGGATGTACGTTTTAACTCTATTGCATTATTTGAATCCTATCAACAAAAAAGCGCGTGAAGAAAAAAATGAGTTTTCTAGTTTTCCTAATTCCTATGGTTGACAATATCTTTCCTAGCCTATTTCCATGATGTAGACTCTATTCCCAATAAAATGCAATTGTAACTTATTCTTTGGATAGGTCATCAATATGTTAAGTTTGGACAACCTCTTCAAGGGTTTGACTACCTTGGCACCGAGAATTTACAACAGTGTGTGGATTTTATGTGGCCTTTAGAAACATATTCTAGGTCAATATACCTCTATACAGGCAGTGTCCAACAGAGCAAGTCATGAAATATTTTAGTTTTATATAGAATTGAACAAAAAAATATACCTTATGCCAAACTATGCAATGAGAGACATAAGGAGGTATAGAAGACTCATGCATCTCTATGGCTGCACTATTATGCTGCATTTTAAAATTGAGCTGTAATACAACTGTGTGGATGAAATATGCCAGGGCCGTACACTAGTACAAGCCTCGGTTATACAGAAATAAGATACAATGATTTTGGTAGCTCTTTTGTAAAAGATTTTCCCAAAGCAAATCAATGTGTAAAATGAAACCATTATGTTTCTCATCATTTCCTTTTCCTAACACTCTGCAGGGAGTAACAGCAGTCATGAAGCAGTTGTCTCTGTGTTGAATAGGTGTGTGCATGGATGACCTCTGTGCAGTCCTTGTATGTACATGTGATTGCTCTGCCTCATTGCCTTCTACAGACACAAACACACAATGTTCCAAGTCTCCCATCATTAATCTCACATCACCTACCGTTTGATTTCCTGGTGAATTGCAAACTTTGCAGTGCAGATAATGAAGGCTAAAGCAGTAGTATGTGGGCATTTATTTCTTGTTTAAACATAACCTGTCATTTGCTAAAATAATTGAATAAATACCTTGTAAAAACCCCTGCATTCCCCTGATTCTGCCATCCTTTTCTGTTTTGTACTGCGTCACTCTATTGCAGAGATACTCACATTTATTTTTTCTGGGCTGCATTATGTGAAATCTCTGTTTTGCAGTCCAACAGGGTGTTTCTTAAGTCTTCTCAGGGGTGTGCGCTTTTACCCCTCCCACCAGGCCCTGTCAATCACAGCTCGGCTGTGACGCTAGTCACTACTCAAGGACAAGCTGTGAGGTGGGGAACTCAAGGAGTCCGAGGTCGAAGGCCAGGAGGGTATGTCATAAACAGAGGGATGAGGCAAAGGTGTAGTTAGGTCACAGTACGGGGTCAGAATTCCGAAAAGGTAACGGATCAAGACAAAGGGGCTAGGCAAACGAATGGTCAAATGCAAATCCAAGGTCGGGAAAAAAAAATCAGAAAACTAGAATTTAAAGCACAGAGCGGATACATACACTACTTGAGCAGAGCTACAATTGACAGAGGCAGACAGCCAGCTAAATAGCCTGGGAATCTCTCCGGGCCAGGAAACCCAGCATGCATGGCCCGGATTGGGCGACTGGACTGTCACTCACCACACTAACAGCTCAGCATGCCCAAGCCTCAGATTGGACTGCTGGGCTGTCAATCACAATACTGACAGCTCAGCACGCCTCTGTCCCAGATTGAACGACTGAGCTGCCACTCACCAAACTGGGTGGCGGAATTATGACATCAGCATCACTGAGATTACTAGACTGATAGAACAGCTGCCAAGCTTTGATTGGCAGTGTCTGGGAAGAAGGGGTGATAACACACGCCCCCAGAGAAAACTTTGAATAAACACACAGTTGGACTGCAAAGCAGAGAAAAAGATATAAAATATGTGAAATATCTGTATTTTGTATATTGATGAATATATGACCAAATGTGCTTTTCTCTAACCAAAAGGTCTGAATACAGTTTTTCTAATCAGTGTTGATATCACCTGGCCAGCATGTCTCTTTTTCTGTGTGATTGGAATGCAGTGTGCTAACGAAGGCTAATCAGCATGTTACAACATACTAACTAGGGGACAATATGACAATACACTCCTTTATATGCATATTGGATGGGAAGAGTACACAGATTAGTCAAAACAGATCTTTAATCATAAGGTGAGACATAGAGCATTCAGGTTGGAAAGGTAAGTGCTTAACTGGAGTTACAAAAGGGTATAAAAGACTCAAGCATGGCTCAGACATTGGAGGAAGAAAGGAATTCAAGGAGGGGTTCCTGGAGTAGAGATGCCACGGAACCAGCATCCCTGGACCAAGGAGATTCCTGGAGGAGAGGCATGACCCGGTACGGCCAATATGGTTTCTTACCTGATGGCTTACCTTCTCCCACCTTACCCCAAGGATCCTGTGATCCTGTCCCAAAATAAAAACACTACAACCAGTTATTCTTTTGGATAATTTTGGCCACAGCGGCCATTTTATTAACAAACAACAATAACAATCAAATTAACAATAAAATAAATATAAATATGGAGGGAGGGTTCTTGGAGCTAAAAGATCTGGCTTTAAAATAAACTATAAGAAATCAACCGCCATGTTACCCTCAGCCGTGCAGCACCAGCTCGAGGGCACCAAACTTCCACAGTCCGTGAAAGACAAACCAACTAAAAGCTCCCAGGGTAAAACACCGTCCAGAGCCCAGAACCGACTTTCAGATCACCCCCCACTTAATTTAAATGACCTGGAATTTTCCCAATTCCTTCAACCGACAATTCAGTACCAACTCCAAGAACCCCACCCCCCGCCAACCACGAACAGCCCTGAAACCTTAGGCTCGTGAGTGCCCCAAAGCCACCAATACCCTTTCAATTCCCTCCTGTATGGCCAGGGCCCAAAGATCCATACCGATTGCATTTAGATGAACACCGTCCTCCAACCAGAAATTACCAACCTCCGACTCCAACTCAAAGTGCATAACACTTATCCCCCCATTCCTTGACACAAAACTGGACACGGCCCTATTTAACTTAACTCGTGCCCTATTTATCCCTTTTACCGATCTGGCCTCCTGCCATTTTTTCCTAGGCACTATATCTGACCAAACCGTCAGTACCCCCGGAAACGAAGTCCACAACCTCAAAAAATCAAAACGGATATCCCAAATCAACTCTCTCACGGGCCTAGCCCCCAAATCGTTCCCTCCCATATGTACGACCAAAATATCAGGTGTTCTGTCTAATCTAGCCGCCTTGTGAAACTCCGACATAACCTGGCTCCATACCATCCCCCTAAAGCCTAGCCAACGGATAATCACCTGTTCCCTCGGAAAACCCTATTGCCTACCGTCACGCCTTACGTCAGCACGCAGCGCCCCCCAATGCACATATGAATGTCCGAAAATCCAGGCTAACAAGGGAACGCCACCTAAAAGAATAATAACAAGCATATTCAACAACTCGCAAATAACAAAAACCTGCAGTATTTAACGCCGAACATACGTCAAATAACGATCTGAACTCCACCTGCCAATACGCTTTATCACCTCTACCCCCAAGCCACGCTTATCAGCCTCCGACGCTGCGCCAATCCTAAAAGAATGTGAACCATACACATCTGGGCTAAGGCCCAACTCCTGCACCCCCTTTTTAAGGACAGCTATAAACTGAAATCTGGACAGGAATGTCCCGTCACAGTGACATAAAAGTGGGCCGGCTCTTCCTGACCACACTTGCCAATATGCCTCCAAGCACCTCCTTGGACACATCAATGCCCCGTCCACTCTACCTAACACAACACGCTTACCTCTGCCCAACTGATAAATCTTTGCACGTCTAATCCAAAAATCGATACCCCCGGTCCAGCAGCTCATGTCTTCAGATAATAAACCTCCCGCCCTGTTCCTACTGGGGGCGACCAATTTACCTACTCTCATTGCACCACAAAAAGGTAAGGAAAAAGCTAACTTAAATAGTGTCACCTCAAAAGTAGAACTACAAATCCTTTCCAAAACAACGCCTAACCTTTCCAACATACCAAACGAGACTGGCCTACGCTTATCCACAATCCTGCTACCTTTCCGAAAACCTCTAAGTGCCTGCTTAACTAAAAAGGATTTTGTAACATCACACAATCCCTGCAATTTGAAACCGAATGCAAGCCCGGCAATAAATTTACTGATTCTAGATGCCGACCACCCTAACTCTGCAGCCTTACCAACTAAAAACAAAACCGCCCGGGTTCTATCCTCATCACTCTCTACCACCCCCCAATGGTACACCCAGGTTTGCCATACTCGCCACGATGCCTCGTAAGAAGA
Organism: Phyllobates terribilis; assembly: GCF_046119375.1. Taxonomy (NCBI): domain Eukaryota; kingdom Metazoa; phylum Chordata; class Amphibia; order Anura; family Dendrobatidae; genus Phyllobates; species Phyllobates terribilis. Next base: position 307,690,069 of record NW_027362761.1, read on the forward strand.
CCAGGTTGAACTCGAAACTGAATCCTGGATCAATCTTCCAGCTCGTCTGTAACCAGCTGCCACAACTGCGAAGGGCATTCCACTCCTGCGACTTCTGCCTCTGGTGCCAGAGCCCGAAAACGCTCCCACTGGAAACGAGACAAAGCATCCGCTATGGAATTTTGCACACCTGGCACATGCACCGCCGAAATCCATGCATTTAACTCCAAACACTGGAGTACCAGTTCCCTGACCAGCTTAATAATCGGAGGAGACGAAGCCGACAAGCTGTTAATCACCGCCACCACACCCATGTTATCGCAGTGAAACCTGACTCTCTGATTCATGAAAAACTCACCCCAAATCGAAACCGCGACCACAATTGGGAATAATTCCAGAAGAGCAAGATTCTTTGTAAGACCCCTCTCCTTCCACGAATCAGGCAGCGACTGCATCTCCTTCAAGGTCACCTTGCGCAATTTACTGATTCGCTCGACCTCCTGCCGGAGCAATACCAATTTATCCTCGGGCAATCGACACTCCATTCTATCCGCATCAATCAGTATTCCCAAAATACTCAATACAGTACGAGGACCTTCCATTTTTTCTTTTGCCAATGGAACACCAAAACGTTCTGCCACCCACACCATGGCTGCTAACAAATTATGACAAACCAACGAGTCTGGAGGACCTTTGAACAAAAAGTCATCCAGGTAATGACTGCACACCTGCAACCTCCCTGATAATAACCTATCCAGATAATAACCTTTGCTCCAAAAACAACCCAACAACGGAATACTAGCCGTGTGAACCGGGAGTAACCTAAAAGCTGATTTAATGTCGGTTTTAGCTAACAATGACCCAGGCCCATACCTGCGCACCCATGACACCGCCGTATCGAATGAGGTATATTCTACCGAACATAATTCTGGAGCGATCCCATCATTGACCGAAAAACCTTTCGGATACGACAAATGCTGTATCAAGCGAAATTTATTCGGCTCCTTCTTAGGCACTACCCCTAAAGGAGAAATGATCACCCCTTCAACCGGCAGATTCTCAAAAGGCCCAGCCATACGACCTAACTCAACTTCCTTTGACAACTTAGCACTGACCACCTCCGGATGCAACAAAGCAGACCTCAAATTTTTAACGGAGAAAGGAACTTTATGATCAGGTGGCGGGATCCTGAAACCTTCCAGAAAACCATTACCAATAACCGCAGCCTTCAATTGATCAGGATATCTACTTAGAAAGGGGGCCATCCCTAGCAGATTCACTGGAGTCACCCCCTTGACCGGTACCCACTGACAGCTTTTCTTTTCCTTTCCTGAAGCATTTGGGAACACACAATGGGAACACACATGTTTAAACTTACAGCTGTTCCCGTATTTGCACTGGCCGTCATTAAATTGCCAGCACGTTCCCAACTTCTCTTTTCCTCCCTGTGCTCCCTGACTACCGCCCCCTTGTCCTGCCAGTTGACTTCCGCTCCCTCCGCTCCCATGAAAGGACTGCCCGTACCTAGCCGGGGCCATCACTTTCAACCAAAGGCCAATATCTTTCTGATCCCACTTGATCTCCAGCCGCACCGCCTTCCTCTGCCTGAATTGCTCGTCGTACCTCAGCCATGTCTGACCCCCGTAAGTACGATGTGCTTCCCTAATCGCATCTAACTAACAAAATAAACCCGAGCAATTCTCAGGAAACTTCTCCCCCAATGACACTAGCTAATATAGCAAAAGCTTGAAGCCAATTTACAAATGTCTGAGGGATCAAGCGCCACCTGCGCTTCTCCTCCTCATCCTTTTTGCTATCATCCTTCTTCCCTTTATCCAAATTAAACTTCTCCAAGGGAAGGAGGGAGAAAATTTCGACATATTCATCACGCCAAATTTTCTCTTTCACCTCTTTTTTTAAATGCGCCCCCAATGGCCCCTCAAAGCACACATACACCTCACCCTTAGCCCTGTCATCCAACTTCACCGTATCCCCTTTGTCCTTTTCAGTCTGAACCGACACTGAAACACCCGTAGATGCTACCTCTGTGCCCGCCGCAGACCCGACTACACCGTAACTAGACTTACACGCCTGGACTTCCTGGACATCACTCTGGTGGTGGACTCACACTCCCTCATTCAGACTGACGTCTACAGGAAGCCCACGGCTGTGAACTCTTTGGTGCACGCTGCCTCTGGTCATACTCCTTCTACAATTAGGGCCGTTCCGGTCGGACAATTCCTCAGGATTAAGCGCATCTGCTCGACGGAGGCCAATTTTGAAAAGCAGGCGGCAGTTTTGACTCAACGCTTCAAACAGAGAGGCTATAGTAACCGTTGCATCGGCCGTGGCTATGGTAGGGCCCGTAGCACCCCCCGCAGCAGTCTACTATACCCCCCTCCGGGATCGCCACCGTCTGAGTATCCTGGGAGGACCCGCTTCATTTCCACTTATAATCATGAGTGGGATTCTATGAGGCGGGTCCTCTCACGACATTGGAGTGTTCTTGGGGCGGAGCCATCTCTGAGGGATGTGGTGGGACAATTTCCACTTATGACTGCCAGACGAGCCAGGAATCTGGGTGATCTGGTTACTTCAAGTCACTATGTCCCACCAGCACCTAACCCTTTTGGGTCGCGCGGTCCCAGGGTTGGATCCTATCCATGTGGCCACTGTGTAGCTTGCGCTAACGTGCTTCGTTGTTCTACCTTTATGAACTCAGATGGCTCCCGGACATACCGAATTCTCAGATATATTTCCTGTAGTACAACACACGTGGTTTATTATGCCACGTGTGGGTGTCAAAAGATTTACGTGGGTCTTACTACAAGGGAATTGAGGATTCGGGTGCGGGAGCATGTTCGGGACATTAGCGCGGCTAGATCTGTGTCGGATCCCCGGGTGCTCAGAACTTTACCACGACATTTTAAACAAGTTCATGATTGTGATCCACGCAGCCTGATGGTGCGTGGAATTGATGTGGTGCATCTGGGCTCTCGGGGTGGTGACTATAAATTGTGCCTTGCACAAAAAGAGGCCAGATGGATCAGCACCCTGGATACCCTGGTACCGCGCGGCCTTAATGAAAATTTGAATTTTTCCTCATTTTTATGATTGGGCCCTTTTGCTTGGTGATGCTCTCCCTCAGCGCTTACTTCTTCTGACCTTTAGTCCGTGCTTCAGTTTTTAGCCTATTTTTAATTGTGTGTTCTTTACTTTTTCTTTTTCTTACTTTTTTAGATCCGTGGCTATGAACCCCTTACTATTGTGCACCTTATGGACCCTTTTTTATCTACTGTTCAAGATATCCTACAGCCGATAACCCGGATCATTTCCCAAGAGCCTTTAGATGATTATCACCCTTCCTGTTTATGTGGGAAATGGTTCTATGTTGACTTGTATCCATGTATTTATCTTGTGATTTATATCCACTTTGGGAATTTATCTTAATTATTTATGTGACTGTTTTTGGATCCTTGTCGTATTGATGCCCCATTAAGTTATCATATTTATTGTTCTGTGACAGAGAGTATTTGATCTCTTTTGATGTTTTTTATTATATGCTCTCTGTCCCTTGTGCATATTTCTATCCATTACCTTTATTCATACATTGGTGGTGCGCGTGTCCTCCGGTCCTGGGCTGGCCCGCGCCCGTGTCCGGCTGCCTCCTGCCCCCGGCGCGCTCCTGGGGGCGTTTCCTAGGCACGCCCCCGGGCGCGCGCTCGGGACTTGGCGGCTGTGATGCGTGCGGCGGGGGGCGCGGCTCTGGGTACACGCGCCGCTCCACACCAATGAACTGCGTCCCTACCCACCATGTGGCTAGCGGTGGGCGTATATATTCAGGTCCTGTTAGGTACACTTCACAGCGCCTCTTGAAAAAGAAGAGCGAAACGCGCGTCGGGGCGCGCTTCCACTTGTAAGCACTCCTTGTGATTCCCCTGGCATCCTGCGGGCTTTCTGTCACCCGGTGATTTGTATCGGGGTGAGTGATTTTTTCTATCTCTTGGGCATTCCTTGTGTACTTATGCATTTCACTCTATGGGCATATGGCAGCTAGTACTTTCTATTCTGGCTTTGCATTTCCTCCTCATGTTATCATTTTACATTTTGCGATTTTTGCACATTATGTTGTCCATTTTGTCTATCTAAATGACTTGCGCCCTATAAAGGGTGATTCTTTATAATCATGTACTGCTATAATGTGGGGCTATACATGTATGGAGTGTCCTTTTGCATGTACAGTTGATTATGCCCTTTTCTTTTAGATTGTCCCGCATTTTTGTTGCCATGGGTCACTTTGTTTTCTGGCACTACCTTCCTAGATCCTCTTGCCTTGTCATTATTATTTTTGTATAACCCTCTATCATTATGGTGATGAATTACAAATAAAAATATATTTTTTCTTTTGCTATACTACTCTTGTTTTCTCCGGTGTTTTCACCGTAACTAGACTGTGGCAACACATCCTGACCTGGTAACCAGGCTCCTACGGGGGATGCCCTTGACCCACCTGCTGATCCACCCTCCATTCTACACAAAATCTGTGACATACTGTGCAGGATATCCCTAATCCCCGCTACCTCGACGCCCCTGGGACCGCCTAAAGTCCCCCTACCTTGCCCTACAAACTGACCACTACCTTCCCCACGCAATACGGCCCCTGCGGGCGACAAACCAGACATAGAGTCATACTCACGCAGCTGCACAGGTGCTGTGTCCCCGCCAGCCGGAAATCCTGAGTCCTGACGATCCCTTCCTCCATCACGGTCGCCGCTGGAATCCGATCCCTCAGAATCCGTTCGCTGCTCAAGGCCCGCGCCCCTGGCCTCCACGTCACCAGGGGGGACCTGAACAGTCACGGATGAGGCAGCCGGGCTTCTCATCAAGGATCACCTCCCGCCGGACCTCTTTGCGCTCCTGGATGCAGCTCTGGGCCTTCTCCGACTTCCAGACCCAGACACCCGGGCCTGGTCCGCACTGCCGGGACGAACGCTTCTGGGCAACGCGGTGTCGCTGCCCGCCTCTGCCTCCGCCCCGTGTCCTCCAAATGAGCCAGGCAGCAGGGATTCCCTGGCCTGCTGCCTGCCCGCTGATGCCTGCCGTTCTGAACTCCTGGTCCTCCTCCCAGCAGGCACCCCGACAGGAGCATCGCCAGTGGTGCCTGCTGCCTTGTGTGCGCCTCCTCCGTCCCTACTGGCCCCTCTCCTGCCATCTTGGCCCCCTCTGCAGTTCAAATCGGGCCTGCTCGGCCCGGCTGCAGAGCGCATGCGCCAGTCAGCCGGGGTCCGGACCTCCGGCACTGGCAGCGCTGTTCCCGCAGGCCGCACATCCGGTGGGGCCCTTACTTCCGGCGCGGCCCCGACTTCCGGCGCGGGCCGCGATCCCCGCTGTACTGCGCCAACAGGCCAGCTGGACAGATTCCTGCAGGGGCGAGCGCGGCGGGAAGGGACCGCGCCGTCACTCTCTCCCCCAGCAGGGTCCCCGGAGGGGCTCCGGAGCCTGCACCTGCTGCGCGCTGATACCTCTGGTGAGAGTCTCTCCGGGGGCCGGGTGCTCCTGCTCCTACTCCCCGTTCCTGACGGTGGATCCTGGTTCCCAGCTGCTCCAAGCAGAGCAGACAGCTGGGCCTGGAGCCATCCATCGTTGCGTGACCAGGCGACATCCCTCAGCCGGACCACCAGGGATTCCACGGACTCCATCTTCAGGGAATTCCTCGTCTGCTGCTCCTCCAGGAATGGCGGTTTTCCCGCATTTTTCCTTTTATATCCGCCTCTCCCACTGCCCACCCCCCAAACTTCCCACTAGCCAATCCCCGTAATTGCCACTTTTAAAATGGGAAACCTCCAGGCCAATCCTGGTCATGGGGGCTTCCCTCTAGCTGTGCCTGTCTCCAGCCCCCACCTGGAGGAACCTGCTAAGAGGGCATTCCAAGAGGGCCATACCATAAGGAGATACCTGGGGGTGTGACAAGGGGAACTGAAGGAATTAGCTGAAGGAGACACTAACTGTGTGAAGGGTTCCTTTCTGGCAATTATGACATTATTAAAATGATTTTAAGCTTGTGGAATTAATGTCTGTTAGTTGTAATAACATAGTCATTGCCAAAAATGCCAAAAATGTTACTCCGGTCTGGAGAAGATGGAAGTCTGCAGAGGAGCTGTGGATGAGAAAACTCATCATGGAGTCTCGACAAGATGAAGAATAGAAAGAGAACAACTCCAGAGACAACGTCATCTATAAGGTACTTGGATGTAAATGTTATTTGTGATACTGACTAATTCTCATATTTTTATTTATGTTAGGAGCATTAAAGGGGTTGTCCAAGTTTGTGCTGAGTCTGCAGTCATTCTATGTGACTGCAGACTTCTGAATTCTGACAGTGCGCACTGCACGCTGTCAGGATTCTCTCATGCCGGCGATTTGCATACATCAGTCACGTGCCAACTAGACATGCGTGGCCTCAACAAATGTTTAGTCGGAATGTGGCCAGAAGTATACAAATCGCATACTTGTGCAAGGGAGAATCATAAAAGTGTGCAGTGCATGCGCTGTGAGAATTCAGAAGCCTGCAGTTACATAGAGTGACTGCAGACTTTCATCTCAAACTTGGACGAGCCCTTTAATTATAAAATGAAGCCCTGTAGAAAATCCTAACAGCGTGTAATATACTCACTCACAGGATTCAACTCTGCTTGCTGGTTCCAGCAGTCATCACTTCACTCTTATTCGATTTTCATACTTACGGTCACGTGACAATGAGCTTCTCTTCCTGCTTCTCTATTTTTATCTGAACATTGAGAGAATTAGTGTGAGCAGCTCTTCGGCATGTGACTAAGGCCACAACCCCACTCTCAGTATTTGGTCAGTATTTTTTCTCAGGAGTGGGAGCCAAAACCAGGAGTGGATGCACGTAAGGACACCTACCATGGGTTGTCAAGTAAATATAAAATTAATAAAATAAGCAACTTGCGCTGGAGACGTAGGGGGAAAAGGGGTGATATCAACGGGGTAGTTAAAAAACCAAGGTAATGGTAATAATAATTAGAATGGTACAGTAGTGAGTAAAAAGAAACAATTTTATTGGTTCAGTTAAAACAATTATTAGAGATAAAAGATGGCGTGCGGATAAGATCGGGGGATTTAAAAGATGAAAACCGTTGTAGGCAGGGAGTAAAAGATTTCCTTGTAGCTTTTGGTTTAGTATATAGAATGGTCCTTAATTTTCCAATGTTACAAGGAAATCTTTTACTCCCTGCCTACAACGGTTTTCATCTTTTAAACCCCCCGCATTCTACAGTGCTGGCCAAAAGTATTGGCACCCCTGCAATTCTGTCAGATAATACTCAGTTTCTTCCTGAAAATGATTGCAATCACAAATTCTTTGGTATTATTCTCTTCATTTAATTTGTCTTCAATGAAAAAAACACAAAAAGAATTGTCCTAAAGCCAAATTGGATATAATTCCACACCAAACCTAGAAAAGGGGGTGGACAAATGTATTGGCACCCTTTGAAAAAATCATGTGATGCTTCTCTAATTCGTGTAATTAACAGCACCTGTAACTTACCTGTGGCACCTAACAGGTGTTGGCAATAACTAAATCACACTTGCAGCCAGTTAACAAGGATTAAAGTGGACTCAACCTCTCTCCTGTGTCCTTGTGTGTACCACATTGAGCATGGAGAAAAGAAAGAAGACCAAAGAACTGTCTGAGGACTTGAGAAACCAAATTGTGAGGAAGCATGAGCAATCTCAAGGCTACAAGTCCATCTCCAAAGACCTGAATGTTCCTGTGTCTTCCGTGTGCAGTGTCATCAAGAAGTTTAAAGCCCATGGCACTATGGCTAACCTCCCTAGATGTGGACGGAAAAGAAAAATTGACGAGAGATTTCAACGCAAGATTGTGCGGATGGTGGATAAAGAACCTCGACTAACATCCAAACAAGTTCAAGCTGCCCTGCAGTCCAAGGGTACAACAGTGTCAACCCGTACTATCCATCGACGTCTGAATGAAAAGGGACTGTATGGTAGGATACCCAGGAAGACCCCACTTCTTACCCAGAGACATAAAAAAGCCAGGCTGGAGTTTGCCAAAACTTACCTGAGAAAGCCTAAAACGTTTTGGAAGAATGTTCTCTGGTCAGATGAGACAAAAGTAGAACTTTTTGGGAAAAAGCATCAACATAGAGTGTACAGGAAAAAAAAATAGGCATTCAAAGAAAAGAACATGGTCCCTACAGTCAAGCATGGCGGAGGTTCCCTGATGTTTTGGGGTTGCTTTGCTGCCTCTGGCACTGGACTGCTTGACCATGTGCATGGCATTATGAAGTCTGAAGACTACCAACAAATTTTGCAGCATAATGTAGGGCCCTGTGTGAGAAAGCTGGGTCTCCCTCAGAGGTCATGGGTCTTCCAGCAGGACAATGACCCACAACACACTTCGAAAAGCACTATAAAATGGTTTTAGAGAAAGCACTTGAGACTTCTAAGGTGGCCAGCAATGAGTCCAGACCTGAATCCCATAGAACACCTGTGGAGAGATCTCAAAATGGCAGTTTGGAGAAGGCACCCTTCAAATATCAGGGACCTGGAGCAGTTTGCCAAAGAAGAATGGTCTAAAATTCCAGCAGAGCATTGTAAGAAACTCATTGATGGTTACCGGAAGCGGTTGTTCGCAGTTATTTTGGCTAAAGGTTGTGCAACCAAGTATTAGGCTGAGGGTGCCAATACTTTTGTCCGGCCCTTTTTTGGAGTTTTGTGTGAAATGATCAATGATTTGATTTTTGCTTCATTCTCTTTTGTGTTTTTTCCTTGCAAGCAAATTAAATGAAGAGAATAATACCAAAGAATTTGTGATTGCAATCATTTTCAGGAAGAAACTGAGTATTATCTGACAGAATTGCAGGGGTGCCAATACTTTTGGCCAGCACTGTAAGTCATGTTATACCCATTGGAAAACTATTATTACTATTTATTATTATAGCGCCATTTATTCCATGGCGCTTTACATGTGAAAAAGGGGGTATACATAGCAAAAACAATTACATAATCTTAACAAAACGAGTCAGCGACTGGTACAGGAGGAGAGAGGACCCTACCCGCGAGGGCTCACAATCTACAAGGGATGGGTGGGGATACAGTAGGTGGGGGTAGAGGAGGTCATGCAGTAATGTGGTGGAGTGGTGGTTACTGCAGGTTGTAGGCTTGTTGGAAGAGCTAGGTCTTCAGGTTTCTTTTCAAGGCTTCCACGGTAGGCGAAAGTCTGATGTGTTGGGGTAGAGAGTTTCAGAGAAGGGGGGATGAGCGGGAGAAATCTTGCATGCGATTGTGGGAGGAGGAGATAAGAGGGGAGTAGAGAAGGAGATCTTGTGAGGATCGGAGGTTGCGTGCAGGTAGGTACCGGGAGACTAGATCACAGATGTATGGAGGAGACAGGTTGTGGATGGCTTTGTATGCCAAGGTTAGGGTTTTGAACTTGAGTCTCTGGGCAATGGGGAGCCAGTGAAGGGATTGACAGAGGGGAGAGGCCGGGGAATAGCGGGGGGACAGGTGGATTTGTCGAGCAGCAGAGTTTAGGATAGATTGGAGGGGCGCGAGAGTGTTGGAAGGGAGGCCACAGAGCAGGAGGTTGCAGTAGTCAAGGCGGGAGATGATGAAGGCATGCACTAGTGTTTTTGCAGAGTCTTTGCTGAGGAATGGACGGATCTGGGAGATATTTTTGAGTTGGAGTCGGCAGGAAGTGGAAAGGGCTTGGATATGTGGTTTGAAGGAGAGATCAGAGTCCTGGGTTACCCCAAGGCAGCGAGCTTGTGGGACTGGGGAGAGTGAACAGCCATTGACGTTGATGGATAGGTCAGATGGGGGATATGATTGAGAGGGTGGAAAGATGATGAATTCTGTTTTATCCATGTTAAGTTTTAGAAATCAGGCAGAGAAGAAGGATGAGATGGCGGACAGACATTGTGAGATTTTGTTTAATAGGGAGGAGATATCGGATCCAGAAAGGTAGATCTGTGTGTCATCAGCATAGAGGTGATACTGAAAGCCGTGAGACTCTATGAGCTGTCCCAGGCCAAAGGTGTAGATGAAGAAGAGCAGAGGTCCTAGAACTGAACCTTGGGGGACACCGACAGATAGGGAGCGAGATGAGAAGGTGGTGTGTGAGTGGGAGACTCTGAATGTCCTGTCTGTTAGGTATGAGGAGATCCAAGATAGGGCCAAGTCCATGATGCCAAGAGATGAGAGAATCTTTAGTAAGAGGGAATGGTCGACTGTGTCGAAGGCAGATGACAGGTCCAGGAGGAGGAGGATGGAGTAGTGTCGCTTGGATTTGGCGATTAGTAGGTCATTGGTGACTTTGGTCGGGGCAGTTTCAGTCGAGTGATGCAGTCGAAAGCCAGATTGTAAGCAGTCGAAGAGGGAACATGAGGAGAGATGGGAGGACAGTTCAAGGTGGACATGTTGTTCTAGTAGTTTTGAGGCATAGGGGAGAAGTGATATGGAGCGGTAGCTAGTCAGAGAGGATGGGTCAAGGGAGGACTTTTTGAGGAGTGGTGTGCTTGAGGCATGTTTGAAACATGAGGGGAAGACACCGGTTGTTAGTGACAGGTTGATGAGGTGGGTTAGGGTTGGGATGAAGACTGTGGTAAGGTTAGGGATGAGGTGGGATGGGATTGGGTCAAGTTCGCAGGTGGTGAGGTGTGATTTGGAGAGTAAAGAGGAGACTTGACCTTCTGTAATGGTGGAGAAGTGGGGTTTGGAGGAAGAAGGTTGAGTAGATATGAGGAGGGGTTGTGGGGACTTTAGGCAAAAGCTTTGTTTGATGGTGTCAATTTTCTGCTTGAAGAATGAGGCAAAGTCTTCGGCTGAGATGAGAGAAGAGGGAGGAGGTGCTGGGGGACGAAGGAGAGAATTGAAAGTGTTGAATAGCTGTTTAGGGTTGTGGGACAGGGAAGATATGAGAGATGAGAAGTATGTTTGTTTTGCTGCAGTGAGTGTGGACTTGAAAATAGTGAGGTATTGTTTGAATGTGATGAAGTGCTCGATGGAGTGAGCCCTTTTCCATCTCCACTCAGCAACCCTGTAGGCCCGTTGAAGTTCTTTAGTAAGGTTGGTGTGCCAGAGTTGCCTGTTGATTGTGCGAGCTTTGGTATGTGTGAGAGGGGTGATCGAGTCGAGAGCTGCAGCTATTGTGGTGTTATATAAAGCAGCAGCAACATCTGCGTCGTGTGCGTGTAAAGAAGGGAGGAGGGATTCAGAGAGTGAGTGTAGGTCAAGGTGTTTGAGGTTTCTGCGAGGGTGTGTAAGTTTGTGGAATGGGGATTGTGGACCTGGAGAGGAGAGGGTAGAGAATGTGAGGAGGTTGTGGTCAGAGAGAGGGAGAGGTGAGTTAGAGAGGTTAGATAGGGAACAGAGGCGGGTGAAGATGAGGTCCAGCATGTGGCCATCTTTATGAGTAGCTGCAGATGACCCTTGAGCAAGGCCGAAGGAGGAAGTGAGGGATAGGAACTTAGAGACAGATAAGTGGGAAGTGTCAATGGGGATGTTGAAGTCACCCATTATGATAGTGGGGATGTCAGCGGAAAAGAAGTGAAGCAGCCAGGTGGTGAAGTGGTCTAAGAAAGTGGTGGCTAGCCCTGGGGGTCGGTAAATGACGGCCAGTTGGAGGTCGGAGGGGGAATAGATGCGCACACAGTGCACCTCAAAAGGGGGGAGTGTAAAGGAGGGTGGCAGTGGGATTTGGGTGAAGGCGCAGGTATCTGACAGGAGAAACCCTACGCCTCCACCATGTTTGCCGTTGGGGCGGGGGTGGGGGGGGAGGTGGAGTCCGCCATACGAAAGTGCAGCTGGGGAGGCTGTGTCAGAGGGGGTGAGCCAGGTTTCGATGATGGCGAGGAAGGAAAGTTTGTTAGTAATGAAAAGGTCGTGGATGTAGGAAAGTTTGTTGCAGACGGAGCGAGCGTTCCATAGAGCTCCTGTTAGTGCAACTGAGGAAGTGGGGATTAGTTGGATGGGTATGAGGTTAGAAGGGTTGCGAGAGTTTGTGGGAGGTCGTGGATAGGAGGTAGAAGTGACTGTGGGGATATGGCGAGGAGGACCAGGATTTGGAGAGATGTTGCCGGCAGTGAGAAGGAGTAGAGAAAGCGTTACAGGTGGGAGTAGGAGAGAGCATGAGGTGGCTGTCTGTGTTTGGAGATACAGGATTGAATGTTGAGGAATAATTCTGAGGAGGAGGTTAGATGAATGGGGAGGATGGAGGGAGAGATTACTAGGTGTAGGGATTTGACGGGTTACTAGAAAGTGGAGGACTATAGGGGAAAAAGTGAAAGCTAACAGAAACATAGTTAAAAGAGAGTTAGTGGTCAAAGTGTTGGTTACCTGACTCCTGCCCTGACTAACTGCCTCTGAAATAACTGCCACTTATCTCCAAAGCCACTTTGCACAAGAAGACGCGTGCACCCCTTAAGGAGCTTCTAAATATATAGGGCACACTAAACCATCAGGTGAAGGGCATTGTGGGAGCTGCTTGTGGCTAAATTAACAGCTGCTCACATCACCAGGAGATGGCTGGGTGATCAAAGACAGAGCTAGGACTCTGTAGGCTCTGCAGTTTAGCACCTCTAAACATCAGATAAAATCTACAGTGGGGAAAGGACAGACATATGTGAGTATTGAATGGAATGGGACAGCTAAAGCAGAAATATCAAGCGGAGAATTGTACCAGTAAGTTGATTCAGGGAAGCAGAGCAATAGATGACGACTTATACAGCGAGCAGAGGAATTGTGCAGGAGCAGAGCATGTACCTGTGTGAAAAGAGAAGACGGGTGTTAGTCCATGGCCTCTGAAATAACTGCCACTAAACTAAGGACCATTCTATATACTAAACCAAAAGTTACAAGGAAATCTTTTACTCCCTGCCTACAACGGTTTTCATCTTTTAAATCCCCCGATGTTATCCACACGCCATCTTTTATCTCTAATAATTGTTTTAACTGAACCAATAAAATTGTTTGTTTTTACTCACTACTGTACCATTCTAATTATTCCCATTACCTTGTTTTTTTAATTACCCCGTTGATATCACCCCTTTAACTACCCCGTTGATATCACCCCTTTTCCCCCCTACGTCTTATAGTTTCATATTGGTATTATAAAAATGATTATCTGGACATGCGTCAGCGGTGCATGCACCAATCCGCATCGGTGTCTCCTTTGATCAAGAATTTCATTGGCCATCCAAATGTATTGAAGGTCACATGCACTGATGTGATGCCACTCCCCCCAGAAGAAGGCACATCGCTGAAGTGCTTGTTGGGGATTCTTGGCGTTACCCCGCACTTTGGTAAATAGATTTACATTGCTATTATGCTTTGAGTTGGTGCTCTAGTTGTTTCAGCAGCTATCAGCTAAATCATTATATTTACTACCCGTTTTTGAGTTAGCATACTCTTTTTTCCTAGGTATGTGAATAGTTTGTGATTATTTATGAGCTATTATGCTCTATAACCCATTGTCAGGCTAATGGGCTTTTTGTGTTTTTTTGTATTGTTTTACATTTGTGTTGGACTTTCATATACTGCATATGCACTAAACAGGTGGTCATTATATGGACTATTCAATATCCTTCAGCCACTATTTCTTGTACTTTGCTAGTCTTTTTACCGTGTAGTGTATCGTCCTATTGTGGGCTGCTTCATATACTGTTTTTAAACTTTTCTGTTTCATGTAATTTTTGTCTTTTGTACATTTTTTTATCTCTATATATGTAATAAACATTTATTTGGTTCTTTATGCATTATTTTGTTTCGTTTGTCTCCAATATATAGGTAGGAATTTATCAAGACTGGGGCTTTGTGCTCAAGTCTTGATTCAGAGACCACTGGGGTAACATGCGCTAAATGTATGAGAAGGCGCACTTCTTAATTAATTTGTCCCATGTTTTTGGCTGCCCATGCAGCAGAGTCAGAAAAAGTCATACACTCTGAAGTTAGAGTTGAGTAAAAAGACTTGCAAGACACTGGTCCAGCATCCATATTAGTAGTCCACTGTGTCACCTATTAATCAGAAGAGGCTCCCGGGATGCAGGTAGGTAAGAGAAGGTTCACAGGGCTCAGATTCCGCTGTGGAAACGCACTAAAAATGCATGTAATCCCCACATGTCTGTATCAATAAAACTTTGTCAAAGCCAAATATCAGGAAGTATAAAAAGCAAAGCAGTTTTATTTAAAACATGACACACCAACAAGAGGCAAAACACGCAGATCAAAAATGTGATAAAACGCAAGTAAAAACATGCATTAAAAAGTACAATGACGAAATTTACCTAATCGGTCTAGAAATCTGCAACATCAAAACCTCTCCAAATACTCATCATGGGAATGTAGCCTAAGCGGCCATTAAAGGGGTTGTCCAGTACTTTATATTACCCCCCCCAATGTATCCCCCCGGGGCCCCTAAGGATTTTTGTAATTACCTTACGTTGCAGATAATGCCTGTGAGCGGCGCTATCGGTGGCCGTTTACAGGCATCACGTGACTCCTGGCTGCAGCCGGCTCTGACATCCGCTGACGTCACAACAAGTGCTGGCAGAAGCCGGGGGTCTCTGTCTTCTGCGTTCCACGGTGGATGCCAGGCTGTGGGCGGGGTTACCACCCTGCATCACACCCGGCATCCACCGCCCGCTCTGCCTCTCCCCATTCATTGGGAAATAGCGCAGTGGATGCTGGGTGTGACACGGGGGGTAACCCCACCCACAACCCAGCAGCCACCGTGGGGACCCCAGCGCTGAGTCACGCCTCACTTGTCGTGACGTCAGCGCGGGGTCACGTGATGCCTCTGAGCGGCCCAGGATAGCGCCACTCACAGGTATTATCTGCAATGGAAGGTATTTACAAAAATCCTTAGGGGCACCGGGGGGATACATTGGGGGGGAGGGGGGGTAATATAAAGTACTGGACAACTTCTTTAAGCTTTGATAACGTTTTAAAAAAATTGTCAAAGCTGGCGTAACACATCAAAAGTCATAAAAGTTTTGTGTAAGGTGACGTTGCAACTTATCTATGCCAATTTTTTTAAATGAAATCTCGCTATAATTTTATGTGAATGATGCACAGTGTTACCACCGTACTATAGGGCTTTGTTGAAAGAAAACATCCCAGTTAGTTCTGTGCCCTATGGGGCAATCTCCCTAACTCAGGCATGTGTACGTACAAACATGCTAGTGCCAGTTTTATATGAAGCCAATTAACCCAGTTCTATAGCATTCCCTCTCACTGCCAGATGACGCTTGGATAAACACAGTAGGAAACTACTGGCATGCTGCCTATCACCAGGCACGGATCTTCGGGAGAGGTTACAAGGTGGCTAATTTTGTTACAAATTACAGGTCTTTTTTAAATAAATATACTGATTTACTGCCTTTTATAAAAGATCACATCATACAGGGAATTACTACAAAATGATAACAAAAACATGTTCAAAGGTTAGAGAGCAAAGGTCGCCATAATGCACAATAAATCAAGCTTCATTTCACATTTAACTGTCCAAGATTATAGTATGTCAGTAGGTTCATTTAACAAATGGTATTTACCTGGGAAAACTGGCTGCTCTCCAGTCCATCCCGAATGCTACTGCAGGATTATACTGCACATTCATGCATTTTACATTTTTTTTAACATAGTCATGGTTGCACTTTTTCAAGAAAAGTGAATCGGGATGATCTGCAACATGGTAATATGGGACACATATATTGGAAAGGGTGTTGATAGTTTTGGAAACAAATGTGTATTGTTTTTAAAGAGTAACCATTGTTTGGAGGAGACTGATGGACAGGTCTGGTCACATGCTCCTCTACCAGCAGCCATTGTGTGGACTGGAGAGCTGTGCAGTCTGTGAGAAAGGCGTCACTAACAAGTGCTGGAGGAGAAGCTGTAAGGGCTCGCTCTCACTTGTGATTAAATCAGACAAATGAAATCTGATCATTGTGGCCATTTACATTTGTTATTTCCTGAAACAACAGGAATCAGAGTCTAACAAAGTCCCATTGGCCAGTGTGAAAATTTTTAATAAAGATTCTGATTTGAGAAAGAAAGTTAAAAAATTAAAAAAATACATGTAACAAAAACATGTTTTAAATAATAAGTAATTTTCTGATTATAGCTTCCCTTTGAAGGAGTGGTCCAATTTATCTTTAGTTTAACAGATGCATTGCAGAGTACTGAGTGAATTGCAGTCAGTAGCAGCAACACTTATTGACTGCAACAACTAATGACATTTTTGTTTTTAACGCCATTTATTGTTGATCGATACACACACACATGATTCATGATGCAATAAAAAGTAGCAAGATAGACATGGAAGATTAAAAAAATTATTATTAGAGGTTTTGTGTAATTTGCCTAGGGTTTAAAATTTTGGAATGTAAAACTTTGCCTAACTCATATTACAACCTCCCACATAACAGGATAGGTTCACATTTGTGCATTACACTGAATGTATAAGCCTGAATTGCAAAAACCTGTATTCAGAAGTATATGACAGCATAGCTATAGACTAAAATGGACAAGATATAGTAAAAAAAAAAAAGCTCCTCTGACCATTTTGTCAGGTTTATGTCGCAATGTATTTTTTTGATCCATGCAAAAAAAAAAAAAGTTGACCATGTTTTTTTTCCTAAAAAATGTATATGGAAACATATAGCAATGCATTTCAATATGTGACATGCAGAGGTAGTGCTGTTGCTTTAAAAGCATTCAGCAACTATTAGAAGTAATACAAGCACATGAGACAGGAAGTGTTGTGCTCCAGAAGCATCCAGCAACTAGAGGGGTTAACACAACTCCCCCACAACTAGAGCCCCAGGGGGATTGTGGGGAAGTGTCTAGCTGGAGCCAAAGAAAAAGGTGGTGTGTGTGTGTTCTGTATCTCACAGAAGCGCCCCTGCAAGTGAAAAGGATTCAAGTCAGGAGTGAAGCTAAGCACAGGTCAGGTTACATAGTTACATAGTTTATAAGGCCGAAAAAAGACAAGCATCCATCCAGTTCAGACTATTTCTTGTGCACTGCAGCTATTCCGCAGCGTTGATCCAGGGGAAGGCAAAAAAAATCCCATGCGGTATAGGCCAATTTACATCATTGAGGAAAAATTCACTTCCCGACTTCAATCTGGCAGTCAGATTAAATCCCTGGATTAATTAACTATCACTAAGCATAAGATGTAATTTTATTGTTCACAAGAAAGGCGTCCAGGCCTCTCTTGAACTCATTAAGTGAGTTGGACATCACCACTTCCTCTCCCAGAGAGTTCCAGAGTCTCACGGCTCTGACCGTAAAGAATCCCCTTCTATGCTGGTGCAGGAACCTCCTTTCCTCCAGACGCATAGTGTGCCCCCTCGTCTTTGTCACCATCCTTGGTATAAACAGGTCATGGGAGAGATCTCTGTACTGCCCCCTGATGTATTTATACATGTTTATGAGGTCTCCCCTAAGCCTTCTCTTTTCCAACATAAATAGGCCTAATTTTGACAACCGCTCTGGGTATTCTAGTCCCTCCATTCCCTTTATTACCTTAGTCGCCCTCCTTTGTACCCTCTCTAGCTCCAATATGTCTTTCCTGAGCCCCGGAGCCCAGAACTGTGCACAATATTCTAAGTGCGGCCTTACCAGCGCTTTATACAGAGGAAGAACAATGTTCTCATCATATGCTCCTATTCCTCTTCTGATGCATGCCATGACTCTATTTGCCTTCGCAGCTGCTGCCTGACACTGGGCACTCCAATTTAATTTGCTGTTAACCAAGACGCTCAGGTCCTTCTCCATGTCAGATTTCCCCAACGGTTTCCCATTTAATATGTATGGGTGACTGCTGTTTTTCTTTCCCATGTGTATGACCTTACATTTATCGGCATTGAACCCCATTTGCCATTTTTTGGCCCAACTCCCCAATTTATCTAAATCCTCCTGTAGCTGTGCCCTATCCTCATCTGTATTAACTACTTTACAAAGTTTAGTATCATCTGCAAATATTGCTATTTTACTATGCAACCCTTCCACTAGATCATTAATAAATATATTAAATAATATAGGGCCCAAGACAGACCCTTGAGGCACCCCGCTAGTAACCCTGACACACCCTGAGCTTACTCCATTGATAACCACCCTCTGCTTTCTATCACTCAGCCAGCTATTTACCCACTTGCACACATTATCCCCCAGACCAAGCATTCTCATTTTATATACCAACCTTTTGTGTGGCACGGTATCAAACGCTTTGGAGAAGTCAAGGTATACAACATCCACTGACTCTCCCCGATCCAGCTGTGAGCTCACCTCCTCGTAGAAGGCGATCAGGTTTGTTTGGCAGGAGCGATCCCTCATGAATCCATGTTGATATGGAGTTAGACAATTATTATCATTAAGATATTCTACAATAGCATCTCTAAGAAATCCTTCAAACAATTTACCCACAACAGACGTTAAGCTTACTGGTCTAAAGTTCCCTGGGTCACTTTTAGACCCCTTTTTGAATATTGGTACCACATTTGCTTGGTGCCAGTCTAGTGGGACAGTCCCTGTCCATAAAGAGTGCTTGAATATAAGATACAGCGGTCTGTCTATCACATTACTTAATTCTTTTAGTACCCGGGGGTGTATGCCATCTGGGACTGGTGACTTGTCTATTTTGATATTATTTAGGCGTTTCTGAACTTCCTCCTGGGTTAGGTGGGTGATATTTAGCGGAGGGTTTACTTTATCACTCTGCATTTCCTCCGATAATGCCTCCGAGGTAGAGTTCCTGAACTAATAGTGTAGAGTATAGTCAGGCAGAAAGATAAGAAGTGGAAGAAATGGTGTCACAGGGATCATCTCCCTCAGCAAACCCTCCCCTCCTCCATCTCACTGTGCTGTAAAGAATGCTGAGTTCATTAATGTGCCTTTGCATTAGAATGGTGCTGTCCTGTACTACTGGGAAGACTGTGAACTGCTGTGCTGCTAAGGAAACTGTAATGTTTGTCACTGGAGCCCATTGCTCATAAGACTTAACTTGCACTGGCTGTGCAGCTTCTTATTAAATGCTACTGTTCTACCGTTTATGAGGACTCTTGTCAAGAGTGTCTGGTCAGCAAGCGAAACAACCTATGTGTCTGTGCCTGAGGGTCAATACCCCTGTGTGCCTGAGAGAAGCTGCAGCACATGGTCTATGGTCGCCCTGGGTAACGGTTCCCCAAGAATTCCAAAGAATTCATGTAACCTGTCTCGCCCCTATCTGAACCCAGCTGCATGCGTGTAACATTGGTGGCCCGTATGGGGAATCCTGAGCGGGAATTACCGTGTAGAGGGATAAGAGGAAAAGTGTCTGGAAAAACACAGCAGCACAGCACCTCAATTCAACTCTGCTACACCAGTTAAAGGGGACCAGCCCTATAGAAAAACTCACTAGCAGCAATGGATGTGGAAACACAAATGGACAGAATTAGTGAGCTGCTTCTTCAGTTAACCTGTGAAGAATTGAGAACAGTCGCAGAACATATAAAGATGTCAGAAGAACAGATTTCCAAAGCACACAACCACAGGCAACTGTTAGCTGAAATTAATGCAAAAATGTATGAGCTGGGGGAGAAAGAAGCTGAAGGCGTCATGGGGACATTCCTCCAGGAACTAATACAGTTTCTAACCAGGTTGAAGTTGGAAGATGGTGGGGCGGCACCAATTACCAAAAGCGGGAATCTCCGTCCACAGACTGAACTACATTAATTGAAAGAACAATTCAAAGCCCTAACAACAGCCCTGCAGGAATCAACCAAAACCTCTGAATGGGTGATAGACTCAAACAGGACGGGTTAGATAAATCAGGGAGACAGTCCTCTCTAACATCACAAATCGCCATAAGGAAAGAATTTAAGATCCTGGGACAGATTGGAGAGTGTGAACAGAAAGAGAGACTGTCTTATAGGAACTACCAGCCAGATGAGATTGTTGAGGGGGTGGTGAAAGCGATCAGCCCAGGACTGAACCTCTGTAGTATGCTAGAAATGAAAAGTCAATTGATCTTGCAACAGCTGAAGATGTTTTTAAAAGGGCACTATAAAGAAGAGAGTACTTCAGAATTGTTCCACCAACTCATTAACCTCTCACAGAAAAATAATAAATCACCCCAAAATTTCTTGTTCAGAGCAATTGAACTGAAGGATAGACTGTTGTTTGCATCCAGAGATGTAGAAGATGTAGAAGCGGAAGAGAAGTTTGATGCTGGACTAGTCCAGAAGAAGTTCTTGAGATCATTGGGAACGGGATTAATCAGCAAAGATATCAAGTTGCAGCTGAAACAGTACCTAGAAGATCCTGGCATTCTGGACGAAGCCCTAATTGAAAAAATGAATGAGGCCGCTAGTTTGGAATCAGAGAGCGAACAGAAGTTAACGAAAGACTCTGCTCCTAAAGGCACCAAAATGAGTCAGCTGAAGTTGGAGACCCCCAGTGGCCAGTCTGAAGATCATCATAGAGACCCTCCAGTGCCACCTCCGAGAAGGAACCTTAAATCACCAACAAAAGAGAGGCTTGCCAGCGCTGACTGGGAGGACGTAATAGGAGAACTGCGAGCCGAGTTGATTGAGGTGAAAAAGTTGATTCATTCCAGGCCAGAACCAGTATCCCTCAGACCCAGGAGTGGGTTTCAAAACAGAATATACCCGGCTTGTGAAGCGTGCCGTTCATCAAATCAGGGTATGGTGTGTGTCCACTGTCTAAGATGTGGTGTGGAAGGACATTATGCCAAGTGTGACAGTGTCATTGGTTTTATATGTGAGGGGAGGTATGTGTCACTCAGGATGCTCTCCTGTGTGAACTAAGACCTACTTTATTTTTCTGCCAGCGTGTTATATGCTGGTAGGTTTACTCTGTTAAAGGGTGTGCGGTTTTATGGGAATGGCAAAGAGGGCGGGACGCCATTCCCCCTACCTCCCCTCAGGGTGTGGCTGAGCAATGTGTAAAAGCTCAGTCCTTTATTTTTCTCTCTGGAGTGTGGTCTGGAGAGGGAAGTCTGCAGACAGTATTGTGGAAGCTGCAGAGCTTGTGCAGTTTATGCTATCGAGAGCGGGCGGAACCCGCTCACCTATGGACTGAGCTATACTTTGTTTTGTTTTCCCGTTTAACCCAGAGGGGTCTTGTTTATTTTTCCTGCGGAACCCTGCATGAGTTTATGCCAGATAATAAACCAGCAGAAAGGTAACCTGAGAACGTGTGTCCTGAGTCTGCCTCCGGGAGAGCCGAGCGAGTCGTCTTGCCACAGTTGGTGTAAGAGTGCGTGTAGGATTCCAGGAACATGTGTACCTGCCACAAAGACCGGTGGATGTCCTGGGTGAAGGCTGCCAGCCAGCCAGAGAAGTCCAGCAGCATGGAGGAGCTCATTAAGCACCTGGTCCAGAGCCAACAGAGCATGCAGCAGCAGCAACACCTACAGAGCGAGCAGAGTATGCACAAGGCCCAGCAGAGCATGCAGCAGCAGCGCCAGGAGACGACCAAACTGTTACTTCAGCAAATCCAGTTGCAGCAAAAGTCACAGCAGCAGCACCAGCAGGAGGCGCAACAGCAGATACAGCTTTTGGCGGACGCCATCCAAAGCAGGGCGGCCGCCCCACCCCCAGGGCCGACTGATGAGTCTCACGTCAGGAAGGCGGTAAGGCGGGCCATGCAGAAGATGACCCCTGGGGATGATGTAGAAGCATTTCTGACTGTTTTTGAGAGGGTGGCTGATCGGGAGAGACTTCCACCAGCACAGTGGGTAGAGGTTCTGGCGCCATATTTATCGGGTGAACCCGAGAAGGCGTATTTTGACTTGGTGCTGCAAGATGCTAAGGAGTATCCCAAACTAAAGACAGAGATCTTAGCACGTCTGGGAGTAAATATGGCGGTGAGAGCCCAACGAGTTCATCACTGGGCGTATGCTAGTGACAAACCCCTTCGCTCGCAGATGTTTGACCTCCTGCATCTTGTTCAGAAGTGGCTACAACCGGAGTCCTCCACTCTGGCCCAGATGGTTGAGCGGGTGGTGATTGTCAGATTCATGCATTCCCTTCCCAAGCCAGTACAGACCTGGGTTGCCCAGGGTGATCCCCAGAACGCAGATGACTTTATCGGCCTGGTAGAGAGGTACCAGGTAGTTGAGAGATCTCTTGGGAAACCGGATGCAGTCACTTCTCCCTACTGAGATACCCAAAAGGGGGTGGGTTCAGCACGGAAGGGGTCTAGAGCCACCACTGGGGGACGTCCCACTCCCACTGAAGGTGCCGTTAGAACGGTTGGTAAAGATATAGTTTGTTGGCGGTGTCACCACCCTGGACATGTAGCCGCCAGGTGTCAAATATCCCCTGAGCCCATGGACTGCAGCCTAGGCAGACAGGTCTCCTATTATGCCTATCCAGCTTGTAGCATGGACTGTTGACCCTGCGAGGGGCTGCAAGCGTGTGCAGTGTCCATTGATGGACTAAAAGTGCTTGGGCTGTTGGACTCCGGGAGTCTGGTGACCTTGATCATAGCAACCCTTCCCCACCAGTTGATCCCTTCCAAAACCCTGGGCATTCAGTGCATCCATGGTGACGCCAAGGACTATCCTGTGGCCACAGTGACAGTGGGGACAGACTGTGGTGCCCAGTCCCATGAAGTCGGGGTAGTGAAGGACCTGATACACCCCGTCATATTGGGCCGTGATTTTTCCTTATTCTGGGACTTGTGGGGGAAGGGAACTGGACTAAGTAGCATGGGAAAAAGCCAGGTCCTTGAAGAAGAACCCCCGACGAAGTCTCAGATGGAGGAGTTCCCACTGTGCGTCCTTGTCGGTGACGAGGGTGAGACGGTGACTGAGGAGGCCGACCTCCCTGCGTTAGATATGTCCAGAGAGAACTTTGGGACTGCTCAAGTTCGAGACCTGACCTGCCCAAGAGCCGGGGGCCGACACTAGATTCCCCCACTTTGCAGTGCAGGGGGAGTTGCTATATCGGGTGGCCAAACTGAGGGGCGGTGAGATAGTGGAACAGCTGTTAGTGCCGGGGCCATACAGACGGCGGGTGCTAGATATGGCCCATTCACATGTTCTGGGGGGACACCTAGGGGTCGAGAAAACTCAGGAGAGGATACTGAGAAGGTTTTATTGGCCAGGGTGTTATCGAGAAGTTCAAAACTATTGTAGGTCCTGCCCCACCTGCCCAATAACCGCTCCATCCTCCCACTTCCGTAGCCCCTTAGTCCCACTACCTGTGATAGAGGTTCCCTTTGAGAGGATTGCCATGGACCTCGTGGGCCCCTTAGTTAAATCAGCTCGGGGCCACCAATATATCCTGGTCGTCATGGACTATGCGACCCGATACCCTGAAGCGGTTCCCCTAAGGAACTCGTCCAGTAAAAGTATAGCCCGAGAGCTGGTCCATATTTTTGCTCGGACAGGTCTGCCAAAAGAGATTCTGACACACCAAGGAACCCCCTTCATGAGCAAGGTGATGAAGGAGCTTTGCAGAGT
This sequence comes from Phyllobates terribilis, assembly GCF_046119375.1. Lineage (NCBI taxonomy): Eukaryota > Metazoa > Chordata > Amphibia > Anura > Dendrobatidae > Phyllobates > Phyllobates terribilis. Next base: position 307,713,557 of record NW_027362761.1, read on the forward strand.
CCTTCAGATAACTCAGCTTCGGACCTCAGTTTCTCATCCACAGACGAATGGCCTAGTGGAACGTTTCAACAAGACCTTAAAGGTGATGCTCAAGAAGGTCGTGGAAAAGGATGGGCGAGACTGGGACTACCTGCTCCGATTTCTGCTTTTCTCGGTCAGAGAAGTTCCTCAAGCCTCCACTGGCTTCTCTCCATTTGAGCTCCTATATGGGCGGCATCCAAGAGGTCTCCTAGACATCACCAAGGAAACTTGGGAGGCTGAAGTCACGCCACACTGGAGTATCATCGAACATGTCGCCCAGTTACAGGAGAGAATGTCAAAGGTGATGCCCATCATGAAGGAACATCTCCTCCAGGTGCGGGAAGCCCAGGCGAGGGTCTATAACCGGTCGGCGAGACTAAGACAGTTCCAGCCCGGGGACCATGTTTTGGTGCTGATCTCTACCGTCGAGAGCAAGTTCCTCGCCAAATGGCAAGGTCCATACGAGGTGGTGGAGAAAGTCAGCGAGGTTAATTATAAAGTCCACCAGCCTGGCCGAAGAAAGCCGCATCAAATATATCATGTAAATTTGCTCAAGATGTGGCGGGACCGTGAACCTGTGGAAACTCCTTGCCTGGGAGCCGCACCAGAAGGCAAGGTGGAGGAGGTCACTATTGCAGAGACTCTATCACCGGCCCAGAAGCAACAGTGTCGAGAATTACTACAGTGGAATCGGGAGCTGTTCTCAGAGTTGCCGGGGCATACTCAAGTGGTAGAGCATGACGTGCTGACAGAGCCGCACGTACGAGTGAATCTGAAGCCGTATCAGATTCCGGAAGCACGCCGGGAGGTGATTTCGGCTGAGGTGAAGAGGATGTTAGACCTCGGGGTAATAGAGGAGTCAAAGAGTGGGTGGTCGAGCCCAATCGTCCTCGTGCCGAAACCCAATGGAGAGTGGAGGTTTTGTAATGACTACCGCCGGCTGAATGAGGTATCCAAGTGTGACGCGCACCCGATGCCCCGCGTCGACGAATTCATCGAGAGGCTTGGACCGGCGAGGTACATCACCACTCTTGACCTGACGAAGGGCTACTGGCAGATCCCAATGTCCCAGATGGCTAAGGAGAAGACGGCTTTCTCAACACCTGATGGGTGTTTTCAATACACGTGGATGCCGTTCGGACTACAGGGGGCCCCAGCCACGTTCCAGAGGGCTATGGATCGGATCCTAGCCCCATATAAGAAGTATGCCGCAGCCTACCTCAACGACATTGTGGTCTTTAGCCCAGACTGGGCTAGTCACCTACCTAAACTACAGGCCGTTCTGGAGGCGCTAAGGAAGGCAGGATTTGCCATAAATCCGAGAAAGTGTGCCATCGGAAAAGAGGAGGCCAAGTACCTGGGCTATGTTGTTGGGAGAGGCGAAATAAAGCCGCAAATCAAGAAAGTGGAGGCAATTCAAACCTGGCCGCAACTGCTCTCGAAGAAGCAGGTGAGAGCATTCCTGGGAATGGTGGGATACTACCGGCGGTTTATCCCGAATTTCGCCATGATTGCCGCGCCACTAACGGATCTTCTAAAAGGGACCAAATCAACCATGGTGAAATGGACGGAAGAAACGGAGACCGCGCTTCAACAGTTGAAGCTAACACTGTGTAAGCAGTCGGTCCTCGTCGCGCCAGACTTCAAGAAAGAATTTGTGGTCCAGACAGACGCTTCAGAGGTTGGTCTAGGAGCCGTACTCTCCCAAGAGATAAATGGGGAAGAACATCCCATTCTCTATCTAAGCCGAAAGCTGTCCTCCTGCGAGAAGAACTACGCCATAGTAGAGAAAGAGTGTTTAGCCATAAAATGGGCCGTGGATACACTAAAATACTACCTACTAGGCCGGAAGTTTAAATTAGTATCAGACCATGCCCCGTTGAGATGGTTGAGGGAGAAGAGGGGTAAAAATGCCAGGGTAACTAGATGGTTCCTAGAGATTCAAGATTTTAACTTTCACGTGGAGCATAGGCCCGGGAGGTTACATGGGAATGCAGATGCCCTCTCTAGGATTCCCTGCCTGGTGTCAGAAGGTACCCAAACCCCCGGCTTTGGGCAGAGGGGGGGAATATGTGACAGTGTCACTGGTTTTATATGTGAGGGGAGGTATGTGTCACTCAGGATGCTCTCCTGTGTGAACTAAGACCTACTTTATTTTTCTGCCAGCGTGTTATATGCTGGTAGGTTTACTCTGTTAAAGGGTGTGCGGTTTCATGGAAATGGCAGAGAGGGCGGGACGCCATTCCCCCTACCTCCCCTCAGGGTGTGGCTGAGCAATGTGTAAAAGCTCAGTCCTTTTTTTTTCTCTCTGGAGTGTGGTCTGGAGAGGGAAGTCTCCAGACAGTATTGTGGAAGCTGCAGAGCTTGTTACCTGTGCAGTTTATGCTATCGAGAGTGGGCGGAACCCGCTCACCTATAGACTGAGCTATACTTTGTTTTGCATTCCCGTTTCGTCTTGTTTATTTTTCCTGCGGAACCCTGCATGAGTTTATGCCAGATAATAAACCAGCAGAAAGGTAACCTGAGAATGTGTGTCCTGAGTCTGCCTCCGGGAGAGCCGAGCGAGTCGTCTTGCCACACAAGGAATGCCAATAGTTTGGGTTAAAAGACAAGAGGTTACCAGTGCAAGGCGACTGGTAACCGTGACACGGACGAGGCCCCCGAAGCAAATCCAAATCTAACCAAACCCCAGAACGGCGCATGAGGTAAAACGGCTGCATCAGTACCATCCCCAAGTGTGTTCCCATCTACAACAGCTGCAAGGGAGACAGGGGCATCAGTTACTTAATGCCCAGTGCGGAGGTCAAACGATGTACTCCTAGGAGGAGGATTCCTCAATCAGTAAAGATAGCCTCATCAGCCTAATCGGTGAAAGGTGCTTTATACAGTGCCAGCTAGATGGACTCCTAGTATCCAAGTAAAAGCACTGTGGGACACAGGAGCCCAAGCAAGCATTTTAAATGAAGAATTGAGAAGGCGCTACCTGCCACACACTTGCCTTCGGTCACTAAAAGAACTCTTGGGACCAGTGGAACTCCACGGCAAAGCCGTCAACCAGACTGAAATCCCTTTCATAGGCTGGGTGGAAGTGACTTTCCAACTGAGGGCCACAAAGAACAGCAACACCATCGAGCTTTTGGTACCTTTTCTCGTGACCAGTGATCAGAATGTGGAACAGGATCCTATCCTGGGTTATAATGTAATCTGTGAGGTCATCACGAAACACAAGACAGGGGCGTTGGTGGTGGATGCAATCGCCACATCGCTCGCCATACCCAACGCCGTGGCAGAAAAGTGATTCATAGAGTAAAGAAAGCACAGAATACAATGGACCTAAAAGAAGTCAAGGTATGCTTGCGCCCAACCATCATCCCTGCAAACCAAATGGTGGGGGTGAGGTGTGGAGTCAGGATGGAACCGGGAAGAAAAGTCCAGAAAAGACTGTTCGTTCCAAAAGACTCCTCAGAACTCTCGGAAGGCCTAGTTCAAGGTGAGACTGTGCTTACGATTCCTACTGGTGGGTTTGCTCGAGTTACAGTACCGGTGATGAATACTACGAAACACGAAATTAGACTGGATCCAAAGACTGTGTTAGGTTACATCGAAACCGTTAAAATGGTATATCCAGCCAGTGTGAGACCAGCCCAGGGGTCTACAGTGAATTCAGTCTCCCCAACAAGGAACAGGAGTTGCCCAGGGGAGGAAATTGCGCAATCTACCTCGGGGTCCTGGGATCCCCCAGTACCCCTAGAACACTTGTGTGCTGAAGATCTAGCGGTAGCAAAACAGATGTTGAGAGAAGAGTGTCATGCGTTCTCCAAAGATGACTCTGATATAGGCTGTATCCCGTCGTTGCATTTGAAAATCAATTTGAAAGACTCAACCCCAGTAACCAGAAGTTGCATGCCTGTGCCAAAACCATTACATCGTGAAGTGAAAGAATATTTACAAGATCTCATCAACAGAGGTTGGGTCCAAAAGTCAATGTCGTCTTTTTCCTCTCCTATTGTCTGTGTTTGGAAGAAGGACGGTACGTTGAGACTCCGTTGTGATTACCGAGAACTAAACCGAAAGTCAGTACTTGATCAACACCCGATACCAAAGATCCAAGATATGCTGGATAGCCTATCAGGAAGCACTTCGTTCTCTGTCCTCGATCAGGGTAAGGCATACCACCAAGGGTTTGTCGAAGAGCCCAGTAGACCTTTGACAGCATTCATTACACCGTGGGGATTATATGAGTGGATCCGAATACCGTTTGGGCTCAGTACAGCTCCAGCAGAATTCCAGAGGAGCATGGAGACATGTTTAGAAGGATTGAGGGACGATATCTGCCAGCCGTACTTGGATGACAGTGTGGTACACAGCAAAACCTTCCGGGAGCATGTTGACCACGTGAGGACCGTATTACAACGGTATCAACAACACGGAGTTAAGTTGACCCCAAAGAAGTGTGAACTGTTCAAAAGACAAGTCCGATTTCTAGGAAAAATTAGTCCAGAGAAGGAAATACCATGGACCCAGCAGAAATCACTCCGGTACTGGCCTTAAAAGACAAGCGGCCCTCTACCGTCTGGGAGTTGAGGCAGATTCGTCTCCTACTATCATACTTACATTCGGAACTTCTCCAGGATTGCCGCTCCACTATACCTCCTCTTGGGGGGGACGACAGAGACAACAACACCCACAGAGAAAAAGAAGAACGCGGGGGGGACTGGGCTTAAAAGAAACAACGCAGTTTTGTCCCAACAGCCCATCTCTGGACAGAAGACCACCAAGAGGTTTTGGAAGAACTAGTAGACTACCTGGTAAAACCACCCATCTTGGGATATCCTGATTTCAATTTACCATTTGTTCTTCATTGTGACACTTCTCAAGTTGGACTTGGAGCTGCCCTGTATCAGCATCAACATGGAAAAATGAGAGTCATCGGTTACAGTTCTAGAACGTTGACAGACGCTGAGAAGAATGACCATCTACATTCTGGAAAATTGGAGTTCCTGGCATTGAAAGTGGCTATCTGTGAAGGATTTAGAGATTATCTCTACTACAGCAAAGAGTTTAAGGTATACACTGACAACAACCCTTTGACCTAGGTCCTTACTACAGCCAAACTGAATTCAAAGGGTCAGAGATGGGTCGCTGAACTAGCTGACTTCAATTTCAGCATCAAGTACAGGCCAGGAAAATGTAATGTGGATGCTGACGGATTATCAAGAATGCCACTAGAGCCTGAGGAGTTCATGCAAGAATGCTCGGAGGAAGTCAGTCTGGAAGCAATTGAGAGCACTACCCAAGCAGTACAAGCTTGTCAAGAGGAAGACAAACCATTGTGGTGTCCGTTGACGGTGGAAACCACCATAAAAGCGAGAGAACATCACCACCCCCGGTCTATTCAACAACTTCCAAAAGGGAAAATCCGTAGAGCACAACGGGAAGATCAAATTATTGGTAGAATACTACTTTATGTGGACCAAAATCGGTTTCCACTTATGGGCAACATCCAAACTAGGTATCCGTTTGAGATGGTCTCAATAGAGAAACCATGGTTTCTATAGACTTTCTCGAGACTTTCTCAAGACGTGCAAGGGTGGTTACGAATACATCTTGGTGGTGATGAACCATTTCACTCGATTTGCTCAAGCATATGCAACCACCAATAAATCGGGTCGAATAGCAGCAGAGAAGATCTCCAATGATTTTGCTTTGAGGTTTGGGTTCACTATGAGGTTACACCACGACCAAGGAAGAGAATTTGAGAACCAGCTCTTTGCCAAGCTAGGAAAGTACTGTAGAATTCAGAGATCCCACACAACGCCCTATCACCCAGAGGGTAATGGACAAGTGGAACATTTTAACCGGACATTATTTGTCGATGTTGCGCACTTTAACAGCTGATGAGAAGAAAGCCTGGAAGAGTTCTCTGTCAAAAGTGGTACATGCCTATAACTGTACAAAGAGCGATGCAACGGGTTACTCACCCTTTTTCCTATTGTATGGACAATCGCCGAGACTCCCAATCGACATTATGTTCGATACTCCGGTGTCAGAGACCTACAGAACGTATCTGGAGTACGTTCGGAAATGGAAGGAATGGATGGCAGAGACATGCAACATAGCATCCAAAGTGGTTACGCAAGAACAGAGCAAGAGTAAGGAGTACCATGATCGAAAATGTTATGGAATTTAATTGGCAGCGGGAAGCCGGATGCTAGTCAAGAACATACGTGAGAAAGGCGGTCCAGGAAAACTTTGTTCGTACTGGGAAGACAAGGTGTATGTGGTCATAAGAAGGAAAGCTGATGACAGCCCAGTGTATGAAATCCGATTGGAAACGGGAGACAAGAAAAACAGAATAGTCCATCGGAATTTACTTCTACCCTGTGATTATCTCCCACCACAACAAGACTTCTCAGAAGTAGACCAACATCGTCCGAGATCGACTAAGGGACCACCACAGACTGAAACTCCGGAGTTGGATAGTGACCTTGAAAGTTCATATGGAGAAGAACACACCGTTGTATTTCTCAGACCGGCAAGGAGAGGGATATACCATCCTCAGGAGAGTGAACTAAGTCCTGAGGCTCCAGAGTTTGTACCAAGGAGTACAGATGAAGTCAAATTCAGATCTGATGATCGAACACCGGCCCCTGAAGAGACCGATCGACACTCAGGAGGAGTGGAATTAGCAGACCGTGCGGAAACAAGCAACTCAGGAGAAGTACAGGAACTTACAGAGGCAGCTCCAAGAGCATCTGAGGAAGCACGGGAAATGAGAGCGGCGGAAGAAACTTTTGTGACCGAAGAACCCGTGGTGTCTGAGGAACAACCCACCAGGAAGATGTCGACTCGAGAAGTGAGGAGGCCCGTGATGCTGACGTATGAGACACTTGGTGAACTGAGTCAAGTGCCAAGGACTGTCGACTGGAAAAAGGTATCTCTGCCTGTGGACCAGGAAAGCACACGTGAGTGGTATTCACCACCAAAAGGCAGTATGGAAGTTGTTGCCTGGTGGAAAGACTTATTTTCATGCTTTGATTTTCCTTAAAAAACTTTGTAGAAATAAAGAACTGTTAAAGCATAGAGAGGGAGAGCTGGTTGAAGACCTAAGAAAAGCTCCAGCTGAAAAGATGCTGATTGTTTTAATTGTGTTAATTGTTTATTTCTTATAGGCATCCTACAAGAAAAAGGTCGTAAGATTAGGTTGTTATCAATGTTTATGAACGTTATACTAATTTCACAATGCCAATTTGTATAAAAGATTGACCAATTGAGACGAATGTCGAGGACGACATTCAGAAAGGAGGGAAGAGTGTGACATGCAGAAGTAGTGCTGTTGCTTTAAAAGCATTCAGCAACTATTAGAAGTAACACAAGCACATGAGACAGGAAGTGTTGTGCTCCAGAAGCATCCAGCAACTAGAGGGGTTAACACAGTCACAGGAGAAGGGGAGTGTTTTAGCAGAGCCCCAGGGGGATTGTGGGGAAGTTGTTTACTGTCAAAGAGAAAGGTGGTGTGTGTGTTCTGTATCTCACAGAAGCGCCCCTGCAAGTGAAAAGGATTCAAGTCAGGAGTGAAGCTAAGCACAGGTCAGGTAGGGTTCCTGAACTAACAGTGCAGAGTATTGTCAGGCAGAAAGATAAGGACTGGAAGAAATGGAGTCACAGGGATCATCTCTCTCAGCAAACCCTTCCCCCCTCCTCCATCGCACTGTGCTGTAAAGAATGCTGTGTTCATTAATGTGCCTTTGCATTAGAACGGTGCTGTCCTGTACTACTGGGAAGACTGTGAACTGCTGTGCTGCTAAGGAAACTGTATTGTTTGTCACTGGAGCCCATTGCTCATAAGACTTAACTTGCATTGGCTGTGTGGCTTCTTATTAAATGCTACTGTTCTACCGTTTATGAGGATTCTTGTCAAGTGTGTCTGGTCAGCAAGTGAAACAACCTATGCTTCTGTGCCTGAGGGTCAATACCCCTGTGTGCCTGAGAGAAGCTGCAGCACATTGTCTATGGTCGCCCTGAGTAACGGTTCCACCAGGATTCCAAAGAATGAATGTAACCTGTCTCACCCCTATCTGAACCTAGCGGCGTGCGTGTAACAAATACAGTGGGTATGGAAAGTATTCAGACCCCTTTTAATTTTTCACTCTTTGTTTCATTGCAGCCATTTGGTAAATTCTTAAATTTTTGACTGAAAAAAGCCCAGAAATGTAGAAATTTTTGCAAATCTATTAAAAAAGAAAAACTGAAATATCACATGGTCATAAGTATTCGGACCCTTTGCTCAGCATTGACTAGAAGCACCCTTTTGAGCTAGTACAGCCATGAGTCTTCTTGGGAATGGTGCAACAAGTTTTTCACACCTGGATTTGGGGATCCTCTGCCATTCTTCCTTACAGATCCTCTCCACTTCCGTCAGGTTGGATGGTGAACGTTGGTGGACAGCCATTGTCAGGTCTCTCCAGAGATGCTCAATTGGGTTCAGGTCAGGGCTCTGGGTGGGCCAGTCAAGAATGGTCACAAAGTTGTTCTGAAGCCACTCCTTTGTTATTTTAGCTGTGTGCTTAGGGTCATTGTCTTGTTGGAAGGTGAACCTTCGGCCAAGTCTGAGGTCCAGAGCACTCTGGAAGAGATTTTCATCCAGGATATCTCTGTACTTGGCCACATTCATGTTTCCTTTAATTGCAACCAGTCATCCTGTCCCTGCAGCTGAAAAACACTCCCATAGCATGATGCTGCCACCACCATGTTTCACTGTTGGGATTGTATTGGGCAAGTGATGAGCAGTGCCTGGTTTTCTCCACACATACCGCTTAGAATTATCACCAAAAAGTTCTATCCTTGTCTCATCAGACCAGATAATCTTATTTCTCATAGTCTGGGAGTCCTTCATGTGTTTTTGAGCAAAGTCTATGCGTGCTTTCATATGTCTTGCACTGAGGAGAGGCTTCAGTCGGGCCACTCTGCGATAAAGGCCCGACTGGTGGAGGGCTGCAGTGATAGTTGACTTTGTGGAACTTTCTCCCATCTCCCTAATGCATCTCTGGAGCTCAGCCACAGTGATCTTGGGGTTCTTCTTTACCTCTCTCACCAATGCCCTTCTTCCACGATTGCTCGGGCTTTGACAAAGAACACAGGATTGTGTTTGAAACGCGTTGCCTATTTTTTCTTATGTGAGATTCCCCGATATAAAATAAACTTTTTTAACTGCGTGGATTTACTTCAATAAATTTTGCTATTTTTGGAAGCTGATTTTCCTTCTCTTTTTCCATTTAAACATGTGAGGCCACACGTATCCTTCCTTCCTTGCACCAAGAGCCTACAGCAATCAGGTGAGCTGATCAATCTTCTTTTCTTTTTGTGTCGCTCTTCTTCCACGATTGATCAGTTTGGCTGGACGGCCAGGTCTAGGAAGACTTCTGGTGGTCCCAAACTTCTTCCATATAAGGATTATGAAGGCCACTGTGCTCTTAGGAACCTTGAGTACTGCAGAAATTCTTTTGTAACCTTGGCCAGATCTGTGCCTTGCCATAATTCTGTCTCTGAGCTCCTTGGGCAGTTCCTTTGAGGTCATGATTCTCATTTGGTCTGACATGCACTGTAAGCTGTGAGGTCTTATATAGACAGGTGTCCAAATCAAGTCCTATCAGTTTAATTAAACAAAGCTGGACTCCAATGAAGGAGTAGAATCATCTCAAGGAGGATCACAAGGAAATGGACAGCATGTGACTTAAATATGAGTGTCTGAGCAAAGGGTCTGAATACTTATGACCATTTGACATTTCAGTTTTTCTTTTTTAATAGATTTGCAAAAATATCTATTTCTGTTTTTTTCAGTCAAGATGGGGTGCAGAGTGTACATTAATGAGAAAAAAAATTAACTTTTTAGAATTTACCAAATGGCTGCAATGAAACAAAAAGTGAACAATTTAAAGGGGTCTGAATACTTTCTGTACCTACTGTACATCTAAAAAATATACATTTTCCTTTTTGTACTACTAAAAGCTAGTTGAGAAAATAATTTAAAAAGTATATACAGGTGCTTCTCACAAAATTAGACTATCATCAAAATGTTAATTTATTTCAGTTCTTCAATACAAAAAGTGAAACTCATATTATATAGAGTCATTGCAAACAGTGATCTATTTCAAGTGTTTATTTCTGTTAATGTTGAAGATTATAGCTTACAGCCAATGAAAACACAAAAGTCATTATCTCAGTAAATTAGAATACTTTATAACACCAGTTTGAAAAATGATTTTTAAAATCTGAAATGTTGGCCTACTTAAATGTATGTTCAATAAATGCACTCAATACTTGGTCAGGGCTCCTTTTCCATCAATTACTGCATCAATGCGGCGTGGCATGGAGGCGATCAGCCTGTGGCATTGCTGAGGTGTTATGGAAGCCCAGGTTGCTTTGATAGCAGCCTTCAGCTCGTCTGCATTGTTGGGTCTGGTGTCTCTCAGCTTCATCTTGACAATACCCCATGGTTAAGGTCAGGCGGGTTTGGTGGCCAATCAAGCACAGTGATACTGCTGTTTTTAAACCAGATATTGGTACTTTTGGCAGTGTGGACAGGTGCCAAGTCCTGCTGGAGAATGAAATTTCCATTTCCAAAAAGCTTGTCAGCACCAGGGAAGCATGAAGTGCTGTAAAATTTCCTGGTAGACGGCTGCGCTGATTTTGGTCTTGGTAAAACACAGTGGACCTACACCAGCAGGTGAAATGGCTCCCCAAACCATCACTGATTGTGGCAACTTCACAATAGACCTCAAGCAGCTTGGATTGTGTGCCTCTCCAATCTTCCTCCAGAATCTGGGACCTTAAGTTCCAAATGAAATTCAAAATTTACTTTCATCTGAAAACAACACCTTGGACCACTGAGCAACAGTCCAGGTCTTTTTCTCCTTGGCCCAGGTAAAACGCTTCTGGCGTTGTCCATTGGTCATGAGTGGCTTGACACAAGGAATGCGACACTTGTAGCCCATGTCCTGGATACGTCTGTGTGTGGTGGCTCTTGAAGCAATGACTCCAGCAGCAGTCCACTCCTTGTGAATCTTCCCCAAATTTTTGAATGGCCTTTTCTTAACAATCCTTTCAAGGCTGCGGCTATCCCGGTTGCTTGTGCACCTTTTTCTACCACACTTTTTCCTTCTACTCAACTTTCCATTGATATGCTTGGATTCAGCACTCTGTGAACAGCCAGCTTCTTTAGCAATGACCTTTTGTGGTTTACCCTCCTTGTGGAGAGTGTCAATGACTGCCTTCTGGACATCTGTCAAGTCAGCAGTCTTCCTCATGATTGTGGAGCTTACTGAAACAGACTAAGGGACCTTTTTAAACGTGTAGGAAGCCTTTGCAGGTGTTTTTTTTTAATTATTCTAATTTACTGAGATAATGACTTTTGTGTTTTCATTGGCTGTAAGCTATAATCATCAACATTAACAGAAATAAACACTTGAAATAGATCACTCTGTTTGTAATGACTCTACACTGTGTATAGAATTATTAGGCAAGTTGTATTTTAGAGGATTATTTTTATTATTGATCAACAACTATGTTCTCAATCAACCCAAAAGACTCATAAATATCCAAGCTTAATATTTTTGGAAGTTGGAGTGTTTTTTTTTTAGATTTGGCTATCTTAGGAGGATATCTGTTTGTGCAGGTAACTATTACTGTGCAGAATTATTAGGCAACTTAATAAAAAACAAATATAATCCCATCTCACTTGTTTATTTTCACCAGGTAAATCAATATCAGTGCACAAAATTTAGAAATAAACATTTCTGACATGCAAAAACAAAAACAAAAAAAATTAGTGATCAATATAGCCACCTTTCTTTATGATGACACTCAACAGCCTTCCATCCATCGATTCTGTCAGTTGCTTGATCTGTTTTTGATCAACATTGTGTGCAGCAGCCTCCACAGCCTCCCAGACACTGTTCCGAGAGGTGTACTGTTTTCCCTCCCTGTAGATCTCACATTTTATGATGGACCACAGGTTCTCTATGGGGTTCAGATCAAGTGAACAAGGGGGCCATGTCATTATTTTTTCTTCTTTTAGATCTTTACTGGCCAGCCACGCTGTGGAGTAGTTGGATGCATGTGATGGAGCATTGTCCTGCATGAAAATCATGTTTTTGTTGAACGATACCAGCTTCTTCCTGTTACCACTGCTTGAAGAAGTTGTCTTCCAGAAACTGGCAGTAGGTCTGGGAGTTGAGCTTCACTCCATCCTTAACCCGAAAAGGTCCCACAAGTTCATCTTTGTTGATATCAGCCCATACCAGTACCCCACCTCCACTTTGCGGGCGTCTGAGTCGGAGTGGAGCTCTCTGCCCTTTACTGATCCATCCTCTGGCCCATCCATCTGGCCCATCAAGAGTCACTCTCATTTCATCAGTCCATAAAACCTTTGAAAAATCAGTCTTAAGATATTTCTTGGCCCATTCTTGACGTTTTATCTTATGTTTATTGTTCAAAGGTGGTCGTTTTTCAGCCTTCCTTACCTTGGCCATGTCCCTGAGTATTGCACACCTTGTGTTTTTTGATACTCCAGTAACGTTGCAGCTCTGGAATATGGCAAAACTGGTGGCGAATGGCATCTTGGCAGCATCACGCTTGATTTTCCTCAGTTCATGGGCAGTTATTTTGCGCCTTTTTTGGCCAACAGGCTTCTTGCGACCCTGTTGGCTATTTGCCATGAAACGCTTGATTGTTTGGTGATCACGCTTCAAAAGTTTGGAAATTTCAAGACTGCTGCATCCCTCTGCAAGACATCTCACAATTTTGGACTTTTCAGAGCCCGTCAAATCTCTCTTCTGACCCATTTTGCCAAAGGAAAGGAAGTTGCCTAATAATTAAGCACACCTTATATAGGGTGTTGATGTTATTAGTCAACACCCCTCCTCATTACAGAGATGCACATCACCAGATTTACTTAATTGGTAGTTGGTTGTCAAGCCTATGCAGCTTGGAGTAGGACAACATGTATAAAAAGTATCATGTGATCAAAATACTAATTTGCCTAATAATTCTGCACACAGTGTATATAATATATGAGTTTCACTTTTTGTATTGAAGAACTGAAATAAAGTAACTTTTTGATGATATTCTAATTTTGTGAGAAGCACCTTTAGATGTAGCTGACGTATACCTCGATGTTCGGACAGACGTAGTTCGATGTATGGCACATGTTTGTATATGTTTTGATGTATAAGTTCTACGCATATGCCATATGTCTGCAGATGTACAAATGTGAACCTCATCTTACTTTTTAGGAATGATAATTTCCCATGATTCTATATTCGTACCATAATCTACATCTTTATATATAATCCCTTCCAATATTTCACGTTTAATACTTGTTTATATAGTCTGTACCAGCTGAATACAAGAGCTGGAATTCTGTGTATTGTTCTGTGGTATGGCAGAGAAAGTATATGATTTGCTGTCTAAAATGAGGGTAACATTAAGGTGATAACATCTTGGTGGCAACTGAGCTCTCCTATAGTCACAATCATTGTTGGAACTCTTTTTTTATCTTAACAACTTGTCCAACTCATTTAATGACCTTTTATGATCTGCAAAAAAAAATAGATGTTTTATACTGATATTTTTTATTTATTTAACTCCCTTATATAGCGCCATTAATTCCACAGCACTTTACAGACATCATCACTGTCCCCATTGGGGCTCACAATCTAAATTCTTTGGATTGTGGGAGGAAATCCGAGAACCTGGAGGGAACCCACGCAAACACGGGGAGGACATACAAATTCCGTGCAGATGTTGTCCTTGTGCTAACCACTGAGCCATTGTACTGCCCTATATACTTCACACTTTAAGTCTTTATGGATTTTCTAAAAAAATATTTAGATTTGAGAGTCCTCAGTGGTTGATACCTTTTAATGGCTAACTGAGAAGATGGTAACAAATTGCAAGCTTTCGAGACTACTCAGGTCTCTTCATCAGGCATAGTATAACACAAAATCTGAAGACTCACATATTTATACACATTAAGACACACAAGAAAAAAAATGCAATAGGTAAGACAGGTGATGAAAAGCAGAGTTATTATGGAAGAAATAAACAGTTCTGGCTATAAATATTTTAGCAGTTAATAGATAAGGAGTGTGAAGGTTTTATTGTCCTGTGTCCAGTGTTGTGATGACCTCACAGGTCTGAGAGTCTGAGGAGCACATTCTTTAGTCGATGTAGAATGACATAAATCCATGCGACACATTCATTCCTGCTCTGAAAGTTTTAAAGGTCATCATCAGTTTATATTCTGAGACTCTCCTTTCTCTCTGAGATTTGAAGTTACCTTTTAATACTAGTGTTTATTTGCCACAATTTTAGTAAATTGCAAAATTTTTGCTGCAATTTTTGAAAATCATGGTGAGAGGTGCATTTTTTGTTGCGGTAGCAAAACTGCATGGTGGCCTGCAAAGCAGCCTTAACACATGCAAATCATTATCATAAATATATGTGTCCTAAAGGAGACATTGTAATTTGTGTGAACAAAACTGAAAGCTCGATGATGAGTAATTGAGTAATTACAGTAAAAGCAGTTTATTCTAACTTCACAGCACTGTGGATAATTGTAGAGTGAACCTGTGTAAAAGGGCATGTGTCATCAGAAAATTACTTCTTGTTTAAATCAGGTTTTGTGTTAAATGTATTTGAAAAAAATGGTAATGTTTTTTTCATACCATATTACAATCTTTATTATAAATATAAAGGAGAAATCTTGCAGTTTTCACGTTAGCCATCTTTTTTAGACTCTAACTTCCCTAACTTCCGGTTGTTTCAGGAAATCCACATGTACATTAGCCACAATGAACAGATCTGACCCTATCTTTTGTATTGAAGCATCTAATGAACATGTGCAAAGGTCATTGTAATTGGTGGATCCTGTGTATCAGCTGTATATGTGTCACCCAGGCCTGGATGCCACAAGTGTAATTAAAGCTGTGTCTGAGAGCAAAGGGGAGGTTCTCTGGTTAGGGGAACATTAGCATGCAATGCCTCCTGTCTCAGGCCAGTAGGGGGAGCAGGCTGCCCCTATAAAAGCTGGTACTGAGGGCAGGGTTAGGGAGAACTGGACGACCTATCTGAGGATTCAGGTCCCAGAGCAGAGAGGGACAGTTGCATTGTAACCTAAGAGGAAGTGTGGCAGGAGGAGAGCCACAAGCCAGAGACAAGAGGCGCAGTGAGCCTGTCTTGGCAGAGAAAGACTTAGCTTTACCAGACTTTGGTGTCTGAGGCTGGAAGGATTCCACATCCCCCAGCAGAGAACCAGTTCGCAAGGGACTGTACATTCCTTGGCCTAAGAAGCCTGGAGGCCCTGCCACAACCGAAGGGACCAGTAAAGCCGTACAAGGCTGGGAGCAGAAAGGAACCCACGTCGCAGGCCATACAGGCGAGAATACACGGAAAGCTCGGAAACGTGGGCTGTTATCCTATCAGGAGGAGATAGTCAGAAGGAGCGCAGAAAGCACGGTAGGCCTACACCCTCACCCTGACCAGGGCCAATTTCCCCGTTGCTCTCAGACATCCAGGTCCCCTCCTAGCTGGGACTGTTTGTGGGTCAGTTTACCTGTTTAGTAAAGACCCTGGACTGCAACCTGTTGTCTGTGTGCTCCTTGCTCCTCCAGCACTACCATCACTCCCACCATCCACTATACTGCCCTGGGGCCGCACTCTTCCCGTGGGGAGTCACACTACCATAGCTGCACACCTCATCAGCCCCAGCGGTCTGCATGCAGCGGCGGTTCCTAATAACCGCAATCCACGGGTGGCGTAGTCGGACATAATCAATATAACGGACTACCACTGGCCTGACCACCCTGAGCCACGGAACCGGGTTGCCACTACTACTCCCATCGTCCCCCCTATTGCCCGGATCCGAGTGCCCCACGGCCCAGGGGGCGAGTCAGCTTTGGCGTAGTCGGCAGGATTTCGTGCCCGCAACCACCGGGTACTGCGTGCCTGAAAAAGACTTTTGTAACTTACCTGTGGAGTCGTTTCCCGCCATCCGGAGCTGATTCCCGCCATCAGACGCCATCTTGGACCTTTTCCCGCCGTCTTCTGCCGTCTTCCCGCCATCTGCAGCTGTTTCCCGCCATCGGATGCCATCTCCAGGACGCCGCGCGGGAAGAAGAGGGGCGTGGACGTCAAAACCGCGCGAGATCCGAAGCTCCGCCCCACGCACCTACGCTGCGCAAGGTCCTGGAAGGAAGAGAGAGCGACGCTGACGTCATCAGGACGCGACGCCAGGTCCTCGTCCATAGCAGCAGCAGCGGAGCCGCGGCCTACAGAAGAGGATCGTCGAAAGGTAGGCCACGGTCCACTAGGGGGGTAGAAAGATGTCGGACACAGAGGCGCCCACTACCACCAACGCAGCTGCAGCAGCGGTGATGCCCTTTTCCCTGCCCTACATCCCTGGAGCGGCCTGGCTGCCCAAATACTCAGGGGAGCCCCATGCCCTAACTGACTTCAAGGAAAGGCTATACAGTTTGTTCCACGTTTACCCCCTGACAGAGGAACAGAAGGTCAGCATATTAACAGGGCAGTTAACTGGCGCAGCCCAGAGGGAGGTAAAATCATGGCCCACTGAGGAGAAAAGGACTGTGAAGGGTATTCTGGCCCGGCTGCGGGGTACCTTTGACACACGTACCTCCGCTGAAATTAAAATGAGGTTCTATGGATGTAAGCAGCGGGCACAGGACAGCATCAGAGACTATGCCCTAAATCTGCAGGAAGCCTTGAGGGCTATTCAACAAACTGACCCTGGCAGTGTGCAGGAAACCGATAAGCTGCTAACAGAACAATTCATAGAAGGTCTGCTGTCCAGTGCCCACAGGGCTCAGCTGCGCCTCATGTTCTTTCAGAAACCCCAACTTGACCTTTGCCCAATTTAAGGACAGGGCCATAAGGGTGCTCCGTGAATCTGCAACCAGTGGCGCTATAAACCCCCGGCGCCCTGCTATCACCTACCACCAGGAGGCGGCGCCCTCCTCTATGGACTCCGTGGAGGCTGATGCACAGGCCCTGAACCAAGCCCCGTCGAAAGGCCTGCACCACCAAGTCCAGGAGCTGACCAGGAGCGTCGCGGCGTTGACCAGGACCGTCCAGGCGTTGCAAGTGGACCCGTCAAGACCCATCGAGCTGGCTTCAAGTCCGGAGGATGTCCCGTGGCGTCGACAGAGGAGGATCCCGTCGTTCCGAGGGAGGCCCACAGACCGCTACGCAGAGGATGGACAGCCCATTTGCCGTCGATGCAACCAGCCCGGACACATTTCCAGGTACTGTAATTTAAACGGGTCCAACCTGGGGCAGAGGGCCGACCCCCAGGCATAAGATCACCAGGCCCTTATAATTGGCGTGATAAGTACGTTGGAGGGCGCCCGGTTTTACCCGTGGTGCTGGACGGTATCCCCATGAGCGCCTTGCTGGATACTGGGTCGCAAGTAACCACAATCCCTTATGTACTTTTTAAGCAGTATTGGACTGATGCTGATATCACACGGTATCCAGACAGTAACTTGAGCATCATCGCCAGTAATGGCTTACCCGTGCCGCAGATGGGGTTCAAGGAGATGACCATTAAAATTGGTAAAGTTGAACTGCCGGCACAGGGAGTGATTATTGTGGACATTGACCGTCATGAAAGTCACCCTAAAATAACTGTGGGTACTAACTAATTGAAAATTGTCTTTCAGAAGTAATTGTAATTCTACAACAGGTGGCGGTGAATGCTAGTTCCAGCCAACAGAGAGTCCTCAACAAGGAGATAAAAGCCCTGATGAGACGGCAGCAGGTAGAACTGTCTGGTGGTGAGATCGGTAGCGTAAGACTCAGTGATCCATTCCCCATTTCCATGCCTCCCAAAAGTGAAATGATGATCTGGTGTCGGACTGCAATCGGGTTGAGAGGTAGAGACTACCAAGCCATGGTAGAACCCGTGTACTCAGACAGCAGGCCCACCATTTTGACAGCCCGGGGGGTGGTTGATGTCCGTCATGGGAGGGTGCCCGTCCGCATCCTCAACATTGGGGAGAGGGAAGTACACTTACCCAGGTACGCTACACTCGCCAAACTGTTTGTTGTTGAACACCAAGCTATCAGGGCCGTGGAACCCTTGCCTCCATCTCCACAGGCGGAGGGTAATGGCTCCCAGAAACAAAAGGAGGACTGGTGCCAGAAACTCCATGTGGGTGCTGACTCCACTCCCCTGCACCAAAAACAAGGAGTCTACCGGGTGGTACAGGAGTACGAGAGAGTCTTTAGTAAGCACCCGCTGGACTTCGGCAGAGTAAAGGGGATAGAACACCACATCCCCACCGGGAGCCACCCACCAATAAAAGAGAGGCACAGACCTGTACCCCCTGCACATTATCAGAAAGCAAAGGGCATGCTAAGAGAGATGAAAGAAGCTGGGGTTATTAGAGACAGCTGTAGCCCCTGGGCAGCCCCTTTGGTTCTGGTCAAAAAGAAAGACGGCACCATGAGAATGTGCGTGGACTATAGACAAATCAACCGTATCACTCACAAAGACGCATATCCGCTGCCTAGAATAGAAGAGTCTTTAGCCGCACTAAAATCTGATAACTTCTTTTCTACTTTGGACCTTATTAGCGGGTACTGGCAGGTTCCTGTGGCAGAGGCTGACAAGGTGAAGACCGCCTTCACCACCCCGATGGGACTGAGCGAATTCAACTGCATGCCTTTTGGGCTCTGCAACGCACCAGGGACCTTCCAGCGGCTGATGGAATGCTGTCTAAGGCACCGAAACTTCGAGACGGTCCTCCTTTACCTGGACGACGTGATCGTCTATTCGAAGACCTACGAGGGCCATCTAAAGCACCTGGCCGAGGTGTTCGAAGCCCTGGCAGGCTACGGCCTGAAGGTAAAACCATCGAAGTGTCACCTGCTGAAACCAAAGGTCCAGTACCTAGGGCACGTGGTAAGTGCGGAAGGAGTGGCCCCCGACCCTGACAAGGTCACGGCAATCAAGAGCTGGCCAAGCCCCTCGAACATCAAAGAGGTGAGACAGTTTCTCGGGTTGGTAGGCTACTACCGAAGGTTCATCCCCGGGTTCACTAAGATGGCAGCTCCTATGCAGGACCTCCTGATCGGACAGTCTAAGTCCCGAAGTCAAAAGCCACCCTTCAAGTGGGATAAACCGGAAGAGGAGTCCTTCCGCCAGCTAAAGTTGGCCCTCACTGGGGATGAGATCCTGGCCTACCCTGATTACGGCCAGCCTTTCATTCTCCACACTGACGCCAGTAATGTGGGACTGGGAGCCGTACTGTCCCAAAACCAACAGGGCAGAGAACGGGTGATCGCATACGCCAGCCGGAAGCTGAGGCCCACCGAGAGGAACCCGGAGAATTACAGCTCCTTCAAGTTAGAATTCTTGGCGGTGGTGTGGGCCGTGACGGAACGCTTCAAGCATTACCTGGCCTCCGCAAAGTTCATCGTGTACACGGACAACAACCCGTTGACACACCTGGACAATGCAAGACTGGGTGCCCTGGAACAGCGGTGGATGGCCCGTCTCTCCAACTATGACTTCGTGATCAAGTACCGGGCAGGCAAAACCAATGCCAACGCGGACGCCCTCACTTACCTGAAGGTGACGAAGACCCAGAAGAGCTGGAAGAGGTAGAACTCCCCGCGTTTCACCGGTATGGAGCCGCTCAACACTCTCACCGCGTGAAGGAGGAGGATCTAACAACTGTGATGATGAATCCCCTACCTCACCACAGCTGGGCCGAAACCCAAGATAGTGACCCTGCTGTCCGCCTGGTGAAAGATCTGCTGACCCGGGAAGACGCCCGCCTAGATCCAGATGCCCCAGAGGAAGCCAAGCAGCTATGGAAGGAGAAGAGCAAGCTGTTCCTCTACGAAGGCAAGTTGTGCAGAAGGATTGTCAACCACCGGACGCACGAGCTGACCTGGCAAGTCGTGGTCCCAAGGCGAGATGCAGCTATGGTCCTGGGAGCTTACCATGACAGAGCGGGACACTTCGGTTGGAAGAAACTGGAGTTCCTACTAAGAGGAAGGTTCTTTTGGGTCGGCATGAGAGGAGCAGTAGAAAAGTGGTGCAGAGACTGTGGCCCTTGTCACCTGAGGAGGAAGGACCGCACCAGCCAGAAGACACCTTTGAGGCCCATCGTCACCACACAGCCTCTTGAGCTGGTAGCTCTGGACCACGTCAAATTGGCTCCAAGCCGGTCCGGATACATCTACGCCCTGACAATCGTGGACCACTATTCCCGTTTTCTAGTGGTGGTCCCGGTAAAGGACTTGACAGCCCAAACAGCGGCCAGAGCCTTCCAGCAATATTTCTGCCATCCACACGGGTATCCGGAACAGGTCCTGACAGACCAGGGTCCAGCGTTTGAAGCTGAAATCTTCCAGGAGTTCTGCAACCTCTATGGCTGTAAGAAGATTCGTACAACGCCTTACCACCCCCAAACCAACGGGATGTGTGAGAAGATGAACAATATAGTCATTGATCTCCTGAAGACGTTGCCCCTGGAGGAACGCAGCCTGTGGCCAGAAAAATTGCCGGACCTGGTAGACATGTACAACAACATCCCGGTGAACGCTACAAACTGCACCCCGGCATACCTGATGCGAGCTAGACCGGGTAAGCTGCCCGTAGACCTGGAGATGGGAGTCCTAATACCTGAGGACACCTCCCCGGATGCGGACTGGGATACGGAAAGGCAACTGCAGTACAAGAAGGTACAGGAGAGTGTGGAGAAGAGCCTGGCCCAGGTGAGAGAGAAGCAAGAAAGACTCTTCAATCAACACGCCCCTGCTGGTCCCCTAGAACCTGGTGAGCAAGTCCTAAAGCGAAAAAGAAGGCTACATAAGTTGGACGACCAGTGGGAAAGGGAACCCTACACCGTACTGCAGTTTGACCACGACAACCCAAAGGTGTGCGTAATCACCAAGGACGGAGGAGAAACCACTAGTGTCGTCTCCAGAGACCACCTCAAAAGGTGCCCCGAGCAACTCCGTAGTGCAGAAGAGGATCAGAGTGACCTTGAACCCGCAGAGGACAAGGAAGAAATGATCAGCACCGTTCTCGGAGAGTTCCCTCAGTCCTGGACTCGCATAAATGATGCTATAGTGGTACCCGTCCTGCATTTCCTGCAACCGGCACAGCAACAACCAACACCAGAGCCGAAAGGTGAAGAGGAGCAAGCGGTTCCAGAGGCAGAAGAGCCTGTTCCAGCAGCCCAGGAGAGTCAACCCTCTGCTGACAGTGAGCCTGCCATACCTGCGGTAAGCCAAAGGACCCGCAGACAGCTGCCTGCCTTACCTGTACACCCAGCTGGTAGCTGTACCCATAACGCTAGTGGGGAAAGCCAGGTTGGTCCACCACCAGACAGTGGGTTAAGGAGGTCAACCAGGAGCACAAAGGGGCAGATACCCGCTCGCTGGAGAATATAGAGCGCACAAAAATTGTAAATAACCCTGTTGCCAAATGTTGAATTGTTTGCCAAAGTTACCTGCATGTTTATTAATAGTGTGTTTCAGTTTCTTGCAGCTACCGTAAGGACTCACAGGTTATGGACTTTTTATAACCGGGACCTTGTATGGACTGCATTCTGAGCCTAACCCAGGAATGAACTAAGACTGTGAAGGACTTGGGGTAGGACAGACCCCCACCTGGTTAAGGCTCCCGTTGTTTTTGGTGATATGGACACCCGGTCACAGACCACACTGTGACCTAAAGAACTCAATTTGTGCGTCGTCTGTCTATTAATGTGTTATTGTTGTGCATCTTGTCTTTGTTTATTGTTTAGTCCCGGAGTACTAAATTTCACTAGGGGGGAATGTGTCACCCAGGCCTGGATGCCACAAGTGTAATTAAAGCTGTGTCTGAGAGCAAAGGGGAGGTTCTCTGGTTAGGGGAACATTAGCATGCAATGCCTCCTGTCTCAGGCCAGTAGGGGGAGCAGGCTGCCCCTATAAAAGCTGGTACTGAGGGCAGGGGTAGGGAGAACTGGACGACCTATCTGAGGATTCAGGTCCCAGAGCAGAGAGGGACAGTTGCATTGTAACCTAAGAGGAAGTGTGGCAGGAGGAGAGCCACAAGCCAGAGACAAGAGGCGCAGTGAGCCTGTCTTGGCAGAGAAAGACTTAGCTTTACCAGACTTTGGTGTCTGAGGCTGGAAGGATTCCACATCCCCCAGCAGAGAACCAGTTCGCAAGGGACTGTACATTCCTTGGCCTAAGAAGCCTGGAGGCCCTGCCACAACCGAAGGGACCAGTAAAGCCGTACAAGGCTGGGAGCAGAAAGGAACCCACGTCGCAGGCCATACAGGCGAGAATACACGGAAAGCTCGGAAACGTGGGCTGTTATCCTATCAGGAGGAGATAGTCAGAAGGAGCGCAGAAAGCACGGTAGGCCTACACCCTCACCCTGACCAGGGCCAATTTCCCCGTTGCTCTCAGACATCCAGGTCCCCTCCTAGCTGGGACTGTTTGTGGGTCAGTTTACCTGTTTAGTAAAGACCCTGGACTGCAACCTGTTGTCTATGTGCTCCTTGCTCCTCCAGCACTACCATCACTCCCACCATCCACTATACTGCCCTGGGGCCGCACTCTTCCTGTGGGGAGTCACACTACCATAGCTGCACACCTCATCAGCCCCAGCGGTCTGCATGCAGCGGCGGTTCCTAATAACCGCAATCCACGGGTGGAGTAGTCGGACATAATCAATATAACGGACTACCACTGGCCTGACCACCCTGAGCCACGGAACCGGGTTGCCACTACTACTCCCATCGTCCCCCCTATTGCCCGGATCCGAGTGCCCCACGGCCCAGGGGGCGAGTCATATACAGTATAGAGGTGTTATTAGTCATTGCAAGCCTGCCTCTGAGGATAAGTAAACTGCTGTAAACTCTTATGGAAGGACAGGAAGCATGAGTCTAAAATCGCCCCAGTGGCCAGTATGTACTGACGTATCTTTGACACAAATGTATTTAACAACTTATGGACATACAGTATCAGTCTCCAACATGATCAGAACAGAGCCTTACATAATTATTCATCTAAGCAGTTAGGATTGCCTGTAAAATAGTTGTAGAGAACGCAATTAAAAAAATGCTTTTAGAATAAAAGCAAAATATGGAAAACTTGACTTTCTTTCATGAAGGATTTATTAAACGGATGGTAAAGTAAAGCTAAGAAAAGCATTAATTTCCCACACAGTGGTGAGTGGGTAGGGTGGGGTGATTTTCAGTAAACTAGAAACCAAACAAGGGTAAGGAGAGGAGGTAGAGTGATAAGGTCTGACAGAGCACCTTAGGGACCATTATGACAGGCTGATAATTGTGAACAAGCATTCCTAGAAATGCTCATTTCTGATTACAGGCCTCTCTAAACAGGCTGCCAATCAGCTGACAAACAAGCAAATCGCTGGTTAATTGGGTGATTGAATTGAATAGTTCACACTTACAATAAAATCCTTTTTCTCTGTAACACATTGTCCTAGAGCAGCCCATCCCACAGGACATGTGCTGCCAATAACTATGATATTCTATACTCACAGAATGATTGTAATGATGATTGTTCTGTGTACATTGAATTTGGGTCAGTCTGCCTAAACACTGACTATTAAACGACAGACGATCTCCTTCTATGTTGCCAATCGGCGGTAATTTAATGGCCACGGTCAGGCAATGTACAGTAGTGTTCAAAATAATAGCAGTCCAATATGACTAACCAGATTAATCACTGTTTTTGGTATAAATTATATTACCACATGTCAAACAATTTAGCAGTTGGTGCAATAGATTCTAAAAAACCAACAGGCTCAGCATTCATGATCTGCATGTTTTTGAGTCTGTGTATTTGAATAATAAATTGAAAGGGAGTGTGTTCAAAATAATATCAGTTGTTGAGTTCAATTAGTGAGGTCAATCATTCTGCGAAGAAACAGGTTTGAATCAGGTGGCCCTTATTTAAGGGTGAAGCCAGCACATGTTGTACATGCATTTCTCCTTGAAAGCCTGAGAAATATGGGTCATTTGAGACATTGTTCAGAAGAACAGCGTACTTTAATTAAAAAGTTGATTGGAGAGGGTTAAGCTTATAAAGAAGTGCAGACAATTATAGGTTGTGCAGCTAAAAGATCTCCAATGCTTTAGATGGAAAGCAAAACCAGAGAGACACGGAAGAAAAAGGAAGACTACCATTCAAGTGGATCGAAGAATAGCCAGAATGGCAAAGGCTCAGCCAATGATCAGCTCCAGGATGATCAAAGACAGTCTCAAGTTACCTGTGAGTACTGTGACAGTTAGAAGATGCCTGTGTGAAGCTAATCTCTTAGCAAGAAGTCCCCGCAAAGTCCCACTGTTAAAAAAAAAAGACATGTACTGAAGCGGATACAATTTGCCAAAGAACACATCAACTGGCCTGAAAAGAAATGGAGAAACATTTTGTCAACTGATGAAAGTAAAGTTGTTCTTTTTGGGTCCAAGGGTCACAGACAGTTTGTGAGACGACTCCCAAATTCTGCATTCAAGCCACAGTACACTCTGAAGACAGTGAATCATGGTGGTGCAAGCATCATGATATCGGCATGTTTCTCTTACTATGGTGACGGACCTATTTACCGCATACCAAGGATCATGGACCAGTTTGCGTATATTAAAATAACTGAAGAAGTCATGTTGTCTTACGCTGATATGCCCTTGAAATGGATGTTTCAACAAGACAACAACCCTAAACACACCAGTAAACAAGTAAAATCTTGGTTCTAGTCCAACAAAATTGAGGTTATGGAGTGGCCAGCCCAATCCCCGGACCGTAATCCAATAGAACACTTGTGCGGTGACATCAAAAATACTGTTTCTGAGGCAAAGCCAACAAATGCCAAAAAATTGTGGGATGTAGTAAAAGCATCCTGGGCTGAAATACCAGTTGACAGGAGCCAAAAGTTGGTTGACTCTATTTAACATAGATGTGAAGCAGTTCTAAAAAAACCTGTGGTTATATATTAGGTTAATGATTGACAGGAATGCTGAATCCTCAAAAAAAGTACATATTGTGAGCTTGTAAAGACAAATGCTATTTTTTAGAACTGCCCAATGTTCATTTTTATTATTTTCTGTAGTTAAAAATTATATACATTTTTCTTTATGTTTTGAATTAGAAAACAGTATGCAATGTTCCCAATGCATGGAAATAAAAACTAGTATAAAGATTTTGTGCTTAGCTCATGTTTTTGAACACACTGCTATTATTTTGAACACTACTGTAAATGAGCCCTATTTACAAATTACCGTATTTTTCGGACTATAAGATGCACCGGACCATAAGACGCACCTAGGTTTTAGAGGAGGAAAAAAAAAAAAATTTAAGCCAAAAATGTGTTCATGATGCACTTTTAAGGGGGAGGGGGTCTTCTGCTGACACTGGTATAGGGGTAATGTCCCCCAGTTCTGACAATATCCCCCATCCTGGTATATATGCCCCCCCTTCCTTTTATACGTGGTCCCCATCCCCATCCTGGTATGCATGGAACCCCTCCATCCTGGTATGCATGGAACCCTTCCATCCTGGTATGCATGGCACCCCTCATCCCTATCCTGGTATGCATGGCACCCCTCATCCTTACCCTGGTATGCATGGCTCCCTCATCCCTGTCCTGGTATGCATGGCACCCTTCATCCCTGTCCTGGTATGCATGGCCCCTCATCCCTATCCTGGTATGCATGGCACCCCTCATCCCTGTCCTGGTATGCATGACACCCCTAATCCCTATCCTGGTATGCATGGCACCCCAATCCCTATCCTGGTATGCATGGCACCCCTAATTCCTATCCTGGTATGCATGGCACCCCTCATCCTTACCCTGGTATGTATGGCCCCCTCATCCTTATCCTAGTATGCATGGTCCCCCTAATCCCCATCATGCTGGACATAAAAAAAAATAAACACTCCTACTCACCTCTCTTCTCTCTCCTCCAGCGCTGCGTCCTGTCTGCCAGCACTGATCTCTCCATGTGAGCCGCGCATGACGTCACCGCCATGCGCGGCTCACAAGGAGAGATCAGCTGCCGGAAGTCACTGCTACCCACGCCAGGACTGTGTGTGCGGGGAGCAGTGACTTCACTCTCCTTCATTGCCGGCACACAGTGTAGCCGCGCTGCGGCTACTGCTGCTGCCGGCTATCTCGTGTGCCCGCTTATTAAAGGGAATGAATATTCACCCCCTCCCCACGCCCATGGGCGTGGAGAGAGGTTGAATATTCATGCCCTTTAACAGCGGGCACAGGCGATTCCGGCAGCATTTGGAGCCGCAGCGCGGCTACACTGTGTGCTGCTATTAAGGAACATGAATATTCATTTTCTTTAGCAGCGGGAACCGTGTAGGCTGCAGCGGGCAGCTGCTGCCTCCTGTGCCCCGCTCCTCCACCGATACCGCTCCCCCCACACCCCACATATATATACACCCCCCCTAACATTCGGACTATAAGACGCACCCCCCATTTTCCTCCAAAATTTTGGAGGAAAAAAGTGTGTCTTATAGTCCGAAAAATACGGTATGAATATTAAGAATACAAATAAATTCTGAGTTAAGGAGGACCTGTCACCACCAGTCAAAAGTGTCAGTTTTTGCTCTTTTTTTTCTATTTAACTCACACGGCTCCCCTGAGTATTCCAGTTTTTTTTTCTAACTCCACTTTTTTATTCAATAAAATCAACCATATGGTTCCACAGATGTGGGTCTTTTTTATTTTTTGATATTTTTTAAAGTCTCTACCAAGAGAGTGTGGCTCATTTGATTCTCTGGAGGCCCATATTTGTACTCCTCTGAAGTATTACCCTGTGAATACCACCCCCTTGGTAAAAAACATAAAAAGTAGCACTAAATAAAAAGGCTCATATTGCTGGAATTGCATGGCAGATTTATAAAAAACAAAAATCTGAATACTTAAGTGAACAGCTAGGATAAAATAAAAGCAAAAATTGTTCAGTTTTGACCTGGTGACTGGAAAAAATATTGCTTAAGAGCAATGAAGCATTTAAAGCAGGGATGTCAAACTCAAATACACAGAAGGCTAAAATGAAAAACTTGGACAAAGTCGCGGGCCAACCAGTATACAGTATAATGGGCCCCACAAAGTCTTCTATAGAGAATAATGGGCCTCACATAGTCCTCCATTCATTATAATGGGCCCCACATAGGGGTGGTGGTTCTGGTGTCCCGGGCCAAGTGAAACCACCCTGCGGGTCAGATTTGGCTCATGGGCCAGAGTTTGACATGTATAATTTAGAGCAAAAGAGATAGAACTAAGTTAAGTTATAGTCAGGGTGACATCGCAATTAAGTCCCATAGAGTAGGGGAAAGGTCAGTTTACATGGACAGACCGACAGCACAATATGACCTCCGATCGGTAAACCCTTACTGATCGGTGGTCGTTTAAATGCCTATTATCACAGGCAGACCAAAGTAAACTATGCACATAGGTGGCCATAGTTCTCAGTGTTCAGAAGCCGAGAACGATGATTTTTTGTGCTGCACAAAAGGTCATCTTACCCGATAAACGAGTGTTTTGCTCATTGCAGTGTAAATGCCCCTTAAGGTCTCATTTACATGACGCACCCCCTGGGCCATATTCTTTAGGGGGAATACCCGGAGCCGGATCAGATGGGAGTTGTAGTCGCCGAGTGGCTGTGACCCGGTCCGTGCCCAGGGTGTCAAACTCAGTTGTATGTGGCAGTCCTACAGATGTTATTAAGTTCTTTATTGTCGACTACGCCACCCGTTGTATTGCGGTCACTATGGCCGCCGCTGCAGCAGGGTCCGCTGAGGCTGATGGTGGTGGTGCAGCTTTTGGTAGTATAACCCCCAACGGGTGGGGTATAGCCTCAGGGGGTCAGGTGCAGAGGATGGGGGTTGTGGTGGTGCAGCATAGATGTTAAGTGAAGACAGAGTCGGGTTGTGCAGTTTAGGGTATTTACTCACTGCTGATGTTCCGGTCACTCCAGCTTCAAGTGACCACCCGAGCCGTGCTGCGTCCACCAGGTCCTGGATTCAGCAAACCCCCAAACAAGTCCGGAGCGTGACCCTGAGCTCTCCTTCTGTCCTTTCCTCTGGCCGTCCCCACTAGTGATCCACCTAGGTCCAGCTCCCTCGGGCCTTCTGTTGGGAGACCCTTGGCCTTGGGTTCCCTGACCCTCCACGTGGTTTGCCTTCGGGGTGGATGTGGTGGGTGGCCGTGGCAGACGCTGCCCACGGCCTCCGGTCTCTGGCTAGGGTGTGCTTTTGCCCCCACCAGTTTGGGATCCGGTACCCTATTGCCGACTCTTCACCCGGGGATTGAATTTGGGTTCTCAGAGTCCTTTCTTTTTCCCCCTCTGGGTCTTTCCTTCTCTGCTCCACTCTCTCTCTGCAGGCTCATCTGGACCTCTGCTTCTTACTGACTCTGACAGACTGACCCTGATCTTAGATGGTGCCCACCTTAAATACTCCCTCTATGTGTGAGCTCAGGTGACCAGCACCCAATGAGCTCCTATCTTTACCCAGGCTGCTCCCCCTATCTGCCCCTACACTACTGGGATGTACCACCCCCTTCCCACTCCAGCCAGGAACAGACTCGGTCGTACCTGCACATTTCTAAGTGGGAGTACCGTTGGTCTGCTCCTCGGAAATGGGATGTGTGTAGTGCATGCAGCCTACCGAGCTCAGGTCCACACTCCATCCTTACCCGGGAGTGGAATATCACACCTCTGGGTTGAGGTGCAATACCCCTGTAGCAGCCGAATCCTCAGGGTGCTACATTCCCCCCTGGTAAATCACAGCACGTCCTCGGGCTGTAAGAACAAAACACCACAAAACATACAAATTTTTTTTCATATAAACAACATAGTAAAATCATATAAAATATCATATATATATCAGAAAACTTTTCATATAAATAACATTCTCGTCGCCTCTGCTCCTCCTCCGGTCACTGTGCAACGTGTGACCGGGTAAAGTGCGACAGTCTTTTCTTGAAAAACTCGTGGCTTTCCTGTAAAACCAGTAGGGAGCGCTTTAGGACGCGCAACTATATACAGGGGATATGGCCGCTCTCAGTCCTCGGCCAGGTATAAGGGAGGAATGACCGCTCTCAGTCCTCGGTCAGTGGGATTTAAGGGATAAACGGGTAAACAGTTCACACATGCTGGTCCCAACGGGGACTATATTATCAGCAACAGTTTCTTTGGTACCCCGACGGGTAACTATGTACAGCCTCTACTCTGCCGTACTTAACGACGACGTCCTCCTGCTCTTTCTTTGTGGTTACCTTTAGCTTCAGACCCGTCCGGGTCCTCTTGTTCTTCCTCCTCACACCGCAGCTCTTCCTCCGTCAGGCGATGCACATGGAGGGCGTAGGGTCCTTTGGCACACTTGTGCCGGGTAAAGGTGACCTCGTCCCCGATGTAAAGGTCACGACCTCTATGTCCCTCCGGTAGGTGGGATTCAACGTCTCTCCTGGTTACGAAGACGTCGCCTGGGGTGCGGTGGTCTCGGATGAAGCCCCACCCATGCTGCATGTTAAACTTGATCACAGTCCCGGTGGTGCGGGGACTATGCGCTGCACGGGGGTCTCTCCTGGCCCGGCTCTTCTGCTCCGCGCTCCTTATTTGAGCTTGCTGTTCCCGGACCCGCCTCTCTCTCCGCTCCCTCTCAAAGACCTCGAGTTGTTGGCGGCAGCACTCAGCACGCTCCGCTGCAGCTGCCCGAGTCTCCTGAGTGAACCCCATGAGATCTTCTCCGGTGGGGTCCCACTCAAATTGGGCCTCTTCTAGCGGGGGCGAGATCCTCTTTACGGGCTTTGGAGCCGGGATCAGGGGTGCACACATGGCCCCAGCCTTCCTCTGCCGTTCCAGTTCATGATATTCCTGGGACCAGATGAAAGGCTGCCCATCCGGGCACGTGTGTTGGGTAAACAGATCTTCTCCCAGATGCGGCACTTTTGGTTTTATGGGCGCGGTGGTGGTGGCGCCCGGGTTGCCCGGGCCTTGCGGCCAGGCCTGGGGTATCTGGAAGGTGAAGGGCACCGTAAGGATGGCGGCGCCCTGGGCTACTTGGCCCTGCGACCAGGCCGGTGGCTCCGCGGAGGTAGGGGGCGCTGTTGGTGTTGCGGCGCCCGGGGGTACTAGGCCTTGCGACCAGGCCGATGGTACTTCCTGCTTGGTCACGCTCGGGGTCGAGGCGTGTGACGTCACAGGGGTCGCGGCTCCCGTTTGAGGCCTAGTCTGCGGCAGTGGCGTGGCGATTACGGGCGCGGCAGGATAGACTTCGGGCTCTGCGACGGGGAGCTGGGGCAGGTACGCGGTTTCCCGGTTTGGGGTAGAGACGTCCCCTTTACCTGCCTCCACTCGTTCGGCTCCCTTCTCGGCGCCGTCTCCGGCCTTCAGTCCTCCCGCGCCATCCTCAGAGGCGGTCTGTCTCCTCGTCTCGGGTGGCGTGCTCCGCTGACAGGTCTCGGTCTGCTGGGCCATCTCACGGCTCCACGCCGCCAACGTCTCTCGCTGCACCCGGGCCATCCTCCGTGCGAGGCCCTCCAGAGCGGTCTGTGCACACTCCCGGTCTCGGGGGAGCTGTGCTAGGACCTCCACTAGGCCTAGTGGGGTCGTTGCTTCCAGCAGGCTCCTGACCAACGGGTCGGTGCTGCTCTGCTCTCCTTCCACTGTTTCCAGCAGGCTCCTGGCCAGCGGGCCGGTGCTGCTCTGCTCTCCCTCCTCTGTTTCTAGCAGGCTCCTGGCCAACGGGCCGGTGCTGCTCTGCTTTCTCGCCATCTCCGGGTAAGCTCCTCCGATACTCTTCTCCAGGCTTCTTGCCTCCGGGTGCGCTCTCTCCAGACTGCTCCAGGCGGCACCCATCTTTGTTCTCTTGTTCTCAGTCCTCCCACTTCGAGGGCGGTCCCGGGGCCACTTGGTGATTGTCAGCTCCAGGGGCAGTTCTTTCACGCTGACAGACACCTCTACCATCACAGTCTCTGTTGGTGGGGGCGGTTTCCACTTTTGGCGCCATTTTCGGTCCTGGCCCACGATGGGAGGCGGCCTCTCACCACCTTCTGGCACGCCCATAATGGCGTCCACTCTTCCAAGGCGGGAAACCTTCGGAAATGGCGGGAATCGTCTCCCAGTGGCGGGAAACTCTGCAGATGGCGGGAAAAAGCTGTTAATGGCGGACAACCGGCGGGAATCGACCTGTGATGGAGTCCGATGGCGGGGACCCTCCGGAACCGGCAGGAGACTTCTTTTTGAGGTAAACTTGTTCTTTTCTTCAGGCACGCAGTACCCGGTTGTTGTGGGCACGTAATCCTGCCGACTACGCCAAAGTTGACGCACCCCCTGGGCCATATTCTTTAGGGGGAATACCCGGAGCCGGATCAGATGGGAGTTGTAGTCGCCGAGTGGCTGTGACCCGGTCCGTGCCCAGGGTGTCAAACTCAGTTGTATGTGGCAGTCCTACAGATGTTATTAAGTTCTTTATTGTCGACTACGCCACCCGTTGTATTGCGGTCACTATGGCCGCCGCTGCAGCAGGGTCCGCTGAGGCTGATGGTGTTGGCGCAGCTTTTGGTAGTATAACCCCCAACGGGTGGGGTATAGCCTCAGGGGGTCAGGTGCAGAGGATGGGGGTTGTGGTGGTGCAGCATAGATGTTAAGTGAAGACAGAGTCGGGTTGTGCAGTTTAGGGTATTTACTCACTGCTGATGTTCCGGTCACTCCAGCTTCAAGTGACCACCCGAGCCGTGCTGCGTCCACCAGGTCCTGGATTCAGCAAACCCCCAAACAAGTCCGGAGCGTGACCCTGAGCTCTCCTTCTGTCCTTTCCTCTGGCCGTCCCCACTAGTGATCCACCTAGGTCCAGCTCCCTCGGGCCTTCTGTTGGGAGACCCTTGGCCTTGGGTTCCCTGACCCTCCACGTGGTTTGCCTTCGGGGTGGATGTGGTGGGTGGCCGTGGCAGACGCTGCCCACGGCCTCCGGTCTCTGGCTAGGGTGTGCTTTTGCCCCCACCAGTTTGGGATCCGGTACCCTATTGCCGACTCTTCACCCGGGGATTGAATTTGGGTTCTCAGAGTCCTTTCTTTTTCCCCCTCTGGGTCTTTCCTTCTCTGCTCCACTCTCTCTCTGCAGGCTCATCTGGACCTCTGCTTCTTACTGACTCTGACAGACTGACCCTGATCTTAGATGGTGCCCACCTTAAATACTCCCTCTATGTGTGAGCTCAGGTGACCAGCACCCAATGAGCTCCTATCTTTACCCAGGCTGCTCCCCCTATCTGCCCCTACACTACTGGGATGTACCACCCCCTTCCCACTCCAGCCAGGAACAGACTCGGTCGTACCTGCACATTTCTAAGTGGGAGTACCGTTGGTCTGCTCCTCGGAAATGGGATGTGTGTAGTGCATGCAGCCTACCGAGCTCAGGTCCACACTCCATCTTTACCCGGGAGTGGAATATCACACCTCTGGGTTGAGGTGCAATACCCCTGTAGCAGCCGAATCCTCAGGGTGCTACATACACATCCGTATTTGGTCAGTATTTTGCATTAGTATTTGTATGCCAAAACCAGGGGTGGAATTTACAAAGAAAAGCTATATTTGAAAGACTGACACTACTTGTTCTGTGTTTTGGACACACTCCTGGTTTTGGCATAAAAATACTGATCACATACTGATCAGAAATACTGATGTGTGAATAAAGCCTAAGAGAGGGAGTCTAGCCAGGATATCTAGATGTTGTAGACAGATGAGTAACTATGATAGGTGGAGGGGTTGCAATTGCACTGGAGACTAGAGGGGCCCAAAAGGACCCATGTTGGAAACTTTGTATTGGGGCCCACAAGCTTCAAGTTGCGCCACTGGTTGTAGAAATGTTGCACTTTATTAGCTCTTATGGCTTACATTTGTCTCAGCATATTTGTGTTAATGAGCAGCTTGACCACTTGGAAGGATAGAGATAGGGCTTTCCATTTGGCATCTATATGGATCCATGTTGATGAAATGAATGAGATTCTGAGTTTTATTATTAACAATAAATGTTTACAACCCAATATCCATGGGCAAAGGGCGTAATGTCCATCCAATGAGTGTAGAAATAATAGAGGCAACATTTCTTCACAGAGCACTCACTATTCGGCATGGCCACAGTCTCTGAAACAACAATCAGAGACTGTAGGGTACAATTTATGTATTCTGGATGGAATTAGATAAACATAGTGTAAGAGTTTGAGGATGTTTTAGTAAATTATACTTGGTTACTAGTAGAGATTGTGACATGCAGAAGTAGTGCTATTGCAGAGTGTGCCATGCAAAAGTAGTGCTGTTGCTTTAAAAGCATTCAGCAACTTTTAGAAGTAACACAAGCACATGAGACAGGAAGTGTTGTGCTCCAGAAGCATCCAGCAACTAGAGGGGTTAACACAGTCACAGCAGAAAGGGAGTGTTTTAGCAGAGCCCCAGGGAGATTGTGGGGAAGTTGTTTACTGTCTGGCTGGAGCCGAAGAGAAAGGTGGTGTGTGTGTTCTGTATATCACAGAAGCGCCCCTGCAAGTGAAAATTATTCAAGTCAGGAGTGAAGCTAAGCACAGGTCAGATAGAGTTCCTGAGATAAGAGTGCAGAGTATTGTCAGGCAGAAAGATAAGGACTAGAAGAAATGGTGTCACAGTGTCACAGGGATCAACTCCCTCAGCAAACCCTCCCCCTCTCCTCCATCTCATTGTGCTGTAAAGAATGCTGTGTTCATTAATGTGCCTTTGCATTAGAACTGTGCTGTCCTGTACTACTAGGAAGACTGTGAACTGTTGTGTTGCTAAGGAAACAGTACTGTTTGTCACTGGAGCCTGTTGCTCATAAGACTTAACTTGCACTGGCTGTGCGGCTTTTTATTAAATGCTACTGTTCTACCGTTTATGAGGACTCTTGTCAAGTGTGTCTGGTCAGCAAGTGAAACAACCTACGTGTCTGTGCCTGAGGGTCAATACCCCTGTGTGCCTGAGAGAAGCTGCAGCACATGGTCTATGGTCGCCCTGAGTAACGGTTCCCCCAGGATTCTAAGAATTCATGTAACCTATCTCGCCCCTATCTGAACCTAGCGGCGTGCGTGTAACGTTGGTTGCCCGTACGGGGAATCCTGAGCGGGAATGGTGGTGGTGAAAGCGATCAGCCCAGGACTGAACCTCCGTAGTATGCTAGAAATGAAAAGTCAAATGACCTTACAACAGCTGAAGATGATTTTAAAAGGGCACTATAAAGAAGAGAGTACTTCAGAATTGTTCCACTGACTCATTAACCTCTCACAGAAAAATAATGAATCACCCCAAAGTTTCTTGTTCAGAGCGATTGAACTGAAGTATAGAGTGTTTGCTTCCAGAGAGGTAGAAGCGGAAGAGAAGTTTGATGCTGGACTAGTCCAGAAGAAGTTCTTGAAATCATTGGGAACGTGGTTAATCAGCAAAGACATCAAGCTGCAGCTGAAACAGTACCTAGAAGATCCTGGCATTCTGGACGAAGTCCTAATTGAAAAAATGAATGAGGCAGCTAGTTTGGAGTCAGAGAGCGAACAGAAGTTGAAGTTGGAGACCCCCAGTGGCCAGTCCGAAGATCATTATAGAGACCCTCCAGTGCCACCTTCGAGAGGGAACCTTAAATCACCAACAAAAGAGAGGACCACCAGCGCTGCCTGGGATGAAGTAATACGAGAACTGCGAGCCGAGTTGATTGAGGTGAAAAAATGGATTAGTTCCAGGCCAGAACCTGTATCCCTCAGAACCAGGAGTGGGTTCCAAAACAGAAGATACCCGGCAGGGCCGGCTCCAGATTTTTGTGGGCCCTGGGAGAAAGAGTCTCAGTGGGCCCCTTTAACACTTACCACGATTCATGATGCACAGATACCGCAGAGAAATATATATATAGTACAATGCAAAGATTTCACTTCTTACATTACATGAGCGATATCTATTGTAAATTCTACAATAGCTCAGAAGCCGGCGAATCGCTCCACACAGGATACTGGCCCCCATATAACGCTCCATACAGGATACTGGCCCCCATATAAAACTCCATACAGGATACTGGCCCCCATATAACGCTCCATACAGAATACTGGCCCCCATATAACGCTCCATGCAGGCTGTGCCCCCACATAATGCTCCATGCAGACTGTTCCCCCCACATAATGCCTCATGCAGGCTGTTCCCCCCACATAATGCCCCATGCAGACTGTTCCCCCCACATAATGCCCCACGCAGGCTGTTCCCCCCACATAATGCCCCATGCAGGCTGTTCCCCCCATATAATGCCCCATGTAGGATGTCCCCCCCTTATAATGCCCCATGCAGGATGTCACCCCCCTTATAATGTCCCATGCAGGATGTCACCCCCCTCCCTTATAATGCCCCATGCAGGATGTCACACACCCCGCTCCCTTATAATGCCCCATGCAGGATGTCACACACCCCCCTCCCTTATAATGCCCCATGCAGGATGTCACGCACACCCCTCCCTTATAATGCACCATGCAGGATGTCACACCCCCCCTCCCTTATAATGCCCCATGCAGGATGTCACACACCCCCCTCCCTTATAATGCCCCATGCAGGATGTCACACACTCCCCCTCCCTTATAATGCACCATGCAGGATGTCACCCCCCCTCCCTTATAATGCCCCATGCAGGATGTCACACACCCTCCTCCCTTATAATGCCCCATGCAGGATGTCACCCCCCCCCTCCCTTATAATGCACCATGCAGGATGTCACCCCCCCCCCTTATAATGCCCCATGCCCCCATACAATAAAAAAAAAAAATCAAATACTCACCTCACTTCTCAGCTGCTGCTGCTCCGGTCTCCTCACGCGCGCCGGTGTCTTCCCGCTCTGTGCTGTGACGGTTCAGGGGAGGGCATGGTGTAAAAACATCACCGCGCCCTCTGACCTGAGACGTTACTGTGCAGCAGCCGCGGAAGAGACAGGATCTGCTGCGGAGGCACGAGGAGATGTAAGTATCTGGCTGCCGGGGCCCTGAGCAAGCGGGGGGGAGCGGGCGCTGGCACCGCTCTCCTCCGCTCACGGGTCCTATAGTGCGGCGGGGTGCCCGACGGCGAGTGGGCCCCCCTACCTGCTCAGGGCCCCAGCACTTGCCCGGCTTGTGAAGCGTGCCGTTCATCAAATCAGAGTACGGTGTGTGTCCGCTGTCTAAGATGTGGTGAGGAAGGACATTATGCCAAGGAATGCCAATGGTCACGATCGTTTGGGTTAAAAAACAGGAGGTTGTCAGTGCGGGGCGACTGGCAACTGCGACACGGAGGAGGCCCCAGAAGCAAATCCAAATCTTACCAAACCCCAGAACGGCACCTGAGGTAAAACGGCTGCATCAGTACTATCCCCAAGTGTGTTCCCATCTACAACAGCTGCAAGAGAGACAGGGGCACCAGTTACTTAATGCCCATTGAGGAGGTCAAACGATGTACTCCTGGGTGGAGGATTCCTCGGTAAGTAAAGATAGCTTCATCAGCCTAATCGGTGAAAGGTGTTTTATACAGTGCCAGCTAGATGGACTCCTGGTAAAAGCACTGTGGGACACAGGAGCCCAAGCGAGCCTTTGAAATGAAGAATGGAGAAGGCGCTACCTGCCACATACCTGCCTTCGATCACTAAAAGTACTCTTAGGACCAGTGGAAGTCCACGACAAAGCTGTCAACCAAGCCCCCAGCTGTCATAGGCTGGGTGAAAGTGACTTTCCAACTGAGGGCCACGAAGAACAGCAACACCATTGAGCTTTTGGTACCTTTTCTCGTGACCAGTGATCAGAACGTGGAACAGGATCCTATCCTGGATTATAATGTAATCAGTGAGGTCATCACGAAACATAAGTCAGGGATGCTGGTGGTGGATGTAATTGCCACATCGCTTGCCATACCCAATGCCGTGGCAGAAAATGTGATTAATAAAGAAAGCACAGTATACAATGGACCTAAAAGAAGTCAAGGTAGGAAGGCGCCCAACCATCATCCCTGCAAACCAAATGGTGGGGGTGAGGTGTGGTGTCCGGGTAGAACCGGGAAGAAAAATACAGAAAAGACTGTTAGTGCCAAAAGACTCCTCAGAACTTCTGGAAGGCCTAGTTCAAGGTGAGACTGTGATTACAATTCCTACTGGTGGGTTTGCTCAATTGACAGTACCGGTGATGAATACTACGAAACACGAAATTAGACTGGATCCAAAGACTGTGTTAGGTCACACTGAAACCGTTAAAATGGTATATCCAGCCAGTGTGAGACCCGCCCAGGGGTCTACCATGAATTCAGTCTTCCCA
Source organism: Phyllobates terribilis (assembly GCF_046119375.1). NCBI lineage: Eukaryota > Metazoa > Chordata > Amphibia > Anura > Dendrobatidae > Phyllobates > Phyllobates terribilis. The sequence goes on from NW_027362761.1 coordinate 307,750,950, forward strand.
CCAAGGAACAGGAGTTGCCCAGGGGAGGAAATTGCACGACCCACCTCAGGGTCCTGGGATCCCCCATTATCCCTGGCACATTTGTGTGCTGAAGATATAGCGATAGCAAAACAGATGCTGAGAGAAGAGTGTCATGCATTCTCTAAAGATGATTCTGATATAGGCCGTATACCGTCTTTGCAATTGAAAATTAATTTGAAAGACACGACCCCGGTAACCAAAATTTACATGTCTCTGCCGAAACCATTACAACGTGAAGTGAAAAAGTATTTACAAGATCTAATCAACAGAGATTGGGTCCAAAAGTCGAAGTCATCTTATTCCTCTTGTGGCAAGACAACTCTCCCAGAGGCAGACTCAGGACACATGTTCTCAGGTTACCTTCCTGCTGGTTTACTATATGGCATAAATTCATGCAGGGTTCCACAGGAAAAATAAACAAGACCCCTCTGGGTTAAATGGGAAAACAAAACAAAATATAGCTCAGTCCATAGGTGAGCGGGTTCCGCCCGCTCTCGGTCGCACAAACTTCACAGGCAAAGCCTCGTAAAAAGCTCTGCAGTTTCCACAACACTGTCTGGAGACTTCACTCTCCAGACCACACTCCAGAGATAAAAAAAGGGACTGAGCTTTTACACATTGCTCAGCCAAACCCTAAGGGGAGTTAGGGGGAATTGCGTCCCGCCCTCTTTGCCATTCCCATAAAACCACACACCCTTTAACAGAGTACACCCACCAGCATTTAACATGCTGGCAGAAATAAAGTAGGTCTTAGTTCACACAGGAGAACATTCTGAGTGACACATACCTCCCCTCACATATAAAACCAGTGACACTGTCACACTCTCCTATTGTTTGTGTTAGGAAGAAGGACGGTACGTTGAGACTCTGCTGTGATTACCGGGAACTAAACCGAAAGTCAGTACCTGATCGGCACCCGATACCAAAGATTCAAGATACGCTGGATAGCTTATCAGGAAGTACCTGGTTCTCTGTCCTCGATCAGGGTAAAGCATACCATCAAGGGTTTGTTGAAGAGTCCAGTAGACCCTTGACAGCATTCATCACACCGTGGGGGTTATATGAGTGGATCCGCATACCGCTTGGGCTCAGTTCAGCTCCAGCAGAATTTCAGAGGAGCATGGAGACCTGTTTGGAAGGATTGAAGGACGATATCTGCCAGCCGTACTTGGATAACAATGTGGTACACAGCAAAACCTTCCGGGAGCATGTTGAACACGTACGTGAGGACCGTATTACAGTGGTATCAACAACACAAAGTTAAGTTGACCCCAAAGAAGTGTGAACTGTTCAAAAGGCAAGTCCGATTTTTAGGGAAAATTGTGTCCGGGGAAGGATATACCATGGACACATGGTACTGGCCTTAAAAGACATGCGGCCCTCTACTGTCGGGGAGTTGAGGCAGACCTTAGGATTCCTCTCCTACTATTGTACTTACGTTCGGAACTTCTCCAGGATTGCCGCCCCCCTATACCTCCTCTTGGGGGGGATGATAGAGTTAACAACACCCACAGAGAAAAAGAAGAACGCGGGTAGGATCGGGCTTAAAAGAAACAACGCAGTTTTGTACCAACAGCCCATTCTCTGGACAGCAGACCACCAGGAGGTATTGGAAGAACTAGTAGACTACCTGGTAAAACCACCCATCGTGGGATATCCTGATTTCTACTTACCATTTGTTCTTCATTGTGACGCTTTTCAAGTTGGACTGGGAGCTGCCCTGTATCAGCATCAAGATGGAAAATTGAGAGTCATCGGTTACGGTTCTAGAACGTTGACAGACGCCGAGAAGAATTACCATCTACATTCTGGAAAATTGGAGTTCCAGGCATTGAAATGGGCTATATGTGAACGATTTAGAGATTATCTCTACTACAGAAAAGAGTTTGAGGTATACACTGACAGAAACCCTTTGACCTATGTACTCACTACAGCCAAACTGAATGCAACAGGTCAGAGATGGGTCGCTGAACTAGCTGACTTCAATTTCAACATCAAGTACAGGCCAGGAAAATGCAATGCGGATGCTGACGGATTGTCGAGAATGCCACTAGAGCCTGAGGAGTTCATGCAAGAATGCTCAGAGGTAGTCAGTCTGGAAGCAATTGAGAGCACTACCCAACACATCAACCCAGGCACTTATGGGCAACATCCAAACTACGTATCCATTTGAGTTGGTCTCAAAAGACTTTATACATCTCGAGGCGTGCAAGGGTGGTGACGAATACATATTGGTGGTGATGGACCATTTTACTCGATTTGCCCAAGCATATGCCACCACCAATAAAGCTGGTCGAACAGCGGCAGAGAAGATCTTCAATGATTTTGCTTTGAGATTTGGGTTCCCTACAAGGTTACACCATGACCAAGGAAGAGAATTTGAGAACCAGCTCTTTGCCAAGCTTGGAAAGTACTGTAGAATTCAGAGATTCCACACAACACCCCCATCACCCAGAGGGTAATGGACAAGTGGAACGTTTTAACCGGACATTATTGTCGATGTAGCGCACTTTAACAGCTGATGAGAAGAAAGACTGGAAGAGTTCTCTGTCAAAAGTAGTACATGCCTATAACTGTACAAAGAGCGATGCAACGGGTTACTCACCCTTCTTCCTATTGTATGCACAATTGCCAAGACTCCCAATCGACATCATGTTCGATACTCTGGTGTCCGGAGTATATTTGGAAATGGAAGGAACAGATGGCAGAGGCATACAACAAAGCGTCCAAAGTGGTTGCGCAAGGACAGAGCAAGAGTAAGGAGTACTATGATCGAAAATGTTATGGAGCAGAATTGACACCAGGAAGTTGAGTGCTAGTCAAGAACGTACGTGAGAAAGGTGGTCCGGGAAAATTTTGTTCGTACTGGGAAGACAAGGTGTATGTGGTCGTAAGGAGGGAAGCTGACATCAGCCCAGTGTATGAAATCCGATTGGAAAAGGGAGACAAGAAAACCAGAATAGTCCATCGGAATTTACTACTACCCTGTGATTATCTCCCACCACAAGACTTCCCAGAAGTAGACCAACATCATCCAAGATTGACTAAGGGATCACCACAGACTGAAGCTCCGGAGGTGGATAGTGACCTTGAAAGTTCCGATGAAGAAGAACACACCGTTGTATTTCTTGGACCGGCAAGGAGAGGGATGTACCATCCTCAGGAGAATGAACTAAGTCCTGAGGCTCCAGAGTTCGTACTAAGGAGTACAGATGAAGTCCAATACAGATCTGATGATTGAACACCGGACCCTGAAGAGACCGATCGACACTCAGGAGGAGCGGAATTACCAGACCGTGCAGAAACAAGCGACTCAGAAGAAGTACAGGAACTTACAGAGGCAGCTCCAAGAGCATCTGTGGAATCACGGGAAATTAGTGTGGCGGAGGAAACTTCTGTGACCAAAGAATCCGTGGTCTCTGAGGAACAACCCACCAGGAGGATGTCGACTCGAGAAGTAAGGAGGCCCGTGATGCTGACGTATGATACACTTGGCGAACCAATTCAAGTGCCAAGGACTATTGACTGGAAACAGGTATCTCTGACTGTGGAACAGGTAAGCCAACTTGAGTGGTATTCACCACCAAGAGGCAGTGTGGAAAATGTTCCCTCCTGGAAAGACTTGTTTTCATGGTTTGATTTTCCTTAAAAAACTTTGTAGAAACAAAGAACTGTTAAAGCATAGACCGAGAGAGCTGGTTGAAGACGTACGAAAAGCTCCAGCTGAAGAGATGCTGATTGTTTTAATTGTGTTAATTGTTTATTTCTTATAGGCATCCTACAAGAAAAAGGTCGTAAGATTAGGTTCTTATCAATGTTTATGAACGTTATACCAATTTCACAATGCCAATTTGTATATAAAGTTATCCAACTTTCACACTGTCTCAGAATTGGTCAGATTGACCAATTAAGACAAATGTCGAGGACGACATTCAAAAAGGAGGGAAGAGCGTGACATGCAGAAGTAGTGCTGTTGCAGAGTGTGACATGCAGAAGTAGTGCTGTTGCTTTAAAAGCATTCAGCAACTATTAGAAGTAACACAAGCACATGAGACAGGAAGTGTTGTGCTCCAGAAGCATCCAGCAACTAGAGGGGTTAACACAGTCACAGCAGGAGGGGAGTGTTTTAGCAGAGCCCCAGGGGGATTGTGGGGAAGTTGTTTACTGTCTGGCTGGAACCCAAGAGAAAGGTGGTGTGTGTGTTCTGTATCTCACAGAAGCGCCCCTGCAAGTGAAAAGGATTCAAGTCAGGAGTGAAGCTAAGCACAGGTCAGGTAGAGTTCCTGAGCTAACAGTGCAGAGTATTGTCAGGCATAAAGTTAAGGACTGGAAGAAATGGTGTCACAGGGATCATCTCCCTTAGCATACCCTCCCCCCCTTTTCCATCTCACTGTGCTGTAAAGAATGATGTGTTCATTAATGTGCCTTTGCATTAGAACTGGACTGTCCTGTACTACTGGGAAAACTGTGAACTGCTGTGCTGCTAAGGAAACTGTACTGTTTGTCACTGGAGCCTGTTGCTCATAAGACTTAACTTGCACTGGATGTGCGGCTTTTTATTAAATGCTACTGTTCTAACGTTTATGAGGACTCTTGTCAAGTGTGTCTGGTCAGCAAGTGAAACAACCTACGTGTCTGTGCCTGAGGGTCAATACCCCTGTGTGCCTTAGAGAAGCTGCAGCACATTTTCTATGGTCGCCCTGAGCAACGGTTCCCCCAGAATTCCAAGAATTCATGTAACCTGTCTCGTCCCTATCTGAACCTAGCAGCGTGCGTGTAACAAGAGTGTCACAATAGTGATACCATCTTTCTAGTGAGATAGTTTGATCAAAGTCTGTTTCCCATTACTCTATGACTCTCAGCTTAACACACAATTTTGTCAGGCCCATTTTTGGGGTTTTGTGTGAAATTATGTCCAATTTGCCCTTTTTTCCTCTGTTTTTTTTGTGTTGTTCCAATATACACAAAGGAAATAAACATATGTAACAAAAACATGTGCAATTGCAATAATTTTCAGGGAGAAATACTTCATTAACTGGAACAATTTCAAGGGTGCCAACACTTTCGGACATGACTGTAGCTGTCAATGTAAGTGTGGGGGCCCTCATTCAGTAAAGGACGATATGGGTGTTGTGGGATGGGAGCCCCCAGTCACCCATAACTGATTGAAGGCTCCATCCCCCACCACCCATATCAACCTGCAGACCCCCTCCCTCTCTCTGCCCTTACAGCAAAGACAACAGAAGTTTGTGAGTGAGGGGTAAGGAAGGAAATAGGTGTTAAGGTGGAACAGGGAGTTTTATTAAGGGAGTACTGCAGAACTCAATGTAGATGCCAGTACTACCTTAAATGATGCTTCAAACATCAGTCAAAGTGTTTCTGCTCCAAACATACAGAAGCAAAATGGAGGGCCAACCGAAGGATTCTCCAATGCTCCGCTGGGCTTGTCCGACACAGCCTGAACCCACTGGTCTTGGTGAGATCAGCCATCCATCTAATATGTATGGGGCTTCCTGGCTGTCCCCAGAAAGATTACATCAGAGGACAAAGGAGTTGGGTGATTGGAATTCAATCCTATTGGTAGGAGTTCAATCCTACTGGAATTTCAATCCTAGTGTTCGATGGAGAGATCAGTCATTACCACATGATTCTGGCTGCTACTCTCACATAGAGAACACAGGAGCGCTATGCCAGAGATTTCTTGTCTATAGAGGAGTCGAGAGAGACAACTGTTATTGGGGTTATTGTTCAGCTATCTAATATGTATGGTCATCTTTAGTTGCCTTTAGCAGCTTTATCCAACAAAGGCAATTCTACAGTTAGTTATCAGTTGCCTTATTACTTAGTGTTAAATTAAAGGTTAGCAAACTGCATAAGGAGCAATTCTCTAAAGTGATATTCAATGTACACTATGTAATAATACAACGGATATTGGAATTACCCCCAATCTTCCATGTATAATACTAGAGTCAGAGGTCGATGACACGGTGTAGCACTTTAACACTAGGAATAAAATTGCAGACTTCAAAATGACAATTTTGCCATTAAGATAATGGGAGTGTTCACACTATGGAGTTGGCCACCCTCTGTTGGTGCACAATCAATTAGAAATAGTTCTGAAACCAAATGATTGTTTAAAGGGCTGATGCTGACAAGCTGAAAAAAGTAAATTTTTTTCACAGCTACACTAAGGTTGAATGGTGCACTGACTGACATCCCCATGATGGTGTATTTTATAATGCCCAATACAATATAGTGTACAATAATACAGCATGCAAATAAATATAATATTGATGTGAGATTCTATATAACATTGACAGACAGTTGCCAAAAACACAACTAAATCTATATAGTAGTATAGTGTGGAATAAGAAGTGCAATCTCTGAGCCTAGGTTTTCACTCTCAGTAGTGCCCCCTCAGCTTTGACATGTAATGCACTCCATATGAATACAAAGCTTGCACAGGTCTATGGTCATCTAGACTTACTGATAATGTTTTCATATGCTTCATGTAACGGGACTGGGAGGTGGAACCTCTGAGCAACTATACAAGGGGGCGGTCCTTGTAAGGAAGCGGGTGGCTCCCAGGGAAGACGGGCAGGTAGTCACGGCTAGTGACAGGGACAGTCTCTGGGTAGAGGGGCAGGTAGTCACGGCAAGTGACAGGGACAGTCTCTGGGTAGAAAGGCAGGTAGTCACGGCAAGTGACAGGGGCAGTCTCTGGGTAGAAGGACAGCAGGCAGGTGGCTGGTGAGCACTACCAGGTGGGTGGGCAAGAGTCTCTGGACAGGCAGGTGGTCACGGCAAGTGACGGCAGAACCTCCAGGTAGACTAGCAGACAGGTAGCAGGAGGACGCTCCCAGGTGAGCGGGCAAGAGTCTCTGGACGGGCAGGTGGTCACGGCAAGTGACGTCAGAGCCTCCAGGTAGGCTAGCAGGCAGGTAGCAGGTGAGCGCTCCCAGGTGAGCGGGCAAGAGTCTCTGGACAGGCAGGTGGTCACGGCAAGTGACGGCAGAACCTCCAGGTAGGCTAGCAGGCAGGTAGCAGGTGAGCGGGCAAGAGTCTCTGGACAGGCAGGTGGTCACGGCAAGTGACGTCAGAGCCTCCAGGTAGGCTAGCAGGCAGGTAGCAGGTGAGCGCTCCCAGGTGAGCGGGCAAGAGTCTCTGGACAGGCAGGTGGTCACGGCAAGTGACGGCAGAGCCTCCAGGTAGGCTAGCAGGCAGGTAGCAGGTGAGCGGGCAGGCTGGTCCATAGACAGACTGACAGGTGTCGGAAGGCAGACCGTCGGACCGCAGGCTTGCAAGCAGGTAAGCGGATATCAGGCAGGTATCAAGCAGGAATCTGGCAGGTGACTGGCAGGTAACTGGTAGCGGGACCTGAGGACTGAAGCAGAGTGAAGGCTTTGCAACAGCATTGCTCGGGCACCTCCATTTTGGAGGAGGTGCCTTATATATGGTGAAGTCCTCCGGCCTTTGGCCGGGGACTCCTTAGGACGGCGCGCGCGGCCCCTTTAAGAGCAGAGCGGGAGGAAGACGCCGGGCACGGAGAGGAGAGGTGAGGGGAACAGCGTCCCTGCCTAGCAGGAGGCAGGGACGCCGACGCTACAGTACCCCCCCCTTTAGGCCCCCCCTTTTTTAGGCCAGAGAGAAATTTATCAAGGATGAGAGGGGCATGGATGTTCTCCCGCGGCTCCCACGTTCTCTCCTCAGGACCAAACCCCTTCCAATCTACCAGAAAAAAGGTTTTTCCTCTTACCCTTTTGGTGGCCAGAATGTTCTCTACCTCAAACTCGTTCTCAGTGGAAACCGGAGCAGGGGGCGTACCTGTAGACTTGGAAAAAGAGTTAAGTACCACGGGTTTGAGGAGAGATACATGGAAGAAGTTAGGGATCCGTAAGTTGGCCGGGAGTTTCAATTTATAGGCCACCGGATTGATTTGTTTGATAACTTCCAGTGGGCCGATGAACCGAGGCCCTAACTTGTAGGAAGGAATCTTGAGCCGGACATATTTGGACGAGAGCCAGACTTTATCTCCAGGACGGAATTGTGGAGGATCCAGGCGTTTTTTGTCAGCGTTTTTCTTCATCCGCTCGGACGAGTGAAGGAGTGCGGATTGGGTACTCTCCCAAATGGAGGAGAATTTGCTAACGAGAGATTCCGCAGCCGGATTGTCCACCGAGGTGGAGACGGGAAATGGGATCCGAGGATGTTGACCGAAGACTACAAAAAACAGGGATTTGGAGGAAGATTCGCTCTCGTGATTATTGTAAGAGAACTCGGCCCATGGTAGGAGATCCACCCAGTCCGAATGGTGGGCATTAACGAAGTGCCGGAGGTAACTGGTCAGGTTCTGATTGATCCGCTCCACTTGACCATTGGACTGTGGATGGTAAGCGGAGGAGAAGTCCAGGGTGACGTCTAGCAGCTTACATGTGGCTCTCCAGAAGCGTGAGGTGAACTGAACCCCACGATCAGACACGATGTGGAGGGGCAGGCCATGGAGACGGAAGATGTGGCGGATAAAGTCTTTAGCCAGTTCGGGTGCAGACGGGAGACCCGGCAGGGGAATGAAGTGCGCCATCTTGGAAAAGCGATCAGCGACCACCCAAATGACCGTACAACCGGCAGAGACAGGGAGATCCATTATAAAGTCCATAGCAATATGCTGCCACGGGGCAGCAGGTACTGGAAGAGGAAGGAGGCGACCGGCTGGCAGGTATCTCTGAACTTTGTTGCGGGCGCAGGACACACAAGCTGAAACAAAGTCTATTACATCCTTGTGCAGGGTAGGCCACCAGTAATGCCGGGTAATGAGCTGGAGGGTCTTTTTCTGACCGGCGTGGCCAGCTAGCTTAGACGAGTGACCCCAGTGTAGGACCTTCTTCCGATCAGGTACGGTTACGAACGTCTTACCGGGAGGGAGACGATTTAGATTCACGGGGGCCACTTGCATTACTCTGGCGGGATCAATGATGTGCTTAGGTTCCTCCTCTAGATCAGATACCAGGAAGGATCGGGACAAGGCGTCAGCTTTGATGTTTTTGTCTGCCGGGCGAAAATGAAGAACAAAATCAAAGCGGGCAAAAAACAAGGACCACCGGGCTTGGCGAGGGTTAAGTCTCTGGGCGCTCTGAAGGTAAGCCAAGTTCTTGTGGTCCGTGTAAATTATTACCGGGTGAAGAGCCCCCTCGAGCAGGTAACGCCACTCCTCCAGTGCCAGCTTAATGGCTAACAATTCTCGGTCTCCAATAGAATAATTGCGCTCAGAAGAGGAGAAGAGTTTGGAGAAAAAACCGCAGGTTACCATTCTTCCGGAAGATGACTTTTGGGTAAGTACCGCCCCGGCTCCGGAGGAGGAAGCGTCAACTTCTAGGAAGAATTGTTTGTTGCCGTCCGGACGATGCAGCACCGGGGCGGAGGAGAAAGCCTGTTTTAAGGAAAGAAAGGCCTCCTCAGCTTCAGGCGGCCATCTTCTGGGATTAGTGCCCTTACGGGTGAGCGCAGAGATAGGGGCAGTCCGGGAAGAGAAGTGCGGTATGAAGAGGCGGTAATAGTTGGCGAAGCCCAGGAACCGCTGAATAGCCTTTAACCCCTCTGGTCGGGGCCACTTCTGGATGGCAGACAGTTTCTCAGGATCCATTTGTAGGCCGGTCTGAGAGATTATGTAGCCCAGAAATGGAAGAGAGGTCTGCTCAAAGATGCACTTCTCATATTTAGCGTAGAGGTGGTTCTGCCTGAGCCTGAGCAGGACCTGACAAACATCCCTCCGGTGAGTAGGAAGGTCCGGAGAGAAGACCAAGATGTCGTCCAGGTACACCACCACGCAGGAGTAGAGAAGGTCACGGAAGATGTCATTGACCAACTCTTGAAAGACGGCAGGAGCGTTACAGAGACCGAAGGGCATTACAAGGTACTCATAGTGGCCGTCCCGGGTGTTGAATGCAGTCTTCCACTCATCCCCCTGACGGATACGGACCAGGTTATACGCCGCACGGAGATCCAGTTTGGTGAAGATTCTAGCCCCCCTCAGACGGTCAAATAATTCAGGAATGAGCGGGAGGGGGTATTTATTCTTCACTGTAATCTGGTTAAGGCCTCTATAATCTATACATGGACGGAGTGAGCCGTCCTTCTTTTTGACGAAGAAGAAGCCTGCTTCCGCCGGGGAGGTGGATTTCCGGATAAATCCCCGGGCCAGATTCTCCTCAATATATTCAGACATGGACCGGGTCTCTGCAGCGGATAAAGGGTAGATACGCCGACGGGGAGGAGTAGAGCCGGGTATCAGGTCGATTGGGCAGTCGTATGGTCTATGAGGGGGTAATATCTCTGCTTCTTTCTTATTGAAGACATCCGCATAAGACCAATAGGGAACCGGTAGCCCGGGTAGATTGACTGGGGTAGGAGAAGGACGAGCAGGATGAACGGGAACTAGACAAGTCTTATGGCAGTCCTGTCCCCAGCGAAGGACTTCTCCGGTCTGCCAGTCAAGCACGGGTGCATGTTTCTGGAGCCAAGGTAGGCCTAGCAAGAGTGCGTGAGAGAGTCCAGGCAGAACATGAAAGGAGATGCTCTCAGAATGCAGCATTCCCACCTGTAGAGTTAGAGATTCAGTGATGAGTTGGATGGGATGTGGTAAGAGGCCCCCATCCACGGCGGCGACAGATAAAGGTATGGCCAGAGGTTTGGTGGGAATGCGGTACTTCTCTACCAGGGATTGAGAGATGAGATTTCCAGCAGCTCCTGAGTCAAGTTGAGCCAGTTCGAAATAGCGGTTCTCTCCGCAGATGATAGAGACTGACAGCATCAGGGATGGAGAGGGTTTACTTTTGTCTAGGGCGACCTCTCTGAGCGATCCTAGACACAGGCGTTTCCCGACCTCTCTGGGCAGGAACGGATCCGGTGCTCCTTACTGCCACAGTAGAAGCAGCTCCCCTCGGCACGGCGTAAGTCTTGACGGGTTTTGACCATCTTGGTCTGGTCGACCTGCATAGGCTCAGGTGAGTGTGCCTGGGGAGTAACGGAGGGAGTGACGGGTTTCTGGAAGGTAGGGGCTAGACGTGGAAACCTCCTCTCACGGGTGACCTCTTTGGCGCGCTCCTGGAACCGGATGTCAATCCGGGTGGCAAGTGTTATTAAGTCGTCGAGAGTGGTAGGAATGTCCCGACCAGCGAGTTCATCTTTAATACGGCCGGACAGACCCTCCCAGAAGACAGACACCAGAGCGTCGTTATCCCAGGCCAGCTCCGAAGCAAGGGTACGGAACCGTATGGCATATTGGCCCACGGTGAGATTTCCTTGATGGAGGCGTAGCAGAGACGATGCGGATGAGGTCTTCCGTCCGGGTGCATCGAAGACTTTCCGGAAAGCCGTGAGAAAGGCTGGCAGGTCGGACACCAGGGGTCTCCTCTCTCCCATAGAGGATTTAGCCAAAACAGAGCCTCCCCCGTGAGGTGGGACATGATAAAGGCTACTTTGGACCGGTCGGAGATAAACTGGTGGGACAAGAGTTCAAAGTGCAGGGTGCACTGGTTTATGAAGCCCCGAGCTTGAACGGAGTCACCTCCGAAGCGAGGAGGTGCAGAAAGCCGGGGTCCGGGGCAGGATACTATGGTGTTGGTGGGCAGCGGCGCTGCCGGGTTGCGAGTCATGACACTAGCGGTGGTTGCTGGTGGAGCAGTCAGAGTGTCCAGACGAGAGTTGACATTCTGCAGGTGACTCAGGATGGACTCCTGTTGGGACCTCTGACGGGACAGTTCATGACATAGGTCCGAGAGCGAGGGAGCTTGGGTGCCACCGGATTCCATGGCCCGAGCAAACTGTAACGGGACTGGGAGGTGGAACCTCTGAGCAACTATACAAGGGGGCGGTCCTTGTAAGGAAGCGGGTGGCTCCCAGGGAAGACGGGCAGGTAGTCACGGCTAGTGACAGGGACAGTCTCTGGGTAGAAGGGCAGGTAGTCACGACAAGTGACAGGGACAGTCTCTGGGTAGAAAGGCAGGTAGTCACGGCAAGTGACAGGGGCAGTCTCTGGGTAGAAGGACAGCAGGCAGGTGGCTGGTGAGCACTCCCAGGTGGGCGGGCAAGAGTCTCTGGACAGGCAGGTGGTCACGGCAAGTGACGGCAGAACCTCCAGGTAAACTAGCAGACAGGTAGCAGGAGGACGCTCCCAGGTGAGCGGGCAAGAGTCTCTGGACGGGCAGGTGGTCACGGCAAGTGACGGCAGAGCCTCCAGGTAGGCTAGCAGGCAGGTAGCAGGTGAGCGCTCCCAGGTGAGCGGGCAAGAGTCTCTGGACAGGCAGGTGGTCACGGCAAGTGACGGCAGAACCTCCAGGTAGACTAGCAGACAGGTAGCAGGAGGACGCTCCCAGGTGAGCGGGCAAGAGTCTCTGGACAGGCAGGTGGTCACGGCAAGTGACGGCAGAGCCTCCAGGTAGGCTAGCAGGCAGGTAGCAGGTGAGCGGGCAAGAGTCTCTGGACAGGCAGGTGGTCACGGCAAGTGACGGCAGAGCCTCCAGGTAGGCTAGCAGGCAGGTAGCAGGTGAGCGCTCCCAGGTGAGCGGGCAAGAGTCTCTGGACAGGCAGGTGGTCACGGCAAGTGATGGCAGAGCCTCCAGGTAGGCTAGCTGGCAGGTAGCAGGTGAGCGCTCCCAGGTGAGCGGGCAGGCTGGTCCATAGACAGACTGACAGGTGTCGGAAGGCAGACCGTCGGACTGCAGGCTTGCAAGCAGGTAAGCGTATATCAGGCAGGTATCAAGCAGGAATCTGGCAGGTGACTGGCAGGTAACTGGTAGCGGGACCTGAGGACTGAAGCAGAGTGAAGGCTTTGCAACAGCATTGCTCGGGCACCTCCATTTTGGAGGAGGTGCCTTATATATGGTGAAGTCCTCCGGCCATTGGCCGGGGACTCCTTAGGACGGCGCGCGCGTCCCTTTTAAGAGAGGGGGAGCGCGCGCGCGCCCTAAGCACCGTGGCCGGGAAGCAGCGCGCGCTGCCAACAGAGCGGGAGGAAGACGCCGGGCACGGAGAGGAGAGGTGAAGGGAACAGCGTCCCTGCCTAGCAGGAGGCAGGGGCGCCGACGCTACACTTCACATATTACATAATTATGGCTGCTTACAATAGTGTAACTAGAGACCAATGGGACCCAGTGCAAAATTTGGACCTTGGCCCCCACCTGCATGTTCTTCAGATGTATGGATTCTTGTAGTGTTCCTGATCCTGTGAAGACATATGTGTTCGCCCTCTCAAGTAACAATGTGCAATGTCCTACAATAATGCCTCAGATCCTGGCCCCTTCCTAAAATAATGTCCCCCATCCTGTAATAATATTCCTCATCCTGTCCCATTCCTGTAATAATATCCTCCAACCTGTTCCCTTCCTGTAGTAATGTCCCATCCTGGACCCCTTCCATGTATAATGTCCTCCATCCTGAGCCTTTTCCTGGTCTAATGTCCCCTATCCTGGAATAATGACACCAACCTGGGCCCCTTCCTGCTATAATGTATCGGTTTCCCATTATAAGGTCCTGTCACGGGTGTGTCAGAGGTGATAGACAGTCGACCTGCAGTTGATTGCAGGAGATCTCTTTTGTTTGGCATTACAAACACCTTCTAAGATCTGTCTCATTCTAGGACCCAGCGGCTACCTTCCTCTTGCTAATTAACACCCTGGCCTGGGTGTTTAAATATTTTCAGTCTGCAATAGGGAGGCACCGGTGATATTCACATGACCCCTTGTGAAGGCTTGGAGCAAGTGCAGCTCTTACTTCCTTTCTGGTGCTAAGAGGACGTGTGTGCCATCTCTCTGAAGTCGACTCAAGCTAAGCTACTTCCCCCGTGTCTGTCTCCCCTTGCTGTCTTTAGTTGTCAGTGGTGATCTACTAGCGCTCATCTAGTAGATGGGCCAAGCGCTAAGGAAATACAGGGATAAGGTCCTGTGTGGCGATTGGTGAGGAACCAATATAGGGACGGTAGGGGTAGACGGGGTGATTGTAGATCAGCCTAGGAGGTCTCCACTTCCCCCTTTTCCCTAGTGTCTGGGCTCCCTTCCCCTCATCCTTTCATGTCGCACTTTGTCTTTCCTACACTGTGCATGACATTATCACCGGCCGTGCACATTTAGCGGAAAAAAACAAACAAAAAAAACCCTGACACTTGGGTTTAATTGTGTGTTTGTTTTTTTTTTTTTTGGGTGTTTTTTTTCCCTTTCTACTTTGGTATGGTTTCAGTTGCAGAGCTCGCAGGGCGGCTGTGCAGTCTGTCTCTGGAGGTGAATGACCTCCGCTGTGAGGTTCAGCAACAGCATCAGCTGCTACAGGCCGCTAATGTAGGGGTCTCTGCAGGTAGGCCTGTTCAGCCTGAACCCAAAGTTGCCCTCCTAGACAGGTTTTCAGGAGGTAGGGACACATTTTTTGCATTCAAGGAGGCCTGCAAACTGTATTTTAAATTTCATCCTTACTCCGGAAATGAGGAGCAACGGGTTGGAATTGGGATCTCTCTACTGCAGGGAGATCCTCAATCGTGGACGTTTTCTTTACCACAGGATTCGGTTTGTCTCCAGTCTGTAGAGGGTTTTTTCGGGGCTCTGCCCCTCATCTATGATGACCCTGACTGAGTCGCCTTGGCTGAGCCTAGGCTACGTCGCCTTCAGTAGGGGAATCGGTCAGTAGACACATACAGTTCTGAATTCCGTAGATGGACAACGGATTCTGAATGGAATGACTCAGCCCTTAGAAGCCAATTTTGTGAGGGTCTTACTGAAAGGTTGAAAGATGCCTTGGCAGTATATGAAACCCCTCAGTCCTTGGAGGCTGCCATGTCGTTGGCCATACGTCTTGATAGACGCCTTCGGGAGAGACGGGTGAGACCACCTTCTCCAGGGCCTTCTGGTCGGGGTTGTGTACCTCTGACAGGGGAGTAGTCTGGCGGTGAACCAGTACTGGGGGAGGTGAAGAAACCCAGGCAGTTAGGGGGGTGCCTTTACATCATACGTTTCCCCAGAGATTCGCAAGAAAAAAGGCGTATTTTTTTTTGTGGAAAAAGGGACATTTTATTGGGACCTGTCCTTCAATTTCTAAACAAAAGGAGACTCGATTAACTCTTGGTAGTCTGGAGTTGGATAAGCAAGGGGTGCACTTGTTGCCAACCTGCAGTTCCCAGTTTGTCCTGACAGCAGAGGTGGTGCTAGAGAGCAAAACCGAAAAATTTTCTGTGTTTGTTGACAGTTGAGTCGGAGTCAGCATGGTTGATGCCGAGTTTGTGAAAACTCATGGTCTTGTTTGCTGTACTTTAGCTAAACCTATGTCCATCTTCGCCATCGACTCGGCGCCACTTGCACAGAAAGCATTTACTCAGATTGTACATAATGTAAAACTGAGGGTGGGGTCGGTTCATTGTGAAATAATCCCTTGCTATGTCCTGGACAGTCGTCCCATCCCAATAGTTTTGGTTCTCCCCTGGCTTGTGAAACATAATTCGTTGGTGGATTGGCAAGCCGGGGAGATTATTGAATGGGGAGATTACTGCCATGAGAACTGTTTAGATATTTGCTACTGTCTCTATGGAAATATTACCTGCTTTTCTGTCTGGTTTTGAGGACGTTTTTTCTGAGAGGGGGTGTCAGGATTTGCCTCCTCATCGTGCATACGACTGTCCTATTAACCTGAACCTCGGAGTTAAACTACCGAAGTCCAGACTGTATAATCTTTCTGGCCCTGAGAGACAAGCCATGAAGGATTTCATTGCGGAAAGTCTGGAGAAGGGACACATTAGGCCCTTATCTTCACTTGTGGCAGCAGGGTTCTTCTTTGTGAAGAAAAAAGATGGCGGTCTACGTCCCTGTTTAGATTTCCAGGAATTAAAACAAATTACCATCCGAGATCCATACCCTCTTTATTTGATTCCTGATTTGTTCAGCCAGATTGTAGGAGCTAAGGTATTCTCCAAGTTGGATTTAAGGGGAGCCTACAATCTGGTTAGAATCAGAGAAGGGGACGAATGGGAAACAACGTTCAATACCCCTGAAGGGCATTTTGAGAGTCTGGTTATGCCCTTTGGTTTGACCAATGCACCTGAGGTATTCCAGCATTTCATAAATGATAGTTTCTATCATTTGGTGGGGAGTTTTGTGGTGGTCTATCTGGATGATATTTTGGTTTACTCAACTGATTTTGAGACACATGAGGGGCATGTTAAAGAGGTGCTCCAGATATTAAGGGATAACAAACTTTATGCCAAACTGGAGAAATGTGTTTTCGCCGTTCAGGAGGTGCAGTTTTTGGGATACTTGTTGTCATCTTCGGATTTTCGGATGGATCTGAAGAAGATCCGTGCAGTCCTTGATTGGTACCATCGCGAGAACCTGAAGGATCTACAACTTTTTCTGGGCTTTACTGGAAAGTCATCCAAAATTACTCAGTAATTGTGAAACCCCTTACTGAGATGACTAAGAAGGGGTCTAATTTTTCCAAATGGTCGAATGCCTCCCTCCAGCCTTTTTCTTACCTAAATAATTATTTTGCCACTGCACTTATACTCAGTCAACCCGATGTTTCTCAACCCCCTTTATTGTGGAAGTCGATGCGTCGGATGTGGGGGTTGGGACTGTGTTGGGTCCGTCCCCTGGTTAATGGTGTCCATGCGCCTTCTTTTCTAAAAAATTGTCTTCGGCTGAGAGAAATTATGACGTGGGTGATAGGGAACTTTTGGTGATCAAATTGGCATTCAAAGAATGGTGACATTGGTTGGAGGGGGATGTCCATCCTATTACTGTTATTACTGACCATAAGAACCTGTCATATCTCCAGTCAGCTAAACGTCTCAACCCTAGGCAAGCCAGATGGTCCCTGTTTTTTACTAGGTTCAATTTTGTTGTCACTTTCCGTCCAGGGGTCAAAAATGTCAAGGCTGATGCTTTGTTCCAGAGCTTCCCTGGTGGCGGTGACCATGAGAACCCTGCCCCGATACTACAGAAGGAGGTAGTCATTTCGGCATTATATCCTGAACTGCAGGGTGAGGTGTTGGACGCTCAGGGGGACGCCCCTGCCTCCTGCCTTTCAGGAAGGTAATTTGTACCATCTAATCTGCGCCGCAAAGTAATTAAGGAACTTTAACTCTGTGCTTGCTGGTCAGGCAACCACGGACCTCCTTTCTCGTCGTTTTTGGTGGCCAGGGTTGCATCAGAATGTGATTTAACACGTATCTGCTTGTAGTATTTGAGCGCGTTCTAAGGTCTCACATACACGTCCGTTTGGTACTCTTCTTCCGCTACCTATCCCTAGTAGGCCATGGACACACTTGTCCATGGATTTTATTACTGATCTACCAGTTTCTGCAGGTAAAACGGTGGTTTTGGTGGTTGTAGATAGATTCAGTAAAATGGTCCACTTCGTCGCATTACCTGCACTTCCAAATGCCAAGACACTTGCTAAGGTGTTCATAAATGAGACTGTGAAGCTTCACGGGGTTCTCTCCGATGTGGTGTCAGATTGGGGGACCCAGTTTGTTTCCAAGTTCTGGAAGGCATTCTGTTCTCGATTAGGGGTGCAGCTGCCCTTTTCCTCTGCCTTCCACTCTCAGTCGAATGGACAGACTGAGCGTGTCAATCAGAATTTGGAGACCTACCTCAGGTGTTTAGTCTCCGTAAATCAGGAGGATTGGACATCCTACTTACCGCTGGCAGAATTTGCCATTAATAATCATTGTCAAGAATCCAGTGGCAGGTCACCGTTCTTTGGTGCATACGGTTACAACCCACAATTTGGTACCTTTAGTGGGGGATGAGCTTCGGGAGTTCCTGAGGCGGAACGTTTTGCTTTGTCACTCTATTCGGTGTGGCGGAGGGTCCTGAGTAATTCAAAGATCATGGGAGACAGGTATAAACGTATGGCTGACAGAAAACGCTTGCCAGGTCCGGACCTGAACGTGAATGACTTTGTGTGGTTGTCTACCAGGAATATTAAGTTGAAAAGTCCCTTCCTGGAAGCTCGGACCCAGATTTATGGGTCCCTATAAAATATCCGCCGTCATTAACCCAGCAGCGTTTCGTCTTGAGCTTCCTCAGGCCCTTAAGGTCCACAATGTTTTCCACAGGTCCTTACTCAGGAAATATGTGGAACCTCTTGAGCCCTCACCCCTACTGCCGCCCCCAGTATTGGTTGATGGTAATCTTGAGTTTCAGATTTCGAGGATTGTAGATTCTCATCTCCAACGTTGTTCCCTACAATACTTAGTGCACTGGAAGGGTCATGGTCCAGAAGAGAGGATGTGGGTTTCAGCATCAGAGGTGAACGCTCCCAGGTTGGTTAGTTCATTTCACACCTCTTATCCTGAGAAACCTGGTCCTGAGTGTCTGGAGGCCAGTCATAGAGGAGGGGGTACTGTCACGGGTGTGTCAGATGTGACAGACAGTCGCCCTGCAGTTGGTTGCAGGAGATCTCTTCGTTTGGCAGACACCTCCTTAGATCTTTCTCATTCTAGGACCCAGCGGCTACTTTCCTCTGGCTAATTAACACCCGGGCCTGGGTGTTTAAATCTGCAATAGGGAGGCGCTGGTGATATTAACATGACCCCTGGTGAAGGCTTGGAGCAAGTGCAGTTCTTACTTCCTCTCTGGTGCTAAGAGGATGTGTGTGCCATCTCTCTGAAGTCGACTCAAGCTAAGCTACTTCCCCTGTGTCTGTCTCCCCTTGCTATCTTTAGTTGTCAGTGGGGATCAACTAACGCTCATCCCCCCCTTCCCTATCTAGGGCCAAGTGCTAAGGAAATACAGGGATAGGTTCCTGTGCGGTGATTGGTGAGGAACCAATATAGGGGTAGACAGGGTGATTGTAGATCAGCCTAGGAGGTCTCCACTTCCCCCTTTTCCCTAGTGTCTGGGCTTCCTTCCCCTCTTCCCTTCATGTCGCACTTTGCACTTTGTCTTTCCTACACTGTGTGTGACAGGTCCTCCATCCTGGGCCCCTTTCTGGTATAATGTCTTCCTTTCCTGGGATAATGTTCTCCATCCTGGGCACCTTCCTGCTATAATGTCCTCCATCCTGGACCCCTTCCAGTAATATGTGTCCCCCATCCTGGTATAATGTCCCCTATCCTGGGCCCCTTCTAGTAATATATGTCATCCTTGTATAATGTGCCCCATCCGGGCCCCTTCCAGTAATATATGTACCCCATCCTGGTATATTATGCCCCATTCTGTGCCCATTCCAGTAATAATGTCCCTGTTCTTCTCCAACAAATATAAAAAAAAATTAAACGATTCTACTCATCTTTCCCCGCTCCCACGACATGTGGCATTCTGTTCCATAGATTGTGCAGAAGCCGGCAGCTGACTTCAGCATGCAAGCGACGGGCAGCGCATGACGTCGCTTTCATGTGCCTGCCCTCTGATTGGCCTGCTATGTGTATTGCAGTGTAGGGACCCGGCAGGTCTCTGCAATGCAATAAATTTCAGCTGAATGTACGTCATTGGACGTGCATCCAACTGAAATAGCTGCTGGCGTCGGCAAGCCCCCCTCCAGCACGGACAGGGTTATGGTCGCACCCTCTGCGACAGCGATCGTTACGCCCCTGGCTGCTTAACTCCATAACCACATTATTTTTCTACTGTTTCTGAAGTACAGCCTCACTTCATGACTTCTATGAAACAAATGAGAGAGGCATAGTCTAGTTTTAGTATTATAAAAATCCAAAGAATGAGGCACCACATCCAATCATGTGGCGGAAAAAGCGTAAAGGATCATTTATTTACCCACATCATCTTCGTTTCAGTTCTCCCTATGGCTCCTTTATCTTGTCTGTATTATTGTCACATTGCCCTATAGATTTGTGTTGCATTCTACCTTTGAATAAGAACAATGGTTTCCTCCATTGATATATGTTTCTAGATTGTATTTACACCTCAGTGTCTATAGAAACACAAAAATCTCTGGCACAAATCTTGATTAATTTAGTATGGATCAGGTGGGAAGATTAAAAGAACCTGTCCAATACAAAAAAATCAATAGGCTTAAAACAGTAAAATATACAACTTACTAAAGCCAGTCATACACATTAGATTGCAGTCAGCCGAACGATGCTTCGGCTGATCGTTTGGCTGACAGCCATTGTAAAGTTGCCAAGAGCGGTAGTCATGACTGAGCTGCTGTCCGGTTTACAGGAAAACAATTTATCTCTCCCAGTGTGATGTCAGGTGTGGGGTGCATCACACTCACTTGTAGGCCGCAGGCTTCCGCTGTCTCCAGGTGTCCATCCTCAGGAGCCGTTGCACACAATTCAGGGGACATCAATTTCATTGCAACAAGCAAACGTTTACTGGTCAGTTCAAGTTCATCAGGGTGTAACATGTGGGGTAGGGGGCAGCATTTCATGTTTCTTACTTCTTTAGTACAACCCAACTTCAGCTCAACTACTCCTTCGTCCTAGACTATCCCCAAGTCCACTGACTCTGTCAGCCTCAGGGATTTCCTGTCCACTTCAGCAGTGCACCCTGGATCCACCACTTTCCGTCTACACGGGTCCCTGTCCATCTTCCACTGTACTCCAGAGCAGTGTTTCCCAACTCCAGTCCTCAAGGCCCACCAACAGGTCAGGTTTCAGGATTTCCTCACTATTACATAGGTGATGAAATTATTGCCTGTGCAGGTAATACAATTATCACCTGCGCAATACTAAGGAAATCCTGAAAACATGGCCTGTTGGTGGGCCTTGAGGACTGGAGTTGGGGAACCCTGCTCTAGAGGACATGATGTGCCCGGCAGCCCCTATGTCAGACCTTGGGATCCGGACGTGACAGTGGCGTCCGCTCGGGATTCCAGTAGGGCTTCCCACTGCTTTGAATGACCGATACATGCCGGCCCAGCAGCCCACTGCACCTGAACTTGACCTTGTCACGGTACTTCCCTATCTGATCTACTATGAGGAAGTGCCTGCTTTTTACTAACACTAGTCCCCACCCACTGTGCTAGTTCTATCCATTAACTATATCCTGTCCTATAGACTAAACCTATTGTTCTTATCTTATGTCCTATGCCATTGCTAAGCCACTTAACTACATGAACAGTACTCATACTATCCCAAGTCTAACCCTGTGCATACCCTGCACTTTACACTACTCTCATTATACATTAACACTTTACATTGTTATACGCTGTACATTACCTTAATACAATATACAATACGCACATCACTATTCACATTACATGTAAAACTGCATGACACTATACACATAGTGCGATTGTTGTCTTCAGGGTCAGGAATGCAGCAAAACAGTCCATCAGTCTTACACCATCTCAGCCGTCTCTCCCATACACACAAACGCTCGCAAGGCTGAGCACTCTTGTGGTTTCTATGAGAGAGTTGTCAACTGACAAATCTCTGGGAGAATAATGCGATCGGTAGTGCAAAATCGGACATATGTGAGACATATCTTCCCAAACATCAGTTGTATGCCACCCCCTAAGACAGTCAGTTGAACCTGTTGATATCGGTGGCCTGAACATACTTTTTTATTTTAAGAAAACCTGTCACCCTAGAAAATGATATTTACCTGCAGAGATAAGGTTAATCTGTAGGTAAATAGTGTTATAAAGCTGCCCAGCCTACTTTATTGAAGGTGCAGCTACAGGGAGAAAATAAACTTCCTCCACGGAGCCGCTGGTTTTTAGTGACAGGTGAGGTGAATGGTGCGATTACAGTTACTGCTCATAGTACTATACTGTGAGTGGCAGCCATAAAAACACCCCAACAGTTTGATTGACAGCTCGCTGTGCATAGATGCACAGCAGACCTCGCTGTCAATCAAAGTGCTGTGGCGTGCTTACAGCTTCCGCTGACAGTATAGAGAGCAGTGGTTGCGAGCGGTGACTGAAATTGTACCCCTATGACTGAACATCTACAACTCTTGGGAGGAAATCAGCAACAGACTGGATCTGACCATGATGAATTGTATAGTAGTGTACTATGCTTATATTCTGATCTGTGCAAAGATCATAGTGAAAGGTGGAGGTGAACTGTGACCAACTCTGGCATTGGAGTATGGGAGGGAAAACTGGGCAATTGTTCAGGGCACCCACCTCCTTAGGGGCCCCCAGCATTTACAGCAAAAACTATATTGATAATAGCAGATCTACATTTTCAGTGTAGTTCTTGATATTGATAGTGCAGACCAAAAGTTTGGACACACCTTCTCATTTAAAGATTTTTCTGTATTTTCATGACTATGAAAATTGTACATTCACACTGAAGGCATCAAAACTATGAATTAACACATGTGGAATTATATACTTAACAAAAAAGTGTGAAACAACTGAAAATATGTCTTATATTCTAGGTTCTTCAAAGTAGCCACCTTTTGCTTTGATGACTGCTTTGCACACTCTTGGCAGTGTGAATGTACAATTTTCATAGTCAAGAAAATACAGAAAAATCTTTAAATGAGAAGGTGTGTCCAAACTTTTGGTCTGTACTGTATGTGTGTATGTACTCGGTGTATACATATTTGTGTGTGTATGTGTGTGCTCTGTGTATACATGTTTGTGCATGTGTGTATTTGCTCTGTTTATACATATATGTGTGTGTACATGTGTTCTGTATACATGTATGTGCTCTATTTGTGTGTGCACTGTGTTTTGTGTGTGTTTAACATACAATGTTTGAATCACATACAGTGTATATATGTTGCATCGCCATTTATAAATATCAACAGCGCAGACGAGAGTTCAGAGGTGTAAACGTGTCAGTAATTGCCCAATGAACAAGCAAAATAATGTTCATTCTTCGGGTGATTGGATTGTTTTTGCTGGAACCAAAATCATTGTTCTCAGCTGCACATCGGCTGATGTAATTTGCAGATGCTCTGCTGATAACGTGATACTGTATGGGGACGTTAATCTATTAGTGATCATTCTGTCTCCATCATTCTTCCTCAGCTTGTGAAAAGAGGCCGGTAAACAAGCACTGAAAGCCTTGAATATTGTCGATCGCTCTTGTTTCACAAATGTTTCTTAGTGATCATGCAATATATTAACATTTGGGGAACCATTTTTAACTTTTGCCCAGGGCCACGCTTTGTCTAAAAATGGCTTTGACCATCAGCTATTGTGAATGTTGGACTCTGTGTATAGAGGTGTTACCTTTCATTGTAATTCTTTTGATCAGAATTAGACTGCTAAAAAGTCTTCTGTACAAAACAGAACCTATTAGGATAGTATTAGGCAGTATGAAAATTGCAAGGATTCTGGTCTTTTATATCTTCCTTAATAAAGATAAAATACATTTAACATAAAATCCTGGTTTACATGACGCGCCCCCTGGGCCATGGGGTATTCGGCAGCCGGGCCTCTGTGTATGCCGGTGGGGGATATCACGTGGCTGGCCCGGTCCGTGACTTAAAGTGTTCGTGACGCCACCTGTGGAATGTAGCTAAGGGGTGCCACCGCTGCGGAGCAGTCCTCTGGAGCTGGTGTTACGGCAGCAGGGATGGTGTGGCTCTCCACAGCTAGAGCTAGCTCCAGGGCAGCGTGGGGTGTAATGGATGGTGATGCAAGGGAGAGACGGCAGGACGGTCCCGGAGGAAAGACGGACACTCACACGGGGGTAAGCTTCAGTACCTTTACTGGTGATGATGCAGGCACGGTCCAGGGTACTCCGGACGAAGGGCACACGTTTGGACTCTCCCCAGTGAGCAGGTATAGGGCCTCCTGATCCGTGGCTTTACTCGCTAAGCTTCTGACCTGCCTGGAGCTAGGCCTAGCTTGGTTACTGTCTCTCTTTGCACCTGCTGACCTGGTGGTAGGGCCTTCTCTTGGAGATCACTCTTCCTGGACGCTGGGGCCTCCGTGACTCCTAGCCCTGGTACTGTAGTCAGCGTTTGGTGAACCTGGGACCTGTAGTCCTCCAGGAGTTCCGGTGGTCCCTACTGGGTATAAAGGGCCCCCGTAGGCGCGGACCCGGTGTCCGGTATATATATCGGGGAGAGCCTGGTATGCTCCTCTGCCCCCTCGCTACTTCTTCCTTCTCCTCTCGCCTTCGGACCACTCAGGGCCCTCACAAGGCCTTCACACGTGCTGTAGGCCTTGGCTCGCCTAAGCACAGCAGCCAGCTTGCTGCCTCCACGCTCTCTGCTCAACTCTGAGCTCTGTCAGACTCCAAACACTAAACTGAACTCACTTAACTAACTGAGCTGCCTGGCTCCACCCTCCCTATATATATATCCCTAACGGGCTCCCTCTGCTGGTGTGAGGTGGTAGGGTGGAGGTGTGTGAATGTGTGAGGGCCTCTTGTGGAGAAGTCCATCCATGCACCCTTCTGGGTTCTGTGGCACCAGTGCACAGCAGGGCGCCACATCCCCCCCCTAGTAAAACTCAGTACTCCTGGACTGAAGCATTTTTTTCAAAACAGGTTAAACAATAACATTTCTTCCCTTTATGGGAGGCACATTTCTTGAACGTTACAGGTAACATTATAATCCAATAATAACAACAAGTATAACAATAACAATAAAGTTACAGCAAGTCCCGTATCCTGGTGTCCATTTCACCAATGAAAGAACATGAGGGACCCGCCTGAAAACCCTCAACGTAGGCCCTGGGCGTGTCTACAGGGCATAGGTGATGCAGGTGCTGGACCACGTCTTCGGCCACGCCGAACGGGTTTTTGTTCCGTGGTCACTTAAGGGGCACTCCAGGGAGTGCAACTATGTACATGACAGTTTTTGGGCTGCTCACAGTCCTCAGCCTACAAGTCTTTATATATACCCTTACGGGTAACTAAATACAATGAGAAGTGTCCGTGTCACATAAATTGTCCATTAGCAAGGTAAAATAAATCAATAAATAAATACATGAAATTATTACAAGAACATACCCTACGGGGTAACTATTTATACTGTCAGTGTTTCTCTATTCACTCTCTATACCTGACAGGGGTCTGGCCTTTTGTGCTACGTGATGACCTACGTAGTACTAGGATGCGTGTAGTGTGGATGCTTGCGCTATTTTCCGCTCTATCAGCTCTATGTGTTGGTGGACTGCAAGACTGTCTTAACCTCTCTACGGGACTGGCAAGTACACTGGCTACTGGGCCTTCTGGCTCTGCTTCTACCGGTGATCCTTCTTCTGGGGATTCTTCCTGAGCAGGCTCTTCTGGGGCACTTACAGGTCCTACTTGCAGTGGAGGGTCTTCTGGCTGTTGGTAGAAGTGTATTATTACCGCTCCATCTAGTTGAGGCCAATCTGCCGGGAAATCTCCTAAGACAGTATGGAGTACTTCTTCTTTAGGCTCCTACGGTACGGTGAGAGGCACTTCCTCCTGGGGCTTCAGCGGACTTGGGCATAACTTCAGATGGTCTCTTGATACCGTTGCAGTTGTTCTTCCTCCGTCTTTTCTAATTAGACAGGTTTTCCTATTGTCGAATCTGGAATTCAACACAGTGTAAGGTTCCCTCTCCCACTGGTCGTCAAGTTTGTGGCTTCTTCTCTTTCGTTTCAGCACAACTTCTCCAGGTGTCAAGGGTTCAGCTGGTACACTCTTGTTGTACTGTGGTTCCTGCTTATCTCTGCTTATCTCTCACCCTACTTAGACTGTCTTCGACACAGGCCTGTACTCTCCTGTACTGCTCCTGTCGAGTCGCATCCAAGTCTTCAGCGGACATATCTGCTTCTTGCTCTACCACTCCAAGCTCCAGGTCCATGGGCAACTTTCTGGGTCTTGCTCTCATGAGGTACGCTGGACTACAATTGGTGGAACTCACAGGTATGTGATTGTACAGATCTACCAGGTCAGGTAGTTTGTCCGGCCACTGGTTTCTTTCTTCTAGAGGTAAGGTCTTCAACAGGTCGATGACTATGTTATTCATATTTTCACATAACCCATTGGTTTGGGGGTGGTACGGTGTAGTCCGGATCTTCTTACATCTGTGCAGATGGCAAAACTCTCGGAACAGCTCGGCTTCAAAGGCAGGGCCTTGATCCGTCAGCACCTTATCCGGGTATCCATGGGGCCTGCAGAAGTAAGCTTGAAACGTCCTTGCTGCAGTTTCTGCCGTTAGATCCTTGATGGGGGCTACCACCAGGAACCGGGAGTAGTGATCCACCATGGTCAGGGCATACAAGTAGCCTGACCTGCTGGGTGACAGCTTGACGTGGTCCAGAGCAACGATCTCCAGGGGCTGGGTTGTCTTGATGGACTGCAGGGGTGCCTTCTGGCTGCTGTAGTCTTTCCTTCTGAGGCTACAGGGTCCACAATCCCGGCACCACCTCTCTATGGAACTCCGCATTCCAACGCAATAAAACCGATTCTTCAGGAGGGTTTCCAGCTTCATCCAGCCAAAGTGCCCTGCTTGATTGTGGTAGGCCTCCAACACCATCTGGATGTCTGTCCTGGGCACTACGATCAACCATACCATCTCATGGGTCCTAGGGTTGACGTACCTTTGGCACAGCTTCTCTCTATAGATGAACAGCCGGCTTCTCTCATTCCACAGTTGCTTGGCTTGGGGAGGAGCATCCCTCTCCAGGGAGGAACCTTCCTGGGTTATCAGTTCTTTGATACGGCTGACAACCGGGTCGCTGACCTGGGTCTCCTTCCAACTGTGGTGAGGTAAAGGGTTTAGTGTCTTACCACGATACCTCCTGGAGGTGCGCTGCTCGTGGACCATCCCATTTCTGTGGAAGGCAGGTAGCTCAATTTCCTCCAGGTCATCCACTTCTTCTTCAGTATCCGACTGGTGCGGCATTCTGGATAGGGCATCGGCGTTAGCGTTCTTGTGGCTTGCCCGGTACTTGATGGTGAATTGATAGTTTGACAGTCGGGCCATCCAACGCTGTTCCATGGCTGTCTCTAGATGTGTCAAGGGGTTGTTGTCAGTGTAAGCCGT
The DNA here is from genome assembly GCF_046119375.1 of Phyllobates terribilis. Lineage (NCBI taxonomy): Eukaryota > Metazoa > Chordata > Amphibia > Anura > Dendrobatidae > Phyllobates > Phyllobates terribilis. The sequence continues at coordinate 307,777,844 of NW_027362761.1, forward strand.
GAACTTACTGGAGGCCAAGTAGTGCTTGAATCGTTCAGTGATGGCCCAGACCAAGGGCAGGAGCTCCAACTTGAAGGAGCTATAGTTTTCTGGTTTCCTCTCGGTCGGACAAAGCTTCCTGCTAGCATAGGCAATCACCTTCTCCTTGCCATACTGCTTCTGGCTTAACACAGCCCCTAGTCCCTCGTTGCTGACATCAGTGTACAGCAGGAAAGGTTGGCTGTAGTCAGGGTAGGCCAGGATTTCTTCGCCAGTGAGGATCTCTTTCATCACTGCAAAGGACTCAGCCTGCTCTTTACCCCACTGGAAGGGTGGGTTCTTGCCTCTGTTGGACTGTCCCACCAGGAGATCTTGCAAAGGTGCTGCCTTCTTGGTGTAGTCCTTCACAAATCTCCCGTAGTACCCGACCAGTCCCAGGAACTGATGTACCTCCTTGAGATTCTTCGGTTCCGGCCATTTCTGGATGGCAGTGACCTTCTCCGGGTCTGGTGCTACTCCTTCTGGATTGACGATGTGCCCCAGGTACTGAACCTTCTGTTTGAGCAGGTGGCACTTGGAAGGCTTCAATTTCATCCCATACCGGGACGATTCAAATACCTCCGCCAGGTGCTTCAAATGGTCCTCATACGTCTTGGAGTACACTATCACGTCATCCAGGTATAGCAGCACGGTCTCGAAGTTACGGTGTCCCAAACAGCACTCCATCAATCTCTGGAACGTTCCAGGGGTGTTGCAGAATCCGAACGGCATACTGTTGAACTCGCAGAGTCCCATCGGGGTAGTGAAGGCTGTCTTCTCTTGGTCCTCCTCAGCAACTGCTACTTGCCAGTACCCACTAGTGAGGTCAAGGGTAGAGAAGTAATTTGCAGACTTTAATGCAGCCAGGGATTCCTCTATACGGGGCAAAGGGTATGCATCTTTATGTGTTATGCGATTTACCTGTCTGTAATCTACACACATTCTCATGCTTCCATCCTTTTTCCTGACCAGGACCAGGGGAGCTGCCCAGGGGCTACAGCTATCTCTTATTACCCCTGCCTTCTTCATGTCATGCAACATTTCCTTCGCTTTCTGGTAGTGTGCTGGTGGTATGGGCCTGTAATGTTCTTTGATGGGTGGATGGTCACCTGTGGGTATATGGTGTTGTACCGCTTTAATCCTCCCAAAATCAAGTGGTTGTTTGCTGAATACCTGTTCGTATTCCTGGACCACCCTGTATACACCTTGTTTTTGATGGACAGGAGTGGCGTCAGTCCCAACATGGAGCTGTCGACACCAATCCTCCAACTGGGCTTCAGAGTCATTGTCCTCCACTGTATCTGGTGGGGTCAAGGATTCCACTGTGTGTTTGGCATCATCATTCACAGTATACAACCTGGCAACAGTGGCATATCTTGGTAATTTAACTTCATCCTCCCCACAATTTAGGAGACGTACAGGTACCCTCCCATTGCGTACATCAATCACCCCTCTAGCAGTTAAGAGTGTAGGTCTGTGCTCTGAGCTAATGGGCTCCACTACCGCCTGGTAGTTCTGTCCTCTTAGACCTATTGCTGCTCTACACCAAATCAGCATTTCACTCAATGGGTATCGGGTCTGTCACCCGTACATTACCGATCTCACCACCTGTTAGCTTTACCTGTTGCTGGTACAGGAGGGCTTGTATCCCTCTCTGGAGCACCTTCCTCTGCCGTGGTTTGGCAGTGTCAGCAATCTGTTGGAGCAAAAACCGGAATTAGTCTTACCGGTAATGATGTTTCCAGGAGTCCACATGACAGCACCGTAGGAGGAGTAATCCAATATCCTGTGTAGGGACAGGAAGCACAAGAGGTTAAAATCCCTCCCACCCCCAACCTCCTCAGTGATTTTCCAAGAACCACATTGGCTAGGTACAACAAAATTTTATTTTAGACTGCTTAGACATATGTTAGAATCACATACAGTAGCAATATAGGGAGGGAAATAAGGGTGCTGTCATGTGGACTCCTGGAAACATCATTACCGATAAGACTAATTCCGGTTTTCCAGTACGTCCCCATGACAGCACCCTAGGAGTATACACAAGAACTCATAGCTTAGGGTGGGATAGCTGCCTGAAGTACCTTCCTACCAAACGCAGATCTCTGCTGTGAGAGAATATCTAGCTTGTAGTATTTGCAGAAAGTAGTATGTCCTGACCATGTGGCTGCGGTACATATTTGTTCAATGGTAGCCCGTGCTCTAGTTGCCCATGAGGTGGAAATTGCTCTGGTGGAATGGGCTTTGATAATTTCAGGGGGAGGCTGTCCTTCTGAAAGATATGCTAGATTAATCATGGATGTGACCCATCAAGCTAAGGACGGTCTTGAAGCCTTCCTGCCTCTAATTTTTCCCCAAAACTGTATAAAAAGGTTAGAGTCTAATCTCCAGTTCGGAGTGGCCTCCAAATAGGCCAACACTGCTCTGCGGACATCGAGATGGTGGAACTCTTCCTCCTTCTGATTCCTAGGGTATTCGCAGAATGATGGAAGAACCACTTCTTGGTTTAAGGTCATCGATGACACCACCTTCGGAGAGAAACTTGGATACAGTTTCAGAATGATGCAATCATCCCGAATCTGCATACAAGGCTTGACGACAGATAGAGCCTGGATTTCATCCAACCGTTTAGCTGTGGTGATTGCCACCAAGAAGACTGTTTTCAGAGTCAAGTTCTTTATTCCCAAATTATTAACTGGGCCGAAGGCAGGTTTGCAAAGGACTCTCGGGACAAGATTCAGATCCCACAGAGGGGAAGAAATTCTGTGTGGGCCTAAGTCTCTGGATTGCCTTGACAAACCTGATTATCCAGGGATGCGAGGACAATGATGTGTCGAAGAAAGCACCTAGTGCCGCAATCTGCACCTTCAAGGTACTTGGTCTAAGACCTGTGTCAATCCTGCGTGCAAGAAATCAAGGATCGCAGGGATGTCTGGCTGAGAGTTGTCTACCGTCCTGTTGAAATTACAAGAGGTCCTCCAGCCTTTTTTATATATGGCCTAGGTTACAGGTTTTCTACTAGCATGCATAGTTTGAATCACTCTGTCGGATAAGCCCTTGTTCTTCAGGATCTCCCCTTCAGGAGCCAAGCTGAGAACTGGAGCGGTTGAAGATTCTGATGAAACAGTGGACCTTGCGTCAGAAGATCTTCCGGAAAAGGAAAAAATGATTGGGTCTTCCAACGCTAGATGATGTAGAAGGGAGAACCAACTTGTCCTTGGACAACACAGGACAGTCGCCCGATCTTCCTGAATTTTTCACAGCATTCTCGGAATTAGAAGAGCAGGTGGGAAGGCATATGTTAGGCCCTCTCCCCAATATTGTGAGGGTGCGTCCACTGCCAGAGGATGATCTCCTGGGTCGAGAGAGAAGAAAGATGTCGTCTTTGCATTTGTTCTGGATGCAAAAAGGTCTAGGTGCAGCTGACCCCATCTGCGGGTTAATTGCTGGAACACCTCTTCCTTCAGTTTCCATTCTGAAGCCTTCTGAGGTAATCTGCCTCCTGATTGTCAGATCCCCAAAGGTGAACTGCTGAAATGGAGCTCACTATCTTCTATATACCTAAGAATATCCTGTTGGCCAGGGACTGGAGAAGTGGATGTCCTGGTCCGCCCTGATGTCTGATGAAAGAGACTGCCGTGATGTTGTCCGACAAAATTTTTACATGTTTGTCTTTTAAGACCGCCCGGCTTCTCTGTAGGGCTTCCCAGATTGCCTGTAGCTCCCGAAAATTCGATGATTGGGTCTGAATCTCCGTGGACCATGTTCCTTGGAGATAAGAATCTCCCACTCGAGTTCCCCATCCTGAGAGACGTGTGTCCGTGGTCACTAAAAGACAAGGTTCCAGAATTCACTGCACTCCCTTCCGTAGATTCTTCTGGTCGAGCCACCAGTGTAGAGAGTCCTGGGCGTTTCTGGACAAAGACATCTTCCTGTCTAGGCAATTCTGATGTCCGTCTGTCACTTCCAGGATACATTTCTGTAGAGGCCTGGAATGGAACTGGCTCCATCTGACGCGGGAGATGCATGACGTCATGATTCCCAAAATACTCGTTGCCTTCCGGATTGAAGGTTTCTTCTCTCCTGCAAAAGAACGAATCCTTTTTGGAATTGAGAGCATCTTGTCTTCCGGGAGACAAGATATTCGTGTTCGGGAGTCGAGATGGACTCCCAGGAAGATGTGTGATGTACTTGGGACAAAACTGGATTTTTCTTTGTTCACAATCAAACCCAGGCTGGTTAATGTCCGTAGGACAAGTTCCAGATGTTGCGTCATATCTAGAGGAGATCCTGCTACCAACAGGAAGTCGTTCAAGTACGGAATGATGGTAATATCTCTGATGGATACAGGCCACCACCTCTGCCATGATCTTTGTAAAGATTCTGGGAGCAGATGACAGGCCAAAGGGAAGATAGTGTAGAATCTGACTGCCTGATGGTAGTGCAAATCTCAGATATTGCTGACTTGAGGAATGTATTAGCAGGTGGTAGTATGCATCCCTAAGGTCCAGGGTGCACATTACCGCATCCATGTTTATTAGAGGGATGGCTGATCTTACTGATTCCCTGCGGAATATCTTGTAGCGGACCCACCGGTTTAGGGGTTTCAGGTTGATAATCGTACGGAACTCCCCTGACGGTTTCTTTATTGAAAACAGGGAGGAGTAATGGCTCTGATGTTATTCGTGTTCTGGAACTGGTACAATAACCCTCTGATGCAGCAGCTTCTCTATGTCTGCCTGCAGACGGGAAAGAGAGGTAGGGGAACCTCTCGTCAGGCGGAATTTTGAAGGGGATTTTGAGAAAATTCTATCCTGTAACCCTGCGCTATAGTTGTTAGTATTCAGGGATTTTGAGTTACCCGATGCCAACTGTTTCTGAAAAACTTTATTTACGGGAGGGGAACGGTTTACGAAAGGGCTGCTCCTTCTTTTTCTCCTCAGAGAAGCCCTTCTTTTTATCTGACGCTTTTTCTAGAATGTCATCTAGTACAGGTCCGAATACTCTGAGCCCTGAAAATGGAATGGAGCACAGTTTGTTCTTAGAAGCTGTATTTACCAGACCATGTTTTTAACCAAACAGCTCTATGGGCTGAGTTGGAAAGCGCATTATTTCTGGCCGCAAATCTGACCGATTCCACTGAAGCCTCGGCCATAAAATTTGTTGCCATTTTTAATAGGGGCAAAGATTGAAGGAGAGATTCCCTCGGGGTGCCATCTCGTAGGTGACTCTCTAGCTCTTCTAGCCAGACTCTCATGGATCTGGCAATAGATGTAGCAGCGATATTAGATTTAATAATTTTAATAATTACTACTGAAGCTTCCCAGGCTTTTTTCAAAAGTCCATCCGCCTTCCTATCCATAGGATCTTTAAGTCCTGATGAGTCTTCAAAGGGGATAGAGGTTTTCTTGACCACATTAGCCACCAGGACGTCAATTTTAGGAATAGTGTACCCTGGGTCAAAAGATAGTCGGGCGGAAGTCTCGTGGTATAGAGAGTCTCTTCTCCACATCCTCCCATTCCCCCAGTATCATGTCCTTCACATGGGCTTTTAACAGGAAAAACAATGGATCTCTGGGTTCTAAGACCACCAAACATCTCATCCCCTGGGGGCTACAGAGAACAATAGAAGCCTGAACTTCTTCTTTGATTATATTACGCATCTCGTTTAATAAAGCCCCGTGCTCCTCCTTTAGCATGGAGGCTCTACACTCAGCACATAGACGCTTTGTTTATGAGTCTGGAAGTCTGATGTTACAATCCAGGCACCTCTTGGATTTTACTGTGGCTTTTTTTCCCTGTATCCTTCTATTTCTTAGAAGGAGGTGGTAACTGCCCAGATAGATCCTATAAAAAATATGGAGGGCCTGGTAAGAGTAAGATCCATTAACCATATAAAGGAGGTAATGGCACACTCACATGACTGTGGGGTGATTCAGGGAGGGTATCAGGGTGAGACATCTCTGCCATTTTGCTGTCAGGGGTGCCCAAGCTGTAAGCCTGTCTTTGTGCTCCCCAGCCCCCCTTCCTATGCCTTACCTGGTCGCCCAGTCATTTTCCCTGCTCCCTGGCGTCCGGTCTTCACCACGGTTTGAATTTCCCGCGCGACTGCCACCGGAAGTCGTCATCCCGAACTTCCGGTTTTGACGCCGGGCGGTTCCGGAGCCAGGAGAAGCCGGACCCGCCCGGAGCAGGACACCGAGAGCCCTGGCGATGGGGAAGCGGCACCCGGAGGCTCCAGCACACCGGAGGGCTGAGGGACTCCCGACAGGGAGTGTCGGCCCAGTACCCGCTTGGCGGCGGGAAGGAGAGAGTCATGGCCCCCCCGATCCCACCGGGGTCCCCTGAGGTATCTCTGTCTTCATACCAGTGCTCCTGCACCAGCGATCCTCCTATACTCCCTGTCCTGTGTAGGGACAGGAAAAACACTGAGGAGGTTGGGGGTGGGAGGGCTTTTAACCTCTTGTGCTTCCTGTCCCTACACAGGATATGGGATTACTCCTCCTATGATGCTGTCATGGGGACGTACTGGAAAACAACACTTCTCCCAAATAGTTACCAACAATATTTGTACCAAGTATCATGTACAAGTCTGTATTACCAGGGTTAGATTCCACTACAATCAGTCCTTGGTCCTTCAGTTCCGCTCTCCCCACCTTCACTGTCACGTCCTTAACCCCTACTAGGTTAAGAGGAAGGCCATTAGAGGCATACACGGAGAGGTTCGGGGCTGGCGGCTGGAGTTCATCTACGGACCAGTACCTTTTGTAGAGGACATCAGGTATGATGGTTACCTGAGATCCAGTGTCCAGCAATGCAGATGTTGCTATCCCGTCCAGCACGAAGGACAGGAAAGGCCTTCCTCCTACGAACCGATGGTACCAGCGTGATGGGCCTGGCTGCTTTACTCCTGGGTGTCGGCCCTCAGCCCCAGGGTTTGCTCGTTTAAAGGACAGTTCCGCGCTGTGTGGCCTGCCTTCTGGCATTGGTAGCAGATGAATTCTCCAAGAGGGTGACGTTGGTCGTTGGTCCTCCCACGGGGTGGCGTTGTCCTCCTCTGGGGTGGCGTTGTCCTCCTACGGGGTGGCATTGTCCTCCTTCTTTTCCTCATCCAGGGGACATCCTCAGGGCTGTCGGCGAGTAGGATCTTTCCTTCCGGCTCGGGCTCCGTCTGTAGCTGCAGGGTGCTCAGGACAGTGGCCAGGGTTTTACTTAGCTGACGCACTTCAGAGCGCAGACTGTCCAGCTTGCTAGTGGGCACTGTTTGCATCTTTGTTTCAGCCGTTAATGAAGGAGCAGTGGGTGCTGCAGGCACTGGGGTGGCCCCACCCTGGTAACGTTGGACAGCAGTATCTGTTGTTTCCAGGGGCTGCAGACCCTTTATAGCCATGTCCTTAAGGGTGTAAAAGGTGGCATCTGGATGATCAAAGGCCCATCACCGTACAGTTCTGCTCTCCTCCTGGGACCTTAACCCCCGGACGAACTGTTCCGTCAGCATTTTATTTTCATTTTGTATGCTGGCTGGACTAACCTGTTTCAGGGCCCGCAGGGCTTCCTGTAAGCGCCAGGCGTAGTCCCGGACACTGTCCTCAGATTTCTGGACACAGTGGTAGAACCTCATCCGGAGATCTGTCTCAGTGCGGTTGTCAAACACAGTTTGCAGTCTCTTAAAGATGATGGATACTGATTCCTGGTCTGCGGCTGGCCAGGTTTCAATTTCCCGCTCTGCGGCACCAGTCAATTGTCCCAGCACAACAGCGGCTCTCTGCTTACCAGTCATAGAATACATGTCCAGTACATCGCATATTTTTCTCTTGAATCCAGACAGGGTGTCTGGTTTGCCATCATACTGGGGAAGCCATTTCGCTCCAGGGATATACGGCAGGGCCATGGGTATCAACGGAGTCATGACCCCTGCTGGTGGAGCGGCCGCTCCGGCCTGTGCAGCGCCGGGCGCAGGTTGGGCATCAGGAGCGTTAACCGGTGCTCCGGCGGCTTGCTGGTCGTCGGCCGTGGTTGCGCCCGCCTAGTGAACCGGAGCCTACCTTCTTCACTTCCTTATCAGGTAGGCCGCAGCTCCACAGGCGACGGTCTTCTTCCAGGACCTTGCGTCGCTCGCGTCTGACGTCAGAGTGTCCTCTGGGCTCCTTCCAGGACCTGACGCTTCTTGGTTCGACGTCAGGGGCGGGGCATGTCCTGGGCTTCGCGCGCTTCCAGCGGTTACGCCTCTCCGATTCCCGCGGTTACGCCCCTCTTCTTCCCACGCGGCGACAGGAAGATGGCGGACAATGGCGGGAAATCTCGGGTATGGCGGGAAACCTTCACCACAGTGAGTATTACAGTATTTTTAAGGCGCACAGTACCCGGTGGCAATGGGCACGCAATCCTGTTCGTGACGCCAGAGCTGACGCGCCCCCTAGGCCGTAGGGTATTCGGCAGCCGGGCCTCTGTGTATGCTGGTGGGGGATATCACGGTGGCTGGCCCGGTCCGTGACCCAGGGCGATCAGTAAAAAGGGAAATATTTATAAGGGATTTAAAGTGTTCGTGACGCCACCTGTGGAATGCGGCTAAGGGGTGCCACCGCTGCGGAGCAGTCCTCTGGAGCTGGTGTTACGGCAGCAGGGATGGTGTGGCTCTCCACAGCTAGAGCTAGCTCCAGGGCAGCGTGGGGTGTAATGGATGGTGGTGCAGGGGAGAGACGGCAGGACGGTCCCGGAGGAAAGACGGACACTCACATCGGGTAAGCTTCAGTACCTTTACTGGTGATGATGCAGGCACGGTCCAGGGTACACCGAACGAAGGGCGCACTTTTGGACTCTCCCCAGTGAGCGGGTATAAGGCCTCCTAATCTGTGGCTTTACTCGTTAAGCTTCTGACCTGCCTGGAGCTAGGCCTAGCTTGGTTACTGTCTCTCTTTGCACCTGCTGACCTGGTGGTAGGGCCTTCTCTTGGAGATCACTCTCCCTGGTCGCTGGGGCCTCCGTGACTCCCAGCCCTGGTACTGTAGTCAGCGTTTGGTGAACCCGGGACCTGTAGTCCTCCAGGGGTTCCGGTGGTCCTTACTGGGTATAAAGGGCCCCCGTAGGCGCGGACCCGGTGTCCGGTACATATATCGGGGTGAGCCTGGTATGCTTCTCTGCCCCCTCGCTACTTCTTCCTTCTCCTCTCGCCTTCGGCCCACTCAGGGCCCTCACTAGGCCTTCACACGTGCTGTAGGCCTTGGCTCGCCTAAGCACAGCAGCCAGCTTGCTGCCTCTTCGCTGCTCTCTGAGCATCAGCACTCTCTCTGCTCAACTCTGAGCTCTGTCAGACTCCAAACACTAAACTGAACTCACTTAACTAACTGAGCTGCCTGGCTCCACCCTCCTTATATATATATCCCTAACGGGCTCCCTCTGCTGGTGTGAGGTGGTAGGGTGGAGGTGTGTGAATGTGTGAGGGCCTCTTGTGGAGAAGTCCATCCATGCACCCTTCTGGGTTCTGTGGCACCAGTGCACAGTAGGGCGCCACATACACACTAGGTCATTTTCTGATGATACTTCCCCTTTAACCAAGAGACCCCCATTATTTAAAAATGACATGTGAAGATAACTGCCTTTTCACTCACTTCTCACCTGATGCTAATATATGCACAGGTACCTACGCCGAACAGAATTTTAGGTCTGATCAAAAATTTAAAGTGGAATTTGGTAACTCATTGTATAACTCATCTCCAGTCCTCATGCTCATTCCCATGCTCTGTATATTTGTTTTAATTTTGTTTGTTTACACTTTTTTTAACATGAAGAAAGGAAACCTTACCAAACATAGTAGCATCTGATATTCGGATGATAGTCGGATGATAGTACTAACATTGCTTATAAAAGCACTGTGATCCACTCCTAACCAGGAGCTGAAACATGGCTGCTTCTTGTGCCTAATAGAAAATCCAAGCTTATTGCTTTTCTACAGCATATGAGTGTTCAGGTTGCACAGGATACGTATGTGCTACGTATACCTAATTGTATATCTCATATATATATACCCACTGTATATATATATATATATATATATATATATATATATATATATATATATATATATATATATATATATATATATATATATATACAGTGGGTACGGAAAGTATTCAGACCCCTTTAAATTTTTCACTCTTAGTTTCATTGCAGCCATTTGGTAAATTCTAAAAAGTTCATTTTTTTTCTCATTAAAGTACACTCGGCACCCCTTCTTGACTGAAAAAAACAGAAATGTAGAAATGTTTGCAAATTTATTAAAAAAGAAAAACTGAAATATCACATGATCATAAGTATTCAGACCCTTTACACAGACACTTATATGCTGTCCTTTTCCTTGTGATCCTCCTTGGGACCACCAGAAGTCTTCCTAGACCTGGCCGTCCAGCCAAACTGAGCAATCGTGGATGAAGAGCCTCGGTGAGAGAGGTAAAGAAGAACCCCAAGATCACTGTGGCTGAGCTCCAGAGATGCAGTAGGGAGATGGGAGAAAGTTCCACAAAGTCAACTATCACTGCAGCCCTCCACCAGTTGGGCCTTTATAGCAGAGTGGCCCGACGGAAGCCTCTCCTCAGTGCAAGACATATGAAAGCCCGCATAGAGTTTGCTCAAAAACACATGAAGGACACCCAGATTATGAGAAATAAGATTCTCTGGTCTGATGAGACGCATATAGAACTTTTTGGTGAGAATTCTAAGCGGTATGTGTGGAGAAAACCAGGCAATGCTCATCACCTGCCCAATACAATCCCAACAGTGAAACATGGTGGTGGCAGCATCATGCTATGGGGGTGTTTTTCAGCTGCAGGGGCAGGACGACTGGCTGCAATTGAAGGAAACATGAATGCGGCCAAGTACAGAGATATCCTGGATGAAAACCTCTTCCAGAGTGCTCTGGACCTCAGACTTAGCCGAAGCTTCACCTTCCAACAAGACAATGACCCTAAACACACAGCTAAAATAACAAAGGAGTGCATTCAGAACAACTCTGTGACCATTCTTGACTGGCCCAGCCAGAGCCCTGACCTAAACCCAATTGGGCATCTCTGGAGAGACCTGAAAATGGCTGTCCACCAACGTTCACCATCCAACCTGATGGAACTGGAGAGGATCTGCAAGGAAGAATGGCAGAGGATCCCAAAATCCAGGTGTGAAAAACTTGTGGCATCATTCCCAAGAAGACTCATGGCTGTACTAGCTCAAAAGGGTGCTTCTACTCAATACTGAGCAAAGGGTCTGAATACTTATTGCCATGTGATATTTCAGTTTTTCTTTTTAATAAATTTGCAAAAATTTCTACATTTCTGTTTTTTTTTTCAGTCAAGATGGGGTGCAGAGTGTACATTAATGAGAAAGAAATGAACATTTTAGAATAGAATTTACCAAATGGCTGCAATGAAACAAAAATGAGTGAAAAATTTAAAGGGGTCTGAATACCTTCCGTACCCACTGTATATATATTATATATGTGTGTATGGGCATAAAAAGTAGTGCAACACCAGCAAGCAGCAGAAAAAAAAGGAGCAAAGCGAGGGCAACATAAACTTGTGCTGACTCCACACTCTGGTTAAAGGGAACATGTCACCAGATTGTCCATATATAGACTGTAACCACCACCCGTCAGTCATCTTTACTAGCACTCCTGGACCCTCTTCATATGATCACAGCTTCCAAGCATACCTAAGTAAACACCTTTTATAATTGTATCTCTCCAGATGCTAATCAGTGAGAGTGGTTTGATGGTCGTCCCAGTACTGCGCTCTGCTCCTGCAATCGTGGTCTCTCCTGTTTTGTGGCTTCTGGAACAGAGCTGGCCATGCATAACAGACTGTGTGGGTGACATCATTAGTGAATGTAAGAGAAACTGCAATTGCCGGGACAGAGGAAGCGCTGAGCACAGTCTGGAGACACCCATCGGACTACTTTGTGCCGATTAGCATATAGAAAGTTTATTTAGGCAAAGCCTGGAGCTAGGCTCCCTTTAAAAGTATTTTGCTGGTTACAGTGTCGGACTGGCCCACTGGACAGCCAGAGAATTCTTCGGTGAGCCATAGTCACTGACACTTCAGCTTTACAATGCCCCCCTCCCTTAGCTTCTCTTCATATGAAGACATATAGAGTTTCTGTCTATATGGTTGGTGCTGTAATTGCAGAAAGTGTTAGGTGGGTGTGTGAAGACATGAGGGTCAGTGGGCGCTCTTGTCCGTTGGCCTGGCTGTCTTTAGAAAAACCGCATGGACCAGGGCTCATCCCACTGAATGATCATACTCCTTTCCCATGGCCAGAATACTACTCAGATAACACAGGGTGAGGGTAAAACAGTATGGCAATAATTTATTGAACCACTAACAGACAATAACATATAGAACAGTTCCAGCAAATACACAAGACGTTGCAAAAGACAGAGTCTCACCCTTCCGCTGGCTTGCTGGGATTAGAGCAGCAGTGGCTTCGGGGCATTCAGGGCCTACTACCCCAACCAATAGCAACCCTCTTTTGATGAGCACCCACAGAGAGGAGATAGTGGCAAACTTAGGAAGCTAAACGAGTGCAATGAGCTATGTGGCCAAGTGACCTGATTGCCCCAACATGGATGCTCCAAATGTCTCCATAGGCACAGTGATGGGTAGTGGATCAAATCTGTATTCCCCTGGCTGGCAGCATGGTGCCTGGCTACTGTTCTGACAAGTCTCAAAGGCAGATCCCCCTTTTATAGTTCACAGCTCTTATTCAGGCATTTTTCCACAGGATTGGGGGAAGGTGGCAGGAGCTCATCTCTCATTGCTCGAGGGTTCATAGTTCATCTTTCAATATTTGCAGGTCAACAAACTGCATGGCCTGGTACAATGGGTAATCAACATATTAGCAAACATCAATTGCTCAATTACCCACTGTCCCTGTCTTCCAAGGATAGCACACAATACTCTGCAGCAAACATCAATTCAACCTACAAGAAGGGTCAACGTTCGGTCTCATATGAACAATAGCTCATGTCCCTGGGCCTACTGAAATAATACATTTGGATAACTAAGAATGAATGCGGTGTCGTCACAGGGTGTTTGCAGTGTCCTGAGTTCTGCAGCTGCTGATTATTCACTCCACATTGCAATCCCGCTTAAAGTAAGTTAATTGGTCTGTAAAGTGTGAATATTTATTGTGTTCATGTGTTATACGTGACTGTGGAAAAAAGAGGCCCTGCGAACTGATTGGTGGGCAGCGGGGGTGACGGGACAGTATTGTTTTTTTTTTTGTTTTTTTTTTAACCTTTCCCAAGCTCTTTACATTTTTACAAAATGGCACTGCAGCTGGCCACCAATATTGCTAAAGTCATGTGGAGCAAATTACAAAAAATCTATATACTGGAGAATACAGATTTTTATAACATTCAAGTAGAATTCAATTCTACTTGAATAAAGTCATCCATTTCTAGTTCTGAGTAAAGTGAAGCCACAAGGCTTATTACCCGACCAGTCCATCGGGTTTTTGTCAGAATTGACTGATCGGCAGTCCGGCCCTGCATACTGCAAAACAAATTTTCCAGCTCAGTATTGAAGAAGATCAGGACTGACTCCATGCTATCATACAATTTTGGATAACTAGAGGAGGAAGACATGTGAAGAGTCAGACTTCAAGGTTGGATTTCAGAAAGGCCAATTTTTAAGGGACTGGGAAAGAGGATAGGAAGGATCCAATGGCTGGATATCCTTAAGGACAAAAATGTCCAGAAAGGATGGGAAATTTTGAAAAATCAGATTCTCAAAAGCACAAGCGTTAACAATCCCTAAAACAGGGAAGAATAGGAAGTATTTAAGGAAACCAGGATGGATGAACACAGAACTAAAAAGGAAGAAAGAAATGTTTATCAAATGGAAAGAGGGAGGCATATCTAAAGAAAAATATAATGCTGTCTGCAGAACCTGTAGGGCATGCATCAGATTAGCTAAAGCTGATAATGAATAAAGGTTTGCAAGAGATGTCAAAAGGATTTGGGGGGTATGTCAAAAGTAAAAGAAAAGTCAAAGATGCTACTGGAGTTTTACAGGATGAAAATGGTAAAGTGGTAAAAAATGATGCTGAGAAGACCGAACTTTTAAATTCCTATTTTGCATCTGTTTTCTCTCAGAAAGTAAATGTAACATCAACTGATCTTCACTCTACAATTGAAGGAATACAAGTAGAAGAATCCACAATATCTATAAACAGAGAGATGGTTAGGGAACACTTAGCTAACATAAATTAATTCAAGTCTCCAGCTCCAGATAAATAACATCCTAGGGTACTGAAGGAGATAGCACAGGAAATTATTGAACCACTCTCCATAATCTTTGAAAATTATTGGAGTACAGGAGAAGTCCCAGAAGACTGGAGCAGAGCGAATGTTGTCCCTATCTTCAAAAAGGGGAAGAAGGTAAACCCAGGGAACTATAGGCCTGTGATCCTTACTTCTATACCAGAGAAGATCTTTGAAAAAATTATTAAACAACATGTATGCAAGTACCTTTATGAGAATGAAGTGATTAACCAGAGCCAGCATGGGTTTGTAACTAATAAGTCATGTTAGACTAACTTAATTTCTTTCTATGATGGAATCACTGACTGGGTGGATCAGGGAAATGCAGTAGATATAGTACAGTAGTGTTCAAGATAATAGTAGTGTGTTCAAAAACATGAGTTAAGCACAAAATCTTTATACTATTTTTTATTTCCATGCATTGGGAACATTGCACACTGTTTTCTAACTCAAAACATGAAGAGAAATGTATATAATTTTTAACTACTTTACAGAAAATAAAAAATGAATGTTGGGCTGTTCTAAAAAAATAGCAGTGTCTGCATTTGTCTTTACAAACTCACAATATGTACTCTTTTTTTTGAGGATTTAGCATTCCTGTGAATCACTAACCTACTATTTAGTTGTATACCTACAGTTTTTTAGAACTGATTCACATCTATGTTGCATAGAGTTAACCAACTTCTGGCACCTGTCAACTGTTATTCCAGCCCAGGATGCTTTGACTACATCCCACTATCTTTTAGCATTTCTTGGCTTCGCCTCAGAAACAGCATTTATGATATTACCCCACAAGTGTTCTATCAGATTAAGGTCCAGGGATTGGGCTAGCCACTCCATAACCTCAATTTTGCTGGACTGGAACCAAGATTTTGATCATTTACTCAAGAGTTTTGGGTCGTTGTCTTGTTGAAACACCAATTTCAAGGGCACATCCTTTTCAGCATAATGCAACATGACCTCTTAAAGTATTTTAATATATCCAAACCATGATCCCTGGTATGCGGTAAGTCCGACTCAATAGTAAGAGAAACATGCATATATCATGATGCTTGCACCACCATGCTTCACTATCTTCAGAGTGTACTGTGGCTTGAATGCAGAGTTTGTGGGTCATCTGATGAACAGTATGTGGCCCTTGGACCCAAAAAGAGCAATTTTTTTCATCAGTCCACAAAATGTTTCTCCATTTTTCTTTTGGCCAGTTGATGTGTTCTTTGGCAAATGGTATCCGCTTCAGTACATGTCTTTTTTTTAACAGTGGGACTTTGCGGGGACTTCTTGCTAAGACAGTGGCTTCACAAAGGTGTCTTCTAACTGCCACAGTACTCACAGGTAACTTGACAATGTCTTTGATCATCCTGGAGCTGTATTGGAGCTGATCATTGAAGCTGATCATCTTCGATCCATTCAAATGGTAGTCTTCCGTTTTCTTCCACGTCTCTCTGGTTTTGCTTTCCATATTAAAGCATTGTAGATCATTTTAGCTGAACAGCCTATTATTTTAGCTGAACAGACTTCTATTATTTTGAACACTACTGTATATCTTGACTTCAGCAAAGCATTTGACAAAGTATCTCATACCATCCTTATTGAAAAAATGACCAACTATGGAATGGACAAGGCAACTGTTAGGTGGATTCATAACTGGCTTAGTGATCGGACCCGAAGAGTGGTCATAAATGGTTGCACATCCAGTTGGAAGAAGGTCTCAAGTGGGGTACCACAAGATTCTGTCCTGGGCCCTGTGTTGTTTAACATCTTTAGCAATGATTTAGATGAAGGAATTGAGGGTAAATTGATTAAATTTGCTGATGACACAAAGCTAGGAGGCATAGCTAATATTAGAGAAGAGAGAGAGAGAGAGAGAGAGAGAGAGGATTCAAAAAGATCTAAACAAACGGGAACTATGGGCAGCAACTAACAGAATGGTTTTTAACAGGGAGAAATACAAAGTCCTACATCTAGGCAAGAAAAATGAAAAAAGTATATACAGAATGGGAGGAATAGGGCTAAGAAACTGCACATGTGAAAAAGACTTTGGTATACTAATAGATAACAGACTGAACATGAGTCAACAGTGTGATGCAGCAGCAAAAAAAGCAAACAATTCTGGGTTGCATTAACAGAAGCATAGAGTCTAGATTGTGTGATGTAATTATTAGTGATGAGCAAGCACTAAAATGCTCGGGTACACGTTGCTCGGGTCGAGCAAATTGGAATACTCGGGTGCTCGACCCGAGCAACGAGCCCAATGTAAGTCTATGGGAAACTCGAGCATTTTTCAGGCGGCTCCCCGGCGGTCTGCAGAGGTCCTAAAAATTGCCCAAATCGATGGGAACAGTGCTCAAATGACATGGGAACAGCATGGGGAAGACCCCTTTAAGCATTTCTGACTCCCAGGTCACTGCTGTCAACAACGTTGTCAGAGTATTAAGCCACTTTTACGGACTCACAATAAAACATACAAAAACAAAACCAAAATGGATTTTCCTGGGAAATATATTAAGGAACATCCTTTCCAGGGTAATGACTTGTATATAAGGCAAAGTAAATAACCAAAACCAAAAATACTCCTCCACACCTTGGGCTATGTTCACACGTAGCGTTTTTGCACTTTTGCATTGCTTTCAACAAAGTCAAATGCATTCACTGGGAAATGTCATTTTAACATTTTACAACCTTATCTGGCCATGTGGTGTGTGACACATCATCAGATACATGCATACAGTGCTGAAAAGACAGGGGAACAGCATGGGGAAGACCTCTGGAAGTATTTCTGACTCCCAGGTCACTGCCTAAAAGTGTGCCCATCATAAGTGATCCTTGGCACATGCGAAGATGCCTCCCACCAGGCATCTGTCGTTGCATACTTGCAACAATCAGATGCAAGAGCAAATAGCCAAAATCAGGAAGCGTATATCCATGTGTGGGTGGGAAAAGGTGCATGGGAAAACACCTCCCAAGAAAAGACACTGGATCTGAGTTTATGTTACGCTGCTATCATTCGGTGGTGTTGAGAAGTCTGGCCCAATCCAGCCCTTGTTCATTTTTATAAGAGTCAGCCTGTCAGCATTTTCAGTTGACAGGCGGATGTGCTTATCAGTTATAATTCCACCAGCGGCACTAAAAACCCGCTCTGATAAAACGCTGGCGGCAGGGCAGGCCAGGACCTCCAAGGCATAGAGAGAGCTAGTTCATTCCACGTATCCAGCTTGGATACCCAATAATTATAAGGCACAGAGGAATCACGGAGGATGTTGGTGCGGTCGGCAAGGTACTCCCTCAGAATCTTTCAAAACTTTGCACTCCTTGTGAGAGTACCCTGCGCCTCAGGGCCTGTGGGATGGGAGGGTCTGAGAAAACTCTCCCAGAACTTTCACAGTGTTCCCCTGCCTCTGCTGGATTGAAGTTGTGTCTCTCTCACCTGTACTCCTTGGTTGTCCAACGAAGTGTGCCCTCTGCCGCCAACGTTTTCAGATGGGAATTTTTTTAATAGTTCTGCAACAAGGGCCTTCTGGTACAGCCCCATTTTTGTAGACCTGTCCGCCTCAGGAATAAGAGATATAAAGTTCTCCTTGTACCGTGGGTCTAGAAGTGTCACCAACCAGTAATGACTGTCATCCAAAATTTTGAGAACGCGAGGGTCATGGGAAAGGCAGCGTAACATAAACTCAGCCATGCGTGCCAGACTACTAACAGGCAAGACTTCCGTGTCCTCACCAAGAGGATGACTGACCATGCTCTCCTCCTCCTCCTCTCTGTCCTCTGGCCATCCACGCTGAACAGACGGTATGACAGCTGTGCAGGTAGTACCGTCTATAGTGCATGAAACTAGCTCCTGTCCTTCCTCCTCCTCCTCCTCTTCCTCATTGTCACCCAATCCACGTTGAGATGAGATGAGGCTTGGCTGTGTGTAATCACCCTGTATGGTTCCTTGCTCCATCTCATCGTGCTCTGCCTGCAATGCATCCTCTTTGATTGTGAGCAGAGAGCGTTTCAGAAGACAGAGAAGCGGGATGGTGACGCTAAATATGGTGTCATCGCCGCTCACCATCTTAGTGGAGTCCTCAAAGTTTTGGAGGATGATACATATGTCTAACATCCATGTCCACTCCTGAGGTCTTATGTGTGGAGTCTGAACTGAATACCAACGGCCTTGTTGATGCTGGTACTCAACAACTGCACTCTTCTGCTCACAAATCCTTCCCAACATCTGCAGTTTAAAGTTCCAATGCGTGGGGACATCACACACCAGTCTGTGAGCCGGAAGCTGCAAACACTGCTGAAACACGGCAAGGATGGCAGAAGCTGTAGCTGACTTTCTAAAATGGGCACACAGGCGGCGCACTTTAACAAGCAGATCCGGCAGCTCCGGGTAGGATTTGAGAAACCGCTGAACCACGAGGTTAAGCACATGGGCCAGGCATGGTACGTGTGTGAGCTCACCTCAGAGCCGCCACCAGGTTCCGGCCATTGTCACACACGACAATGCCTGGCTGTAGGTTCAGCGGTGTGAGCCACAGATCTCCCTGCTCTTTCAGAGCTGTCCACAACTCTTCAGCATTGTGCGGTTTGTCACCTAAGCATATTAGCTTCAGCACAGCCTGTTGCCGCTTGGCCGAGGCAGTGCTGCAGTGCTTCCAGCTTGTGACTGATGTGGTCATTTCGGAGATGGAGGCTGAAGAGGAGGAGAAGGCTGAGGAGGATGAGGTGCAGGAACTGTAGACCGTGGGGCCAACCCAGATTGACCTAGGGCCTGTAATCCTTGGCGTCGGGAGGACGTGTTCCGTCCCAAGGTCCGACTGGGTCCCGGCTTCCACTATGTTAACCCAGTGTGCCGTCAGCGAGATGTACCGTCCCTGCCCACAAGCACTTATCCACGTGTCCGTGGTTAGGTGGACTTTCCCGTTAACTGCGTTGTTGAGGGCACG
Organism: Phyllobates terribilis; assembly: GCF_046119375.1. Taxonomy (NCBI): domain Eukaryota; kingdom Metazoa; phylum Chordata; class Amphibia; order Anura; family Dendrobatidae; genus Phyllobates; species Phyllobates terribilis. The sequence goes on from NW_027362761.1 coordinate 307,797,104, forward strand.
GCTAATGTTTTGGGACACGTGCTTGTGTAATGTGAGGACGGCACACCGGGAGAAATAGTGGCGGCTGGGGACCGAGTACCGAGGGATTGCCACCGCCATCAGGTTGCGGAATGCTTCCATCTCCACAAGCCTAAAAGGCAACATTTCGAGCGCAAGCAGTCGTTAAATGTGAGAATTTAGTAGTGTGGCCTGTGGGGCATTGGCTGCATATTTGCGCCTGCGTTCCAAGGACTGGGGTATGGACAACTGTACGCTGCGCTGGGACAAGGACATGGACGTGCTTCCTGATGCTGCTACTGGAGTGCGCAACGACAGGTGCAGGGCAGGAGGCATCTTCGCATGCACCATGGACAGGAGATTGGCTTGCATGCACAACAGCAGAAGAAGCAATGGTGCCACCTGCAGACACTGTTCCTGGGCCCTGGGGTTCGGCCTACAAAGTCGGGTGCTTTGCTGCCATGCGCCTGATCATGCTGGTGGTGGTCAGCCTGGTCATTTTGCCACCCCTGCTGATGCTGGCCTGGCAGGTGGTGCAAATGGCCTTTTTGGTGTTATCGGCAGAGTCTTTAAAAACCAACCAGACTTGGGAAGACCTAACAGTTGTACTGGCAACTTCCTTCGTGTTGGTGTTACAGGGAACGTGCCTGCCTTCTGTCTGCGGCCACCACACTGCTTCTTTCTGCCTGTTGGGGTGCTTTGCCTCCCTCCCCCTGTGTGCTGCTGTCCTCGCTCTGCATGTCCTCCTGCCAGGTTGGGTCAGTTACTATATCATCCACCACCTCATCTTCCACTTCCACACCCTGGTCCTCCTCCTGACTTTCTAGCAATTGTGTCTCATCATCGTCCACCTCTTGTGACACTTTCCCACCGTCGCCTTCATGTGACCGTGGCTGCTCAAATATTTGGGCATCGCTACACACGATCTCCTCTTGCCCCGCTTCAAGTGGACGGGGCAAGAGGCCCGAATCTATAAATGGAATAGTGAACAGCTCTTCAGAGTGTCCAAGTGTGGGATCAGTTGTCTTCGGGCACTTGGCATGGTATGAGGAAGGAGGATCAGGGTGAGGAATATGCGGTCCAGACTCATGGCTACTGAGACTTGACCGTGTGGGAGACAGGGTGGTGGTGGTGGCTAAGTGAATGGAAGCATTATCCGCTATCCAACCAACAACCTTTTGACACTGCTCTGGGTTCAATAGTGGTGTGCTGCGGTCCCCTAGGAATTGGGACAGGAAGGTCAGGCGAGAGGATGTGGGTGTTTGTTGTGGCACAATTTCAGCTTGCCCACGGCCTTGTCCTCGGCCTCTGCATGCACCATCACCATCACATCCAGTTCCCCGTCCCTTGCCACGTGCCTTGCCCATTTTAAATGGAGGACAGTATCTTCCACGCTCACTACAAATGATTGAGTTTGGAGCGAACTTATATGTGATCCGTGTGAAGAAGAAAACAGAGTTTTAAATACCTGGCCTGTAGGTAAGTAGTTTGAACAGCAAACTGGTGTGAATTGCTTCACTGACACACTGAAAGAAATTTTTAATGGAGGCCAGAAATGGCAGTATTTTCTGACAACGTATATGTGATCCGTTTGACGGAGAAAACACAGTTGTAAATAGCTGGATTTCTAGCGCTGTAATATGGAAAGGACCTGGATGTATTCTGCAGTGCCAACAAGCAAATGGCGCAGAAAAACGGTGTTCTCTGGATTTCTTTTTAAGCAAATAATGAGGATTAAGATCCAAAAAAAAAGTATTCCTGGCCCCTGAGACCTGGGTCTTTGTATAGAAATATTTAACAGCAGCAGAAGGCAGAATTGGAATGGAGCCTCTTGTGCTATATGCACTGCAGTCTGCTATATACCCTGCCTGCCTATATACACTGCCTGCCTGATATCTCTGCAGATGGATTAGTTAGTCCTCAAAAGGACTGTTTGTTAAGATGGATATGTGTAATGTACGGTTTTTCTCCCTACACTACCTAATACACAAGCAAATCTCTCCCTGACGCAGCAGCACTTCTCCCTACTCTGCCTGATTCCGGAGTGACTGTGACGAGCACAGCGGCGCTAGGTTTGATATAGACCTGATGACGCTGTGCGGCCAGCCAATCACTGTAATGCCACAACCAACATGGCTACGGCATTACAGTGAGTGGCAGGCAATCCCTGCATGTTGATTGGCGCTCTAAAGAGCGCCAAACATTCAGGGAGGGGACCCGAGCTCCAGCCGAGCAGCCCCGGAAATACTCGGCGAGTGCCGAGCATCTCGAGCATACTGGAAGCCTGTGCTAGCATTTCTTCTGCGGTGTTGCTATCAGTGTGTCAAGAGTGGGAGAAGAGGGTAGCATTGACAATCCAACACAATGGGCAGCACTTTGAACACATTTTATAAGTGGTCATAAACTTGTAAAAAACTCATGAAAGAATAAAGTTATGTTAAAATCAAGCACACCATTGTTTTTCTTATGAAATTCTCAATAAGTTTGATGTGTCACATGACCCTCTTCCCATTGAAAAAAATAAAGTTGGATCCAAAATGTCTGACTTCAAAATGGCCGCCATGGTCACCACCCATCTGGAAAAGTTTTTCCCCTCCCATATACTAATGTGCCACAAACAGGAAGTTGATATCACAAACTGTTCCCATTTACTTTAGGTGTATCCATATAAATGGCCCACCCTGTATAAATCGAGAAGTTTATCCATTAGAAAGCATATTCTGCCACACAACTTTCATTAGACTCCCAAAATATGGCGTATAAAATAAAATGTTGTAATTTAACGAAAGCTCTTGCAGGTTTTTTTTTTTTCTTTACTAGAAACATTGGTACATCTGTGTAAAGCCCCCGTCTCACATAGCGAGATCGCTAGCGAGATCGCTGCTGAGACACGGTTTTGGTGACGCAACAGCGACCTCACCAGCGATGTTGCTGTGAGGTCGCTGATCGCTGCAGAATGTCCTGGACCATTTTTTGGTCTTTGCCCTCCAGCTGGTCAGCACACATCACTGTGTGTGACCAGCGGGACCAGCGATCAGGCTGTTAACCATGTTAAACCTCCCGCTCACCATAGCAGAGTGGTAACCATGATAAACAGCGGGTTACTAGGTGCGCGTGTGAGCAGGCTGGTAACCAGGAGCAGGACATCGTGGAAAGATTCTTTCCACGATGTCGCTGCTCCCCTGATCGCTGGTGAGCCTGCCTGTTTGACAGCTCACCAGCGATCACATAGCGACGCAGCAATGATCCCTGACAGGTTGTATCGTTGTCGGGATCGCTGTAGCGTCGCTAAGTGTGACGGGGCCTTAACTCAGCCCTATCCACTGGATTCATTTTCAGATTGGTGAGGGTCCTGGGGGGGTCACAATTCCACCTGTAAAACATTGATGGTCTAGTCTAGGGACAGACCATTAATGGATAATCTTAAAAACTTCACAACATATGATGATATTTATGTCATATGGCATGTTCCTGCCTTTAATGTGGTCACACATGCTGATCTCACATCATTTCCCGCACACTGATTTAATCAGCCATCATATGCCTTTAACAGCCGTGGGTGAAGGGGTGCTCCGCCCACAGCTGTTAACCAGGGGCGTAAGTCATTCCATGCTCCCATTGGCGTGCTTGTGGCGTGATCGCGGAGTGCTGATGGGTTATCATGACAGCTGGGGTTTAGCTGATGACCCCCGTGCCTGTCATTAAGATCCTCCTGTTCATAGGAGATCATGATTTCTGCTATACAAATTTCAAGTCCCCTAAGGGGACTATTAAATACAGTGAAAAGTTAAAAAAAAAAAAACACAAAAGTTCAATTCACTTTCCTTTTGCCCCATTGAAAGTAAAACAATAATAAAAAAATACACATATTTGGTATCGCTGTATTCAGAAATGTCTGATCTATCAAAATATAAAATAAATTTATACGATCGGTAAACAGCGTTAAGAGGAAAAAATCAAAATGCCAGAATTACATTGTTTTGGCTGCCGCAACATTGTAATAAATGCAATAAGAGGCGAACAAAACAGTGTATCTACCCCAAAATAGTATCAGTAAAAACGATATCTCAGGGCACAAAAAATAAGCCCAAAATCCATAAAAATGAAAACGTTACGGGTCTCGGAAAATGACGACAAAAGCTATTTTTTTTCACCACTTAAATAAAAAAGTACTATATATGTTTGGCATCTGCGCACTTGTACTTACCTGGGGAATCATATTGCCAGGTCAGTTTTTGCATGTAGTGAACATGTTAAATAAAAAATCAAACACATAATTGTGGAATTGTATTTTTTTTTACAATTTCACCGCACTTAGAATTTTTTCCCATTTTCCAGTACACTATATGGTAAAACCAATGGTGTCATTCAAAATTATAATTCGTCCCGCAAAAAAACAAGCCCTAGTATGGCTATATTGACGAAAAAAGAAAAAAGTTATGGATCTTGTTAGAAGGGGCGGAAAAAACAAGAACGAAAAAATGGAAAATGGTCATGAAGTGAAGGGGTTAACATAGCCATGTATCACATTATTTGACAAGTTATTGATTACTACATTTGTACAGGATCAGAACCAATAACAGTACAAAAATATATCACCAGAACCACTATCAGTACATGAATATATTGCTAAAATCATCATCAGTACATTAATACATCATCAGAACCTCCATCAGTACATGAATAATCACCAGAAACACCATTAGTACATGAATAAATTATCAGAACCATCATCAATACATGAATACATCACCAAGCTTAGTACAGCAATGAATTGCAATGTCAGATCAGCTCCATATAGGGTCAGACTGGCCCAGGGAGAAATCAGAGGATTGTCCAGTGGTTCCGGGTCCTCATTGGACCCATGAGCAGGTCACAGAGGGGGCCCTCTGGTAACAGCACTGGTTTCAACTGAATGGGCATCCATGGATGCATGTTCAGTTGAAATGTATTGTGGTTCACAATGCCATAGGCCTCCTACACAACAATAGTTAAAATAGCTGCCAGCCTATCAGCTAACGCTGGCACGGCAGTCATGGATGGCGTATGATTTCACTGCCATACACCACCCAACTGTGCTGCATATAGAGCAGCAAAAAGATGCTGAGGAAGTGCAGACAGGTAAGAATAATTTTTTTCTGTGTTGCAGAAGAGAGGCCAGGATGGGGGACATTATTACATAAAGGGCCTGGATGGAGGACATTATTCGAAGGCTAAGAGGAGACTTAATAGCTGTATACAAATTTGTGAAGAGATGTCACACTGTAGAGGGATCATCTTTAGGCTATGTGCCCACGATGCAGAAATGAAGCAGAAAATTTCTGCATTATTTCTGCTTCTCCCTGGCAGAAAAAACGCATGCAGATTGTACATGCGTTTTTCCTGCCAAATAGATGCGGATTTGAAGCGTTTTCACATGCGTTTCTGCAAGCGGATTGACAAGCGCTTTCCAGGCGATTTTAGCATCACTTGGAAAGTGCTTGACAACTAGGTCACACTATATAAATATATGCAAACAGCATGGATTTATATAGTGTGACCGTAAGAACGTTTAAAAATAAAAAAATAAACCTATACTTACCCTCTGATGGCCCGGCGTGTGTAGCTGCGCTCCTCCTGTCTGCCAGCTGATCGCACTGCACTGAAGGGCCTGCGGTCACATGACTGTGACGTCACCGCAGGTCCTTCAGTCCTGCCCGCAAGCAAAGGGAAGGAGACCGGGGGCCGTCGGAAGGTGAATATAAACTTTATTTTTTATTTTATTCTTTGTCTTTCAGGTACAATGGTACCCAGGTCTGGAGGAGAGTCTTCTCTCCTCCAGAACTGGGTACCATCCACACATTGAAACGCATATAATCCGTGAGTACAAATGTACTGACACTTATTATGTGCGTCTCAATGCAAGTCAATGGCGGCCATTACGCCGCGCTTCCGCAAAATTAATGGACATGCTGCGGATTTTTGAACGCAGCATAAACGCTCCGGAAAAATCCGCAGCATGGGTATAGAACTTGCGGAATCCCCTTGGGGACCATGGGGGGCGGATTACCTAGCGTTTAACAAGCGTTTACGCTGTGGAAATTCCGCAGCATATACGCTTGAAAAACGCTACGTGGGCACTTAGCCTTATTCTCATTTGCACATAGAAACATGAGAAGCCATGGAATGAAACGAAAAGGGAGAAGATACAGATTAGATATTAGAAAAAACGTTTTTGACAGTGAGGGTGATCAATGAGTGGAACAGACTGCCACGAGAGGTGGTGAGTGCTCTTTGAATGGAAGTCTTCAAACAGAGGCTTGACAGACATCTGTCCGAGGTGGTTTAGTGAACCTGCATTGAGAAGGGGGGTGGACACGATGATCCTGGAGGTCCCTTCCAACTCTAACATTCTATGATTCTATGATTAAATAAAGAGGCCCAGGATGGGGGACATTATCAAAAGGGGCCTAGAAAGGGTGACAATACAGGAAGGGCCCAGGATGGGGGACCATATTACAGAAAGGGGCCCAAGATAGGGGACATTATTACAGGAAGTTCCCAGGATGGGGGACATTATTAAAAAAATGGCTCAGGAAGGGGTACATTATTACAAAAAAGGCCCCAAATTGTGACAATATTAAATAAAGGGGTCCAGGATGAGGAACATTATTACAGGAAGGAGCCAGGATGGGGGACATTATTAAATCACAAATCCAAAAACTATTTGCTTTTTCTCTTTTTACTACTACTACTTATTACAGGTGATATCTCTCCTAACCCCGGTCCACGCTCCGCCAACCTCAACCCCTCCCCCGCCTCACATCGAAAATTATTAAAATCAGTTGTACTCCTTCATGTTCCTCTTTTAATTGTGCACTCTGGAATCCAGGGTCTGTATGCAAAAAGCTGCCTTTTCTGCACAACTACTTTCTGACCATCTATCTTAATCTGCTGACCCTCACTGAAACCTGGATTCAGGACTCTGACACTGTTTCCTCTGCCGCTATTTCTCATGGCAGCTTACATTTTTCCCATTTCCAGAGACCTGCAAACAGATGTTGCTTACTCCTGTCCCCAGGTCATCCCCCAGTTACATAACTCTCATTCCCTTCTTTTGAGGTCCACACCATCAGACTCTTCCATCCCATCTCCCTCAGAGTAGCAGTCGTATGCCGTCCCTAGGCCCGTCCACCCAGTTCCTTCACCATTTTTCTGTCTGGCTGCCGCTCTTCATGTTCTCAGAATTGCCAACTCTTATCCTGGGAGACTTGACCATCCCCATAAACAGCCCCACCTCCCCATCTGTATCTCAGCTTCTATCTCTAACCACTTCTCTTGGCCTCTCACAGCTGTCAACCTCTGAGACACACAACGATGAGAGCACCCTTGATCTGGTCTTTGTCCTCCTCTGTTCATTACCCTACCTAGATAACTCACCTTTTCCCCTCTCTGACCACAGCATTCTCTCCTTCACGCTCACAAATTCTCGCCCACCCCAGCACACTCCTACCTATTACATATTTAGAAATCTACAAGCCATTAACCCCCATACACTTATAGACTCCCTGCACTCATCCCTGTCCCCAATCTCCTCTTCTTCCTGTCCTGATCTGGCTGTATATCACTACAATGACACTCTCAGAATCACCCTGGACCAAGTAGTATTCCTCACCTTCAGAAACTCCAAACACAGAGTAAAACAGCCCTGGCTCACACCGCAAACTCGATTTCTCCAGAGATGCTCTAGGAGTGCCGAACGCCTATGGAGGAAAACTCGCACACCAGAAAACTTTATCCACTATAACTTTATGTTAAGAACCTATAACTCTGCCCTCTACCTCGCCAAAGAGACCTAGTTCACCACCCTCATCTCCTCACTATCTTCAAACCCAAAAAAACTCTTCAACACTGTTCACTCCCTCCTCAGTCCTAAAGCGCAGGCCCCCCATCACGGATGCTTGCGCTGAGCATCTGGCCTCCTACTTTACAGTGAAAATAGGAAATATCCGTCAGGAAATCAGCTCCAAGCCACTAAGTGCCCTGACTCCGATCCCTTCCCACGTCCCCTCTGGCTCACTCTCCACATTTGACCCAGTCACAGAAATCTCCAGGCTCCCCTCTTCTTTCGTCCTACTACATGCACTACCGATCCCATTCCCTCACACCTACTCCAGTCTCTCTCTCCAGTTGTCACTACTCACCTAACTAAAATCTTCAATCTCTCCCTCTCTTCTGGTATCTTCCCTTCCTCCTTCAAACACTTGATCATTACTCCATTATTAAAAAAAAACTTTCTTGACCCATCCTGCAGAAATAACAACAGACCAGTCTCCAATCTCCCCTTCATCTTTAAACTCTTGGTGCGCCTGGTCTACTCCCGCCTTACCCGTTCCCTTTCCACACACTCTCTTTTAGATTCATCATGGTCTGGCTTTTGCCACCTACATTCTAAAGAAGCTGCACTCAAAGTGACCAATGACCTTTTGACAGCAAAACGTAATGGTGACTACTCTCTGCTCATTCTTCTTGACCTCTCTGCTGCTTTCGACACTGTTGACCACCATCTCCTACTCTCTATGCTCCACTCAATCGTCATAAAGCACACTGCTCTTTCCTGGTCCTACTCCTATCTTTCTGACCGCTCCTTCAGTGTATTGTTCACTGGCTCCACTTCTTCTCCTCTTCCTCTCACTATTAGGGTCCCTCAGGGTTCAGTCCTTGGCCCTCTTCTCTTCTCTCTCTACACGTCCCCAATTGGACAGACCATCAGCAAATTTGGCTTTCAGTACCATGTTTATGCTGATGACACACAACTATACACTTCATCCCCTGACCTTACCCCCGCTGTACTACAGAACATCAGTGATTATCTGTCCGCAGTTTCCAACATCATGTCCGCTCTCTATCAAAACTTCTGCTCCCGCCGTCTACTTACCTCCCTAAGTCTGACATCTCCCTCTCCATGTATGGCACCACAATCACACTTAACCAGCAGGCTCGCTGTCTGTGTGTTATGTTTGACACCAATTTTTCCTTCACCTTCCATATACAATCTCTTGCCCCTGAAGAACATCTCTACAATCTGCCCCTTTCTCACATTGGAAACAACAAAAACCTTCACCGCTGCCCTCATCCACTCCCGCCTTGACTACTGTAACTCTCTATTAATTGGCCTCCCCCTCACTCAACTTTCCCCTCTCTAGTCCATCCTTAATGCAGCAACCAGGTTCATCTATCTGGCTAATCATTACTCAGATGCTTCTACTCTGTGCCAGTCTTTGCACTGGCTGCCCATACATTATAGGATCCAACTTAAATTGCTTGTTCTCACCCACAAAGCTCTCCACAGTGCGGCACCCCCCTACATCTCCTCCCTTATTTCGGTTTATCGTCCTACCCGTTCTCTACGCTCCTCAAGCGATTTTCGACTAACATCTGCTCTAATCCATACCTCCCACTCCTGGCTCCAAGACTTCTCCTGAGTTGCACCTATTCTTTGGAATGCTCTACCCCAAGAAATTAGGACAAACCCCAATTTACACAGTTTTAAGCGCTCCCTAAAAACATATCTGTTTAGGGTGGCCTATCATGTTCCCTAATCGAAGTCCTTTTATATATAGCCCATTCACTAGTTCAATGAACATAATTCTCCATCAAACTCCACCGCACTTAAAAGCACTATAAATATTGAATGGTGACTAGCTCATGCAGCCTTTATCTATGCCCCATTCCCTCAAGATGGCTGGACCACCATTGTAAATAAGCACCTGTACTTTGTGTCACCCCACCTTATTGTAGATTGTAAGCTTTTACGAGCAGGGTCAACATTATTTTTGCTTTAATTATTGTGTTATCTTTAACTGTTAACTCTGACTGTTGTATATGAACCTCTGAATTGTAAATGGTTGGCTGGCACTATATAAATAAAAATTATTATTATATAAAATGGGACCCGGATGGGGAATATTATTAAATAAAGGGGCCCAGGATGGAGGATATTATTAAACAAAAGGGCCCAGGACTGAGGACATTATTAAATAAAGGGACCCAGCATGGGGTATATTACTACAGCAAGGGCTCAGGATGGGGGACATTACAGAAATGGGCCAGGATGGAGTACATTATTACAGGATGGGGGACATTATTACAGGTAGGTGCCAGGATGAGTGACAATTACTGTATGGGGCCATAATTCGTTACATAGATTATTAGCTTATGGTGGCAAGTAAGGGACCTAATAAATGTAGGGGCAAATTAGGGGACATTATTTCTCCTGTAATATATTTTATTTTTGAGGATACTGTTTTCCTTGGGGGAAACAAAAGTGAAATCCTGTTACTGTGCAGGGCAGCACTATGTCACTTTTTTAGTTACTTCTTTTGGCGCAGTGTAGAAGTCGGGGAAAAAGTGGAGATGTGCTCTAGAAGTGATCAGTGATAGATGTCTGGGTGTTACTTTCTGCATAGACGAGTCCTTGCAGGAACAAGTGATAGCAATCTGAGCCGAATGAAGAAGAAAAGTGAAGACAAATTACTTCAACTAGAGACGTCACTGGTGATCACTGTATCACCTGTACTCTTAGGCTATGTGCGCACGATGCAGAAATGCTCAGGATTTTTCCTGAGCGTTTCTGCAACTCACTGGGAGAAAAAACGCATGCGGATTTTACATGCGTTTTTTCAGCCAGGGACAAGCGTATGTCAAGCGTTTTTAGCATTCGATTTTGCATGCTTTTGTCAAGCGCTGTTTCAAGCAATTTTAGCATCACTTGGAAAAGACCTTGAAAGTTGGTCACACAATATAAATCCATGCAACCGGCATTGATTTATATTGTGTGACCAACATAATGTTAAAAAAAAAAAAGAATTAGAACATAAAAAATAACCTTATACTAACCTTTCCGGCGGCGGCCTCGGTCTGCTCCCGGCGTCGCTGCTGGCTCCGTGGCGGGTACCGGTAATGTAAAAGGACCTTCCATTACGTCAGCGGTCATGTGACAGGTCACGCGACCGCTGACGTTGGCGGTCGCGTGACCTGTCACATGACCGCTGACGTAATGGAAGGTCCTTTTACATTACCGGTACCAGCCACGGAGCCAGCAGCGACACCGGGAGCAGAGCGGGGGCCATCGGAAGGTGAGAATAAGATTATTTTTTATTTTAATTCTTTTTTTACTTACAGGTACTATGGTACCCGGGTCTGGAGGAGAGTCTCCTCTTCTCCAGACCCGGGTACCATCTGCGCATTAATCGCATAATATCCACATGTGTACATGTAGTCATGCGGATCTTATGCGATCCAATGCAAGTCAATGGCGCCGATTTTGCAGCGAAGTCGCACTACAATTGATTTTGCTGTGGTTTATTCCGCAATGCGAATTCGCAGCGGAAAATTCCGCATGATGTGCACAACACATGCGGATTTGCATTGCAGTAAATGGCAGACCTATTACAAGTGATTTTAATGCATTTTCCCAGCGTTTTCGCATTGAAAATACGCTGCAAAAACACATTAAAATCACTTCGTGTGCACATAGCCTTACACTATATACAGAGCTCCTGTGTATAATGTCACTGGTGATCACTGTATCACCTGTTTACGTACATAATATACTATCAACAGAGCTGTATATAATGTCACTTTCACTGGTGATCCCTGTATAACCTTTACAGTACACTACACCACACTATATACTACTTACAGAGCTCCTGTATAATGTCACTGGTGATCACTGCATTACCTGCACAGCGTCAGACTGGCCCACCGGACGATCCTCCGATGGGCCTCGGTTGGCCCCAGTGTCAGATATAGTGTGGGCCTGCCAGTAGCCACAGTCTTTAGAAAGACCCGTGGCCCATCAGAAGAGCACGCAGCACATACATCCATTGTCATGATGGTCGCCGGGAACATCACTGCTATGCACCGCGTGCTGATATCATCATGCGGGGCATAGCAGTGACATTTAAAGGCCGCTGGCCAATAAAATGCCGCATGCGTCAGCGTGAGACCTCTGATACGCTGGTGGACATTGAACGTAACTGCTATGCGCTGGGCGCTGACATCAGTGCGCGGCGCATAGCAGTGATGTCAAATGGCCTCCGGCAGGCGGCCTTTGATTATCACTGTTATGCACTGCACAACGACGTCAGCGCGCAGCGCATAGCAGTTAAGTTCACCTCTGATGGGTCGGCGGCCATGTTAAAGACCAGGCCGATATGAAGACGCAAGAGGAATGCTGCCGGGAGCGCAGCAAGGTGAGAAGAATTTTTTTTTCCTATGTGAATGAGCACGGTTGTGGGCATAGGGACCTAGGATGGGGCAGCATAGGGGCCCAGGATGGTGGGGGTGGTACATAGGGGCCCAGGATGGGGGCTACATAGGATCCCAGGATGGGTGTGGATACATAGGGGTCAAGGATGGGAGGGATACATAGAGGTCCAGGATGGGAGGGATACATAGAGGTCCAGGATGGGTGGGGATACATAGAAGCCCAGGATAGGGGGGATACATAGAGGCCCAGGATGGGTGTGCATACATAGATGCCCAGGATGGGTGGGGATACATAGGGGTCCAGGATGGGGATATTATTAAATAAAGAAGGCCAGGATGGGTGACAATTATAGTATGGGGCCAGAATAAGGTACGTAAATTATTAGTTTATGGTGACAAGTGGGGATATAATTACTGTAGGGGCCAATTAGGGGACATTACTGCTGTAATATAATTTACTTTTGAGGAGACTGTATTCCATGGAGGAACAAAAGGGAGGTCCTGTCACTGTGCAGGGAGGCACTATGTTGCTCTTTTTCTTCATTTGACATAGTGTAAAAATCGGGGAAAAAGTAGGGAATGTGCTCTAGAAGCGATCAGCTATAGATAACTGTATCTATTTTTCTGCAGAGACGAGTCGTGGATGGAAGAAGTGATAGTGGTCTGTGCCAGATGAAGAAGAAAAGCTAAGATGAAGGACTTCAACTAGAGATGTCACTGGTGAATCAGTGTATTACATGTACACTTACACTATACACTATATAGTACATACAGAGCTCCTTTGTGTAATGTCATTGGTGATCACTGTATTACCTGTTCACTGACACTATATACAGAGCTCCTGTATATAATGTCACTAGTGATCCCTGTATTACCTGTACACTGACACTATATACAGAGCTCCTGTGTATAATGTCACTGATGATCACTGTACTACTTGTACACTATATACAGAGCTCCTGTGTATAATGTCACTGGTGATCACTGTATTACTTGTACACAGACGCTATATACAGAGCTCCTGTGTATAATGTCACTTGTGATCACTGTATTACCTGTATACTATATACATGGGAGCTCTGTGCATAGTGTCAGTGAATAGGTAATACAGTGATCACCCAGTGACATTATACACAGGAGCTCTGTATATAGTGTCAGTGTACAGGTAATACAGTGATCACTAGTGACATTATACACAGGAGCTCTGTATATGATGCATCGCATACAGGTAATACAGGGATCAGCACTGACCGTATACACAGGAGCTCTGTACATAGTGTAATGTCACTGGTGATATCTGTATTACCTGTACACTGATACTATATACAGAGCTCCTGTGTATAATGTCACTAGTGGTAATATTTGTGTTATTAGTATTGTGGTTTTTATTCATGATCATTATAGTATTATTTGGTCATTTCTCCCTTGTATGTGATGTTATTCGGTCACTGTGTGGTGGTAATGTGTGGTTTAGACATGGTGTGCAGGTATTGGTCCCTTGTATGTAATATTATTCAGTCACTATGTGGTGGTAACATGTGATCTGGCCATGGTGTGGTGGTATTTGTTACTTGTATGTGGTATTATTCAGTCACTATGTGACGGTGATATGTGATCTGGTCATGGCGTGACTGTATTTGTTACTTGTATGTGGTATTATTCGATCACTAGGTGATGGTAATATGTGATCTGGTCGTGGTGTGGCGGAATTTGTTCTTTGTATAGTGGATTGTGTTGTGTATGGTGGTCACTTGTTCTCTCTGATATCAAAAAGGGAAGATTATGTATTTCCAATAGAGATTAATTACTTGTACGTTTAACTCTTCCCTGTCCTGTGTCTATTACATAGTAGCAAATATGCACTTACAGAGGTTCTCCAGTGAAAACAAGTAATCGCCTATCCTAAGGCCACGTTCAAATGTTCAGTATTTGGTCAGTATTTTACATCAGTATTTGTAAGCCAAAACCAGGAATGGGTGAAACATGCAGAAGTGGTGACGTGTTTCTATTATACCTTTCTTCTGATTGTCACACTCCTGGTTTTTGCTTACAAATAAGTGACGTAAAATACTGAATGTGTGAATGTGGCCTAAGGATAAGTTATTGATTTGTGGGGGACGACTGCTGGGACCAAGCCGATTGGCATAATGTGGAACTTTTATCTCCATTAGACTGGAGCGGCATGTACGACTTGACCACTAATCAATTCATTCCCTCAGTGGCTGCACGCGCTGTGCTTTGCTTTTTCTGGAAGCCCCAAAGAGGATGAATGGAGCTGCGGTCAGACATCCAACGTGCCACTTCATTTTCAAAAAGGGGATAAAATGGGGATAAAAGTGCCCTCTCAGGGATAAAATATCCCCATTCTTCTGATCAGCGCGGTTTCCATTGGTTGGATTTCACCGATCAATTAGTTATCACCTACCTAACCTGTGAATCAGTGATAACTTGTTTTCACTAAAGAAAACCATTAATGTAAACTACTGTAATTGTACATCCCACTTATAGTATGTGCACAGTAGATGTGCAAGAGCCGCCTGTGTTTTACAGTCGATGCTCCACTATAACGGGGATAACGGCGAACAGATATTTGCATATACAGTGGGGAAAAAAAAGTATTTAGTCAGCCACCAATTGTGCAAGTTCTCCCACTTAAAAAGATGAGAGAGGCCTGTAATTGACATCATAGGTAGACCTCAACTATGAGAGATAAAATGAGAAAACAAATCCTGAAAATCACATTGTCTGATTTGGAAAGAATTTTTTTCCAAATTTTGGTGGAAAATAAGTATTTGGTCAATTACAAAAGTTTATCTCAATACTTTGTTATATACCCTTTGTTGGCAATGACAGAGGTCAAACGTTTTCTGTAAGTCTTCACAAGGTTGGCACACACTGTTGCTGGTATGTTAGCCCATTCCTCCATGCAGATCTCCTCTAGAGCAGTGATGTTTTGGGGCTGTCGCTGGGCAACACGGACTTTCAACTCCCTCTAAAGGTTATCTATAGGGTTTAGATCTGGAGACTGGCTAGGCCACTCCAGGACCTTGAAATGCTTCTTACGAAGCCACTCCTTCGTTGCCCTGGCGGTGTGCTTGGGATCATTGTCATGCTGAAAGACCCAGCCACGTTTCATCTTCAATGCCCTTGCTGATCGAAGGAGGTTTGCACTCAAAATCTCACGATACATGGCCTCATTCATTCTTTCATGTACACGGATCAGTCGTCCTGGTCCCTTGGCAGAGAAATAGCCCCAAAGCATGATGTTGCCACCCCCATGCTTCACAGTAGGTATGGTGTTCTTTGGATGCAATTCAGCATTCCTTTCTCCTCCAAACACGCAGAGTTGCGTTTCTACCAAACAGTTCTACTTTGGTTTCATCTGACCATATGACATACTCCCAATACTCTTCTGGATCATCCAAATGCTCTCTAGCAAACTTCAGATGGGCCCAGACATGTAATGGCTTAAGCAGGGGGACACGTCTGGCACTGCAGCATCTGAGTCCTTGGCGGTGTAGTGTGTTACTGATGGTAGCCTGTGTAATGTTGGTCCCAGCTCTCTGCAGGTCATTCACTAGGTCCCCCCATGTGGTTCTGGGAGTTTTGCTCACCATTCTTGAGATCATTTTGACCCCATGGGGTGAGATCTTGTGTGGAGCCCCAGATCGAGGGAGATTATCAGTGGTCTTGTATGTCTTCCATTTTCTAATTATTGCTCCCACAGTTGATTTCTTCACACCGAGCTGCTTGCCTATTGCAGATTCAGTCTTCCCAGCCTGATGCAGGGCTACAATTTTGTTTCTGGTGTCCTTCGACAGCTCTTTGGTCTTTACCATAGTGGAGTTTGGAGTGTGACCGTTTGAGGTTGCGGACAGGTGTCTTTTATACTGATAACAAGTTCAAACAGGTGCCAGTACTACAGGTAATGAGTGGAGGACAGAGGAGCCTTCTTAAAGAAGAAGTTACAGGTCTGTGAGAGCCACAAATCTTGCTTGTTTGTAATTGACCAAATACTTATTTTCCACCATAATTTGAAAAATTTTTTTTTCAAAATCAGACAATGTAATTTTCAGGATTTGTTTTCTCATTTTGTCTTTCATAGTTGAGGTCTACCTATGATGTCAATCACAGGCCTCTCTCATCTTTTTAAGTGGGAGAACTTGCACAATTGGTGGCTGACTAAATACTTTTTTTCCCCACTGTAGCTGTAGGGTTGGTCCGTAGAGTCAATTCCACCTGTGGGCCCCAGACACCCCAGTCCGGCCCTGTACCTGTACACTTACACTATACACTATATATAGAGCTCCTGTGTATAATGATCACTGTATCGCCTGTATACTTACACTATATAATATCTACAGAACTGTGTATAATGTCCCTGGTGATATTAGTGTTATTATTGTGGTTCCTATTAATGATCAGTATTGTAGTATCTGGTCACTACATGGTGGTAATATGTGTTCTAGTCATTGTGTAGTGGTATTTCTCCCTTGTATGTGATATTATTCGGTCACTGTGTGGTGGTAATGTGTGGTTTAGTCATGGTGTGCTGGTATTGGTCCCTTGTATGTAATATTATTCAGTCACTATGTGGTAGTAATATGTGGTCTGGTCATGGTGTGACAATATTTGTTCCTTGTATGTGTATAATTCTGTCACTATGCAGTGGTAATATATGGTCTGGTGATATTTCTCCCTTGTATGTGGTATTATCCGGTCACTATGTGGTAGTAATATGTGTAGTCATGGTGTGGCTGTATTTGTCCCCTGTATGTGGTAATATTCTGTCACTATGTAGTAGTAATATGTGGTCTGGTAATGGTGTGGAAGTATTTGTCCATTGTATGTGGTATTTATCTGTCACTATGTGGTGCCAATGTATTGTCTGGTCATGGTGTGGTGGTATTTCTCCCTTGTATGTGGTACTATTTGGTCACTATGTGGTGGAAATATGTGGTCTGATCATGGTGTGGTGGCATTTCTCTCTTGTAAGTGGTATTATTGGTATATTGGTCTTGGTATAGTGGATTGTGTTGTGTATGGAGGTCACTTGCTCTTTCTGATATAAATAAGAAGATGTTTTATTTCCATTAGAGATTAAATACTTGGAAGTTTAACCCTTCCCTGTATTGTGACTGTCACAAAGTGGCAAAGATGCACTTACAGAGGTTCTCTGGTGAAAACAAGTAATCACCTATCCACAGGATAAGTGATAACTTATTGATTGGTGGGGGTCCAACTGCTGGGACCCACACTGATTGGCATAATGTGTAACCTTTATCCCCATTAGACTTGAGCGGCATGTTCGACTAGATCACTGATATATTAATTCCTTAAGTGGCTGCTGAACGCTGCACTTGGCTTTTTTTGGTAGCCCCAAAGAGTATGAATGTAGCAACAGTCAGACATCTGACCTGCCATTCCATTTTAAAATGGGGATAAATGTCCTCCATCAGGGATAAAAGTTCACCAAAAGGTGCGGTTCCCAATGGTTGGATTCAACCGATCAATAGGTTAGCACCTATCCTGTAAATCCTGTGGATTAGGAATAACTTTTAGTGCAAACTGCCGTATTGCATTTCACAGTTATGGTGTAAGCACAGTAGATGTGAAAGACCCACCTGTGTTTTACAGTCAACACTTCACTATAAGGGGGAAATGGCTAACAGATATTTGCTTGTAGTGTGGGCCCCTAGAGTTAATTTCTAGTGTTGAGCGAGCATGCTTGACACTGCTCGGTACTCGCCCGAGCATCTCACTACTCGGGATTTTCGGCAAGCACCGAGCATTTCCGGGTTACTCGGGCGGGAGCTCGGGTCTCCGCCCTGCACGTTTGGCGCTGTTTGCAGAGCCAATGAACATGCAGGGATTGCCAGTCAGTCACTGTAATGCCGCAGCCATGTTGTTTGTGGGCATTACAGTGATTGGCTGGCCGCACAGCGTCACCTCGAGTATTTAAAACCGGGCGCCGCCATCTTGGACACAGTCGCTCTGGATCAGCCAGTGTAGGGTCAGTGCTGCTGAGCTAGGGAGAGATTTATACTCCGAAATAGTTAGTGTAGGGTCTCTAAAGCCTGCCAAATCAAACAAACAGTCCTTCTCAGGACTAATATCCATCCCAGATATCAGGCAGGCAGGCAAGCAGGCAGGGTGTATAGGAGACGCAGTGGTTATACCAGCAAACGCTGCATTACAGTCCTGTGTGCTCCTGTTGGTCAAATTGCTAGACTTATGACCCCGGTCTCAGGGGCCAGGAAAATTTTTTTTTTTTTCATCTAAATCCTGTATTTTTTTTTTCCCTCAGTCAGACTGTACAAATACGCATCTTATTAACCTTTTGGTATCCCCCCCAAAAAAAAAAAAATTGAGTGCGTCTGTGACTGTTCAGACACCAATACATCTGTTTAAAAGAGTCTGGTGTAGGCCAGAAAAATATAACTGTGGTTTTGCAGTTCGACAGTTCAAATCTCTGTATTATCCAGCTTTTGGTATTTTTTCCATAAAGAAAAACAGTAATAGTGTCTCCCTGACTGGTCAGACACCAATATATCTGTTTGAAAGAGTCTGGTGTAGGCCAGAAAAATAGAAAAGTGGTTTAGCAGTTCCACGGTTCAAATCTCTGTATTATTCTGTTTTTGGCATTTTTTGCCGTAAAAAAACCCTGTAATAGTGTCTCCCTGACTGGTCAGACACAAATATATCTGTTTGAAAGATTCTGGTGTACACCACATAACTATAACTGTGGTTTTGCAGTTCCACGGTTCAAATCTCTGTATTATCCACTTTTGGGCCTTTTTTACATAAAAAAACAGTTTGAGTGTGTCGCTGACTCTTCAGCCCCAAATATATCTATTTAAAAAAGTCTGGTATACGCCAGTAAATTAGAACTGTGGTTTTGCAGTTCCACGGTTCAAATCTCTGTATTATCCAGCTTTTGGCCTGTTTTACGTAAAAAAAAAAAAAATAGTGTCTCCCTGTCTGTTCAGTCACAAATATATCAGTTTAAAAGATTCTGGAGCAGGCCAGAGAAATAGAACTGTGGTTTTCCTCTTCCATGGTTCTAATCTCCTTTTTATTACCCTTTTTCCATTGATAGTGCGAGTGTAAGCTATTTTACTTCATTTACAATGGGCAAGGCGAGTGGCAAGGGACGTGGAACTGGACGTTCTGGTGATGGTGTGTGTAGAGGACGGGGCCGTGGCCAAGGTGAAAATGTGCATCAACCAACAGCCACATCTTCTCGCTCCCACTTCTTGACCGAATTACTAGGGAAGCACACTACAACACCAGTATTGCGAACTGATCAGTGTGAACAGGTTATTAATTGGATAGCAGATAATACTTCCAGTTACCTGGGCACCACCACCTCCGGTTTGTCTTCCACACGGTCAAGTTTTAGTAGCTGTGAGTCTCGACCGCATACTCCTCCTCACCCTGATGCTCCTTCCTCCCACCATGCCGAGTGTCGTCAGACAGCAACTGATCCCACACTTGGACACTCTGAAGAGCTGTTCACTGGTCCATTTCCATATCTGTGCCCCTCGCCTGCTCCGCTTGAAGTGGTGGAAGAGGAGATCCCATGTAGCGATGCCCAAATATTTGAACAGCCACGGCCACAGGAAGTCGACACTGGCAATTTGTCACAAGAGGTGGGCGATGACGAGACACAATTGCCACGAAGTGAGAAGGAGGATCGTGGTGCGCAAGTGGAAGAGGAGGAGGTGGTGGATGATCTAGTAACTGACCCAACGTGGCAGGAGGACACGCAGAGCGAGGCCAGCAGCACACAGGGGGAGGGAGGCAGAATACCCCAACAGGCAGGAAGAAGCAGTGTGGTGGCCGCACACAGAAGGCGGGCAACAGTCTCCCCGTAACACCAACATGAGGGACGTTGCCAGTACAAGCGGTAGGTCTTCCAGAGTCTGGAATTTTTTTAAAGACTCTGATGATAACCCCCAAAAGGCCATTTGCACCACCAGCCATGCCAGCATCAGCAGGGGTGACAAAAGTACCAGCCTCACCACCACCAGCATGATCAGGCACATGGCAGCAAAGCACCCGACTTTGTGGGGCAAACCCCAGGGTCCACGACCAGTGTTAGCGGGTGTCACCACTGCTTCTTCCGCTGTTGTGCATGTGATAGAACCCCCTGTTGTGCGTGCAAGGCAATCCCATGTCCATACTGCATGCAAAGATGCCCCTCATCTCAGTCTTCACTTGTTATGGCAGTTTCTCAAGAAACAGCATCAACGGCCATGTCCACGTCCCACCGTAGCCAACGCTCCACAGGCCACAGTCCTAAATTCGCACATTTCACGACTGCTTGCGTTGGAAATGCTGCCTTTTAGGCTGGTGGAGACGGAATCCTTCTGCAACCTTATGGGGGTGGCCGTCCCTCGGTACTCTTTCCCCAGCCGACACTATTTTGCCAGGTGTGCAATCCCCTCACTACACAACCACGTGTCCCAAAACATCGGCCATGCCCTTAACAACGCAGTTACTGGGAGAGTCCACCTGACAACGGACACGTGGACAAGTGCTTGTGGCAACGGACGGTACATTTCCCTGATGGCACACTGGGTAAACATAGTGGAAGCCGGGACCCAGTCGGACCTTGGGACGGAACACATCCTCCCCACACTGAGGATTGCGGGCCCTATGTCAGTCAGAGTTGCCCCCACAGTGTACAGCTCCTGCGCATCCTCCTCCTCCTCATGTTCAGCCTCCATCTCAGATATCACCACATCAGTTACAAGCTGGAAGCACTGCAGTACTGCCTCAGCCAAGCGGCAACAGGCTGTGCTGAAACTCATAAGCTTAGGTGATAAACCTCACACTGCTTGTGAGTTGTGGACAGCTGTGAAAGAGCAGGCAGATCTGTGGCTGAGACCGCTGAACCTACATCCAGGCATGGTCGTGTGTGACAATGGCCGTAACCTGATGGCGGCTCTGAGGCGAGGCGAGATCACACACGTACCATGCCTGGCTCATGTGCTTAACCTCGTGGTTCAGCAGTCTCTTAAATCGTACCCAGAGTTGCCAGATCTTCTCGTCAAATTACGCCGCCTGTTAGCTCATTTTCGCAAGTCGGCTACAGCTTCTGCCGCCCTTGCTGTGTTGCAACAGCGTTTGCAGCCTCCGGCACACCGACTGGTGTGTGATGTCCCCACACGTTGGAACTCTACCCTCCACATGTTGCAAAGGATTTGTGAGCAGAAGAGAGCAGTTGTGGAGTACCAGCTGCAACAAGGCCATCAATATTCAGGTCAGACTCCACACATAAGACCTCAGGAGTGGACCTGGATGTCTGACATATGTACCATCCTGACAAACTTTGAGGAGTCCACCAAGATGGTGAGTGGCGATGACGCCATCATTAGCGTCAGCATCCCACTTGTCTGTCTTTCTCTGCAGAGAATTAAAGAGGAGGCATTGCAGCCACAGTATGATGAGATGGATCAAGAAGCCGTAGCGGGTGATTACACACTGCCCAGCCTCATCTCATCCCAACGTGCATTGGGGGACAATGAGGGAAAGGAGGAGGAGGAGGAAGAACAGGAGCTGGTATCATGCGCTGTAGACGGTAGTACCTGTACAACTGTCATACCGTCGGTTCAGCGTGGGTGGCCTGAGGACGGGAGGGAGGGGGAGGAGGAGGAGGAGGAGAGCATGGTCAGTCATCATCTTGGTGAGGACACGGAAGTCTTGCCCGTTACCAGTCTGGCACGCATGGCTGACTTTATGTTACGCTGCCTTAACCGTGACCCTCGCGTTGTCAAAATTTTGGGTGACAGTCATTACTGGTTGGTGACACTTTTAGACCCCCGCTACAAGGAGAGCTTTCACTCTCTTATTCCTGAGGTGGAGAGGTCTACAAAAATGGGGCAGTACCAGAAGGCCCTTGCTGCAGAACTGTTAAAAATTGCCATCTGAACACGCTAGCGGCAGAGGTCACAGTTCGTTGCCCAACCAAGGCATACAGGCGAGAGAGACGCAACTCCAATCCAGCAGAGGCAGGGGAACACGGTCAACGTTCTGGGACATTTTTCTGAGACCTGCCCAGCTTACAGGCCCTGAGGCGCGGGGTACTCTCACAAGGAGTGGAAAGTTTCAAAAGATGGTGAGGGAGTACCTTGCCGACCGTACCAGCGTCCTCCGTGATTCCTCTGTGCCTTTTAATTATTGGGTATCCAAGCTGGACACTTGGAATGAATTCGCTCTGTATGCCTTGGAGGTCCTGGCCTGCCCTGCCGCTAGCGTGTTATCGGAGCGTGTTTTTAGTGCCGCTGGGGGAATTATAACTGATAAGCGCACTCGCCTGTCAACTGACAATGCTGACAAGCTGACCCTTATCAAAATGAACAAGGGCTGGATTGGGCCAGACTTCTCATCACCACTAAATGACAGCAGAGTAACATAAAGTCAAATCCACTGTGTTATTTCGGGAGGTGTATTCCCATGCACCACTTCACACCCACACATGGGTATACGCTTCCTCATTTCGGCTGTGTTTTGCTCTTCTCCTTATCCTCAGCCTCCACCACCACTATACCACCAGGGTGACCTTGGTCCGTGTTGCCAGCATTGCAAGTGCCTCCGTCCTAATTTTTGGCAGCTTTTGCTTGGAAGGCATAGGCAAAGACTATGGGAGACCCACTCCCCAATAATGGGAATAATGTTTTTAAGATGCTGTACTGCATGGCTCTTGTTTGCCAGCATTGCAAGTTCCTCCCTCCTAATTTTTGGCAGCTTTTGCTTGGAAAGCATAGGCAAAGTGTTACGCTCGCGCCCGGACTGACTGGCGTGAGCGTGATTAGTGATCCCACTGTACCATGAACCGAGGAGTGCCTGGAGGGGCGTAACTAAGTATCAACTCGGCGGCTCAGTCGACTCCGTGAACCAAGGAGGAACCGAGCAGAGGGACCAGGTGCTACTCCAGGTCTGACCCCAGTCACAGCTGTTGACCCACACCGGGGAATGCAGGAACAGGCAGGTCAGACTGGCATACAGGCAGGTGGGTATTGGCAGGCACCGCAGGTATGCAGACAGGTGGATACAGGTAAGCATGGCTGGTATGCAGACTGGTGGGTACTGGCAAGCACGGTTGGTGTGCAGACAGGTGGGCACTGGCAAGCACGGCTGGTATGCAGACAGGTGGGCACTGGCAAGCACGGCTGGAGAGCAGACAGGGAGATACTGGCAAGCACGGCTGGAGTGCAGACAGGGAGGTACTAGCAGGTTGGAGCGCAGGCTGGATAGGGTCCAGTACAGACTGGGAGACAGGAACAGAGCCGCAGATGCGGTAGACAAGCAGAGCAAAGCGAAACCGCCGGAGAGGAGGACAAGGCAGAGCAGAGAGGAACCGCCGGTGCAGTGAGCAAGGCAAAGCAGAGCGAAACCGCAGGTGCGGTGGACTAGGCAGAGCAGAGCGAAACCGCCGGAGCGGTGGACAAGGCAGAGCAGAGAGGAACCGCCGGAGCGGTGGACAAGGCAGAGCAGAGCGAAACCGCAGGTGCGGTGGACAAGGCAGAGCAGAGCGAAACCGCCGGTGCGGTGGACAAGGCAGAGCAGAGAGGAACCACCGGAGCGGTGGGCAAGACAGAGCAGAGAGAAACCGCTGACGCGGTGAGCAAGGAGAGCGGAGTGAACCGCAGGTGCGGTGGACAAGGGCTCTGTTCACATGCAACAGACTGGAAATGCAGGAAGATGGGTAGAACACAGGAGGTAGATACGGTGGAAGGGAAAAGGGACAAGCAGAACCAGATACACACAAGGTACTTACTATGAAGTAGCGAGTGGACACAAAACTCACAAACAGAAGTATAGAGACAACGAGTTGGAGTTAGGTGCAGGTTCAGATATTGCAGTAAAAGGGAAGGTACGGACATAGAGACAAACAGGTAACAGGCTAAGATACAGTTCAGACAGGAACTGCTACTGCAACGAGATACAAGAACGAGCCTGGGTATACAGCCCCCAGAGTGGCGGAAACAGACTAGAAGTCAGAGATAACAGGTCTGGGTATGCAGCCCCCAGAGTGGCGGAAACAGACTAGAAGTCAGAGATAAAAAAACGTAAAAATCACTGCACACGTAGAGAGGTATGGTATGCTTAAGGTGAAACTTTATTTAAAGGGTGATGCTTGAGGCGACTAGTGGACGTTTCGGCCAACACTGTGGCCTTGATCACAATGTCGCAAGTGGATAGACGCATCCGGGAAAAAAAGGGAGAAGAATTACCAGTCAAGAAGAAGTGAGGGGCAATTCTTAGATAAGGAAACCAATCTGGTAGGAGGTGTCTGGGTCTAGACACGGATGGAGTATGCCCGTCAGTTAGAAAAGTGCTGGGTTCAGGGTGTCCTGGAGCCAAGGAGCGCGTCTGCTGGGAAATTATAAGTGGCGGACAGAAAAATATGGTCTGGTGCCGTGCTGCAGTTGGCTCGGTCCTGTGTGCCACGTGTATGGGATATATTTTGCGAGATAGTGTAGGAGGCGATAATGGCCAGCCCCATAGATTAAGGTCTCGGCAGGCTGACAGGCTTGCCTACAGCATCCTCCACCGGAACCTCCAATGACAGGTTCAGAACATTTAAGGGATCACGTTTAAATCCACACGGATCCCTGTACAGACTTCTCTGGAGCACCACACCTGCCGAGACCTTAATCTATGGGGCTGGCCATTATCGCCTCCTACACTATCTCGCAAAATATATCCCATACACGTGGCACACAGGACCGAGCCAACTGCAGCACGGCACCAGACCATATTTTTCTGTCCGCCACTTATAATTTCCCAGCAGACGCGGTCCTTGGCTCCAGGATGCTATTACCTGCCGTTTTTTTCCGAAATGGTGAGATCAAAACTCGCTTCATATCATCATTACCTTCAAGTGTTACATCTAAAAAGTTAATAGATTTTTTGTCAGTGTGAGATGTGAATTTAAGATTATAATTGTTTTTATTGACAAAATCTGTGATAAGATGGGGAGAGCCTATCCAAACAAGAAGAAAATCATCTATATATCGCCCATACCAAGCAATATATTTCAAAAACGGGTTTGAATCTGAAAAAACATCGGTCTCCTCCCAGGTGGCCATGACAATATTAGCCAATGATGGGGAGAATTTTCCCCCCATGCTGACTCCCCGTTTTTGCAGATAATAGCGACCATCAAAGGTGAAAAAATTATTATTCAACAAAAATCCTACTGCTGAAATAAGGAAATTTTGTATATTGGTTTCATAAGAGCTATGTTTTTCAAGGAACTTATCTAAACAGCGAATGGCAATATCGTGCGGTATAGAGGGGTATAACCCCTCTACATCGCATGTAACCCATTGAAAATCCCTGTTCCACACAAATCCTTCAAAAGTATTGGCGATAGTTTTAGAATCTCCAATATATCCTGGTATATCAACAACCAAAGGTTGTAAGTAATGATCCACCCATTCTCCAAGTCTCTCACCAAGAGAGCCAATTCCTGAGATGATGGGTCTAAGGGGAGGGGGAAAGACATCTTTATGTATTTTAGGAAGTGAGTGGAGAATGGGAATAACAGGATGTTCTATAGCAAGATATTCAAAGATTTTTTTATCCAGTGCTCCCAAACTTAGGCCTTCATTCAATAAAGAAAACATTTTTTTTTGAATAATACTAGTTGGATTAGTTGGCAAATTTTGGTAAATGGTGTTATCATTGAGCATATTTAAATTAAGTTTTTTTATAAAGACTTGCATTTAATGCCACTATTGCCCCTCCTTTATCAGCTCTTTTAATTATTAAATCCTAGTTCTCTTTGATTTCCTCTAAGGCTTTTTGCTCTTCTTTTCTCAAATTCTGCAGAGCAAAGGTATTGTTATTATTCAGATTGACCAAGTCTCTTTCAATTAGTTCTTGAAAGTTGTCCAATACCGCTGGTCTAGATTTAAGCGGATAAAACAAGGGATTATGTGTTTTGAAAGACTTATTTAGTAAAATTTCTGGTGTTCTAGAGTCTGATTGTAGATTTCTTAAGAGTGTTAGATTACATAAGTCTTTAAATGGTGGAATCAATTCTTGTGCTTCATGCAAAGGATCCTCAGCAAAAAGTAAATCACGTGTCTCTCTTTCATTATAAAAATGACATTTGATCGTAAGATTTCTAGCCAGTTTGTTGACATCAAGAATAGTTTTAAACAGATCAAATTCCGATGTTGGTGCAAAATTCAGTCCTTTTGATAAGACATTTATCTGATTTTCTGATAGGATGTAGGAAGAAAGGTTCCATATCTCTGAAGTCATTACTAATGGTGAAGATGTTGTTTTTTCGTTGGTTTTCTTTTCATGTTTCTTGCCCCCTCTCCTTGATCGTTGTTTGAAGTCAAGAAATGTTTATCACTGCTTGATCTTAAACTGTATGATGAGCTGGCTTCTGAATTTAGTGAGGTATCTGACCCGTTTTCCCTTGATGTTGACAGTGAGGAGTTAACAGAGGTGTTGTAGCTGGCAAAGCTGACCGATCTGTTTCTGTACCTGTCTTTTCCTCTGGTTAACCGTCTATTAACTTTCCAGGAGTAAACTTCATTAGTTTCATAATCCTGTAGGTCTCTGTTGAACTTAGATTTTTTATTTTCAATCAGTTCATTTTCCAGTTTTTCAATTTTTTGAAGGATTTCTTTGTTTAATGCTGTAATTTCTTCATTGTGCCCATAAGAATTTATTGAGCCACGTACAGAATTAATTTCCTCCTTTATTTTTATAAGTTCCATATCTTCATATTTAATAATCAAAGACATCAGATTTAACGAACATGTAGAGAGTATTTCATCCCACTCCTTTTTGAAATTTTCTGGATAAGGAAAAGTACAGGATTTTTTTATCCTTAATCCCCGCGGGATCATGTTTCTAGAGACATAGGATTTTAAAAAAGTGCAATCCCACCACATTTTTGTTTCTTTTCTCATTTTTGATTCCAATTCTTTAAAAAGAGATTTAAAATCGCAGTTTGAAGAGCCGCTAGTTGTGGGTGTACTGGCTTCTGTATTTACAGAAAAAATGGAGGCTAATTTCTGTTGTCGTTTGTTTTCATCATTATAGTTCTCCATTTCAATATAAGGAGAATAGAATATATTAGACAACAAAAATAGGGAGCAAGACTAATAGGACCATCCAAGTAACAATGAAAAAACAAGGGGAAAGGGAAAGGGAAAACGTATGTCAGCTCACCATGTAATAGACAGACTCATCCAGTCCCAACGAAGTCTTGCAGCGGAGACGCCCAGGTCATAGGCTACCAAGGTTCAAGTAATGAGAAAGTATGCAAAGATGTCTCCAGCAGGACCAGGGTTGTATATATCTTGTTAAAACTTCACTTTTAATTTCAAATTGTAAAAGCCAAGGATGAGTTACAAAATGAACAATATAGCACGGCTGGTATGCAGACAGGTGGGCACTGGCAAGCACGGCTGGAGTGCAGACAGGGAGATACTGGCAAGCACGGCTGGAGTGCAGACAGGGAGGTACTAGCAGGTTGGAGCGCAGGCTGGATAGGGTCCAGTACAGACTGGGAGACAGGAACAGAACCGCAGATGCGATAGACAAGCAGAGCAAAGCGAAACCGCCGGAGCGGAGGACAAGGCAGAGCAGAGAGGAACCACTGGTGCGGTGGACTAGGCAGAGCAGAGCGAAACCGCCGGAGCAGTGGACAAAGCAGAGCAGAGAGGAACCGCCGGAGTGGTGAGCAAGCAGAGCAGAGCGAAAAAGCAGGAGCGGTGGACAAGGCAGAGCAGAGCGAAACCGCCGGTGCGGTAAGCAAGCAGAGCAGAGTGAAACCGCAGGTGTGGTGGACAAGGCAGAGCAGAGAGGAACCGCCGGAGTGGTGAGCAAGCAGAGCAGAGCGAAACCCCAGGCGCGGTGGACAAGGCAGAGCAGAGCGAAACCGCCAGTGCAGTAAGCAAGCAGAGCAGAGCGAAACCACAGGTGCGGTGGACAAGGCAGAGCAGAGAGGAACCGCCAGAGCGGTGGGCAAGGCAGAGCAGAGAGGAACCGCTGGAGCGGTGGACAAGGCAGAGCAGAGCGAAACCGCCGATGCGGTAAGCAAGCAGAGTAGAGTGAAACCGCAGGTGCGGTGGACAAGGCAGAGCAGATAGGTACCGCCGGAGCGGTGGGCAAGGCAGAGCAGAGAGGAACCGCCGGAGCAGTGGGCAAGACAGAGCAGAGAGAAACCGCTGATGCGGTGAGCAAGCAGAGCGGAGCGAAACCGCAAGTGCGGTGGACAAGGCAGAGCAGAACAGGGCTGAAGGTACAGGCAGAGAGGACAGGGCTCTGTTCACATGGAACAGACTGGAAAATGCAGGAAGATGGCTAGAACACAGGAGGTAGATACGGAGGAAGGGAAAAGGGACAAGCAAAACCAGATACACACAAGGTACTTACTATGAAGTAGCGAGTGGACACAAAACTCACAAACAGAAGTACAGAGACAACGAGTTGGAGTTAGGTGCAGGTTCAGATATTGCAGGAAAAGGGAAGGTACGGACATAGAGACAAACAGGTAACAGGCTAAGATACAGTTCAGACAGGAACTGCTACTGCAACGAGA
This sequence comes from Phyllobates terribilis, assembly GCF_046119375.1. Classification (NCBI taxonomy): domain Eukaryota; kingdom Metazoa; phylum Chordata; class Amphibia; order Anura; family Dendrobatidae; genus Phyllobates; species Phyllobates terribilis. Next base: position 307,825,935 of record NW_027362761.1, read on the forward strand.
TACAAGAACGAGCCTGGGTATACAGCCCCCAGAGTGGCGGAAACAGACTAGAAGTCAGAGATAACAGGCCAGGGTATGCAGCCCCCAGGGTGGCAGAAACAGACAAGATACAGGACAGGACTTGGCAATTCAGTTGCAAAGACAAACTGAGTGAAGGTGTTGCTCAGGCACCTCCTTGTGGGTGGAGGGGGTTTACATATCCAATGACTCACAGCAATAGGCTAGGAGTGCGCCCACAGCAGCTATAAGAATCAGGAAGTAACCGGGCCGCCACCCTAAGCAATCAGACAAGAGACATGCACACAGCATGAACTGGAGCAAGGTTTGCAGGCTGGACTGACAGGTAAGATCGCGGTCTTGCATAGTGGGAGGTGGTGCACTATGCAAGCATGCCGCCAGGGATGTTACACAAAGACTATGGAGACCCACTCCCCAATAATGGGAATAATGTTTTTAAGATGCTGTACTGCATGGCTCTTGTTTGCCAGCATTGCAAGTTCCTCACTCCTAATTTTTGGCAGCTTTTGCTTGGAAGGCATAGGCAAAGACTATGGGATACCCACTCCCCAATAATGGGAATAATGTTTTTAAGATGCTGTACTGCATGGCTCTTCCAAGGGGCATTTAAACTGTCTTGTTAAGCTACTGCGACCTCCACCACTTTCCTCAAGAGCATTAAAACCGTCTTGTTAAGCTACTGCGACCTCCACCATTCTTCCAAGGGGCATTAAAACCGTCTTGTTAAGCTACTGCGACCTCCACCACTTTTCCCAGGGGCATTGATATTGTCTTTTTATTCCACTGCGACCTCCACGTCTCTTCCAAGGGGCATTAAAACCGTCTTGTTAAGCTACTGCAACCTCCACGTCTCTTCCAAGGGGCATTAAAACCGTCTTGTTAAGCTACTGCAACCTCCACCACTTTCCTCAGGGGCATTAAAACCGTCTTGTTAAGCTACTGCGACCTCCCCCACATTTTCAAGGGGCATTGATATTGTCTTTTTATTCCACTGCGACCTCCACGTCTCTTCCAAGGGGCATTAAAACCGTCTTGTTAAGCTACTGCAACCTCCACCACTTTTCCAAGGGGCATTAAAACCGTCTGGTTAAGCCACTGGGACCTCCACCACTTTTCCAAGGGGCATTGATATTGTCTTTTTATTCCACTGCGACCTCCACCATTCTTCCAACGGGCATTGCATTTCCTCCTAATTTTAGTCAGCTTTTGCTTTTCAATGCATAGGTGAACACTAAGGGAGACCCACTCCCCAATAATGGGTAGAAGGTTTTTAGTATGCTGTAATCCACGTCTGTTTCAAGGGGCATTGCAGTTCCTCATAATTTTTGGAAAGCCTTCCATTCACTGCTTAGGCCAACAGTGCACAGGAGACCTAGTTGCTATAAATGGAAAAAACGGTTTAGTTAAGGTCCTCTGACCGCCATGTCACTTCCAAGGGGCATTGGAGTGCCTCGAAATTTTTGTTAGGCATTGCACTCACTGCATGCCCTTTAACTGTGTAGCTGAACCGCTCCTTTTGGTACAGAAACATATCCTACAAGACATGTGTGGTTGACTGGCCTGATATTGATGTGAATGGTCCCTGTTCCTCTTGCTCTTTCTCCTTTGCCACCACCTCATCCATCATTCATCACCTGAAGCTTTGTTTTAACGGGAGTCATAGAACTGGGATAGTAGCAGGAAAACATCCAGCAATCCTCGGAGGAGGTAGGATATGCTGACCACCTCAGGCCTAGCCGCTACTACATACATTCTTGCATTCCAAGAAAACAAAGCAGACGCTAACTTCTATCATCATCATCATGCTCCTCATCTTGGCACTCTCAACTGCCCTGATGGAGAAGCAGGGCCCACTGGAGGAGTGTGGTTCTCTGGTGGGCTCCTCCAATGCTGCCCTAACGCAGGCCAGGCTAAGAAAAGTGTGTGGGGGGGATGTTCCAAGGAGAAATGGGGGCGGCTGGAGACCGTGTATGGACACCCGGCCGCCCCCAGGCGGCTTAATACCTCTGACCACGTTGTTGACAGCAGTGACCTGGGGGTCAGAAATGCTTCCTGGGGCGATGCCCATGCTGTCCCCATGTCTTTTGAGCACTGTCACTATCGTTTTGGGCACTTTTTAGGCTTTCTACAGACTACCGGGGGTGCCGCCACAAAAATGCTCGGGTCTCCCATAGACTAACATTGGGTTCGTTGCTCGGGTCGCGCACCCGAGTATCACGGCGAGCTCGGCCCGAGCTTCAAGCACCCGAGCATTTTAGTGCTCGCTCAACACTATTAATTTTTCCTGTGGGCCCCAGACACCCCAGTGCGACCCTGGGCTTATATGTACTTTTGAATCTAGGTGGGGATGCTGTTTAAGAAAAAAATCTGTACCATTCAAAGTCATTTTGAAACAATGAGAAAATATTTCATGAAAAGTCCTTTTAAGATCAATTGTTTGAGTTTTTTTGGAGTGAGCAGACTGCAGCTGTAATAGATTTCAGCCTTTACAAACCACAGACGACATCAAATATTTGCTTCTTACCCCCCCCCCTCTCAAATAAAAATAAATACTTAACATTCAGGACAAACCCTACGCTCCCTTGATACATAAATAAGCTCCATCGTCCCAGAGAAATGTGTGTTTTCCATAAACCTCCTTAAAATAGCTACAACATTTAATAATATGCAAAGTAAATACCTTTTCCACTGCTTGTGCGATCAAAATTCTTCTCTATCTCAATTTTTTTTGCTGTCTAGAAGATAAACATGAAAACAAAAGAACATTAAAGGGGTCATCTGGGACTTAATTGATGAGGGCTGGAACCCCAATAATCAGCTCAAATTAGTGTTTTCACGAGGAACGGGTTATGTGATAGCGCTCTTAAAGAGATACAGTATTCTCAAGTGTGGAAGCTATCCCTTAACCATAGGATAGGGGATAACTTCCTGATCGCAGGGGTCCGAATGCAGGAACCACTATCATTCCAGAGAGTACTGAAGACCAGCTGAATGCAGCGTTCAGCTATCTCGGAAGGTCCCATTAAAAATTAATGCGCATGATCGGCCATCTCTTCAGAACTCCGGTTTTAAGGATTGGTGGAGTCCCAGCGGTTGGACTTTCAGTGATCAAGAAGTTATTCCCTATCCATGGGATAGGCTTTAAACTTGAGAATAGCCCTTTAAAGGGAAACTGTCAATAGGATACACCCTCCTAAGTCATCTATATTGACATGTAGGTCATAAAAAGTTGAACAAAGATACCTTGATATCTGTGATTCGATGTCTTATTCCAGAGATCTCCCTCAGAATTTACTTTCAAAGATTTTTTTTTTTATAAAAAAAGGGTGTTACCAATATGAGACCTGTAACAACTGACAGTCTGTTCTCCTGATCCCACTGCAGTGCTGTGCCTGATTATACCTAACACTGTACAATAGAAATTAACTCTCTCTCATTACAAACACATGTACAGCTGCAGCTCTCTTCTCATAGTGCTGTCAGCTCTTCTTTCCTTCCCCCCACACTGACTGCCTGTGAGATGTAAGCTGAAGCACTATGAGAGAACAACTGCAGCTGGAAATTTGTTTGTAATGAGACTAAATTCAGCTCTGCTGGACTATGTTAGTTATAATCAGGCACATATCTGCAGTGAGATCAGGAGAGCAAACTGTCAGTCATTACACCTATCTCACTGATGACACCCCTTTTTATTTAAAATATGCTTTGGAGGCAGATTCTCAGGGAGAGCTGTGTCTGGCTCATAGATGTTAACGGCTCATTTACATAGTAAGAAAACTTGGATTTCTCTGGAATAATACATTGGATCGCAGATATCATGGTATCATATTATTCAACTCTTTATGACCTGCATGCCCATATAGATGACTTAGGAGGGTTGATCCTACTGACAGATTCCTTTTAAGGAGTCTTCTTTACCATAGATTATCAATCTTTGAGATTCCCGACCATCAGCACAGTGACGCAGTATAATGCTTCATTTTACTGGGACTGTGCTACCAGACCAGGTACAGATGCCTGTATGGCCCAATCGCTGTGCTGTGTTAAACAACGAAAAAGAGTGCAGTACTTGCACAAGTGAACCCTTAATTGTAATGATCATAAGGGGCATTGGAAATCTTAAAGGATTGGTTCACTAATGAACAACCGTTTAAAATTAATATGTTAATTGCTTTCACTAAATGGGGAATAGGATAGGTCAGCAATATGAGATTGGTGGTCCAGAACCTCCACCAATCTGCTGAAATCTGCTCCGGAAGCAGATATACAGTAAGAAAGGAACGTATTTGTGAAACTCAGCGATACCACACTTTGCTTAGTAGAAGCTGCACTTTATCCTGATTTTGGAGAAGATAAGAGCCATAGTAGGAGGTAGGAAGCAGAACAGATATTTTTATTTCAATGTGAAGAGAGGAATAAGTATCTATAACCTTTCCATACAGTAGCTTATCTCCAGAATTGATGGGGTAGAAGAAGCTACAGCAGGCTCACACATTAAAAATACTGTCGTTATTGAACTTAACTCTTCTTTTTCAAAATGTTTCTTGTAAAATACTTTTAATGCAGAACATGTTTTATATCTCAATCTGTATTATTCCAGAGAAATCTCAAGCTCAATGTGGACAAAACTGAACTCATCATCTTTCCTCCATCTCACGTATCTTCCCTACCTGATCTATCGATCACAAAAACGACATCATGCTTTCCCCTGTACCAGACATCCGCTGCCTCAGAGTAATCCTTGACTCTGCCCTGTCCTTCAAACCACAAATCCAAGCTCTTTCCACCTCTTGTCGCCTCCAGCTCAAAAATATTTCCAGAATCAGTCCTTTCCTCAACCCTCAATCTACTAAAATGCTTGTACATGCCCTCATCATCTCCCGCCTGGACTACTGCAACATCCTCCTCTGTGGCCTACCTTCTAACACTCTCATATCTCTCCAATCCATTTTTAACTAATTCATCTCTCTCCTCACTACTCCTCTGCTTATCCCCTCTGCAAATCCCTTCACTGGCTCCCAATTGCTCAGAATATCCAATTCAAACTACTAACACTGACCTACAAAGCCATCCATAACCTTTCTCCTCTGTACATCTCTGAACTAATCTCCCAATATTTTCCCTCACGTAATCTCCGGTCCTCCCTGGACCTCCTTCTCTCCTCCACACTTATTCGTTCCTCACGCAATCGCCTCCAAGACTTCTCCCAAATATCCCCCATCCTCTGGAATTCTGTGCCCCAACACATTCGACTATCCACCACACTCAGATCCTTCAGACGGAACATGAAAACCCATCTCTTCAAGAAAGCCTGCAGCCTGCCATGACCCCGCTGCCTCCTCAACACCACTGGAGCTGCTGCCTTACCAACACCGGACCTGCGCCTCACCAACATCGGAGCTGCTGCAACCCCCCACCTATTGTCTCCTTCCCCATCATCCTGTAGAATGTAAGCCCGCAAGGGCAGGGTCCTCTTCCCTCTGTACCTATCATTGTTTATTTGTTACTATAAGTGATAACTTTATTTTGTATGTAACCCCTTCTCATGTATAGCACCATGATATCAATGGTGCTATATAAATAAATAATAATAATAATATCTACCAATATAGATTTTTATGATCTATGTAATAGGCTTCTCCTCTCCTTTTAATAACAGACATATGTAACAAACTGGGTCTAGTATTTATGTTGGCAACTTGGTATAAATTTGAGATGGGTGTTACGGATCCGGGTGGTGGAACCTCTGTGCTGCGGTGCAAGGAGGGACTAGAGGGGCGTGACTATTTATCAACTCGGACTGACCAAGGTCGCACGGCGGCTCAATCGACTCCGTGAACCAGGGAAGGACCGAGCAGAGGGACCAGGTGCTACTCTGGGCCAGTCCTTCTATGAGAGCAGGTGACTCCCACGGGTCAGAAGGCAGGGACTGACAGGTACAGAGGATGAGCACGGCAGGCAGGCTGACGGGTGATCCGGGTAGACAGACTGGTAGACACCACGGGTAACTGGCAGGAGCCTCCAGGTAGGCTGGCTGGTAGGCACGGCAGGTAACTGGTACGTTCTCCTGGTAGGCAGGCAAGCCTGGCCCATAGAAAGACTGGCGGGTTTGGACTGTAAGCAGACCGTCGGGCTGGAGAGTGTACTTGGCTGGCGGAGACAGGTAGTCAGGCTGGCGGACTGGACTGGTAGTCAGGCTGGCGGACTGGACGTCAGACTAGCAGCGGGACCTGAGGGCTGAAGCAGAGTTTAGAACACAAAGCTACAACCTTGCACGGGCATCTCCATTTTGGAGGAGGTGCCTTTTATATGAGAGGTCCTCCGGCCATTGGCTGGAGACTCCTTAGGATGGCGCGCGGCCCCTTTAAGAGAGAGGGAGGGAGCGCGTGCACGCCCTAAGCACAGTGCTAGGGAAGCTGCACGCGACGGCAGCAGCAGCAGCAGGAGGGCTGGAAGACGCCGGACCCGGAGCGCGGCGGTAAGGGGGACGGCGTCTCTGCCTGTCAGGGGGCAGAGACGCCGATGCTACAATGGGAAAATCCAGAATCTATGTTAGTGAATACACTTTGTGTACAATGCTTACAAATATGCCAGTGCAAAGGTGCATTTACATTGCAGGATTATATCCCGAGAATCATGCATTGTAAACAGGCTGCTGATCACTAGCAAAACACTCGTTTGTCGTGAGAAAATATCTTTTGGCTTGGTTAAAAGACCATTGTCCTCGGCAGCACATTGTACTATGTAAAAAGGGCATGTGCTACCGAGAACAATGGCAACCTATAAGCACAGACTTATTACTGATCGTTCTGTGCGCATGGGAAACACGGTGTGCCGGTCTCAACATGTTGCCGACCAGCAGTCATTTAACGCCGCCAGTCGGCTGGTGAAAAACCAGCTTAAGTCAAGGAAAAAAAATGTACAGTCGTAGCACATACTGTAATGTGTGAATAGTTAGACAGTTAGTTGTCCAAGACACTGACGGCTTACATCTTGATTGTCATCTGGAAGTTGCTTTGTGCACGCTTGGAGAGGATGACCATGTTAACTAAGGTAATCCACAAGGTTTGAGTCTAAATGTAATTTTGCAGGCTGATTATAATAATACTTGGTTTTCCTGCTACTGGTTTGGTAATGAGATACAATAGACATAATTGGGATTTTGAGTTGTTCGTATTTGATTTCCATATTTGGATATGTAATCAAATTTATATAAAATTATCTGTTGTTGCGTGAATGTGTGTGGAATAGGAAAGGACATGCTGATGGACAACATAATAACATTTATCCCATTAGATTTTAAAGATTTTAATGGCCATTCTGGCTAAAGATAATAGTTTCAAGGAATGGCTCAATGACCAAGATTATAACATCTACGTAGGCATTAGACAATATTTTTTCTTTGCAAAAAGTAATGATAAGGAAACAACAACTTCAGTTTATCTAAATAAGCTACGCCTGGTAAACCTGGCAGGACAAACCAGAACATCCACCAGGATATGAGAACAGATCTAAAAGTGCAAGTCAAAATCCCTGGAGGACCAATGCTCATCACAGAGGATGTCTGGTAGAACTACCTACTGTGCACATTGCAGGTCTTAGAGGGTGAAAGTCATCATTCACATACTTTCTGAATTTTTACAATTCTTTGATTAGTCCATTTTGAGTGTATGTCTTTTTTTTTATTTTAATAAAGTCTTAGCTACTTGCTATTACTTATATTTTTTCTTACTTGCATTTTTGTTTATGTCCGCAAGATAAAGACCAATATAGATTTTATGTTTTTGAAAGCTAAAGTTTTGCTACAATGTATCAGTGTAAGCGAAGTTCTGTAAGCTAAATACATTGCATTACTTTTGCTACTTTCAAGTTTATGTACACTAAGATGGTGGCCACAGACTAAATAGATGCTAGACATCTGCCCCTCATAGGGACCAATTAGGAAAGAAGGTATACCAGATGATAAGCAATTTTGCTGTGATCCAGCCTGCTGCTCTTTTCTATCCAGTTAAATAAATAGTATTCAGACACGTCAGCCATACAGTGCCAAAATTAAAACAGTTTTGGTATCAGTTTGGAAAATGGGAGCATATGTTGATATTAAAGTATAGTTCTCATGGCATACATTTAGCTGAAAGTATGCGCCAAAAATATGACCACAAAATTGTCTTACTAAGTATATTGATAGCATATCACTAGGATATGCCACCAATATCCAATAGAAAAACGTCACTCACTAGAATAAAAGTTTCTCCTTGCGGAGAGCATCCATTTGGTGTAAGGAGATTTATACACCCTGTCAATGGCTTCTCAATCAGCCAGCCAATTCTCCCGCTTTGGAGTGATGGGGGGGCAAAAAAAAACAAAAATGTGCAAACGTAGGTTCTAGTTTGGCTTCCTATCCTAAGTCATGTGGCAAGGCTCTTTAAAGGGAACCTGTCATGTTGAACCTGATATCTGATCTACAGGCTGGATCTTATCGAGCAGAAGGAGATGATCAGATTGATATACATTTTTGTGGGAAAAGATTCAGTAAATCTTGAATTTTATTCATTGGAATCTCTGGTGTTTATGTATATGAGTCCATTGGGGGGGGGGGTCCTACTAAGTGAATGGCAGTTTTCCCTGTATGACTGTGCCTCCAGAGATAGCTGTCAATCACTAGTAAGACCGCCCACTGGACTTATATCCATAGAAAGGCCAGAGATTTTAACAATTAAAATACAATTTAAACTGAATTTTTTCTAACAAACGTATATATATCATTCTGCTCAGCTTCTCCTCTATATCACATTGTCCACAGATGGGACTGCATGTATAACATGACAGATTTCCTTTTGGAGGAACCTGACAGTTGATTCATGCTGTCAAAACCAAGGCCAGTATGAATCATAGTTTTAAGGTTGAAGGTAGATTTAAGTCCTTTGCGTTCAACCTATAGCCTAACATGCTGATCCAGAGGAAAGCAAAAACTCCATGGGGCAGACATTGATAGAATTTTTCCCTTAATTTGGAGCTTTCTTAACTCCATACGGCAATCAGACTAGTTCCCTGGATCAACGCCCCACCACAGAATCTAGTACCCATAACCTGTAATATTATATATATCAAGAAATGCATTGAGACCCTTCTTGAATTTTAGTAGTGAATCAACCATTACAATATCATGTGGCAAAATGTTTCATAATCTCACTGCTCTTACAGTAAAGAATCTGCATTTGTGATTATGATTAAACCTTCTTTCCTCTAAACGCAGAGGATGCCCCCGTCGTAGGCCTAAGTGTAAAAAGATCATTAGAAAGATCTCTGTACTGTCCGCTAATATGTTTGTACATTGTAATAAGATCGCCCCTAAGCCTTCTTTTTTCCAAACTGAATAACCTCAAGTTTAGGAAACTATCTTGGTATTACAGTTCACCCATTCCCTTAATAATCTTGTTTTCTCTTCTCTGCACCTGTTCTAGTACAGCTATATCTGTCTTTCTTATACACTGGAGACCAAAATTGTACACAGTATGCCAAGTATGGCTGTACTAGTGTCTTGTATAGAGGCAAAACTATGTTTTCATCATGAGCATCTATGTCTCTTTTAATGCATCCCATTTTATTTGCCTTGCCACCAGCTGCCTGACACAGATTACTAAAATGGAGGTTTGCCATCCACCCATACACCCAAGTCTTTTTCAATGACAATTTTACCCAGTGTTCACAATTTAACACATAGTTATACATTTTTATTTCCCCTGCCCAAGTGTATAACCTTACATTTATCTACATTAAACTTCAATTGCCATTTCTCAGCCCAAGCCTCGAGCTTACATAAATCCTTCTGTAATATTAAATTATCCTTCTTTGTGTTGATTACCTAGCAGAGTTTAGTATCATCTGAAAATATTGTAATTATACTCTGTATGACCCCTACAAGGTCATTAATAAATATGTTAAAAAGAAGATGGCCCAATACTAACCCATGTGGTACCCCCACTGTTATGTGTGACCCAATCCAAGTATGTTCCATTAATAACCACCCTTTGTTTCCTATCACTGAGTCAATTATTAACCCACTTGAACATATTTTCACCTTGTTCAATTTTTCTCATTTTATATAGGAAACTTTTGTGTGGCACCATACCAAATGCCTTTGAAAAGTCCATATAGACAACATCCACTGCTTTTCCTTGTCCCAGTCTGGAACTTACTTAATCATAGAAGCTGATCAGATTAGTTTGACAGGACTGATCCCTCATAAACCCATGTTGATGCTGGCTCATGAGGTTATTCTTATTGAGATACTCAAGGATAGCATCCCTTAGGAAACCCTCAAGGATTTTACCCACAGTAAACTTACCAGCCTATAATTTCCAGGCTCAGATTTTGTCCACTTTTTAAATATTGTCACCACATTTGCTACGCGCCAGTCCTGTGGTACAGACCCTGTAATCATGGAATCTCTGAATATTAAAAATAACAGTGTTTATCACTGTACTTAATTATACTTAATTCCTGCAGTACTCGGGGGTGTAAGCCATTCAAGCCTGGGGTTTTGTCTACTTTAGTGACTTTGAGGCAGCCCCGTAGTTCCTGCTGGGTCAAGCAGGTGATATTTAGTGGAGAATTTCTAGTATCCCTGATCATGTCGTCTGTCCAGGCAGTTTCTTGTATAAATGCTGAAGAGGGAAAGGAGTTTAGCATATTGGCCTTTCCCTCGTCCTCTTCCACTATTTCACCCAGTCTATTTTTGAATGGGCCAACACTATCATTTTTCAGTATCTTACTGTTTATATAGTTAAAAAATATTTTTGGGTTATTTTTACTTTCTTTGGCAATGAGTCTCTCTGTCTCAATCTTTGTGGCCTTGATTTGATTTTTACAAAAAATGTTTTTTTCCTAGAATTATTTAATGCCTCGTCACTCCCCACTTGCTTTAATTCTCTAAACTCTTTCTTTTTGTCATTTATTGTGCCCCTTACAGCTCTATTTAGCGATAGTGGTATCCTCCTATTTCTAGCACGTTTATTCCCATAGGGTATATGTTGTGCGCCGGTCCTATTCAGGATGCTTATAAAAGTGTCCCATTTGCTTTGTGTAATTTTATCTCTCAGGACATTGTACCAGTGGCACTAAGATCAGCTCTCAGCCGCTGAAAATTTGCCTTCCTGAAGTTTAGTGTCCCTGTAGCCCCTCTACTATACTTCTTACTACCTTTAGTAAGGTTATTATTTTGTGATCACTATTACGCACATGACCCCCAACTCGTATACATGATATGCGGTCCAGCCTATTGAGCAATATAAGGTCTAGAAGTGCCCTCCATCTTGTTGGGTCCTGAACCAGTTGTGAAAGGTAATTGTCTTTTATTATTGTGAAAAACCTGTTTCCTTTGCTGTAGCTGCAGCTTTCTGCTCCCCAATTTATATCAGGGTAGTTAAAGTCCAACATAACAATGACTTCTCCCTGACTCAATGCCTCATCTAGTTGCTTTATGAGGATATTTTCTGCCACTTCCATTATATATGGAGACTTATAATGAAACCCTATAATATTTTATTAATCTTTCTTCCTCTCCTTACCTCCACCCACAGGGACTCTACCTTTTCGTTTGCCTCACAGAGCCTAGCTGCACGACTGCAATCAAGTATGTTCTTCTCTAAAATGCTCCGTTGTTATAGAAAAACTATAGTTTGAGAGCAGGCTGGAGACCAGGAGATCATAGAGACAGACATGACTAGTCCAGCACCATCTCTGGCTGGCCTCTCCCTAAACTGCTCTAGTTGATTGATAGGTCTCTCCCATGTGTTTACATAGGGTTAATCAACTGGAGAAGAGCTTGCCAGTGGTGACACCGGAGTAGATTTGCTTGCCTCTGGTCTCCATCCAGCTGTTTCAAACTATGAATGTTTCAGGGAAAACATACCTAGCTGCAATCAAGCTGTCAGGCTCTAATTCATGCTGCCTATGGTTTGAGCAGCATGATTCGAATGACAAGTTCTCTTTAAAGAAGATCTTGCACTAGTCTGAGCAGATTAACCTGGCCACATCATGGAATAGTTTCTATAGAGCTGAGTAAAACATACTTTTTGTTTTTTTAATTTCTCTTCTCCATTACAGATATATTAAGCCTGTGAAGTTTAGGTTAGAATTCATGTTATAGTTCAGCTGTGTGTTACAAAATATTTGTCTATGGGTTTGTGTACTTCTTCCCCTGCATGAGATTGACCAATCATGAGCAGGCAGGGTCATGCAGGGAGATAAGAACACACCCTCCTCTCTTCACTGATCTCTGCAGCTACAATGTAGAGGTGCAGCACAGCTGAGTTATGTATCATTACAAACACTTCCACATCTCATATCATGGCAGTCAGTGTGGGAGCAGGGTGTGAGCCGATAGTGCCGTGAGATGAGATCTGGAAGTGTTCGTATTTATACATAATGTCCAAACAGTAGCTGCAGAGATCAGTGAAAAGGGCGTGTTATTATCTCCCCTGCATGACACTGCTGGCTTATGATTGCTCAACCTCATGCAGAGGAAGAAGCACATGCCCCCCAGAGACAAATCTCTAGTAGCGCCCAGTTGAACTGTAACCCCTATGGGAGGAAACTGGTGTACAGAAACACTGTCTGATAGGAGCAGACAGTGTTTCTGAATAAGAGACATTAATCCCTTCTTAGCTGCATTGCTTTGGCAACCTGGAAGAGGAGGAGCAGCAGCAGCAGAGGACAGGACTGATTATCTGAGCAAGCTGGAGAAGAAGGGAGGAGGAGACAGTACCAAAGAACATGACGATTGTCAGCTATTAGGCTGTGCCCACGATGCGTTTTTTAAGCGTTTCCGCAGCGGCAATTCCGCTGCAGAAACGCTTATAAAATGCTTGGTAGAAGGTCTGCCATGTTCCCCAATGATAATCCATATGTGCTGTGCACATGCTGAGGAAAGTTCCGCTGCGGATTATCGTTGCGGAAAAATACGCAGCACTACCAATTATTTTGCGGAAGCGCTGCGTTTTCGCCGCCATTGACTTGCATTGGAACGCATGTGTAACGGGTCTGGGAGGTGCAGAAAGCCGGGGTCCGGGGTAGGATACCATGGTATTAGTGGGCAGCGGAGCTGCCGGATTGCAAGATATGGCACTGGCGGAGGCTGTTGGTGGATCAGACAGAGTGTTCAGGCGAGTATTGACATTCCGCAGGTGACCCAGGATGGACTCCTGTTGGGACCTCTGACGGGACAGTTCAAGACAGAGGTCCGAGAGCGAGGGAGCTTGGGTGCCACCGGGTTCCATGGCCCGAGCAAACTGTAACGGGTCTGGGAGGCGGAACCTCTGGGCTACAATACAAGGGGGCGGTCCTTGTAAGGGAGCGGGTGGCGACCAGGCAGGTAGTCACAGGAGGTGACCAGGACAGTCTCTGGGTGTACGGGCAGGAGGCCACGGCAAGTGATCGGGGCAGTCTCTGGATAAAGGGTAGGTACGACCTGTGATGGCTGAACCTCCAGGTAGGCTAGCAAGGCAGATGAAGAATGTGTGCTCCCAGGTGAGCAAGCGAGAGTCTCTGGAATAGCAGGTGGTCACAGCACGTGACGGCGGAGCCTCCAGGTAGGCAAGCAGGCAGGTAACGGAGAAGCGCTCCCAGGTGAGCGGGCAAGAGTCTCAGGAGTAGCTGGTGGTCACAGCACGTGACAGCGGAGCCTCCGGGCTGGCAAGCAGGCAGGTAACGGAGAAGCGCTCCCAGGTGAGCGGGCAAGAGTCTCAGGAATAGCTGGTGGTCACAGCACGTGACAGCGGAGCCTCCGGGCAGGCAAGCAGGCAGGTAGCGGAGAAGCGCTCCCAGGTAAGTGGGCAAGAGTCTGGAGTAGCTGGTGGTCACAGCACGTGACAGCGGAGCCTCCGGGCTGGCAAGCAGGCAGGTAACGGAGAAGCGCTCCCAGGTGAGCGGGCAAGCTGGTCCATAGACAGACTGACCGGAGTTGTAAGGCAGACTGTCGGACCTCAGGCAAGCAGGCAGGTAGCTGAGGTGCGCTCCCAGGTGAGCGGGCAGGCTGGTCCTTAGACAGACTGACAGGAGTAGTAAGGCAGACCGTCGGACCTCAGACTAGCAGACAGGTAGAAAGTAATCAGGCAGGAATCTAACAGGTAACTGGCAGGTAACTGGCAACGGGACCTGAGGGCTGAAGCACAGGTGAGACACAGGTGCAAACAACATTGCTCGGGCACCTCCATTTTGGAGGAAGTGCCTTATATATGATGAAGTCCTCCGGCCATTGGCCGGGGACTCCTTAGGACGGCGCGCGCGGCCCCTTTAAGAGGAGGGGAGCGCGCGCGCCCTAAGCACAGGGGCCGGGAAGGAGCGCGCGCTGAGAGCAGAGCGGGAGGAGGACGCCGGGAAGGAGCGCGCGCTGACAGCAGAGCGGGAGAGGGACGCCGGGCACGGGGCAGAGCGGTGAGGGGAGCAGCGTCCCTGCCTAGCAGAGGGCAGGGACGCCGGCACTACAGTACCCCCCCCTTTAGGCCCCCCCTTTTTTAGGCCAGACAGAAATTTAGCTAGGATGAGAGGGGCATGGATGTTCTCCCGAGGCTCCCACGTTCTCTCCTCAGGACCAAACCCCTTCCAATCTACCAGAAAAAAGGTCTTTCCTCCTACCCTTTTGGTGGCAAGAATGTTCTCTACCTCAAACTCGTCCTCAGCAGAAACCGGAGCAGGAGGCGTACCTGTAGACTTGGAAAAAGAGTTAAGTACCACAGGTTTGAGGAGAGATACATGGAAGGAGTTAGGGATCCGTAAGTTGGCCGGGAGTTTCAATTTATAGGCCACCGGGTTGATCTGACTGGTGACCTCCAGAGGTCCGATGAACCGAGGCCCTAACTTGTAAGAGGGTAAGAGGGTATCTTGAGTCGAACATATTTAGATGAGAGCCAGACCTTATCTCCTGGACGAAATTGAGGAGGATCCAGGCGTTTTTTGTCAGCGTGTCTTTTCATCTGCTCGGACGACTGAAGGAGTGCGGATCGGGTACTCTCCCAAATGGAGGAAAATTTGCTAACGAGAGATTCCGCAGCCGGGTTGTCCACCGAGGTGGAGACAGGAAAAGGAATCCGAGGATGCTGACCAAAGACTACAAAAAACGGGGATTTGGAGGAGGATTCGCTCTCGTGATTATTGTAAGAGAACTCGGCCCATGGTAGGAGATCCACCCAGTCAGAATGGTGGGCATTAACGAAGTGCCGGAGGTAACTGGTCAGGTTCTGATTGATCCGCTCCACTTGACCATTGGACTGTGGGTGGTAAGCGGAAGAGAAGTCCAGGGTGACGTCTAGTAGTTTACAAGTGGCTCTCCAGAAGCGTGAGGTGAACTGTACCCCACGATCCGACACGATGTGGAGGGGCAGGCCATGAAGACGGAAGATGTGACGAATAAAGTCTCTAGCTAGCTCGGGTGCAGACGGGAGGCCTGACAGGGGAACGAAATGAGCCATCTTGGAGAAGCGGTCAGCGACCACCCAAATGACCGTACAACCGGCAGAGAGTGGGAGGTCAGTTATGAAGTCCATTGCAATATGCTGCCAGGGGGCAGCAGGTACTGGGAGCGGAAGGAGGCGACCGGCTGGCAGATGTCTCGGAACCTTGTTGCGGGCGCAGGACACACAGGCAGAAACAAAGTCTATTACATCCTTGTGCAGGGTAGGCCACCAGTAGTGCCGGGAAATAAGCTGGAGGGTCTTCTTCTGACCAGCGTGGCCAGCCAGTTTAGACGAGTGACCCCAGTGAAGGATCTTCTCCCGATCAGGTACTGATACGAACGTCTTTCCGGGAGGGAGATGATTTAGACTCACGGGAGCCACCTGCATTACTCTGGCGGGATCGATGATGTGTTTCGGATCTTCCTCGAGATCAGATACCAGAAAGGATCGAGACAAGGCGTCCGCCTTGACGTTTTTGTCAGCCGAGCGAAAATGAAGGACAAAATCAAAACGAGCAAAAAACAAGGACCACCGGGCTTGGCGCGGGTTAAGTCTCTGGGCATGCTGGAGGTAAGCCAAGTTCTTGTGGTCAGTGTAAATTATTACCGGGTGAAGAGCCCCCTCAAGCAGGTAACGCCACTCCTCCAATGCCAGTTTGATGGCCAATAACTCTCGATCTCCTATGGAATAATTGCGCTCTGAGGAGGAGAAGAGTTTAGAGAAGAAGCCGCAAGTTACCATCCTCCCGGAAGAAGATTTTTGAGTAAGTACCGCTCCAGCTCCAGAGGAGGAGGCGTCCACTTCCAGGAAGAACTGCTTGTTGCCGTCCGGGCGATGCAGCACCGGGGCGGAAGAGAAGGCCTGTTTTAAGGAAAGAAAGGCTTCTTCTGCTTCGGGCGGCCACTCTTTGGGATTAGTACCCTTACGGGTGAGCGCGGAAATTGGGGCAGTCCGGGAAGAGAAGTGTGGTATGAAGAGGCGGTAGTAGTTGGCGAAGCCCAGGAACCGCTGAATGGCCTTCAACCCCTCCGGTCGGGGCCATTTCTCGATGGCAGACAGTTTCTCTGGATCCATTCGTAGGCCGGTCTGAGAAATAATGTAGCCCAAAAACGGAAGCGAGGTCTGCTCAAAGAGGCACTTCTCGTATTTAGCGAAGAGGTGATTCTCCCTGAGCCTGAGCAGGACCTGACGAACGTCCCTCCGGTGAGTCTGGAGATCCGGAGAGAAGACAAAGATGTCGTCCAGGTACACCACTACGCAGGAGTAGAGAAGGTCCCGGAAGATGTCATTGACCAACTCTTGAAAGACGGCAGGAGCGTTACAGAGACCAAAGGGCATTACCAGGTATTCATAGTGGCCGTCCCGGGTGTTGAATGCCGTCTTCCATTCATCCCCTTGACGGATACGAACCAGGTTGTACGCCCCACGGAGGTCTAGTTTGGTGAAGATTCTAGCCCCCCTCAGACGATCAAATAATTCTGGAATGAGCGGAAGGGGGTACTTATTCTTCACCGTGATCTGGTTTAGGCCTCTATAGTCTATACAGGGACGGAGAGAGCCGTCCTTCTTTTTGACGAAAAAGAAGCCTGCTCCCGCCGGGGAGGTAGATTTCCGGATGAATCCCCTGGCCAGATTCTCCTCAATATATTCGGACATCGACCGGGTCTCAGCAGCGGATAAAGGATAAATACGCCCACGGGGAGGAGTAGTACCGGGTAACAGGTCGATGGGACAGTCGTATGGTCTATGAGGGGGTAATGTCTCTGCCTCCTTTTTATTAAATACATCAGCATAAGACCAATAAGGAATTGGAAGTCCAGGTAGATTAGCTGGGGTAGGAGAGGGACGGACGGGATGGACGGGAACCAGGCAGGTCTTATGACAGTCTTGTCCCCAGCGAAGGACTTCTCCGGTTTGCCAGTCAAGCACGGGTGCATGTTTCTGGAGCCAAGGCAGACCTAGCAAGAGGGCGTGAGAGAGTCCAGGCAGAACATGAAAGGAGATACTTTCAGAATGCAGCATTCCCACCTGCAGAGTAATGGATTCGGTGATGAGTTGGATGGGGCGTGGTAAGAGCCCCCCATCCACGGCAGCCACAGACAAGGGTACAGCCAGAGGTTTGGTGGGGATGCGGAATTTCTCTACCAGGGACTGTGAAATAAGATTCCCGGCTGCTCCAGAGTCCAGTTGGGCTAGTTCGAAATAACGGTTCTCCCCGTAGACGATTGAAACTGACAACAGCAGGGATGGAGAGGATTTATTCTTGTCTAGGTGGACCTCTCTGAGCGAACCTAGACACAGGCGTTTCCCGACCTCTCCGGGCAGGCACGGATCCGGTGCTCCTTACTGCCACAGTAGAAGCAGGTCCCCTCGGCACGGCGTAAGTCCTGACGGGTCTTGACCATCTTGGTCTGGTCGACCTGCATAGGCTCAGGAGGGTGTACCTGGTTAGAGACAGAAGGAGTGACGGGTTTCTGAAAAGTAGGAGCTAGACGTGGTAACCTCCTCTCACGGGTGACCTCTCTGGCACGCTCCTGGAACCGTAGGTCAATCCGGGTGGCAAGAGTTATTAAGTCATCGAGAGTGGTAGGAATGTCCCAACCGGCAAGTTCATCTTTAATACGGCCGGACAGACCCTCCCAGAAGACGGAAACCAGAGCGTCGTTATCCCAGGCCAGCTCCGAGGCAAGGGTACGGAACCGTATGGCATATTGGCCCACGGTGAGACTCTCCTGACGGAGGCGTAGCAACGATGATGCAGATGAGGTCTTCCGTCCGGGTTCGTCGAAGACTTTCCGGAAAGCCGTGAGAAAAGCAGGCAAGTTGGACACCAGGGGGTCTCCTCTCTCCCATAGAGGATTTAGCCAGGCCAGGGCCTCCCCGGTGAGATGGGACATGATGAAGGCAATTTTGGCCCGGTCGGAGTTAAACTGGTGGGACAAAAGTTCAAAGTGCAGGGTGCACTGATTTAAGAAGCCCCGAGCCTGGACGGAGTCGCCTCCGAAGCGAGGAGGTGCAGAAAGCCGGGGTCCGGGGTAGGATACCATGGTATTAGTGGGCAGCGGAGCTGCCGGATTGCAATATATGGCACTGGCGGAGGTTGTTGGTGGATCAGACAGAGTGTTCAGGCGAGTATTGACATTCCGCAGGTGACCCAGGATGGACTCCTGTTGGGACCTCTGACGGGACAGTTCAAGACAGAGGTCCGAGAGCGAGGGAGCTTGGGTGCCACCGGGTTCCATGGCCCGAGCAAACTGTAACGGGTCTGGGAGGCGGAACCTCTGGGCTACAATACAAGGGGGCGGTCCTTGTAAGGGAGCGGGTGGCGACCAGGCAGGTAGTCACAGGAGGTGACCAGGACAGTCTCTGGGTGTACGGGCAGGAGGCCACGGCAAGTGATCGGGGCAGTCTCTGGATAAAGGGTAGGTACGACCTGTGATGGCTGAACCTCCAGGTAGGCTAGCAAGGCAGATGAAGAATGTGTGCTCCCAGGTGAGCAAGCGAGAGTCTCTGGAATAGCAGGTGGTCACAGCACGTGACGGCGGAGCCTCCAGGTAGGCAAGCAGGCAGGTAACGGAGAAGCGCTCCCAGGTGAGCGGGCAAGAGTCTCAGGAGTAGCTGGTGGTCACAGCACGTGACAGCGGAGCCTCCGGGCTGGCAAGCAGGCAGGTAACGGAGAAGCGCTCCCAGGTGAGCGGGCAAGAGTCTCAGGAATAGCTGGTGGTCACAGCACGTGACAGCGGAGCCTCCGGGCAGGCAAGCAGGCAGGTAGCGGAGAAGCGCTCCCAGGTAAGTGGGCAAGAGTCTGGAGTAGCTGGTGGTCACAGCACGTGACAGCGGAGCCTCCGGGCTGGCAAGCAGGCAGGTAACGGAGAAGCGCTCCCAGGTGAGCGGGCAAGCTGGTCCATAGACAGACTGACCGGAGTTGTAAGGCAGACCGTCGGACCTCAGGCAAGCAGGCAGGTAGCTGAGGTGCGCTCCCAGGTGAGCGGGCAGGCTGGTCCTTAGACAGACTGACAGGAGTAGTAAGGCAGACCGTCGGACCTCAGACTAGCAGACAGGTAGCAAGTAATCAGGCAGGAATCTGACAGGTAACTGGCAACGGGACCTGAGGGCTGAAGCACAGGTGAGACACAGGTGCAAACAACATTGCTCGGGCACCTCCATTTTGGAGGAGGTGCCTTATATATGATGAAGTCCTCCGGCCATTGGCCGGGGACTCCTTAGGACGGCGCGCGCGGCCCCTTTAAGAGGAGGGGAGCGCGCGCGCCCTAAGCACAGGGGCCGGGAAGGAGCGCGCGCTGAGAGCAGAGCGGGAGGAGGACGCCGGGAAGGAGCGCGCGCTGACAGCAGAGCGGGAGAGGGACGCCGGGCACGGGGCAGAGCGGTGAGGGGAGCAGCGTCCCTGCCTAGCAGAGGGCAGGGACGCCGGCACTACAGCATGTAATCAGCATCACTGCATCTGTACATGCGGATTCCATGTGTGGATGGTACCCGGGTCTGGAGAAGAGGAGACTCTCCTCCGGACCCGGGTACCATAGAACCTGTAAAAAAAGAATAAAATAAAAAATAAATATTATACTTACCTTCTGATGGCCCCCGGTGTCTTTGTCTTGGCTTTTCGGCAGATCACGGTGGACTCAAGGACCTGCCATGACGTCATTTAGTCATGTGACGGGTCACGCGACTGCTGATGTCAACAGGTCCTTTAGTGTACCGCGAGCTGCCGGCAAGCCGAGACGCATTGAATAAAGACTCCGGGGCCATCAGAAGGTAAGTATAGTATTTATTTTTTACCATTCTTTCGGTCACACTATATAAATCCATGCCGTTTGCATGGATTTATATAGTGTGACCAAGTTGTCAAGCACTTTCCCACGTGATGCTAAAATCGCTTGGAAAGCGCTTGACAACACGCATGCGGAAATGCATGTGAAGAACGCTTCACATCCGCATGTCCCTGGCAGGAAAAATGCATGTACAATCCACATGCGTTTTTTCTGCCAGGGAGATGCAGAAATGCTCAGGAAAAATCCGGAGCATTTCCGCATCGTGGGCACATAGTCTTACTGTAAAGAGACAGCAGTGATCCAGAAGGAGAGCACAGTGTGCGGGCTGATAGTTCTGCACCTCCATGTGAGAGGACAGTGAGCCTCAGAGCTGCACTGCAACTATACACCAGCCAGGTTATCCGGGGCTGGTATATAAGAGCTATCTATAAGGGAACATTGCTGGGACTTGTGGTGCAATACACTTGGAATTATAATAGGACCAGCTGTGGAGGGAATCTTGTTTTTATGGCATTACTTGCACCAACGCATTCTGCAAGAGTTCCATCACCCGCGGCAGCCAGGCCCCAACATTGAACTTTATTGTTTCCATTGCTACAGCCATTAATAGTTTAAGCAGTATTAGAAGTGTGCTTGTTGCAATTTAAAGGGGAAGTGTCAACCCTAACATTCAGGTTAATTGCAAAGCCCTATATTAGTATTTGTAGCTTGTTAAATACTATTTGTTTTATTGTTACTTGCTATTTCCCTTACCATATTCACCATTTACCCGCTTTATAAATAAACCTATTCATTGTTCCAACCTCATTTCTTTATAGTGTATACGGAGTGTGGACAGGGCTTTCCCAAATTCACCCCTGACAGAAGAGGAAGACCCTCCTGCATCCCTCTACAGCTCCCAGCAAGATTCGGGTGGAGACACTGCGCCATATTGAGGTGAGAACTACCAGACACCCTGCCCACGGAGGCGGCTTAAAGGGGTGTTACAGAACTATAACATAAATTATAATCTGAACTTTACAAACTAATATCTCCACAACGGAGAGAAATGAAAAAATAAAAACAGTTTCACTTAGATCTGCAGCCACTATTTGGTGATGTGGCTAGTTTAACATGCTCATACTGTTGAAAGGTCCTCTTTTAAGAGTTGTTAGTGACTCTTAGGATTGCTTCTTCTTTTTAGTAACTTTTAGGATTGCAATAGAGTCCCTCCTCTCTTCTTCTGTGAAGAGGCTATTTGCACTTGGAAAGTGACATTCTACTTCATCTGCTGTTGGCTGTGATAGAATCACTGACCCTTGCTTGACTGTAGCTAAAGACTTGATTTTCTCATTGGTGTTGATATATCTCCATCTAGTGGTTGTTATGAGTACTCTCCACTATGAGAACAGATTCTGTGCACTTCTGCAGATCTTTAGACAGAGTATTGACTTCATTTTTTCAACTACTACAAGTTTATATAATGGACAATTCATCCTGCTACAAATCAGATGAATTTCAGAAATGAGGCATAATGCTATGGTAACGTTTGCAGACAATCTGCGACAGAGGTACACACCGCAGTTTGCATCTCCATGACAGGGCAGTTCCTGTGCCTGCTAGAAATGTAAGCTGGTGCTCTGTAACAAGGACAGATACATCTTGGGAAACTTAATGTCCAACTCACTTAATGAGTTCAAGAGAGGCCTGGACGCCTTTCTTGAGAACAATAAAATTACATCTTATGCTTAGTGATAGTTAATTAATCCAGGGATTTAATCTGACTGCCAGATTGGTGTCTGGAAGTGAATTTTTCCTCAATGATGTAAATTGGCCTATACCGCATGGTATAGGAATAGCGGAATAGCTGCAGTGCACAAGAAATAGGCTGAACTGGATGGACGCTTGTCTTTTTTCAGCCTTATAAACTATGTAAACTATGTTAATAAATTCTTTATGGGAATAGAAGATGAAGTAATATTCATTTTTTTAAATGCACAAAAAAATGTGTAATTGTTTTCTTTTTGGCGTGTTATACAATTGTATTGTTTGAAAACTGCAATAAAAATCTTATCTGATTTAAAAATAAATAAAATACAGCTGTCTAATAAATAACTGTCCTTAAAGGGGTATTCCCATCTCCAAGATCCTATCCCAATCTGAAATAGGTATAATAATAATATTAGCAAATAACTCCAATTAGAAATGTAGTATCATTTTTCAGATTCACTATGTCGCGCACCTACTCATACAGTAAATATTAGTTGTAAGTGGTCGTTACCATTGATACCTCATCAGTAAGTTCTCTCCCAGACATACATTTCAAAGCAGACTGGAGTTTCAGGATTTGCTGTTCAAGCTCTTTTGAAGAAGTACCAAGAAATAGACAACGTTAAGGACCACAGACACACTGATCAGCCACAGAAACTTAAAGGGAACCTGTCAAGTCCTAGCTGCCCTCTACACTGCCCCCATAGCATTGTTAGTGATGCAATGTGCATCACTAACAAGCTGTTTTCATGAAAATTGGTGCAGCTATAATGATTTTATAACGTTTTATATACTTAGATCCTACCTGCTCGTTCTGTCATAGGGGTGTGCTTGTCATATTCAGTCATGGGCGGGTGCAGCATTCACTCACTGCTGGCGCCGCCCATGTATTTGAATCCTGCTCCCGGCAAGCGCTGATATTGTGGGGCGCAGGCGCACTTGTGTATGTACGGCCACCTGCGCAGTGAGGCTGTGTGATTACCAGCTTCACTGCGCATGCGCTATGACGCTCTATGTTCCCCAAGCATGCGAAGTGAAGCTGCTAGTCACACAGCCTCACTGCGCAGGCAGCCGGACATCTACAAGTGCGCCTGCGCCCCACTATAATAGCGCTTGCCAGGAGCAGGATTCAAATACATGGGCGGCGCCAGCAGTGAGTGAATGCCGTGTCCGCCCATGACTGAATATGACAAGCACACCCCTATGACAGAACGAGCAGGTAGGATCGAAGTATATTAAACGATTTAAAATCATTATAGCTGCACCAATTTACATGAAAACAGCTTGTTAGTGATGCACATTGCATCACTAACAATGCTATGGGGGCAGTGTAGAGGGCAGCTAGGACGTGACAGGTTCCCTTTAATGCAGCAGATGAAAGACCAATCATATTTAAATCTCTTCCAAGTTGGAAGATGCCCATCAATGCTATCAACTCAGAGCTGGCAGCAACCAGTGGGACCCAGCTACACCCATCTACAATTCGGAGAAGTCCAGCCAGAAGTGGTTTCCATAGAAGAATTGAGGCCAAAAAGCCATACCTTCAATATGGAAATAAGGCCAAAGGACTCAACTATGCGAAATAATATATTAACTGGCATAAAGAAAAATGTCAGCAGGTGCTCTGCACTGATGGGTCAAAATTTGAAATATTTGTCTGTAACAAAAGGCAGGTAGTTCGGTGAAGGACTTGATGGTTGTACAATAATGAGTGTCAGCAGGCAACAGTGATGCACGGTGGAGGTTCCTTGCAAATTTGGGGCAGTATTTCAGCAACTAAAGTTAGGTAGTTGGTCAAGATTAATGGTGTCCTGAGAAATACAGGCAGATACTTATCCATCATGCAATACCAGCAGGGAGGTGTCTGATTGGCTCCAAATTTATTCTGCAGCAGGACAACGACCCCAAACATACAGCCAATGTCATTAAGAACTATGTTCAGCATATCAAAGGACAAGGAGTCCTGGTAGTGATGACATGGCCCCCACAGAGTGCTGATCTTAACATCATTGAATCTGTTTGGGATTACATGAAAAGACAGAAATATTTTCGCAATCCTACATCCACAGATCTGTGTTTCGTTTTCCAAGATGCTTCATACAACCTCCCTGTCGAGTTACTTCAAAAACTGTGTGTAAGTGTATCTAGAAGAATAGATGCTGTTTTGAAAGCAAAGGGTGATGACAGTACTATACTATTGAAGTGGCGATTAAACATACTTCATATGGCCAAAAGTATCTTCACATATATTAGTAAACCTCATAATCAAAACTATGGGACAGCCCACCTTTGTGGCTATAACAGCCTCTAATTTTTTGGGAATGCTTTTCACACTATTAGTATTTGGTCAGTGTTTGGTCAGTATTTTTTCTCAGGAGTGGGAGCCAAAACCAGGAGTGGGTGATAAATGTAGAAGTGGTGACGCGTTTCTATTATACTTTTCCTCTGATTGTTCCTCTCCTGGTTTTGGCTTACAAATACTGATGTAAAATACTGACCAAACACTGATAGTATGACGATCAGTGTTTGTTGAGTTTTTGAGACTGCAGAATTTCTGCATTTTAGTTTACTTACGGTTTTTTCAATGTGTTTTTTTGACACTGCGTTTTTATCGCGTTTTTGACGCTGCGCTTTTTGTCTCAGTTTACATAAAGCTGCTTTCTTTTTAAACTTCCTGTTATTGGCATTCCTAGGTGCAGATTACATGCGTTTTTGATGCGTTTAGGTACTAAAAAAAAAAACACGTGTTTTTTTACCTGCAGATTTTCTACATCTAATGTAAGTCTATAGGGAAATACCACACAGAAAACTTAGTATCCCCGCAAAAGAAACTGACATGCTACGGATTGGAAAAAGGTACCACAGCTGAGTTTAAGCAGCATCCACCTTGCTGGTACTGTAAAATGATGCATTTTTGCTGCAGCAGAAACATGCAGCTTTAAAAACATGATAAAAGCTCATCGTGGGCACGTAGCCTTAGACCACATGCACACATTCAGTATTCGGTCAGTATTCTACATCAGTATTTGTAAGTCAAAACCAGGAGTGGAACAATCAGAGGAAAAGTATAATAGAAACACATCACCACTCCTGTATTTATCACCCACTCCTGGTTTTGGTTACAAATACTGAGCTAAAAAACTCACCAAATACTCCATGTGTGCACGTGGCCTTAGGCTAGAGTCATACGATCATATTTTCATCCGAGAAAATCGGTCAGATTATGCCAATCACACTCTAATCGGACTCAGATCAGAGTTTGATCATAGTGTGATCCAATTTACAGATGCAAATTGTGCATGCTGCAACTTTTTGCCTTGGACAAACTCGGTGCAAGGAAAATATCGGACATGTGCATGGTCCCATAGAATAACATTGGTCCGAGTGCGATCCGATGTTTTGTCGGATCACTCTTGGACCGAAAATATGTTCATCTGCACAAGCCCTTAGAGGGGTTGTCCAGTACTGGACAAACCCATATTTATTGCCCCAGTGAGCTGAATAAACGAACAAAAAATCTATACTTATCTCCTGGACCGACGCTGCTCTCAGACCTGTGTCACCCACCTGTCTCCTGACATAATCAATATCAGGTGACCGCTGCAGATACTGATCTGCTGCAGCCTTTAAATTTCAATCGAAAATGAAGAAACACCTTTCTTCTGCTCCAATCTAGCAAAATTTTGCATTATTTAACCCACCTCGCAAAAGTCATAAAGAAAAAGAAATCAAAATTCAAAAAACTTGGCGGTTTTTTGTTCACTGCCCCTCCCAAAATAAAAATCAATAACGGGATCAAAATTTCATATGTATCCTAAAATTGCATCAATAAAAACTACAATGCACCACGTAAAAAACAAGCCCTCAGAATGGTCTTTCAATAGAAAAATTTAATTATGTGTCTCAGAAAATGGCGACACAAACTCATTTTTTTTTACAAGAATCAAAATCTTTTTAAACTGCTGATATATTCTGCACACAGAATGACGCAAAAAGAAATCCCCAATAAACACAATTTTTTTCTGGTTTTCAGTTCATTATCTGGTTGAGTTATTGGTGCTATATAAAACTACACCTCATCTCAAAAAAATAAGCCATCATATGGCTATGTAGGTAGAAAAATAAAAAAGGTTTTGGCTCTTTGAAGACAGAGAGGAAAAAATGAAAGCACAAAAATGAAAATCGGTTCATCAGAAAGAAGCTGTATGAAAACAGAATAACCTTAATAAACTTTAATTAAGAAAGCTGCCAGATGAAGAGATTTCAGCACCAATCATGAGGTCCAGGAAGGTACAATTCTGTATTGTGTCAGTGATACACTTCAAAGAGGCTGGCTACCTTGTATAGCTCATTATGTAAGTCAGTAACCCTGCCTATCGCTAAGTTAGCCGAAACAGCCCCTGTCTTTCTCACGGCTATCTGCAGAGAACTCTGTTCTCAACCCCACTTTACCATCTTTGGTGTTAGGCTACGTTCCCGTGATGAGCTTTTGGTGATTTTTGAGGTTGCAGATTTTCTGCACCATTTCTGCGCCTATTAAGTAAATTAGGTTACTTGCTTTTTTGCGTGCGTTTTTATTGCGTTTTTGATGCTGTGTTTTTTTAGTACTTTTTTAGGCATGCCATGTTTTAAATAAAGCTGCTTTGCTTGTGATACTTTCTGATATTTGGCTCTGACAAAATTTTATTGATAAAGTCATGTGCGGATTACATATGTTTCTGATGCAGAAATGCACTAAAATGCACGTGCGTTTTTTTCACATTTAAAAAAAAATGTATGGGAAAGATCTGCACATAAAACGTAGCGTTTCTTTAAGAAAAATTAACATGTTTCATATTTGAAACGCGCACCGCGGGTCATTTTACGCTGAGTAAAAAAGAAGCACAGCGGACAGGAGATTTCTATAAATCACATCCACTTATAAGATGCTGCATTTTTGATGCAGCAACAATAGTGTCAAGAACTCATCGTAGGCACACAGCCTTATACTGTGTCATTTTTGCTGATTCTCTGAAACGTTACTTTACAGACGCTCCCCGGGTGCAGCGCTGAGTCTCCCCTGTGTTTGTTATTGTCTACAACACTGATGTCCCATCGACAGCGCTGCAGCCAATTACGGAGCAACCTCTGAATAGCTCTTGCTTTCAACTTGGGCAGAGCAGCTGAGTTCAGTTATTGACTACAGCGTTGTCAACATGTCGTCAGCGCTGCAGACAATAACAGACACTAAAGAAGCAGCAGAGACTCAGAGTTGGACCCCATGAGGGGGAGTAAAGCACAGTTTGTTTTTTTGGAAAGCAAACTTCAGAGGGGGGACAGAGGTTTTCAAAATCCTTTTAAGGGTGCTTTAAGATACTGTGCTTCATAAAAAATAGAGCGGTTTTAGTGATCATCTTTTTTGAGCATTTTTTGCAACACAAAATGTATCCAACTGTTAGATGTGAGTTAATGAAGAAATATTATGTGCAATACATACACTATTGTCCCAATTCATCAAAGAAATTTCACCTGAACTCTGGCATAAATTGCTTTGAAAATTTGTAGGATTTTGGCACAACTTTTAGTGTTTTCGTGCGTTTCTCCCAACTGTGTTAAAATGGGCGCAGCTGGGGCATAGTGGTGGAATGACGCCACAGCTTGTCTAATTAATGACATTAATTCCCTATGCCAAAATCATTACTTCAGTCAGAGACTGAAGTAAGATTTCTGTCATTGCGCTCTTCATGAATCAGGAGAGTCTGACTCCACCTCATCAAGGCAGGCGAGAAAATTGCCCATCTTGATAAATCGCGGGGCATATGTTTTATTCTATATATTTTTTCACTTTAAAGGGAATCTGTCACTCGATTCATGTTGTCCAAACCACAGGTAGCATGAATCAAAGCCAGGCTACAGGTTAGGGTTGGGCTTAGGTTTAGGGTTAGAGTTGGGCTTAAGTTTAGGGTTGGGCTTAGGGTTTTTTCAAAAGTTAGAAATGAGTTAGTGATGAGCACAAGTGCTCTCTACTCGAGTTTGCATCGGGTGCTCGGGTATAC